>NC_092336.1:55277500-56527500 GCF_046630445.1 Rutidosis leptorrhynchoides | reverse complement strand
TCCCATCATCAACCCTAACACACTAGTACACCCTAAAGACTCCAAAAAAATTGGTCACAAAGTCGGACCATAACTGAACCAATTCGTTTTCACCATTTAATCTTTACAAAACACCATTTTAATCATATCTTAAGCTACGGGAATCGAAACGACATGAATCCGGAGTCTAAAATTAATGTCTTGATGAGAGGAACTCATCTAAACACTTTAATTTCACATTTATATCAGTTATATTTACAGAAAACAACGAACAAGCTGCTGTCCCAATATTATCAAACCGAAAACATGAATTAATGAGCAATTCTACACATATAATCAACAATACAATAACATGTAAGCATCATACTATTAATATAACATATAAAAACAGTAAAATATAAGAAAAATCAAAAAGTTAGGGTTAGGGTTTATACCCTAATCAAGAATCAACAAGTATAATCGCGTAAAGAACGGAATGAGGAACGCGTTGATGCACTTTAATTGATGATCCAAGCTAGCTTTCAATTGATGGTGATGATGATGATGGTTGATATGGGGGACGGCAATAATGGGGAGGGAGGAAGAAAAGGAGAGCAAAAAGGGATAAGGGTTTGTGAAAAATAAAATGGAATTTTTAAATGAAGTAGTAAATGAAAAAAAAAATAAAGCACTCCCCCCCTTACAAAGGGTTCGGCCGAATTGGTTATGGGGGTGGGCCTCATGGCCCAAAATTTTGTTAACTGATAATTTCCTTGTGGCCCGAAAGCCCGAACGAATCCCGAAACGCGAAAACGCACTTACGCGATTAAAAATCCGGAAAGATAACAAACGCGCGACGAAAAATAAATATAAATACACCTTATAATAATATGATCTTAAAATATCATATTTAAAATGTTTAGGATTTAAAAATCCTGAAAGCTCGACCGTTGGTTTGAAAACCGAAAAGATTCGCCGGATGTAAATCCGCGACACGTAGAAACGTATAGTTTAAAATATGAATACAAATATTCATATAACACATAATAATTAATATATTACTATAAAATAATAATATAGATCATAAAAATGACGTGGCACGAATAACAATTAACGGTCGTTAAATAATTAACGGTAAAAGATAACGGAAAAAGTCGGGTCGTGACAGACTACCCACTTCTAGTATTAGAATACGTTGCTTAACTATTTCTTGGTAACAGGCAAATCCAAACGAGCTAAAGCTGGCTCCAAGCAAACCACAGGAGGGATTGCCCCAGTCTCAACTGCTGCTTCTGAAAAGAAAGCTGCTATGGAACCTGGAGCATCTCTAGACCAAACAGCAGAAATCTCTAACTTAATTAAAAATATTTTAACTGCTGACTTGAAAAATGAAAGTGGAGTTAAAGTCACAACCTTTACTCCCAAGCTGACTGGTTTTAAAACTAGTGTAGTAGCAACCCATACTCTTCTAACCAGGCACTTCCACATTTTTCTAAAATGAACATCATGCAATATCCTCTGCTGACAGTACAACCAGCAGAGAACATAACTGACCCCCAAAGTAGTCTTGAGCTGGTTCCTCATCGTGTTGAATCAGCTCAGGCCACTGCACAGCCTAAATGTTACTTGGATCATGCTAAGAGTCTCACTCCTACATCATTGCCAGCCAGAACTCTTACACTCTCTAGGTCAACATGTGTTGCCAATGAGTCAGCAGAGTCACAGCTGTACTTACAGACACCTAACTCTGTCTCAATCGAATGGCTGACTAAATTACCAGTCTGTCCCCAGAGACCAACAATAGATGCAATTGTTGAGTCAAATTCATTTGGTTCTACAGTTGTTAACATAAAATGTTCTTTTGTTTCAGTTCTTAGCAGGGTAGATGAACAGGCAGAGGGGGAGCAAGAAAAGGATGTTATTGTCTCTACTGATGAGCTCTCCGTTTCTGCTACTGGTGTTGGTGCTACTAATTTGTCTACTTATGGTACTGATACTAGTACTGTTGCTTCTACTGCTGCTGGCTCTACTGGAGATAATGTGGTTGCTGGTTCCACTGTTCTTACTGATAATAAGGAGTTAGCTACTGCTGATATTTCTGCTACTCCTCCTACTGTCTCTGGTATTGCTGCTTCAACCACTGATTCTGAAGTGGTTGAGGAGATGATAATGGAACCTCCTCCTGTACTTGAAAAGGTCATTGGTAATATTGTTAAGGAGATTCTTGATGTTGATATTTCTGGCACTGCCACTGTCACTCCTCCAACTACTTCTATTGAGGAGATTATCACAGGTGATGACCAAGATGACGTGGTGCTTACTGATGAGCTTATCGCAGCAAATGCTTCCTATTCTGCACATATTACTGGTTCTACGGAACCCACTATGGATGCTGGTACCTCTGCTACTGTCACCACTGATTCTTCTCGGGCTACTGCTTCTGCTGAGAAGAAACCATATGTGTGCCAGGTACCAGATCCTGATGAAGTTGTACCTAACTTCATCTATAGGGGAGCATCCATCACTCCCAGAGTTGCCTTGCTGGTGGATCAGCTAACTATTGATCCCCAAAGTGCTATAGTCTCAGCCAGCAAATTACCAGAAGAGGAGCTGACTGAGCTATTATCTCAGCTGGATCGACCAGCAAGAGAAGTGGTATATGAGAGGTTGGACACACTACAACAACTTAATGAGAAGCCATACTATCACTACTTTGGTATGGCTCCAGCTGCTTCTCCATGGCCAGGTACATGGAGGCCTCTCAAGTTCATCATAGATCCTGCTACTTGTAAATGTGTTATGCAGAATGTCCCTGATTCACCAGTACCTTCTGATTCATCAGCTTCTTCCTCATCATCTGATGGTGATGCTGATAAAGATACTGGTAAGGGCGGACCAGTCACTCATGATAATGTGACTGATTCCAGAGACAAACCAGTGGATCTAACTGATGATGCTGATAATGATGCTGACAAGGATACCAGTGGTTCTAAACCTTTGGGTGAAGGTAAAAATGATGGTGATCATGGTGACGAGTCAGATTCTGACCTTCCACCTCCACCACCCCACGGAGGTACTCCTATGTTAGCTGCTAGTGATCGCCTCTTAACCAGCAGTTTTAATGCTGATGAGGTGGCTGTCATCTCTACCCTGGCTGTCTATAAGACGTTAGCCGAAGTTACACCAGATCTACAAAGCACCATTCACTCTGCTATTGTTGATAGAATGACTGAAGCCATACGCAGAGCTGGGGAGGTTACCACTTCTACCATTGAAAACCAGCTCAAACAAGTATGTACTTTTGCTGATCTAGCGGTGGAAGCTATTGTTAAACAATTTGAAGAAGAGGAGGATCTCAAAAGGCGAATCATCTCTCATAATGAATATGCTGATCATATTGCCCGTCTTTAAACTGATCTTGATGCTGCTAATCGAAGGAATCTTTTTCTTAATGAAGAGAATCGGGTATTGACAGAGAGGTTGGATTCGCAGGAACAGAAAATGGCTAATATGGTTCTTGTCTCTGCTTATCTTCAACTGGTGGAGACTATGCAACAAATGGCTGCCCTACAAGCAGATGTTAGGGCTACTATTAATCAAATGGCCATGGGTGTTGCAAGAAATGAAGTTAGATCTTCAAATCTGTGCCTCCGACAATATGGTGTAGATCTTGGTGCCCATCTTTCTCCTGTTGATGCTGACTGGAACAACTTTGCATATTCAGTTCCTGAGTCAGATAGTGACCTTGATGCACAGGTTTCCCCTGATCACCCTTCTGCCCCTGCTGATGACAAAAAGGGGGAGAAGAAGTCTAAAAAGATGTCCAAAAGGAGAAAACAATCTGAGGGGGAGCATGAGCATAAAAAGGCTCCTAAACAGCAAAGGAGATATGGTGATGATGATGGTACTGGTACTGGTCAAGGTGCTGACACTAAGCTCAGCAACGCTCATACTGAAGCTGGCGTACAGGCAGCTGGTGAATCTCAATCCAGTGTGTCAGCCACATAAGTGGATGATATTGGTTCTGGCAGTAAGCCCAGTGATGTTTCTGAGCTGGCTGTTGCCGAATCTTTTGTTGTCTCTCAGATGATTGAAAGGAAAATAAAAAGAAAACTGGAGAGACATCAGAAGAGACAGCAAGATTTAAATGATGCCTTTAATGCCAAATGTGAGGCTTATGTTGCTCGTAAACAACACAGAATTGAACATAGAAGAAGCCTGATCCCAGAAAAATTGAATATTAATGATGAACTACTCAGCATTAAAAAGTACAAAAGAGATGCTCGTAAAAGAAATGCTAAGTTCATGGTTAAGTATGACAAGAAAAGGGCAAAGCTGTATGCTGAGCTAGCAGACAGGATCAAACGAATGACTCCTGAAGAAATGAAAGATTATCTGCAATCTACTGGGTCAGGAGGAGTAAGAGCTGACGTGTTCATGAAATGGCTAGATGCAATGTTAGAAACTAGCTCATCTTCTCGACCAGCATCTTCTGCTCAGCCAGCCACATAACAACAACCAGAAGAAATAATAGACCTTGATGATGATAATGTTAAGGGGGAGTATCTTGCTATTGTTCCCTATCTGCCTCCACAAGAACCAGTATCAACACAAGAACCATCAGCTGAACCCATGCCAATCAGCTGAACCCATACCTTATTAATAAATAATAGAAGATATCGTTAAAGAAATTTTTTTTTATTATTACCTTGATTAGTGACTTGTGCTTTCTTAGATAAACCTTGATTATACGGAGCACTTTGTGCTGATAGCGTGTTATAATTCAGTAGGCTTATAACTACCTTTAGTGGTTTGATTATGTTATAATTCAGTAGGCTTATAACTACCTTTAGTGGTTTGATTCTTGATTAAGAATACTAATAATGAAGTGTAAGAAATTAGATGATAATGGAGAGAAAGAAAGAAACACTTTGTAAGTGTGAGAAATGGTACAAGTTTAATGCTTGCATTCATGAGTATTTATAGCCTAAAATCTCAAAATAAAAATACATACTTTATGTACCAAAATTGACTATATGTATACACCAAAATTGACTATCCATATCTATATTATTATTATTATTATTATAACACTCCCCCTTGGATAGCAATTTTGTTTTGTTGAAGATCAACTATAAATTACTGCCTCGTTAAAAACCTTGCTAAAGAAAACCCAGTGGGAAAAAACTTTAGCTAAGGGAAAAAGAGTACAGCATGGAGTTAACTCCCCCTCAAGTAGACATCGCTTCAGCTGTTATATCTTTTGAACATGTCTCATGCCAATGTTATGAACGTGTGTTCTGAAAATAGCAGTTGGAAGTGCTTTCGTGAAAAGATCAACAGAGTTTTTGCTGGATTGCACATATCTCATTTCAATCTGGTTGTCCTTAATGAGATTTTGAGTGTATGAGAAGAATCTGGGAGGTATGTGTTTTGTTTGGTCACTTTTGATGTACCCTTCTTTCATCTGTGCTATACAAGCTGCATTATCTTCATAGATAGTTGTTGGATTTTTATCGCGTTCTAGTCCACAAGAATCAGTAATGAGTTGTGTCATTGATCTCAACCAAAACCATTCCCGAGTAGCTTCATGTAATGCAATCACTTCGGCATGATTTGATGATGTAGCAATAAGGGTTTGTTTTTGAGAACGCCATGATATTGCAGTACCTCCATTTAGGAATACATATCCAGTTTGAGATTTAGCTTTATGTGGATCAGATAAATAACCTGCATCTGCATAACCAATCAAATCTTGTTTTGATTCGTTAGAATAAAATAATCCTAAATCAGTAGTTCCTTGAAGGTATCGAAATATGTGTTTGATCCCATTCCAGTGTCTTTTGGTAGGGCTGTGAGCTGAACCTTGCCAACAAATTAACTGCAAAATAAATGTCAGTTCTTGTACAATTTGTAAGATATATAAGAGCCCCAATTTCACTAAGATATGGAACTTCTAATCCAAGAAGATCTTCACGGGGACGAAATTGATCTGTGTCAATATTTAGTGATCTAACAACCATATGAGTACTTAATGATTTGTCTTGTCCATATTAAAATGTTTTAAAATCTTTTCGGTATAAGTAGTTTGATATACAAGTAGGTCATTATACATATGCTCAATTTGCAAACAAACGTAATACTTGGCTTTTCCAAGATTTTTCATTTCAAACTCTTTCTTTAGAAGTTGAATGGATTCATAGATTTTTTTTATTTAAGATAATTGACATAAATAACTACCATCACATATCCGAACATTTTTTTCTTAATAAAAAATGTGCAAATAAAATTATTTCTATACCCTTTTCTTATCAAGTAATCAATTAATCAGTTATACCATTGTATCAACCCATATAAAAATCTTTGTGATTTAATGGAATACATTTCCTTGGATTTTGCATTAGATGCTTCTGATACCTTAAACCCTTCATGTATATATCACTATCAAGTGATTCATATAGATAAGCAGTAACAACATCCATGAGATGCGTTTCTAAATTTTTAAAAACTGCCAAGCTGATTAAGTATCTAAAAGTAATTTCATCCATTACAGGAGGATAAGTTTTCCTCATAATCCATTCCTGGTTTTTTAAGTCTAGCCTTTCCATGTAACTTCATTTTTCTCATTTCTTTTTTTGGATAAAAACTCATTTGTACCCCATATGTTTCACATCTTTAAAAGTGAATAACGATTGATCCGAAAACTTTTTATTTATTGAGCGATTCTAATTCAGCTCGTATTGCTCATTTTCATTGAGCTTAGTCATATCTTATATTGACATTCAATGACAGATTTTGGTTCTAGATCATCATCTTTATTCATGATGTCATTGTAACATTATTTTAAAAATTCTCATCAATATTTGTCATTTCGTTTCGGTTCTATAATATTGCATATTTTATTGCAATTTATGTATTTTCATCATCAATATCCTCTGCAGAAGGAGTATTGATTTGTGGTTCCTTTTTAACACTTTCTTTTACCTCATAATTAGCTGATTTTCCTTTTCGAGGATTTTTATCTTTGGAAGTAATTGGTCTTCCACGTTTCAGACGTAGCAAAGACTCATGAGTGACATTATTGCTAGCTTTTGGAATTTCAATTCTAGTTGAAGCATTTACTGTTGGTATATATGATTTAGTCACTCCTTTTTGTATCTGTAAATGCATCGGGCAATTTATTCGCAAGTTCTTGCATATGCATTATTTTTTTGGATTTTTGTTTCGCATTCTTTTGTGCGAGAATCCAGATACCTTAATTGATGTTCACATCATGAAACATCATTTTATTTATTTTTTCATTTCCCCCCTAATCTAGGGAACAATTTTTTATTAAAATGACAATCAGCAAAAAACATTCTGTAAAAACATCACCCGTCATGGATTCAATATATCTTATGATTGAAAATGTCTCATATCCAACATATATTTCAATCCTTCTTTGAGGAACCATTTGTTGTGGTGGTGCAATTAAAAATACACTGCACAACCAAATGTTCTAAGATGGAAAATATTTGGCTCTCGACCAAAATTAAGTTGTTAATGGAGAATATTTATGACTTGCACTTGGTTTAATGCGAATTAATGTCGCATCATGTAAATTTACATGTCCCCATATAAATTTTGAGAGTTTTGTACTCATTACCAATTGTCTAGTTATTAGCTGCAAACGTTTATCTATTGATTCTGCTAAACCAATTTTGTGTATGCACATGAGCAACTGGATGTTCAACAACAATCCCTGTAGACATATAATAATTATTAAATGCTTGAGATGTTAACTCACCGGCATTATCAAATCTCATCCTTTTAATGGTGTAATCAGAATAATGTTTCTCAATTTAATAATTTGTGCAAGAAACTTTGCAAATGCCATATTACGGCTTGATAACACACAAACATGAGACCATCCGCTAGATGCGTCTATTAAAACCATGAAATATCAAAATGGTCCACATGATGGATGAATTGGTCCATATATATAACCTTGAATTCTTTCAAGAAACATTGATGATTCTTTCTCAATATTCTTTTCATAAATCACCATATATGCTTTTCATTAATCACCATATGTGCTTTTTCATCATATATCATTTTCACCATATGCGCTTTTAATCATATGCGATGCGCTTTTCATCATATGCACTTTTCATCATATGCGCTTTTAATCATATGCGATGCGCTTTTAATCATATGCGATGCGTTTTTCATCATATGCGCTTTTAATCATATGCGCTGCGCTTTTAATCATATGCGCTGCGCTTTTCATCATATGTACTTTTTATCATATGCACTTTTTATCATATGCGCTTTTCATCATATGCGCTTTTAATCATATGCGCTGCGCTTTTCATCATATGCGCTGCGCTTTTCATCATATGCGCTGCGCTTTTCATCATATGCGCTTTTCATCATATGTGCTTTTCATCATATGCGCTTTTAATCATATGCACTGCGCTTTTCATCATATGCGCTTTTCGGTGCTACATAGGTATTTCTCATTTCTGGTTATCACTGACTGATAATCATATCCATTATGATATATATCAGAGAAACTTAACAAATTTCTCTTTGATTTGGGAGAAAACAAAGCATTGTTTATCAGAAAATTCGTACCATTTGGTAATATGAATTATTTTCCTTTTCCGTTCCTTATATCAAGTTTGCAAGACCTGATATAGTATTTATAATTCCTTCATTTGATTTAAGTCAATGAAATATTTCTTAGATTTGATCATAGTGTGTGCGTATATTACTACTATCTGCAATACATAGGTCTTTACCATTTAATTGATGTTGTATTTCAGCAGGATTCATACTAAAACTTCAAATAAGATAAGCAAATAATGAGTTATATTTCAGAAAGATAATCAAATTATATTATCTGCAAACAAGTTACAATCTGAAGTACATAAAAGATAACACTTAATAAACATATGTGTTATGGTCTAAAACCATTTATTTATGAGTGATACATAACAAGCTAGACATCTTAGAAAAATTCAAACCATTCAAGTCTCAAAGTAGCTCATGGTTTATTTAATCAAGATTTTTCAACATATTCACTCTCGTTTTCTTTTCTTTTGGGACTTATTTGTAGAGATAAACAAGATGTTCATGTATTCAAGAAATACTAGACTGATGATCCACGTTACCAGATCATTAATAAGAATCTCCGGGGTTCTTATAAGAGCGTCTACTAACATCTTCAATTTTATTCTTTCATAGATCACCGTTATTTCTTGATAATTAATATCGTATCTATATTTGAGTATTTCCATAATACACTTGGATCTTCGATTATATAATATGTAGATTCTAAGGACTCGTCAATATGTTTGCTAAGAAAAATACTTGATATTGCTTTCTCTTGTTCGGAACAATTGTTATTTTTATTCAGGGTTTCTAAAATACCGATTGAATCGAGATGTTTTTCTACATTCATAACCCATGTTAAGTAGTTGTTCCCACTTGATTCTAAAGGAGCAAATTTAAGCCTTGTCAAATTCGACATTTTCTATTATCAAAAAGATGAACAACATAAATCATAATCATAATCAACTTCTATTCATAGACAAATAATAAAATAAAATTAAAATCATTTTAAATTCATAAGTAGCAAACAACAGAATAATGACATGATTATAAATGATAAAACCACAAGAGCAGGATAGAATATAGGTTCACCCGGTGGTATATTAGCAACAATGATGATAGTTAGTATGACCAATACAATAGGAAAAATCATCCTATTGTGAATCATCTTTACAAAAAAACTTTTTGAGAGTGGTAATCTGAGAAAATGAAGATTGATTTGTGAAAATGTGAAAATGGAGATGTTTATTTTATATTTGAAAAATATAGTCGTTGTAACGTCGTCAGTTGACGTTAACAACCATTATGTATATATGACCGTTGTAACGTTGTTAGTTGACGTTAACGACTGTTATGTACTCGTTGTATTAATAATAATTTTAATAAAAGAATTTTATTAGTACAAATACGATTACTATAAATACATTTAGTATAAATACGTTTAGTATAAATACGAAGATTAAGAGAATAAACATATTATGCATAAATAATAAATTTTAAGAATAAACATTAGTATGCATGAAATAAATAATGATTAATTGCATAAGTAATCATAAATATTAGATAACATAAATATAAATGTTAGTGAAGTTAATAAGAGTTAGATTACAGAAATATAATTCAGGTGGTATAACCGACCATATATAACTTAAATAACATATATATAAATGTTAGTGAAGTTAATAAAAGTTAGATTACATATATATAATTCAGGCGGTATAACCGACCATATATAACTTAAATAACATAAATATAAATGTTAGTGAAGTTAATAAAAGTTAGATTACAGAAATATAATTCAGGCGGTATAACCGACCATATATAACTTAAATAACATAAATATAAATGTTAGTTATGATGATAATAATATTTACCTTATTAATAAATAATAGAAGATATCGTTAAAGAAATTTTTTATTATTATTACCTTGATTAGTGACTTGTGCTTGCTTAGATAAACCTTGATTATACGGAGCACTTCGTGCTAATAACGTGTTATAATTCAGTAGGCTTATAACTACCTTTATTGGTTTGATTATGTTATAATTCAGTAGGCTTATAACTACCTTTAGTGGTTTGATTCTTGATTAAGAATACTAATAATGAAGTGTAAGAAATTAGATGATAATGGAGAGAAAGAAAGAAACACTTTGTAAGTGTGAGAAATGGTACAAATTTAATGCTTGCATTCATGAGTATTTATAGCCTAAAATCTCAATATAAAAATACATAATTTATGTACCAAAATTGACTATATGTATACACCAAAATTGACTACCCATATCTATATTATTATTATTATTATTATTATTATTATTATTATTATTATTATTATTATTATTATTATTATTATTATTATTATTATTATTATTATTATTATTATTATTATTATTATAACAGTCCTTATTTATAAGCTTATAATTTTGGCTTTTAGTGAAAATATCTAAGATAAGTTAAATTGTATTAAGTCATGCATGACATATTAAATTAATTAGGTCATGGATGATTTATTACACAAATAATTGCAGATTTCTATTGGTATATACTAATAGTAAATACTTCTAGAAGCTGTGTATAATACGGGTAAAAATACCGTATGAATGCGAGTAGAATTCTTTGAGGAAATTGAACGAAAATACGAGTATAGCTATCCTTTATATGTATTGGTATATTATAAAGTGTATTCAATACTTGTAAGGATGTATTTACACTCGTAATACATTATATGTAAATACATTTTAACATAAGTTAATTACGTCGTTTAAATAGTAATATATATATATTGTTTGAAAACTCTTTAAATTAGTAGTATGAAAATATATATATAATACTTTGTTAATATACTTAATGAGATATTTAATTATCATATTTTCAAGTTAAATATATATAAATCCATATATATACACAATAATTAACCAATTAAACAATTAAATCAAGTTATGACGTTCGTGAATCGTCAAAATAAAAGGGTGACCAAAAGCTTGTATAAAACTCTTTTCGGAGGTTCAAGATTTATTAAAATTCATTGCTTATCAAGTCGGTATTATATAAAGATTAAGTTTAAATTTGGTCAGAAATTTCCGGGTCGTCACAAAAGTCCCTGAATATTATTGCCGATGATTATCTTTTGGGCTTAGAAGTTGAAAGGCAATGAAGGGAGGATGCTGATGCTGAATATGCTGAAAGGGTAAGGCTTCAGGAAGTAGAAGCTAAATTGGCTGCTGATAGAAAGCAAGAGGCTGAGTCTCTCAAACTAGCCAAAGCTATTGTTAAGGAACAAGATAAAGCTCTTGATGAACTGGAAGCTGCCGAAAAAGCACCTACTACTGCTCCTATAGAAACTGAACGAATAATAGAGCTATATGATCACTATTATAGGACCAAGTATGGTGATGTACTGAGCAGGAGATCAAATCCCAGCAAGATCATCAAAGTGCACAGAGGCACAAAAAGAGCTTTCAGTATCAGCAGGGAAGATAACATTCAAGAAAGGGTAGACTACACCGATTTAAGAACCTTCGGATTCAGTGAATGGATGGAGATATTGGAGTACTTCATTGGTAAGGCTGAAAATGGTATTAAAAAGACATTGAAGCCAGAACTCCAAGAGCTCTTCAATAAAGCAACAAAATTTGGGAATGCACCAGTAGTAAACATAGAAGAAGTTCTTTCTCAAAAGCCTAAAAGAAAGAAATCTACTGGTGAATGTGACGACCCGGGAATTTCCGACTAAATTTAAACTTTAATCTTTATATGTTTCCGATACGATAAGCAAAGTTTGTTAAATTAAATATCAAGGATTTTAAACTATGTTCATACATTCATTTAACCTCGACTAAATTTCAATGATTCACGAACCACTAAATGAACTTATATGATTAGATATATTTATGTATAAATATATTAACTTGAAAACGTTACGCGTTAAACTATCTTTCTAAGCAAAATAAAAATAAACTTTGAAAAATAAATAGTTTTGAAAAACTAAATGTTATACTATTAAATAAAAGATTTTGGATACAAACTTATATTTCTAAATACGTAACTACATATTTTTACTTAGTCATAAAACGTCCTAATTTAAAATAATATATTTTGGTTAACAACGAGTCACTGATTTATAGAAGCAAATGACCACAACACTCAAATTTTATAAGATACATTTTCGCAGAGTAAATTTTTTGATAAAAAGTCAAATTATTATTAAAAGTACACGTCGCATAACGAAAAAGGCTAGTTTTCTAAATGTACGAGAGTGCGCTCGAAAAACCGAAAGTGGTACATGAGTCGTGAGACCACGACCGTGTCAATTTTGTAAAAATTATATTTTTACCATGAGCGTAAATATAATATAATATTTAATTAATTCTAAAGATTAAATATATTATTTATTAAATAATATATATACATAATCATGATACGTTGTAATAAGATGTATGTTTTAAAAAGTGTCGGCAAGCATTTTAGAAGTGCATATGAGCTGGCTTTTAAGAGCATGCGATCGCATGCATTTTTCAAAGAACCCCCATGCGATCGCATGGGGGATTTGGTGAGATCAAGTCTTTAAAGCCCACAGGTTTTTCTCATTCTGATTCATTTTTTTTTCTCACAACTCGATCTCTCTATATTATATATTTATATTTATATTATAAGTATTATTAATATTAAGATTATTAATATTAATCTTATTATTATTAGTGTAGTATTATTGGGAGCGATACTATTAGTATATTATATAAAAATACTACGACAAGAGTACGCGCGGGTTATTTTCAACATGGGTTTATGAGTGGGATAGAGCTAAGAAAATTATGGGTTATAGCTATGGAGGTGATGGGTATGGTTCATGGGTATGCTCATGAGGTCAATCTAGTGTTTATCGTCTCCGTTGCATTTAAGTACCTTTCCTGCAATATTGAATCTCAATATTGATACGTGAGTACTCATAATTTAATTTTTTTTACTAATAGTGTATCCCTGACTAGTGCTCGAGAAAATAGGATTATGCATGCTTGTACTTTTGATATTGCCCTTAGATAGGTTATGTTGAATCTTAAATTAGTTACCCCTAAGGTTGAGATAAGGTATAAGATATGCATGTCCTTGGAAAGCTAGCGAAAAACTATAAACTTTTCATTTAGATAACGAATGGATTCGATGAACGGATTAGAAGTTATTGTCAATTGAATTTTTGTATTAAAAATGATTATTATTATCGTCGTTATTATCGTCGTTCTAGTTATTATTATTATTATTATTATTATTATTATTATTATTATTATTATTATTATTATTATTATTATTATTATTATTATCTATAAAAAGTATTATCATTAAAAATTGTTATTTTTATTATTATTACTATCGTTATTATCATTAAAGTTATAATTAGTATTATCATTAAAGTTATAATTAGTATTATCATTAATATTATTATAATATTTAGTATTATTATAATAAAAACCAATATTAGTAACTCCTAATTATTATGATTACTATTATTATCATTAACATGAACACGATATAAAAGACGATTTAAAAACTATTAACAAATTGATTAGGAAATAATGAGTATGAGTATCATGATGAAATTAAAATATGGTAAGATATCAATTTAGATAAAAATTATTGTTCTTGTTATTCTTATCATTATTATTATTATTAAAAATATCGTTAGTATTAAAACTATCATTTTAACAAAAATTATCATTTTAATAGAAATGTCGATATCATTACTATTATCATTTTAAATAAAAATTATCATTTTAAAGTTAATATTAAAAAGTATCGTAAATATTAAAGAAATCATAATTAGAATTATCATTTTATCATAATATCATTTTAGTAAATATAAACATTGATTTTATTTAACAAAATAATAATGATTACTATTACAAAATAATACGACTTTTACTTATTATTATTATCAATGTTATTTTATCAAATAAATATGTAATACAAAGATATTTTACTACGTATAATATAATTACGTTAAAATTACTTATCATATTGTCCTTATAAACTTTATAAATTTTATTACCTAATATATAAGAGTATAATTTATTATATAAATTTTAATATGAAATTTTATTTATTAATAAATGAATTATGTTATTTACTTCAATAAATCTTTTAAAAATATTTAACATATGAAACGACGATATTTAATCTATATAATAATCATTCTGGAAATCATATTAAGTCAAATTAACTTTTGTTGATTGTTGCATATTAGTCTCGAGCATTAGGATTGTGGTACACTATGACTTGACCTAAATTGTTAGACAGATATTGACCAACGTATAAATATATATAATCAATATAGGTTCGTGAATCCGAGGCCAACCTTACACTTGATCAATGATGTTATATGTATTTTTTTCTACGAAATACAGTATGGTGAGTTTCATTATTCCCTTTTTAAATGCTTTCGTAATATATATTTTTGGGACTGAGAATACATGCGCTGTTTTTATAACTGTTTTACGAAATAGACACAAGTAATTGAAACTACATTATATGGTTGAATGATCGAAATCGAATATGCCCCTTTTTATTAAGTCTGGTAATCTAAGAATTAGGGAACAGACACCCTAATTGACGCGAACTCTAAAGATAGATCTATCGGGCCCAACAAGCCTCATCCAAAGTACCGGATGCTTTAGTACTTCGAAATTTATATCATGTCCGAAGGAGGATCCCGGAATGATGGGGATATTCTTATATGCATATTGTGAATGTCGGTTACCAGGTGTTCAATCCATATGAATGATTATTTTTGTCTCTATGCATGGGACATATATTTATGAGAACTGAAAATGAAATCTTGTGGTCTATTAAAATGATGGAAATGAATGATTATGATAAACTAATGAACTCACCAACCTTTTGGTTGACACTTTAAAGCATGTTTATTCTCAGGTTTGAAAGAAATCTTCCGCTGTGCATTAGCTCATTTTAAAGATATTACTTGGAGTCATTCATGACATATTTCAAAAGACGTTACATTCGAGTCGTTGAAGTTCAATAGAGATTATTATTAAGTAAATGACAGATTAGATCATTTGTAGTTTGAATATTATAAAATGGTATGCATACTTGTCAACTTTCGATGTAAATGAAAGTTTGTCTTTTAAAAACGAATGCAATGTTTGTAAAATGTATCATATAAAGGTCAATACCTCGCGATGTAATCAACTATTGTAATTAGATTATAATCGATGTGGACTTCGTCCGGATGGATTAGGACGGGTTGTTAAAGTTGGTATCAGAGCGGTGGTCTTAGCGAACCAGGTCTGCATTATTGTGTATAACTGATAAGTCGTTAGGATGCATTAGTGAGTCTGGACTTTGACCGTGTCTGCATGTCAAAAGTTTTGCTTATTGTTTTTGTCGGAAATCATCTGCTTACCATCCTTAGGAAATTACCTGCTCATTACTCTTAGTCTAGACACGTTTTACTGCATTGACTGCATGAATAGTGTATAGACAAAATTCATATCTTAGTGTATCTGTTACTGTAGAATTTATCTGACACGTTTCCTTAATTTCCTCCGTAATCTATGGGATCTTCTGTACTATATTAGATATTCTATATAATTAGAATATTATCCGATAACCGAAAATCATTTCATATCGAAAACCCTTTAACTGATCGTGAGAGGTGGATCCTACACCTAGCTTGGATTTCATGAGTTCCGGAAGCGATTTCGAGATGTATATTGAAGCAAACTCCGAAGTCAATGAACCAGAAGTGCCTCAACCATTTAGTTATTTTTCTTTCTGGAGGAGATGGGGGTGGGTCTGAGACTTACTCACTCGATGGAGAAATGAAGAAGGAGAGCCCTACCGCGAACCAAACTTACCTCCTAACATCGGAGAAAATGATGTGCTCACCGGAGAACCTATGCGCAACACTGTATTCACCCTTCTTGTTAAAATATTCCGCCTCGAAGGTCGCATTACTGCAATCTCAGAAAATATTCAACCTCTACTTCCGAATACCAATCGAAGGGGAATATTAGAAGAAGTTAGGGAACTTCGAATTGATAATCAAGATCTATCGAATCAGATGAGTGGATGGATGGAAATGATAGAGGGTAGGATAGAAACCCTGACAAGAATGGTGCGTGATCTACAAGCTATACTTACTACACCAACATCATCACCAACCTCAGCACCAACAACACTTGTAGCACCGACGGCAACAGTACCACCATCAGCAGCACCAGCAGCATAACCAGTACCAACAACAACAACATCATCACATGTCTCAACCTCGCAATCTATACCTCAAGCATAATCATCGTTCTACAAATCGTTCTACATAAACTATCTTCGTCCTTCATGGCAATTATGTAATCTCTAATGTTTTAGATGTTATGTACTCTAGTTCTAGCCGTTAATCTAATGAGTTTAATAACACATTGACTCATTAAATCCATGATTACGACTGAAAAAAAAATATATATATATGTATATATATATTGTTTCATAAAGATTGTAATTAAAAATTCTTTCGTACAAACTATTAATGGTGAAAATATTTTAACGGGTAGGTAATACCCGAGGAATACTTAGATTTCACATTAATAAGTACACTGTACATTCTTTCAAATCTAATTCAACGGTCATTTATTATCTTATTTACATCCACAGATATACGTATCCGTTCACCACAGAATAACCATATTCATCCAATTTCATATTGGGATATTGAGTTATCAGAAATCCAACAAGTGGCATAATGAAGAAATAATGGACACAATAAAAATTGATTAGAAACAGACTAATTGATAATATGAAATTTTGTTAAGAAACCACGCTAACAAAATCCTAGCTAACTGTTCCTAGCTAACTGTTAATTCCATATTACATTTTATTTATCGCAACTTAATTATCGCAATTTATTTTATCGCAATTTTAATTTTTGCAATTTTATTTAACGTCATTAAATTTCTGTTATTTACTTTACGCACTTTATTTATCGTCATTTATTTTCTGTTATTTATTTTACGCACTTTAAATATCGGGACACGTATACAAGGTTTTGACATATCATATCGACGCATCTATATATATTATTTGGAATCACCATAGACACTCTATATGCAGTAATGATCGAGTTCTCTATACAGGGTTGAGGTTGATTCTACAATAATATATATAGTTTGAGTTGTGATCGAGTCTGAGACATGTACACGGGTCACAATACGTATTAATTAATTCGAATATTATATATTAAATTATATATGAATTATTGGACTGTTAAATGAGGACTATCAACTGTGGACTACCAACATTAGACAATTAAAATGAATTAAAATATTGTTTATAACATATGAAACTAAACAATTCTTCAAGTTGCCACTTGATTTCATCTTAAACCTCATTTGTATCTTGACGATTACAATCTGCGTTCAAACCTTTCATGATTCTTGAAAACACCTCAATCGAGAGGATGATTCAACCACACGTTATCTACGGAAGGAAAGATCGATGTATCTAGTTATGCACCTGAAAACTCTCAAAAACTGAGTAAATTTTTAACACGTATCTGTGCTAGCTCCTTTGGCGTTATTATTACCGAAAGTAATTTTGCAATCCCTTTCCAAATTAGCCAATTTTGTCACAGCTTCAACAAATCAATTTCGACTCTTCATTCGAAGTAGCCTTACTATAATCCTGATATATACGATTACCCTTTTGATACCGGAGAATTCTTTTATATTCCACCATATTACCAGCAGACGTACCAGTAACCTCGTTTCTTCTTGGCTTAAATCTCTCTGACAAATCATTATATTTATTCATTGAAACCCTATCATATACTTATCCGCATCTTGTAACGAGAACTGTCATACCAATTACCGGGAATCAGCAATCAGTACTTTGAAAACTCACAGCATATCTACATCAACAGTTATATGCATGACATTTATCTCTTAGAATTATGATCTCTCATTCTGAAATTCTGAAAAGCACTCAGTCACAAATCAATACTCTGAATGTTGAAAAAGCTGAATGAAGCAGCAGAAACCATAGACAACAGTAAACGACCTTAATCATCGAAAGTTTGATGATAAAGAATAGTATGTTGAAAAAGCTCAGAAAAGTTGGAACTGGAAAACGGATTGAACTAACCACGAAGGAGACCAAGGACAAATACAAGGACCATACCATATATTCAAAGAATGCAGGTAATTCTGGATCCGATGAAACCTTCAACGAATATCTTGCTCCGTACTCATGTTAAAATCTTGCGGAAAATCTTCCTCATCAACCATCGAACTTAGAAATTCCAAAATATCATCATAAATATCTTCGATATTTCTGAAGATATTTTCATAAATACTCTCGTCCGAAATTATTTATCTCTTCGTGCTATCTATATTACATTATAAAGGAAACTACTTTAGTTTCTAAAATTCTTTAAAATTCGAGTTTAAATTATGAATGTTTTTGAAGTAGTGTTGGGAATTGATGCATGAGTTAGTATAATATAATGACACTCGATCAACGTGATTATATTACAGTAAGTAATGCTGAGTTTCTAAATGGAACGTGATGATTCACATATCATAACATCATCATGTGTCATGTTACACGACTTTTACATTCTGTCTAAACCTATAAACATATCAAGAATATGCTTTTCTTGATAGTCCTATTTTCCCAGGGTATTCTGGCAATTTAACAAATCAAGATCATGCCATTACCATTTCCTTCTTAGAAAATTAACAATGTTCATCCCGAATTTCATATTTGCGAATTCTGGACCATTACAAGAGATGCCCAATCGCAAGAAGAAGAAACGAAGGGACAAAGCTCCGAAATAAAAATTGGAGTATAAATCGCAGCAAATAAAAGAGAGCATTAACTGAGAATGACAATGATTATAGGAAACAGAAATAGGGACATTGAAATATAAAGGGAGATATAAAGCCCGATAACAACACAAAAATTACAAACCGTGTATATCAATGTTTATCGCAACATAAAGACACGGGAGAATTATAAGTACTATAACCCCAAGGGCAAAGTAGAAGTAAGCAGATTCCTCTTGTGGAAGTTAGAAAAGGAGAATAATTGTTGTAATAGTAAGGATAAGGACAAGGATTAGAACTAGATTAAGCATTTTCATAATCTTTTGAATTTGAGAATTGAGTATAGGAATGGTAAAAGTAACGGAACGAAAGAAGTTAATTTATAGTGAAATATCTGATAGAAAAATCAAAACAGATCTCCGCATTTAATTAGAGAAATCCTGATTTTCTTATTCGCCGAAGAATCAAATCTTTTAGATTTAGAAGATTTTCTTTAAATCCCTTGAATTCCGGAATTCAACCAAGACAACGTCAAAAGTTAAAACAAAAACTTTAATTCTCATTTCCTTTCTTTTATGATAGCCTCACTTGTACTCTTCAAGTAATCGAATCGTTTTATCTATATTACTCAATAATGATAAAACTCTACATATCAACTCATATTCATCATAAAATCATTTTTATGAGTAACCATAACCACCCCACTCAAATTTCGGGACGAAATTTCTTTAACGGGTAGGTACTGTGACGACCCGGGAATTTCCGACTAAATTTAAACTTTAATCTTTATATGTTTCCGACACGATAAGCAAAGTTTGTTAAATTAAATATCAAGGATTTAAACTATGTTCATACATTCATTTAACCTCGACCAAATTTCAATGATTCATGAACCACTAAATGAACGTATATGATTAGATATATTTATCTATAAATATATTAACTTGAAAACGTTACGCGTTAAACTATCTTTCTAAGCAAAATAAAAATAAACTTTGAAAAATAAATAGTTTTGAAAAACTAAATGTTATACTATTAAATAAAAGATTTTGGATACAAACTTATATTTCTAAATACGTAACTACATATTTTTACTTAGTCATAAAACGTCCTAATTTAAAATAATATATTTTGGTTAACAACGAGTCACTGATTTATAGAAGCAAATGACCACAACACTCAAATTTTATAAGATACATTTTCGCAGAGTAAATTTTTTGATAAAAAAGTCAAATTATTATTAAAAGTACACGTCGCATAACGAAAAAGGCTAGTTTTCTAAATGTACGAGAGTGCGCTCGAAAAATCGAAAGTGGTACATGAGTCGTGATACCACGACCGTGTCAATTTTGTAAAAATTATATTTTTACCATGAGCGTAAATATAATATAATATTTAATTAATTCTAAAGATTAAATATATTATTTATTAAATAATATATATACATAATCATGATACGTTGTAATAAGATGTATGTTTTAAAAAGTGTCGGCAAGCATTTTAGAAGTGCATATGAGCTGGCTTTTAAGAGCATGCGATCGCATGCATTTTTCAAAGAACCCCCATGCGATCGCATGGGGGATTTGGTGAGATCAAGTCTTTAAAGCCCACAGGTTTTTCTCATTCTGATTCATTTTTTTTCTCACAACTCGATCTCTCTATATTATATATTTATATTTATATTATAAGTATTATTAATATTAAGATTATTAATATTAATCTTATTATTATTAGTGTAGTATTATTGGGAGCGATATTATTAGTATATTATATAAAAATACTACGACAAGAGTACGCGCGGGTTATTTTCAACATGGGTTTATGAGTGGGATAGAGCTAAGAAAATTATGGGTTATAGCTATGGAGGTGATGGGTATGGTTCATGGGTATGCTCATGAGGTCAATCTAGTGTTTATCGTCTCCGTTGCGTTTAAGTACCTTTCCTGCAATATTGAATCTCAATATTGATACGTGAGTACTCATAATTTAATTTTTTTTACTAATAGTGTATCCCTGACTAGTGCTCGAGAAAATAGGATTATGCATGCTTGTACTTTTGATATTGCCCTTAGATAGGTTATGTTGAATCTTAAATTAGTTACCCCTAAGGTTGAGATAAGGTATAAGATATGCATGTCCTTGGAAAGCTAGCGAAAAACTATAAACTTTTCATTTAGATAACGAATGGATTCGATGAACGGATTAGAAGTTATTGTCAATTGAATTTTTGTATTAAAAATGATTATTATTATCGTCGTTATTATCGTCGTTCTAGTTTTTATCTAATTATTATTATTATTATTATTATTATTATTATTATTATTATTATTATTATTATTATTATTATTATTATCATCATCATTATCTATAAAAAGTATTATCATTAAAAATTGTTATTTTTATTATTATTACTATCGTTATTATCATTAAAGTTATAATTAGTATTATCATTAAAGTTATAATTAGTATTATCATTAATATTATTATAATATTTAGTATTATTATAATAAAAACCAATATTAGTAACTCCTAATTATTATGATTACTATTATTATCATTAACATGAACACGATATAAAAGACGATTTAAAAAGTATTAACAAATTGATTAGGAAATAATGAGTATGAGTATCATGATGAAATTAAAATATGGTAAGATATCAATTTAGATAAAAATTATTGTTCTTGTTATTCTTATCATTATTATTATTATTAAAAATATCGTTAGTATTAAATCTATCATTTTAACAAAAAATATCATTTTAATAGAAATGTCGATATCATAACTATTATCATTTTAAATAAAAATTATCATTTTAAAGTTAATATTAAAAAAGTATCGTAAATATTAAAGAAATCATAATTAGAATTATCATTTTATCATAATATCATTTTAGTAAATATAAACATTGATTTTATTTAACAAAATAATAAAGATTACTATTACAAAATAATACGACTTTTACTTATTATTATTATCAATGTTATTTTATCAAATAAATATGTAATACAAAGATATTTTACTACGTATAATATAATTACGTTAAAATTACTTATCATATTGTCCTTATAAACTTTATAAATTTTATTACCTAATATATAAGAGTATAATTTATTATATAAATTTTAATATGAAATTTTATTTATTAATAAATGAATTATGTTATTTACTTCAATAAATCTTTTAAAAATATTTAACATATGAAACGACGATATTTAATCTATATAATAATCATTCTGGAAATCATATTAAGTCAAATTAACTTTTGTTGACTGTTGCATATTAGTCTCGAGCATTAGGATTGTGGTACACTATGACTTGACCTAAATTGTTAGACAGATATTGACCAACGTATAAATATATATAATCAATATAGGTTCGTGAATCCGAGGCCAACCTTACACTTGATCAATGATGTTATATGTATTTTTTTCTACGAAATACAGTATGGTGAGTTTCATTATTCCCTTTTTAAATGCTTTCGCAATATATATTTTTGGGACTGAGAATACATGCGCTGTTTTTATAACTGCTTTACGAAATAGACACAAGTAATTGAAACTACATTATATGGTTGAATGATCAAAATCGAATATGCCCCTTTTTATTAAGTCTGGTAATCTAAGAATTAGGGAACAGACACCCTAATTGACGCGAACTCTAAAGATAGATCTATCGGGCCCAACAAGCCTCATCCAAAGTACCGGATGCTTTAGTACTTCGAAATTTATATCATGTCCGAAGGAGGATCCCGGAATGATGGGGATATTCTTATATGCATATTGTGAATGTCGGTTACCAGGTGTTCAATCCATATGAATGATTATTTTTGTCTCTATGCATGGGACATATATTTATGAGAACTGAAAATGAAATCTTGTGGTCTATTAAAATGATGGAAATGAATGATTATGATAAACTAATGAACTCACCAACCTTTTGGTTGACACTTTAAAGCATGTTTATTCTCAGGTTTGAAAGAAATCTTCCGCTGTGCATTAGCTCATTTTAAAGATATTACTTGGAGTCATTCATGACATATTTCAAAAGACGTTACATTCGAGTCGTTGAAGTTCAATAGAGATTATTATTAAGTAAATGACAGATTAGATCATTTGTAGTTTGAATATTATAAAATGGTATGCATACTTGTCAACTTTCGATGTAAATGAAAGTTTGTCTTTTAAAAACGAATGCAATGTTTGTAAAATGTATCATATAAAGGTCAATACCTCGCGATGTAATCAACTATTGTAATTCGATTATAATCGATGTGGACTTCGTCCGGATGGATTAGGACGGGTTGTTAAAGTGAAGGCCCACACAGAAGAGATCCCATCATTCTACCTCCTCATGTTCCAGTTTATGACCCTGCTGAGCTGCCTTACTTGTTTCCTGAAGCCTGGGCTGCCTTGAAAGTGAAATAAGAAGAGTTATCTGGTGATCAACTAGAAAAAGATAAAGATAGAGACAGATAGCCTTCTAGTGCTCAAATTGTGTCTTTTGTTAATTCATTGTTCATTATGATGCTCTGTAATTACTGTATATACTCTGTTGTAATGAAAATGAAATGAGTTTATCTTCAAAGTCATATCAAGTTATAAGATATAGATAACTCAGCAAAAGATCCCAAAAACAAACTTAAAAGGGACAAATTTACTGCCTATTTTTTATTAGGTCCCTCAGTACTGGCTTTAGTATTTTCTCTAAATGTCATAAGTTTTGTCATCATCAAATAGGGAGAGATTGTTGAGTCCTCAAAATAATTAAGGATTTAATTATGACAAAACTGTAATTTATTTGCACTAAAATGTTATGTGCAGCCAGCACAAGTTTGTTTATGTATAGACAGCAAATATTGCTATGTCAAGTATTCAGTATGCTGCCTAGTCTACCAGCACAAGGTAGAGTGTATTCTTCGAATCAGCACAGGATGAGTACCCAGTAATTCAAGAATATCAAGTGACTCAGCATAAGAAGAACCAGTAAACCTGGTAAGCAGCATAAAACACAAGACAGCCATGCTCCATTACAAGCATGGTGGTTTCCTGAGTGGTCTACATCAATTGTACTATTCAACAGAAGTCAAAGACAAAGTTGAACAGGAAAGGACACGGGTCAGCGACTGACAAGTGACCTTACAAGACCAAGTGGGAATGCAGAAGTTTAACCCATGTGCAAACATGTGCTATACTTTGTCAATGCCTAGGGAACACAACATTCTATTTGTTTAAACGAATAGTGGTGTCAAACCAAATTGGGGTGTTCCTGCAAATAGCTACCAAAGAGGAAAGAAGAGAGCACGCTCTCTGATGCAGTTATCCCCATAAGTACAGACATCCTATGTACCAGTGGACAATAGAACCATTACACGGTTAATAGGACTACTATAAATTGTTGTATCCACTATTGTAACAACTAGTGGTGTGAGTTTATTTATTTAGAGTCCAAAACGTGTAATAGCTTTAAGTTTATCCTCATAGCTATACTTAGGTAAATCTGTATCAACCAACTATCATTCCGCCAAGGATAGTTGTAATTCTTTGTGATTTAATCAATAAAGAATAACTGTTGAAAAATTACCTTTGACTCTATTTAAATTACATGCTTGAATACTAAACTGTGTTTAATTGGTTAGTTAATTAAAAGAAATTGTATTCACCCCCCCCCCCCCCCTCCCTCTATAGTACTCCTGTTGTTAATCAAGGGACCAACAGTCCAACACAATCATCCCTTAGCTGAGGGATCACACTTTGCTCGCCAAGACCTGCTCATTTAACACCTAATGGACATAATTCAATTACCACTTCGGGTGGTAATTCAAACCCACGCTACAAAGTACAATTTAACCCAAATTATACTTTACACCAATTAGACCAACCTAGGTTCCGACACTAGATTACTACTTAGGTAGTGATCATCTCACGCTGTCATTTACACAAAAACCACAACACGTGCAATATTAACCCATATTGCATTTGACCACGTTTGACTTATGTTAAAAATATTACTTTGACTCAAAATCACTTCTCATGTGTGATTACTTCCAAAAATGCCATTTAACACTTAACAGACGTGTTTAAACCTCTATTTGACCAAGACTAGTGTCTTTACCAATTTTGACCCATCAAAGTCAACCCATTTTGACACAATTCATAAAAACACCCATAATCACTAAACGGCTAGTGATTATATTTCCAAAATAACAATTAACACCTAAATCAAGTATTTACATACTTGATTCACCCAAAACTTGACTCAAAACTCATTTTAACACCAAACTAAGTCAACATCCATTTTGACTAGCAAACTTGTTCTTAAGAACATCAAAATCACTAACGACCTTTCAATCTGTTGATTTAACACCCAAACCATGTCAAATACTTCCAAATTCATCATCAAACCCTAAACCCACAATAATCGGGTTTACTTACACAATACATACAACAAAACCCCAAATTTCATGAGAAATGGGGTTTATAACCCAAACTATCTCAAACCCCAAACATGAACAAGAACCTTAAACAATTAAATTCGGAGTTAGAACTTACCAACACTACCACAACGTAGCCGTGAATGAGGTGAACAACTTTAACTCTTGAGACCCGACCCGAATCACGCTTCTTCTTCCTCAAATCAAGCTCTCTCTCTCTCTCTCTCTCTCTCTAAAACCTTCTTTCTCTCTCTATGGCAACTCTAGAGTGTAAGGTGTAACGACCCGGAAATTTCCGACCAAATTTAAACGCTAATCTCTATATGTTTCTGACACGATAAGCAAAAACCCTAATGTTAAGTCTAGAAAGTTTGAAATCTATATTCAGATAATTAGTCACCACTTGACCATGCCTGACGATTCACGAACAATTATGTGTAAATAAAAATAATAAGTAAAAATATATTTATGTAAATATAAAAGTAAATGTATATATTTTTGATATGTAAAAATGATGATATTACTATCAATATTATTATTATTATTATTATTAATACAAATATACACATATTTAATTACCTAAATGATTAAATAGATATACAAATATCACATATACATATATAAATGTGAATAAAGAACGTAATCAGTTCACAATCGTTTTCAGACTGTAGAAATTGGTATTTCTGTCAATTAGGTCGTACAAATCAGTGCTGGATTATAGGAATCAATCCAAATTTTGTTAGCATTTCATTTTCTCCTTTTATTTTTTTGTATTCTTCCTCTTGGATAAAATATTCTGTCGACATATTCAAACCAATATATTTATCTACCAACTCACTTAATAAAGAGTTCATAGAAACCTCCTTTCACAACACCCATCTACTTCTTTCTTCTTCTTTCCTTTGCCATCAACTAAATCATCTTCTTTGTGTTCTTCCTTGTTGCTAATATCAACCATGAATCACCACCCAACAACATAAACCGTCACCATAAAGGACTGCTGCTACAGCTAGTGTATTTCGGTTCTGTCCAATAAAACTTCACAAAACCACCACAACCAACGGTCACTTTACAACTCACCTTTGTTCGTTACAATCAAACCGACACCTTCACTCAATCGTGGCCAACACTCAACACCCACAACCGCCATCCAACACCATCACCTCCATCGCTAGCCTCCATCTTCTCTCTCTCAATTTCTTTACAATCGACCGAACCATTTCGATCATGTTCTTCCTTAATACTTTCATCAACCAAGACAACTCCCATAATCATCGAACAACCCATCACAGATTACCACTACAACATAATAAACCACCACCAAAACCATGAACAAACATTTTCATTTACTGCTACACGTACTTTTCGTCTCCATTACTCATTTTTGTTTCGTTTACCATCAACAAGCAAACAACTAAAAACCTGCAACTAATCTTCGACTAAACACCATCACATGGAACCGTCCTTGTTATATTTGCTGTTTCTATTCAACTAAACCGAAAACCTCCCAACTGCAACACCCATTACTGAATCTGTTTTCATTCGAGTATCATACACCACTAACCACTATCGACTACAATCAATAGTCATTACCACTATTATTTTCCGTTTAAATAATGAAGATACACAATGAAGATGAAGGATTAAATTCTTGGCGTGTTCCTTTTGTAAATTTCATCCTGTGGCCAACATGTACCAAACATACACCCCACTTCAATCATCCTAAACCACTTGCATTATTTTTTTTGATTACTTATACCCTCTCATACAAACGGCTACCGCTGCAAGAACCTCTTTTTTTTTTCTATTCCTGTTCCATTTAAAATCACGAAGTGTAGTGTTGATGGTAATAAAGTCGATACACAGTTAAGAAACTTGATTATGTGGTGAACAAGAATTATGATGGGAAGTAGCATGATGATCCACGTTTTTTTTTTCTCTTTATGTCTTCCTTTCGAACCCCACACAAAAGAATACCTTTACAACTATTTTTTTGTTTTTCTCGTTCCTGTTTTGGCAAAGAAGAATTTAATAATGATGATGATTGAAGTTCCTTTCCCCTTTATGACTTACATGTACCCAACAACTAATCCACTTGTAAAAAAAAAATATTATATATATAATAACGGATATAGAAACCGAAATCCTAGTGGACTGGAAGGGATATTGGATTGTGAAAAGTTGGGCCTAGAAACCGTTGAAGGATCACACATCTAGTGAGGTTAGAAATACATGGGCTTATGAATTTTGTATTGGGCCAAAGGAGTTGGAAACAGATACATACGGGATATATAATAAAGCGGGTAAATTAAATCAGAAAGTAGAGAATAGCTGGGTGGTCAGGGTGCGTATAGGAGAATCAGGAGGACTCGGGTTCGAGTCCCTGCGTGGCCAATTGTTTTTGGAACAAAATATTGGGAGGTAGTCTCTTAATGCTTATCATTTTATTATTATTATTATTATTATTATTATTATTATTATTATTATTATAAAAGAAAACATTAGTAATAAAATCATTGTTATTGATAATATGACTATAATTAAACTTATCATTAATATTAAAATTATTATATTCATAGTTATTATTATTAGTATTACTATAAAAAGATAATTTTATACAAAACATATTTTTAAGGAATATAAATATCACATATCAATATAATTGTAATATTAACAAGATAGTAACTAAACTATATATATATATATAAATATGTATATATATATAATATATCAACTAATATATACATATATTTTATCATATGTATAAACCCTAATATAAATTATTAATATTAATATGCTATTATGTAAGGTAAATACTAGATAAATAAAATATATAAAGATATCTACATTTAGATAACAAATAATTTAATAAGTATATTATTAAAAATAACATATATATATATAGTTATTCGATTACAAGTATATGTATTAATAAATATACAATTGATTTAGGTTCGTGAATCCGAGGCCAACCTTATACTTGTTCAATGATGTTATATGTATTTCTACTACGAAATACAGTATGGTGAGTATATAGTCCCTTTTAAACTCTAAATATTTTTGGGCTGAGAATACATGCGCTGTTTTATAAATGATTTACGTTATGGACACAAGTGATCAAAAATATATTCTACGTTGAGTTGTACCACTGGCATACTTCCCTGTAGCTTGGTAACTATTATTTACAGCGGTATTGTAAACGCGAATCCTGTTGATAGATCTATCGGGCCTGACAACCCCAACCGGACTGGACGACCAGTATTCAACGGTTGCACAGTACTTCGTTTCGTGACTACACTTGGTACGGTGTAGTAAGATTTCATAATAAAGGGAATATGCGACGTGATTAAATGTTAAGTATGGTTACCAAGTGCTCAACCACTTAGAATATTTTTTTATTAAAATGTTTACATATGAAATCTTGTGGTCCATAGTTATAACGCTGCTAGCATCAAACCTATATATCTCACCAACTTTATGTTGACATTTTAAAGCATGTTTATTCTCAGGTACGAATTAAGTCTTCCGCTGTGCATTAACTCATACTAAAGACATTACTTGGAGTCGATCATCGCGATGGAACCAACTGATGAAGATTCCGTCCGGGAGGATTAGTGGCGGATTCTTACAGTTGGTATCAGAGCGTTGGTCTTAGCGAACCAGGCCTTGCATTAGTGTGTCTAACTGGTAGTTGTTAGGATACATTAGTGAGTCTGGACTTTGACCGTGTGTGTCTGTCAAAAGTTTTACTTATCATTTTTAGTCGGAAATCATCTGTTTATCATCCTTAGGGAATTGCCTGATTATCATTCTTTAGTCTAGACACGTCTTACTGCATTTAGTGCATCGATAGTGTATAGACAAAAATTCATATCTTAGCGCATCTATAGACTTGCTTGTCATATGCCGTAAGTTCCTCTGTAGGCTATGAAATATTTAGTATTATATATATTCTATGAAGTTAGAATATCATCCTATATTCGAAAATCATTTCACATCGAAGATCCTTCTCATTCACCAAATTGTCCTCTTGGCAATAAACCAGAATCACTTACCGGCGAACCTGTTCGAGAAACCATTTTCTCCCTTATCTTTAGAGTATCTCGTCACAATTATATATTATCCTATATTTCGAATCTTGTTCATTCGCTCGCTTCAACCGTCAATCATTCCGTAGTACTAGAAGAAGTTAACGAACTACGCGCTCGTGTGACGACTTTGGAGAACCTGGTGCGAGGGTTACGAACACCAGCAGCAGCACCAGCAGCATAATTAGTACCACCATCATCGACGTCGACAGTACCCTTATCATCTCTAAACCATAACCGCGCCGTAACTCTCAATATCACAATCTGTACCTCGAATATCAACATTACACGCCTCAATATCACCATCTGTACTTCGAGTATGAACTTCGTTCTACACATCGATCTACATCGACTATCTTCGCTTTACGTATCATTCTACCTCATTTTTCCTCGTTCGACATGGTGATTATGTAATTTCTAAAGTTTTAGAGATTATGTAATCTAGTATTAACAATAAATCAAATGAGTTTTTGACTCATTAGATCTATAATTACATCTGACGAAAATATATATGCAAGTATATTTTCATAAAGATTGTAATTAAAATTCTTTTGTACAAACTGTTAATGATGAAAATATTTTAACGGGTGGGTAGTACCCGAGGAATATTTAAATTTCACATTAATAAGTCACAATGTACATTCTTCGAATATGATTCAACGATCATTTACTATCCTACTTACAATTACCGATATACGTATCCGTTCACCACAGAATAACTATTTCTATTAAAATTTCATATTTGGATTTTGACCTATCAGAATCCAACAAGTGGCATAACGAAGAAAACATTGGACAAAAATAAAAAGTGTTAGAAACAAACGAACTAATTAATTGGAATTGTGATAGGATTTCATGCTAACTATTCCGGCTAACTGTTCCCAGCTAACTGATTAACATTTAATTTATCGCAATTTACATTCTCGCAATTTTATTTATCGTCATTTAATTTCTGTTATTTACTTTTACGCACTATAAATAACGGGACACGTATGCAAGGTTTCGACTTATCATATCGACCCATCTATATATATATTTCGGAACAACCGTAGACACTCTATATGTGAAGGTGGGGAGTTGGCTATACAGGGTTGGAGTTGATTCCAAAATATATATATGGTTTGAGTTGTGATCGACACTGAGATCGGTACACGGGTCACGATACGTATTATTTAATTCGAATATTATATATTAAATTTATATATGAACTTATTGGACCATTGGACAATCAGACTATTGGACTGCTAACCTTGGACAATTAAATGAACTAAAATGTTGATTATAACATATGAAACTAAACAATTCTTCAAGTTTGCCACTTGAATCCATCATAAACCTCATTCGTATCTTGACAATTACAATCCGCGTCCAAACCTATCATGATTCTTGAACACACCTCGATCGAGAAGTTGAACCAGCTGCACCTCATCTACGGAAGAAAGATTTATGCGTCAGAAAAACTCTCGAATCCAAATTCATAGTTTAACACATACCGTGTTGAATCCTTTTGCCATTTATTAGCAAAAACAACCCTACAATTCCTTTTCAAGAAGCTAATTTTGTCACAGCTCCACTTCGACTTCTCAGAAAGACTACTCTTATTATAACCTCGATATTTATACATCATCCTTTCGCCGTCATTATCAGAGAATCTTCTATATTTCACAACATCGTCAGCAGATGTACCAGTAACTCGTTATCTCTTTGGCGAAATCCGCAATCTGTATTTTGAAAATCTCGTAGAAATTCTTTCAGTTATACCGAAAACGTCTATCCCTAAAAATTACATATTTCGAATGTGAAGTTTCTGAAAAACATCCTGGACTATGAAGTAGTTTTTGAAATGCTGATGAAGCAGCAAAAACCGTAAACGATCTTGATAGTCAAAAGTTTACGATGAAGTACAGTATGTTGGAAAAGCCCAGAAAAAGAGAAGTGTTGAAATTGGAAAACGGATTGAGCAAAGTATGAAGGAGACCGTGGACAAATCATGAAAACTAAACCCGACTTCAAAGAATCCAAACAATTCAGTGCCTGCTGAAACCGTTAGTAAGAACCCTATTCCTTATTCTAAACCTTTCCAGATGATATTCATCATCTTATCTTAAATATTATAAGATATTTTCATATCTTCTGTTATACATATTCTCCATATCTCTGGAGATATTTTCACAACTATTCCTATCTGCCATCATTTATCTCTCCGTAATATCTGCATTACAATATAAAAGAAACTGTGTTAGTTTCTAAATTCTGAAACCTTCAAGTTTAAAATAGGAATGTTCTGAAGTAGTGTTGGGAACCGATGCATGAATTAGTATAATATAATGAAACTTGATCAACTTCATTATATTACAGTAAGTCATGTTAAGTTTCTAATGGAATGTGATGATTCACAGTACCGTCATCATGTGCCATGTTACACGGCTCTTACATTCTATCCAATTCCGAAACGTATTAAGAACAAATCATCTTGATAGTTCTATCTTCCTGGATATTCTGGTAATTTGACAAATCAAAATCGTGTCATTACCATTCCTTTCTGAGAACAATAGCTATGTTTATTCCAAATCCTATACCTACAAATTCCGAATCATTACTCGCTTGACTCAAGAAGAAACGAAGGGAGTAGTTTTATAGTGAAATATCCGACAAAGAAATCGAAACAGATTACCGCATTAAATCAAAGGAGATCCTGTTTTCTAGATCGCCGCAGAACCAAATCTTATCACGTAAGATTTTCTTTAAATTCCTTAAATCCCGGAAATCAATAATAACTACGTCATCGGTTAAAACAATTTCATATTTACCCATTTTAGTCTTTTGTGATAGCTTCACCCGTACGCTTCACATGATCGAATCGTTTTATCCATATCTTCCAATAATGATAAAACTCTATTATTACCTCATATTCGTCATAAAAACATTCCTATTGTTATTTATGACAACCTCTACCAAATTTCGGGGACGAAATTTCTTTAACGGGTGGGTACTGTAACGACCCGGAAATTTCCGACCAAATTTAAACGCTAATCTCTATATGTTTCTGACACGATAAGCAAAAACCCTAATGTTAAGTCTAGAAAGTTTGAAATCTATATTCAGATAATTAGTCACCACTTGACCATGCCTGACGATTCACGAACAATTATGTGTAAATAAAAATAATAAGTAAAAATATATTTATGTAAATATAAAAGTAAATGTATATATTTTTGATATGTAAAAATGATGATATTACTATCAATATTATTATTATTATTATTATTATTAATACAAATATACACATATTTAATTACCTAAATGATTAAATAGATATACAAATATCACATATACATATATAAATGTGAATAAAGAACGTAATCAGTTCACAATCGTTTTCAGACTGTAGAAATTGGTATTTCTGTCAATTAGGTCGTACAAATCAGTGCTGGATTATAGGAATCAATCCAAATTTTGTTAGCATTTCATTTTCTCCTTTTATTTTTTTGTATTCTTCCTCTTGGATAAAATATTCTGTCGACATATTCAAACCAATATATTTATCTACCAACTCACTTAATAAAGAGTTCATAGAAACCTCCTTTCACAACACCCATCTACTTCTTTCTTCTTCTTTCCTTTGCCATCAACTAAATCATCTTCTTTGTGTTCTTCCTTGTTGCTAATATCAACCATGAATCACCACCCAACAACATAAACCGTCACCATAAAGGACTGCTGCTACAGCTAGTGTATTTCGGTTCTGTCCAATAAAACTTCACAAAACCACCACAACCAACGGTCACTTTACAACTCACCTTTGTTCGTTACAATCAAACCGACACCTTCACTCAATCGTGGCCAACACTCAACACCCACAACCGCCATCCAACACCATCACCTCCATCGCTAGCCTCCATCTTCTCTCTCTCAATTTCTTTACAATCGACCGAACCATTTCGATCATGTTCTTCCTTAATACTTTCATCAACCAAGACAACTCCCATAATCATCGAACAACCCATCACAGATTACCACTACAACATAATAAACCACCACCAAAACCATGAACAAACATTTTCATTTACTGCTACACGTACTTTTCGTCTCCATTACTCATTTTTGTTTCGTTTACCATCAACAAGCAAACAACTAAAAACCTGCAACTAATCTTCGACTAAACACCATCACATGGAACCGTCCTTGTTATATTTGCTGTTTCTATTCAACTAAACCGAAAACCTCCCAACTGCAACACCCATTACTGAATCTGTTTTCATTCGAGTATCATACACCACTAACCACTATCGACTACAATCAATAGTCATTACCACTATTATTTTCCGTTTAAATAATGAAGATACACAATGAAGATGAAGGATTAAATTCTTGGCGTGTTCCTTTTGTAAATTTCATCCTGTGGCCAACATGTACCAAACATACACCCCACTTCAATCATCCTAAACCACTTGCATTATTTTTTTTGATTACTTATACCCTCTCATACAAACGGCTACCGCTGCAAGAACCTCTTTTTTTTTCTATTCCTGTTCCATTTAAAATCACGAAGTGTAGTGTTGATGGTAATAAAGTCGATACACAGTTAAGAAACTTGATTATGTGGTGAACAAGAATTATGATGGGAAGTAGCATGATGATCCACGTTTTTTTTTTCTCTTTATGTCTTCCTTTCGAACCCCACACAAAAGAATACCTTTACAACTATTTTTTTGTTTTTCTCGTTCCTGTTTTGGCAAAGAAGAATTTAATAATGATGATGATTGAAGTTCCTTTCCCCTTTATGACTTACATGTACCCAACAACTAATCCACTTGTAAAAAAAAAATATTATATATATAATAACGGATATAGAAACCGAAATCCTAGTGGACTGGAAGGGATATTGGATTGTGAAAAGTTGGGCCTAGAAACCGTTGAAGGATCACACATCTAGTGAGGTTAGAAATACATGGGCTTATGAATTTTGTATTGGGCCAAAGGAGTTGGAAACAGATACATACGGGATATATAATAAAGCGGGTAAATTAAATCATAAAGTAGAGAATAGCTGGGTGGTCAGGGTGCGTATAGGAGAATCAGGAGGACTCGGGTTCGAGTCCCTGCGTGGCCAATTGTTTTTGGAACAAAATATTGGGAGGTAGTCTCTTAATGCTTATCATTTTATTATTATTATTATTATTATTATTATTATTATTATTATTATTATTATAAAAGAAAACATTAGTAATAAAATCATTGTTATTGATAATATGACTATAATTAAACTTATCATTAATATTAAAATTATTATATTCATAGTTATTATTATTAGTATTACTATAAAAAGATAATTTTATACAAAACATATTTTTAAGGAATATAAATATCACATATCAATATAATTGTAATATTAACAAGATAGTAACTAAACTATATATATATATATATAAATATGTATATATATATAATATATCAACTACTATATACATATATTTTATCATATGTATAAACCCTAATATAAATTATTAATATTAATATGCTATTATGTAAGGTAAATACTAGATAAATAAAATATATAAAGATATCTACATTTAGATAACAAATAATTTAATAAGTATATTATTAAAAATAACATATATATATATAGTTATTCGATTACAAGTATATGTATTAATAAATATACAATTGATTTAGGTTCGTGAATCCGAGGCCAACCTTATACTTGTTCAATGATGTTATATGTATTTCTACTACGAAATACAGTATGGTGAGTATATAGTCCCTTTTAAACTCTAAATATTTTTGGGCTGAGAATACATGCGCTGTTTTATAAATGATTTACGTTATGGACACAAGTGATCAAAAATATATTCTACGTTGAGTTGTACCACTGGCATACTTCCCTGTAGCTTGGTAACTATTATTTACAGCGGTATTGTAAACGCGAATCCTGTTGATAGATCTATCGGGCCTGACAACCCCAACCGGACTGGACGACCAGTATTCAACGGTTGCACAGTACTTCGTTTCGTGACTACACTTGGTACGGTGTAGTAAGATTTCATAATAAAGGGAATATGCGACGTGATTAAATGTTAAGTATGGTTACCAAGTGCTCAACCACTTAGAATATTTTTTTATTAAAATGTTTACATATGAAATCTTGTGGTCCATAGTTATAACGCTGCTAGCATCAAACCTATATATCTCACCAACTTTATGTTGACATTTTAAAGCATGTTTATTCTCAGGTACGAATTAAGTCTTCCGCTGTGCATTAACTCATACTAAAGACATTACTTGGAGTCGATCATCGCGATGGAACCAACTGATGAAGATTCCGTCCGGGAGGATTAGTGGCGGATTCTTACATAAGGTGAAATGAAAATGAGGATAAGGTTAGGGTTTGATCAGTTTTAAGGCTTCAAACCCGTCCACCAAGTGAAAGGACCATTATACCCTCAAAATTGCTCATTAAAACGAATTAAAAATCAGACCTGCAGACGGGTCGCGTTTCGCGATGATGTGTCGCGATCTGCGATGCACCCAAACGTGACAAAACCTACTAGAACGCGATAAGTTGATCAGGGATTGGGGTTTTTCGTGTGTCATGTTGTTTGTCGCGTCTCGCGATGAACCATAACGCGATGGGACATGTCAAAACGCGACAGGTTACCCGTTTGCCCCCAAACTCAGAACTCAAACCATTATAAGTCATATGTAACAATGTAGATGCATTTTAAACATTAATTACGTAACTTGGGACTACGTGAGATGTCCCAAGTGACTTTCAGAAAAAGGGTGTTACATTTGGTAGTTGAAAAAATTATTAGTCCGGAACACTTCCCCTTCATTAAGGGGAGAAATATTCTTGATGAGCCGCTAGTTCTTGAGATGACCCGTCCTAATCTATAAGGACGAATACTATAACATATGGTTACATTGCGAGGTATTTGACCTCTATATGATACATTTTTACAAACATTGCATTCGTTTTAAAAGACAAACTTTCATTACATCGAAAGTTGACAGGCATGCATACCATTTCATAATATTCAACTATAAATGATCTAATCTGCCATTTGTTTAATCATAATCTTTATTGAACTCAACGACTTGAATGCAACGTCTTTTGAAATATGCCATGAGTGACTCCAAGTAATATCTTTAGAATGAGCAAATGCACAGCGGAAGATTTCTTTCAATCCTGAGAATAAACATGCTTTAAAGTGTCAACCAAAAGGTTGGTGAGTTCATTAGTTTAACATCAATATTCATTTCCATCATTTTTAATAGACCACAAGATTTCATATTTTCATTTCTCATAAACATCATGCATGCATATAGCCATCTGCATAAAAATCATTCATATGGATTGAACACCTGGTAACCGACATTAACCATAATGCATAGAATATCCCCACAGACATCGACGTCTGTATAATAATAATCTCGAAGTACTAAAGCCATCCATAGACATGAATGGGGGTTGTTAGGCCCAATAGATCTATCTTTAGGATTCACGTCAATTAGGGGCCATTTCCCTAATTCTTAGGTTACCAGACTTGAAGGGCGATATTTAATTTCGATAATCCAACCATATAATGTAGTTTCGATTACTTGTGTCTATTTCGTCAAACATTTATAAAAACGCATGCATTCTCAGTCCCAAAAATATATATTGCAAAAGCATTTAAAAAGGGAGCAAATGAAACTCACGATATTGTATTTCGTAGTGATTTATGCATATGACGGCACTGAACAAGTGCAGGGTTGGCCTCGGATTCACGAACCAATATTAAATATATATATTTATATATTGATCAATATCTGTCTAACAATTTAGGTCAAGTCGTAGTGTATCACAATCCTAATGCTCAAGACCGATATACAAAAGTCAACTTATCCCAAAATGACTTTCAAAAATCTATACATGTTTATTATATAACTTAAATATAGTCATTTTATATATTTAAATATATTTATCAGATTTTATTAGAGTAATAATATAAATCATTTATTAATAAAAATTAAAATTTATATATGATAACAATATACTTTTATATATCTTAAGTAATAAAATTTATAAAGTTCACTTAATATCATAAAAATATAGTGATATGTATTATTAATGTAATTATATTACGTGAGGGAAAATATCTTTGTATCACATATTCATTTGATAAAATAATATTGATAATACTAATAATAAGTAAAAGTTGTGTTATTTTGTAATAATAATAATAATTATTATTATTCTACTAATAATAATAATAACTAGATTTGTGGTCCGCGCGATGCTCCGGTTTTTGTAACCAGTTTGGTGATGATATAATTGTGGATACAAAGGTTAGAGGCTAAATAATATGTTCTTGTATACATTACTATGTTCTTATATACATTATGCATATATATTCAAGAGGCTGCATACATATAATGTTCAAAATACTGCATATTGTAGTATACACTTGTGTAGTTCATAACGGTAGCTAGTGGTTCTTTCATTGTTGTGCAAAATCGAGTGTCAATTTTTGAGTTTTTCTGCATAAAATACATTCATAATTAATAAGTCTGACCTGGTTCTGCATACGAAAGGTAATTACGCAGCTCGAGTTTCTTAATTGCCACTATTAGTAGGAACATCACCTATATAGACTGTGACGACCCGGGAATTTTCAACCAAATTTAAACTTAATCTTTATAAATTTTCGACACGATAAGCAAAGTCTGTAATGTTGAGTCTTAAAATCTCTGAACTGTTTACATATAACCTTTGACTAATTCCGAGGATTCACAAACAACTATTTGTAAATAAATAGGTAAATACATATGTAGATATAAAAACAAATATAAGTATATATATATATATAATAGTTTTAAAGTATACTGTAATTTATTTAAACTTAAAAAGGTAAAAATAATAATTAGAACAATTAGGTTACTGATAAAATACATATATATATATATATATATATATATATATATATATATATATATATATATATATATATATATATATATATATATATATATATATATATATATATATATATATATATATATATAAATGTATTATGAAACTATATTATATGTATGTATATAATATATAAATAACAAATGTTTGGTACATAACATCATATGATATAAGACTATTAAATGTTATATAAATAATAAGATATAATGTTAACACATTAAACTTCTTGTAAATTAAAATATAATTACTATATCAAGTATCTAAATACTAATAATAATATCAGTATTAATAATATTAGTATATATAACATATAAATATGAAATTTGTTATGAAGAGTTGTTGCATTATCATCATTATCAATTTTATTAATAACATTAATATTGTTATAATTAGTATTAATAGTATCATCAAAATTATAATATGAAATTTGTTATATGTAATTGATTATATTATTATTGATATTATTATTATCATTAATATAACTACTATTATTATTATTAGTGTTATTAATATTAATAATATTACTAAAAATAAACAATTTTATTATCAATATTCTTATTATTAGTTGTATTATTTTAGTGATATTATTATTATTATTAATGGTTTTATTATAAACATTATTATTAGTAATTTTATTATTAATTATCAGTATTTTATTTTTAATTCAGTTATATTTACACCTTTGTAACACTAATCAGATGGAAAAAAGTTTTTTTTTCAGATTCCAAATCGTACGAAATCAGGAATATATCGACATCAAATTGTTATTTTATTTTAATTATCGTCCTTTTTGTCTATCAATTTGGAACTCTCAAATTGATTCATCAATACAAACAAAATGGAATCCTTTAATAGTCCACTCCAATCCCATTATAACAGAGGGGCAGCAAATCACAGGAAAAAGAAATTTATTTATTTTTTTTTATTTTTTTTAACCGATAACTCTGTTCTTGGTAAATTCTTTCATAATTCGAATTCAATTACCATTTCAAAAATCTAAAAGTGCAGAGGTGTCTTAAATCATGTCGTGAACGTTTCCTCAAAGTTTCAAAATCCAATTCATTATATCAAGTACGAATTTTAGAGTCAAAGATAGTTTTTCAAAAAGTCAAAGTTGTGTTCATCACAAAATTCGTAATCAATTTGATGTTTCAAGTTCAATTGAAGATGGAGAAAGTTTCTAATGATGATTCACAACACCTTTCATGTTGTAAATATTATGTAAAACGTCCTAAAATTTGATATCAATATTTTTTTTTTTAAAACCTACGAACAAGCAGCAGGAGGCTGTTTTAATTTTTATTATTATTTTTTTCTTTTCTCTTTTGCTAATTTATTTAAAGCTGTTTAAAATATTTCTGTATCTGTTTTAAACTCAAAATTTATCTGACAAATCGATTATGTGATTGTGGAATAGAAACTTAAAATGTAAGATGAAGAAGAAGGCACTGTAATTAAACGGTTTATATATTTATTAGAGGGTATTAAAACAGAAAGACAGACTTGGAGTAATGGTTTAGCGTGTGGTTGTGTGAGCGGGAGGTCGTGGGTTCGAGTCTCGTTGTGGACAATTCTTTTTACACAAAGCTTTAAAGGGTATAAATCTTTTATTTTTTTGGTATTATTATTATTATTATTATTATTATTATTATTATTATTATTATTATTATTATTATTATTATTATTAATTATCGTTATCACAAGTATTATGATTATTATTATTAATACCATTACTAATGAATGTATTATTATTTTTAACATGACTAAGATTATTTTTATCATTTATTAGTTATTAGGATTATTATTATTATTAATTTAAGTATCATTATATAAATATTAGAGTTATTATTATTATTATTAACATAACCATAAATATTATCATCACCATTAATGTTAATACTAAGATTGTTATTATTCTTACCAAGAACATGATTATAAGTATTAGTAGTTGTATTATCATGAGTATTACTATTAAGTAATTACTAATATCGTTATCATAAACCTAGTTACAATTATAATTATTACTATTATTGTTATTACTAATATTATTAACAAAATAGGTATTATTATTAAATACTATGATTATTAATATTATCTTTATTAATCTCAAAATCTACCTTTTTAAGCAGATAAATGTTTTGTACATAAAATATACCTGTTACTTATACTATAATTATATTAAAATTTCATATAACTATATATATCAAACTTACTAATATTATTTATATAGATACTTACAAATAACAAACCATTGATTTTTAAATATAATATTAAACAAGTATGGATATATTAATATAACTATATAAATAAAAATCATTTTAAATACATGCATAAATTAATATATATAATATATAATTTAAGATATAATATATAAACTTGTTCGATTACGATTATATATTTTAATATATATATATACAAATGATATAGGTTCGTGAATCCGAGGTCAACTCTGCATTGCTCAGTTGTTTAATGTCGTCATATGTATTTTTACTACAAAATACAGTATGGTGAGTTTCATTTACCTTTTTACCCTTTATATTTTTGGGCTGAGAATGCATGCGCAATTTTTATAAATGTTTTACGAAATAGACACAAGTAATTGAAACTACATTATATGGTTGAATTATCGAAATCGAATATGCCCCTTGTTTATTAAGTCTGGTAATCTAAGAATTAGGGAAAATACACCCTAATTGACGCGAATCCTAAAGATAGATCTATTGGGTCTAACAAACCCCATCCAAAGTACCGGATGCTTTAGTACTTCGAAATTTATATCATGTCCGAAGTAGGATCCCGGAATGATAGGGGATATTCTTATATGCATCTTGTTAATGTCGGTTACCAGGTGTTCAATCCATATGAATGATATTTTTGTCTCTGTGCATGGGACGTATGTTTATGAGAAATGGAAATATGAAATCTTGTGGTCTATTAAAATTATAAAATGATTATTTGTGTTAAACTAATGAACTCACCAACCTTTTGGTTGACACTTTAAAGCATGTTTATTCTCAGGTACGAAAGAAATCTTCCGCTGTGCATTTGCTCATCTTAGAGATATTACTTGGAGTCATTCATGACATATTTCAAAAGACGTTGCATTCGAGTCGTTGAGTTCATCAAGATTATTATTAAGTCAAATATACTAAGATATATTACGAAATGGTATGCATGTTGTCAACTTTAGATGTAATGAAAGATTGTCTTTTCAAAAACGAATGCAATGTTTGTAAAATGTATCATATAGAGTTCAAGTACCTCGCGATGTAGTCAACTGTTGTGAATCGTTTATAATCGATATGGACTTCGTCCTGATGAATTAGGACGGGTCTTTACATAGACGAAGTCAAAAGTTGATGATCATCACCTGCAAGAAACTTTTGTTGCATCATATAAATGAGTAGGTTCATCTAATCTAACCTCCTCTACTGATAAAGTAGTGCTTAATAGCTTTTCAAAAAAAAAAAAGGTAGTGCATAATATAAACTTTTGTAAATAATTACACGCTGCAATTAGTTACCTTTAGGAAAATAACATCAGAATCTTAGATGGATGCAGCAGTCTCAAAATGAGGACTACATTGAGTAGAAATCCTAACATGGAAAGACATTTAACCGGTTACCTTTATTAATAATTTTCACTGATAATATTACGAAGAGAAGATATTGATTGTTTTGAACACATACTTTAGGTTTATAATGTCGATTGTACAGTGGATTGTCTATACTCTTATGTGCTCTGGGTCACTGATCTTCTAAAAGCAGCCCATGTAATCTGATTTTGACATATAATAATTGATTATTAAAGAAATCCATAATTCAAGTATTATAGTGTAGATAGAAAGGATGGAGTCATTGACACCCCCTTGATGCAATTCATTATTGGCATTTAATTGTTGACCCAGATCTTATATATTTATCGCACATCTTTTTATACTTTTGCAAGCATAGAAATCCACATAATCAAAGTCAAGTCCTATGGTGGCAACATGATTATGAACAGAGTGTGCCATAATATCTCAAAGAAGTGGCAACAACAGAAAACAAACAGTAAGCAACCAACAACACAAATACAAACTTACTTGATTTAAAAGTCCAAATTCTCAATTCTATAATGGACTCTTTAGCATCATCATCATCATCATCTGCACATAAAAATATTATTTTTATATTATTTATTTTATAAAACTATTAATTTTATAATTTATTAAAACTAATTAAACTTAATAATACAAATAATAAATAAACTAAACTAAATAATATAAAAAATATAACCCTAATTAGGGTTTAAAGTAATAATAATAAATAATACTCCGTAATTAATGCAAATTTAGGTCAAACTGTGGCGTGTCAGACAGGGCCATGCGATTGCATGGTCCTCACGTTAAAAATCCATGCGGTCGCATGGATAAGGATTTCGGGCCAGGTGGGTTGGGCTGCTACAGTTCGGGCCTATATACTTATTTATTTAATTTTTTTCTTTTTTCTGTTTTAATATTTATATAAAATATATATATAAATTGAATAAAAACTATATTTTTACAAACTAAAAATAGAAATATAAATATTTTATAATTTATATATTTTATCAAACTCTTAAAAATATAAATATATTGTTATTTTTTTTTATGTTTTTGAAAATTTAATATTTAAAACGTATATTTTTTTATATAAAGAACTAAATAAATCTTTTTTTATATATATATAGCGTTTCGCTTCCGGCGTTTTAGTGTCCCCGGCAGCGGCGCCAAAAATACTTGATGTGTGCGAGGTGTACTAGGAAATAGTATTATTTTTACAACGAAATACTATTAAATACGATACAATTTTACACAAGATATTTATTTATTTATAGAATGGATATACCTAAACCTTGCTACAACACTTATAGGCAGTGTACCTAATCGTACAGTAGTGTAGTTTTTAGTAAGTCTGGTTCGTTTCACAGGGATCTTTTAAATAAGCTTAACGCTATATTTTTAACTTATAATTGTAAAAATACAAAAATATATATAAGTAGTATTATTATTATAAAAGAGGGGTTTTTACCGTTTAGTGACCGGATTGTCGATTTTAAAACTTTAGTCGCAGTTAAAACCTAATGTAAAATATTAATTATATAAAAGACTTAATTTAAAACATAAAGTAAATAACGAAAATAAAATTGCGATAATTAAAAAGTACGATAATTAAAAGTGCAATTAAATACAATGACAATAAATAAAGTGCGATAATTAAAAGTGCAATTAAATATGAAAATAAAGGAATTATGCTTATTTAAACTTCCGTAATCATGATGTTTGACGTGTTGATTTTAGTTTATTCCCATGGGTTAATTGTCCTTTGTCCTGGATTATTTAATATGTCCGTCTGGTTTTTGTCCATAACAGTCCATCAGTCATAAATATAAAGTGCGAGTGTCCTCGTCATTTTATCCTTATATCCGAAGTCAAATATTCCAACTAATTGGGGACTTAAACTGTAACAAGGTTTTAATACTTTGTTTAATAATTACACCAGGATATCGACTGCGTGTAACCCAAGGTTTTAATACTTTGTTAACAATTACGCCAAGTGTCCTTGTACATAATTTCACCCCTGTTTTAATAATTCCATAGACTATTAATCCATTCCCGTGTCCGGTTAAATGAACGATTATTCGTACATATAAATATCCCGCCCATCGTGTCCGATCGAGTGTATATGGTTATTTATAGATACGTCCAATTGTAAATTTTTATATTAAAATTAACAAACTATCATTTAGTTAAACAAATATAAAGCCCATTAATAGCCCATAGTCTAATTTTCACAAGTGTCATTCTTTTGTCAAAATCCCAATTATGGTACAAAGCCCAATTACCCAATTTTAAATATTTTAGTCCAACATCATGATTACTTCATCTTAAATAAGCATAATAATAACTTAGCTACGAGACATTAAATTAAAAATAACATTAACCATAACTTACGGTGATTAAAAATAGCGTAGCGTTACATGGATAGAATTTCGACTTACACCCTTACAACATTCGCTAACATACCCTTATTATTAGAATTTAAAATTAAAATTAAAATTAAAATATAATATATATATATTTACGTATATGAATGAGAAGAGAAAAAGATGGATATAATCGATCACCAAACTGCGAATTTATAGGGGTGTGGCCTGTCACCTACTGCCATGCGATCGCATGGATTTTTGCCTTCCAGGCCATGCGATCGCATGGCCCCTTTTTCCAGCTCACAAGAGTTTGGCTCCTAGCTTGCCGACGGTTTTTATTATAATATATAATATATAAATAATTTATATAATTATTTAAATATTATATTTTATTCTTGTGCATAGTTGACTTGTAATTTTTAGTCCGTTGTGTCGAGCGTTGAGAGTTGACTTTGGTCCCGGTTCCGGATTTTCGAACGTCCTTGCGTACAATTTAATATCTTGTATTTTGCGTTTCGCGTCTTGTACTCTTGTAATTTTGAGACGTTTCTCATCAATAATTTGAACCACTTTGATTGTACTTTGTACTTTTGAGCTTTTTGGTCATTTGCGTCTTCAATTCGTCGAATCTGTCTTTTGTCTTCACCTTTTATTATTTAAACGAATATCACTTGTAAATAGGACAATTGCAACTAAAAGCTTGTCTTTCTTGAGGGATAATGCTATGAAATATATGTTCATTTTTAGCATTATCAAATATTCCCACACTTGAGCGTTTCTTGTCCTCGAGCAATATAGTCTTGAAATAAAAATACTAAAATCACTTCTTTATTCTTCACACTTTGTACATCAGTGATTTCTATACGGCGGTATGAACAATGGTAGTAACGATGTGGTTTACAGTCCCACATGACTATAAAAATTTAGATCCTTAAGGAAATTGGATCTTTATGAAAACATTTGATCTTTTGAAAATTTAATCTAGCTTTTACCCTAGATAAGTTTTCCGGAATAACCCTTCACCGGTGTTTGCAAATTATTTTTGTGAGTTTTGTGGGTTTCAGATTTGAAAATTTTAGCTCAAAACTTGCGGTTATGTGTCACCCACTTGCTAACCTTGTATTAGGAAAGCAACACGTCCAGTATACTTGCTCCGTATATTACCTTTCGATAAACTACCGTCCAGTTGTAAAGAAAAGCGTTGAACACGCAACTGTTAAGGCAATGTCCCCTGACATGCTTTTAATTATGGTCTATAACGTGTCGGATGCAATTACTATCCTTTGTAGGAGCAATAGTAAAGCTCACCCTTTAGTTTTTCGGTCTGGCACAAGGTCCTATCTTCGACCATGCTATGCAACCACCGTTCTTAAGGTTGACACTCGATTTGGTTCAGGTGACCTAATGAATTCCAGGTGAATTTTCTAGGATTTTACGTTCAATGGTAATGAACGCATTAAAAATGGGTTTTTCAGAAAACAAATCGGTTTGTAATTTTGATCAAAATATTTTCTCGTTCAAGCTCGAGTTTAGATATCATCGAATTCCATGAGTTTGTAATTCTCAATCTTTAAGGTCAATCTCTAGGATTGAGTAATATCAGGCTTAAAAGCTGATTTTTAATCTTTAAGGAGGTTATCCTTTTCTGGGGGTCTGATTCATTAGTCTTATCAAGCTAATTTGCACGGCGTCCTCCCCATTTTACGAGACAGATCCTCTCATGGTTAGGATAAGTCTGACCACTTGACGACCCTGTTTGATGCTGAGGTCCGTGGATTTCCTGCTGATTTTAGAGATGACTTTTCTAGATTTTTCGTCAACCTACAGCTGGTCTGGACGACAACTTCCTTACCTAAATCAAGAAGCGCGTGTCTTTTTCGGAAGACTTTACTTCCTTTTAATGATGGAATTGATTCATCGTGTAGATCCATCTTTCTTTCAAAAGTATTACAATAAATCGGGTAAAACTGATTAGTTTAGTCCAAAATAAAAGTACCTGCAATAAGCTTGTACAGATATGTGATATATGTTTTAAAGAACTTGGTGAATTCTTCCCACACTCAGCTTTTATTTATTTCTTTCTTTGCCTTTTTATTCTCCTCTATTCCATTTTAAATGAATTCAAGCGTTTTGGGTTGTTTCTCAATTTATGTCCTTTCCAAGGTAACAATAATTTCGGTAGTAGCACCTAGTTTTATTGTTCATAAATATGTATAAACATGATTTTGAATTCATTTAGTTGAAAAATTTTCAAATTTTCACAAAATTTGGCAATTAAACCAAGCGTAAACTCGAGAGAATTTATAACCCTTCCCCACACTTGAGATCTTGCAATGCCCTCATTTGCAAGAAATCAGTAAAAATTTAAATTCATGAGGTTGATTAGTGTAGAAAAATGATTAAAAATACCGAGTTTGTAAACATACTGTTTTATATCACATTTGATATTTTACGTCTTATTGTTAAAATTAGTAGCTTTTGATGAACTTAATGTCAGTCTTTGAAAGTGCTGTTTTACACTGTTTTGTACATAAGATAAACTACAAACATATATATACATATTTTTTTTATTTATAAAAACCTTAACTTAATAAAACAAATAATTGAGTAATTTAAAATTTTGTTTTCCTTTTTATTTAGGAGGAGGTTGTTTCGGTAAGTTTATCTAGTCCGTCCCTCGATAAAATTTTAAAATTTATCATTTTAAAGAGATTGTTTTAAAAGCAAAGATTTTGGGTTTTTTTTTTTTTTTTTGTATACTTTAATTCAATAAGATTAAAAATAATGATAATAAAAGTTCTCGTCCCTCCTTTGGGTAGAGCAATTTCGGTTTAACGACCTAGTTTTCAACTCACAACGAATTTTAAAAATCATATTTTTAACTTAGCGAAATAAAGTAAATTTTTGTTTTTAAATTCACACCAAACTTAAATTTAAAATGCATAAAATTAAAATTTCATATTAATATTATTAATATTTTCATATTTTAGTTTTACAAACTTATTTTAAAATATTAGTTTTTAAAATATTTACAAACTTAAATATATTGATTTTAAAAATCTACAATATTAATTTTAAAAATATGGTAAAAATAAAATAAAATTAAAAATCTTTTTGGTCTTTTATCCCACTTTAATCAATCAAATATTATCAAAAATATACGCCCCTCTTTTCGGTAAAGTAATTTCGGTTCCATAACCTAGTTTAACTCATGACAAATTTTTGGAATATTTTAGTTTGATCGATTAAAGATATTTATACCTTAAGAATAAACGGTAAATTTTGCAGTGATGTAATAAATTTTTGTATGATATCAATAATTTCGGTCGCAAAACCTAATTTTATTGAATACCAATTTAATACTTTATAGCGAACGATTTAGCGTTTATTATCAAAAGGTTAAAAGCAATAAAAATAAACATAAAAACTGTACATACTTACCTGTGAAATAGAATTCTTAGTGACCTGCTTTAGCCCACTCATAAGATAGTCGGACTAATTGGTTTTCCATAGCTACATAGGCGTAACCTTGAGCATTCAACGTTTTTTCTTCGAAACATATGAACGATCCATCTCTGCATAAAGTAACGAATTCGGTATTGGAATATGTCTGATTCATCGAGCATTTTCCTTCGTGTGACCATTTTTCGCATTTGTGACATCTTTCAAGGTGTCGTGCTCTTCTTTTCGCTGCGGATTTTGATTTTCCTTTACCAAAATGTAACTTATTATTTTCGTTCCTGGATTCTTTTCTTACTCCGTCCAATTTGCCTCTGATTAATGATACCAATTCACTTGGAAGGGTGTCATTATTACGTTTAGTGATCAAAGCGTGTAGCATTAGACCATGGTTTAGTTCACAGAAAGTCTTCATCTCGTAAAACCTAAAAAAAAAAAAAAAAAATCAGAATGGGGGGAGAAGACTAGTTCTTTAGGGTCTGCTAGGGAAAGACCATTCGGGTTCCATTCTCGGAAACTACATGAAAACAGAACATCTAACTCTAACAGAAATACTTATTATCCTTTAAAGACTTGATTCTCCCCACACTTAGTTAGCTGTGGTGTTGAAATTGTGATTAACTTCGTTGTCAACTTCCATCGGACTATCTATGTAATGTTTAACTCTGTGACCATTAACTTTAAATTCAATCCCATTTGAATTTATTAATTCTATTGTTCCGTACGGGAAAACTCTTTTGACTATGAATGGTCCAGACCATCTTGATTTCAATTTTCCAGGAAATAGCTTGAATCGTGAATTGAAAAGAAGAACTCTGTCACCTTCTTTAAATTCTTTTGAACTTCTGATTCTTTTATCATGCCATTTCTTCGTTCTTTCCTTATAGATTAACGAATTTTCGTATGCTTCATGTCTCAATTCTTCTAATTTGTTTAGTTGACTTAATCGTAGACGTCCGGCTTCATGTAAATCCAGATTACATGTCTTTAAAGCCCAAAATGCTTTGTGTTCAATTTCTACTGGAAGATGACATGATTTTCCGTAAACGAGTCTAAAAGGTGTGATTCCAATTGGAGTTTTGTAGGCTGTTCTAAAAGCCCATAGTGCATCCTCCAATTTCATGGACCATTCCTTCGGATTTGATCCTACGGTTTTCTCTAGAATATGTTTTAATGCTCGGTTGGTATTTTCAACTTGTCCACTTGTTGTGGATGATATGCGGTGGAGATTTTATGAGTTACTCCATATCTTTTAAGAACTTTCTCAAGTTGATTGTTACAAAAATGAGTACCCCGATCACTTATTAAATCTTTCGGTGTTCTGAACCTAGAAAAAAGACGTTTTAAAAAGTTGACTACAACTCGTGCATCGTTAGTTGGGAGAGCTTGTGCTTCCGCCCATTTAGATACATAATCAATGGCAACGAGAATGTAAATATTATTATGAGATTTTGGAAATGGACCCATAAAGTCAATACCCCAAATGTCAAATACTTCACATACTTGAATGACATTTTGTGGCATTTCATCACGTTGACTTATTTTTCCGGCCCTTTGACAAGCATCACAGGATTTGTAAAGAAGGTGTGCGTCTTTGAAAATTGTAGGCCAATAGAATCCAGCATCATAAACTTTTCTTGCTGTGATTTGAGGCCCATAATGCCCTCCTGTTGGTCCTGTGTGACAATGGTTTAAGATTTGACTAGCTTCATCTCCGAATACACATCGGCGTATTATTCCATCGGGACAACTTTTAAATAAATGTGGATCTTCCCAGAAATAGTGTTTTATATCACTAAAGAAATTCTTTCTTTTTGGTACGATAATCCTTTTTCAAGGAATCCACATACTAAGTAGTTTGCATAGTCTGCAAATCATGGAATTTCATTATAATCTATCTTCAATAGATATTCATCAGGAAAGTTGTCTTGTATGGCCGATTCATTTAGAACTTCTGATTCGGGATTTTCAAGACGAGAAAGATGATCGGCGGCGAGATTTTCTGCTCCCTTTTTATCTCGGATTTCAATATCGAACTCTTGTAAGAGTAAGATCCAACGAATTAATCGTGGTTTGGCATCTTGTTTCGAAAATAGGTATCTAAGAGCAGAATGGTCGGTATAGACCACCGTTTTAGCTAGAACTAGATATGAACGAAATTTGTCAAAAGCAAAGACAATAGCAATGAGTTCTTTTTTAGTAGTTGTGTAATTCGTTTGTGCTCCTTGTAACGTCTTACTAACATAATAAATAGGTTGAAATCGTTTTTCAATCCTTTGTCCTAAAACGGCTCCCATTGCAAAATCACTTGCATCGCACATAAGTTCGAATGGTAGATTCCAATTTGGTGTTATCATGATCGGCGCATTAGTGAGTTTTTCTTTAAGAATATTAAAAGATTTGATGCATTCATCTGAAAAGATGAATGGAGCATCCTTTTCTAGGAGTTTATTCATAGGAGTGGCAATTTTAGAAAAATCTTTTATGAAACGTCGGTAAAAACCGGCATGCCCTAGAAAACTCCTAACTCCTCTAACATTGGTGGGATGTGGAAGTTTAGCAATTACATCTACTTTAGCTCTATCCACTTCAATTCCTTCCTTTGAAATTTTATGACCAAGAACGATGTCTTCTTTAACCATGAAATGGCATTTCTCCCAATTAAGTACTAGATTTGATTTTTCGCATCTAATAAGCATTCGTTCAAGATTAATTAGACATGTTTTAAAAGTATCATCGAAGACTGAAAAGTCATCCATGAAAACTTCCATGCATTCTTCTATCATGTCGTGAAAAATCACCATCATGCACCTTTGAAAGGTTGCAGGGGCGTTGCAAAGTCCAAATGGCATGCGTTTGTAAGCAAAAGTACCATAAGGGCATGTGAACGTGGTTTTCTCTTGATCCTCGGGTGCTATTGGAATTTGAAAATATTCGGAGAAACCATCAAGAAAACAATAGTAACTGTTTCCGGCTAATCTTTCCAACATTTGATCAATGAAAGGTAAGGGAAAGTGATCTTTTCTGGTGGCGTCATTTAATTTTCTATAATCAATACAAACACGCCATCCTGTTACAGTCCGAGTAGGAATAAGCTCATTTTTTTCATTTGTGATGACAGTCATGCCACCCTTCTTAGGTACGCATTGAACTGGGCTTACCCATGGACTAACAAAAATTGGATAAATTAAACCTGCATCAAGCAGTTTAATAATTTCTTTCTTAACAACATCTTGCATATTTGGATTTAGTCTTCGTTGGCGTTGCACATACGTTTTATGACCTTCTTCCATAAGGATTTTATGTGTGCAATACGAAGGACTTATTCCTTTAATATCATGAATTTTCCATGCAATAGCTGGTTTATGAGCTTTTAGCACAGAAATGAGTTGAGATTTTTCATTTTCAGTAAGAGAAGACGATATTATTACAGGTAATTCAGATTCACCATGTAAATAAGCATATTCCAAATGGTTTGGAAGTGGCTTTAACTCTAATGTCGGTGGTTCTTCTATCGATGATTTATATCGATATCTGTCTTCTTCTTTTAGCATTTGAATTTTTTCTGTTGTTGGTTCATATCCATTAGCCATTAGTGTAGCTAACATTTCAGTTTCATTAATTTTTTCAGTACCTTCTCCTAAAGAACATTCTCCGGTTCCTTGTAATTCTGGAAATTCTTCTAACAATTCTGCATGTGAATCTATAGTTTAAATATAATAACATGTATCATCTGTAGATTGCGGTTGTTGCATGGCTCTATCAACAGAAAAGGTAACACTCTCGTCCTCTATACTTAGGGTCAGCTTCTTACCAAACACGTCTATTATTGCTTTGGCCGTGTTTAAGAATGGTCTTCCTAATATAAGAGGTACTCGAGAATCTTCTTCCATGTCCAGAATAACAAAATCTACTGGAAATACTAAAGTACCAACTTTAACTAGCATGTTCTCCATTATCCCTCTAAGATATTTTACTGATCTATCTGCTAGTTGTATACTTATTCGTGTTGGTTTAAATTCTCCAAGGTCTAGTTTAGCGTATAGTGAATACGACATTAGATTTATACTAGCACCTAAGTCTGCCAATGCTTCTATTGAACTAAGACTACCCAGAAAATATGGAATCGTGAAACTTCCTGGATCTGATAATTTTTCTGGTATCTTATTCAACAACACTGCAGAACAATTAGCATTCATAGTAACAGCCGAGAGTTCTTCCATTTTCTTTCTATTTGTGATTAGATCTTTCAAAAATTTAGCATATCTAGGCATTCCTGAAATCACATCAATGAAAGGAAGATTTACATTTATTTGTTTAAACATATCCAAGAATTTGGATTGCTCAGCTTCAAGTCTTTCTTTTCTCATTTTACTCGGGTAAGGAAGTGGTGGTTGGTATGGTTTAACATAAGGTTTAGCCTTAACTGTGTTATCTTCGTTAACCTTTTCAACTACCGGTTCTTTTTCCTTATCTTGATCAGATTGTGGTTCTTGTGGAGTAGGAATAGCATCATCAAAAATTACAGGTATTTCAGGTGGTTTAAGTGTGATACCACTTCTTGTGGTAATGGCTTTAGCTGTTTCATTCCGGGGGTTAGCATTTGTATCACTAGGTAGACTTCCCGATTTTCTTTCACCTATCAACCTTGCTAGGTTGCTTACTTCTTGTTCCAAATTTTGAATAGAAGCTTGTTGATTTCTAAATGCTTGAGCATTTTGTTCATTGGTTTGTTTCTGAGATGTGAAAAATTGAGTTTGAGATTCAACTAACTTCGACATCATATCTTCTAAATTTGGCTTTTTATCATCGGTTTGTGGTGGTTTGTTTTGAAAAATAGGTCTTTGCTGATTGTAAGTATTATTGGATACTTGTTGATTGCTAGGACCTTGTTGGTTGTTGTATGGAATATTTCGATTATAATTCTGGTTTTGATTGTAGTTTGGTCTTGGCGGTTGATAATTATTCTGATAATTATTTCCAGTCCTTTGGTTTATGTATGAAACATTCTCTCTTTTTACATTGTTAGTTCAATACTGAGACAATCTTTTGTTAAATGTGGTCCTCCACACTGCTCACAACTAATTCTTATTGAGTGAATATCTTTAGTCATCTTTTCCATTCGTCTCTCAACAGCATCTATCTTTGCGAAAATGGAATCTAAGTCATGGCTAGAATCGGCTCTAGCTGCTTTAGATGATCTAATGATATCTTTTTCTTGGTGCCACTCATGTGAGTGGGAAGCAGTGTTATCAATAATTTTGTAAGCGTCAGTTGCTGTTTTTTTCATAATGGAACCACCAGCTGCTATATCGATGTCTTTCCTTGTAGTGATGTCGCATCCTTGGTAGAATATTTGTACTATTTGACAAGTGTCTAAACCATGTTGCGGACATCCTCCTAATAACTTTCCAAATCTTTTCCACGCCTCATATAGAGTTTCATTTGGCTTTTGCGTGAACGTAACAATTTCTCCTTGAAGTCTCACGGCTTTAGATGTCGGAAAGAATTGTTTAAGAAAATTTTCAACTAAAACGTCCCATGTATCAATCGCCCCTTCAGGTAACGATTCTAACCAATATTTGGCTTCTCCCTTTAAAGTCCAGGGAAATAACATGAGATATATATGTTCATCCTCCATTTCTCGGATTTTAAATAGAGTGCAGATCCTATTAAATGTACGTAGATGTTCATTTGGATCTTCCTTCGGCGCACCACTAAATTGGCACTGATTAGTTACCATGTGTAGGATTTGTCCTTTGATTTCATAATCTGGCGCATTAATGTCTGGTTGAGTAATTGCGTGACCTTGGCCAGTGCGTTTAGCTCGCATTCGGTCTTCCATACTTAGAGGTTCCAGATTCTCCATTATTGAATTTGTTGAATCTGAATCACTAGAGGATTCTGATTTAATGGTTGGTTCCTCAACAATCTCTGTTTGAATGATTGGTGGTTCCGGAGGAAAGATTAATGGTTCAGGATCTCGGAATCGTCCCTGAATATTCTCCGGATTCTCAATTGTGAGGTCGGGTTCAAAAAATGGATTATCGGAAATTTGAATTGGAGTACTTGGTCGACTTGATGACGATTCTAAAGAAAAATCAACGGCGACAATATTTGCTAGATGTCTTGATCGAGTTACAGGTGGTGAACGTACAAAAGGTGGTGAACGTTTTGCTCGGTGCATTCACTGAATATCCTATTAGTTATAAAAGATAAAAATTATATAAGTTATCAAATTAATAGACTTTTCTGCTTTTGCCCACGTTTCGAATAGCCAATAGATGCAGCAGGGAGCCAGAACCCTTTAAATCGAAAGCTCACAACTCAGCCACTAACAAATCCAACTATTACTACGAAACAGAAAATTTGGATGTCTATCAATTCAACCACTTAAAATAATTTTTTGTCGAAATTTAAAGAAATTTTAGAGAAGAAATAGAAAAAATCTAAGTCCTAAAAACTAGAGTGGCGAAAAATAAGAAAGAAAAAGAGCGCGTCGGAAAACGTCGAAAAATAAAAGGCGTCGAAAAATAAAAATAAGAAAGTAGCGCGTCGAAACTTAAAAGTCTAAAAACTAAGAATTAAAAGTTGCGTCTAAAAATATTAAAGCTTAAAAGAAAAACTAGATCCCAAATGGCAATAACTTAAAAAGGTACAAAAATTTAAAAACGGCGTCGCAAAATTCTAAAGCACTTAAATCTTAGTCTAAAGAAAAAGCACTTAAGGGATTTTACGGCAAAGCCTAGAAATCTAGAAATAAAAATAACTACGGCAAAAACTATGACTTAAAACTAAATACGAGCGAAAAATACAAATATTACACTAAAACAAATAAAAAGATACAAAATATAAAATAATCTTAAAGTTGCAAAAAGTGCAATTTTTATAAAAATATTATTTTTATATTATTTATTTTATAAAACTATTAATTTTATAATTTATTAAAACTAATTAAACTTAACTAGAAAAAATCCGACCGCGCGTTGCTGCGGTTGTATTCGACGCGCGGTCCAATTTGAATATACGATGTCCGTTTCGCGTATAGTTAGTCGTGTTGTATATGTATATATATGTATGTAATATAACCCGAAATATTTATTTTTTTTAACGATGTCCGTTTCGCGTATAGTTAGTCGCGTTGTGTTCGTAAAATTATTTCGAGTTGAACGGTGGTCTCGGAAAAATTTAACTCGCACCGAGCGTGAATATAGGGCCCGTTATCTAGTGTTTTTTTAACGATGTCCATTTTGCATATAGTTAGTCCCGTTGAGTTCGTGAGATTTTTTCGAGTTGAACGGTGGCCTCGGAAAAATTTAACTCGCACCGAGCGAGAAGATAGGACCCGTTATAAATTCGGGTGGAGTAAGGTTTTTTTTATTTTAATTAAATTATAAATTTACGTTTTTTATCCCTGGAAAAGTGTAAAGTTGAGGGGTTGTTATGTAATTTGTGCGAAAGTTGGAGGACCATTTGTAGTGTGAACGCAAACTCAAAACGACAACTCGTTAAAACTGAAACGACCAAATTTGGGGGGAGGTTTAGTATATAAGTATAATATAATAATAATACAAATAATAAATAAACTAAACTAAATAATATAAAAAATATAACCCTAATTAGGGATTAAAGTAATAATAATAATAAATAATACTCCGTAATTAATGCAAATTTAGGTCAAACTGTGGCGTGTCAGACAGGGTCATGCGATCGCATGGTCCTCACGTTAAAAATCCATGCGGTCCATTGGATAAGGATTTCGGGCCAGGTGGGTTGGGCTGCTACAGTTCGGGCCTGTATACTTATTTATTTAATTTTTTTCTGTTTTCTGTTTTAATATTTATATAAAATATATATATAAATTGAATAAAAACTATATTTTTACAAACTAAAAATAGAAATATAAATATTTTATAATTTATATATTTTATCAAACTCTTAAAAATATAAATATATTGTTATTTTTTTTATGTTTTTGAAAATTTAATATTTAAAACGTATATTTTTTTTTATACAAAGAACTAAATAAATCTTTTTTTTTATATATATATAGCGTTTCGCTTCCGGCGTTTTAGTGTCCCCGGCAGCGGCGCCAAAAATACTTGATGTGTGCGAGGTGTACTAGGAAATAGTATTATTTTTACAATGAAATACTATTAAATACGATACAATTTTACACAAGATATTTATTTATTTATAGAATGGATATACCTAAACCTTGCTACAACACTTATAGGCAGTGTACCTAATCGTACAGTAGTGTAGTTTTTAGTAAGTCCGGTTCGTTCCACAGGGATCTTTTAAACAAGCTTAACGCTATATTTTTAACTTATAATTGTAAAAATACAAAAATATATATAAGTAGTATTATTATTATAAAAGAGGGGTTTTTACCGTTTAGTGACCGGATTGTCGATTTTAAAACTTTAGTCGCATTTAAAACCTAATGTAAAATATTAATTATATAAAAGACTTAATTTAAAACGTAAAGTAAATAACGAAAATAAAATTGCGATAATTAAAAAGTACGATAATTAAAAGTGCAATTAAATACAATGACAATAAATAAAAGTGCGATAATTAAAAGTGCAATTAAATATGAAAATAAAGGAATTATGCTTATTTAAACTTTCGTAATCATGATGTTTGACGTGTTGATTTTAGTTTATTCCCATGGGTTAATTGTCCTTTGTCCTGGATTATTTAATATGTCCGTCTGGTTTTTGTCCATAACAGTCCACCAGTCATAAATATAAAGTGCGAGCGTCCTCGTCATTTTATCCTTATATTCGAAGTCAAATATTCCAACTAATTCGGGACTTAAACTGTAACAAGGTTTTAATACTTTGTTTAATAATTACACCAGGATATCGACTGCGTGTAACCCAAGGTTTTAATACTTTGTTAACAATTACGCCAAGTGTCCTTGTACATAATTTCACCCCTGTTTTAATAATTCCATAGACTATTAATCCATTCCCGTGTCCGGTTAAATGAACGATTATTCGTACATATAAATATCCCGCCCATCGTGTCCGATCGAGTGTATATGGTTATTTATAGATACGTCCAATTATAAATTTTTATATTAAAATTAACAAACTATCATTTAGTTAAACAAATATAAAGCCCATTAACAGCCCATAGTCTAATTTCCACAAGTGTCGTTCTTTTGTCCAAACCCCAATTATGGTACAAAGCCCAATTACCCAATTTTAAATATTTTAGTCCAACATCATGATTACTTCGTCTTAAATAAGCATAATAATAACTTAGCTACGAGACATTAAATTAAAAATAACATTAACCATAACTTACAGTGATTAAAAATAGCGTAGCGTTACACGGACAGAATTTCGACTTACACCCTTACAACATTCGCTAACATACCCTTATTATTAGAATTTAAAATTAAAATTAAAATTAAAATATAATATATATATATATATTTACGTATATGAATGAGAAGAGAAAAAGATGGATATAATCGATCACCAAACTGCGAATTTATAGGGGTGTGGCCTGTCACCTACTGCCATGCGATCGCATGGATTTTTACCTTCCAGGCCATGCGATCACATGGCCCCTTTTTCCAGCTCACAAGAGTTTGGCTCCTAGCTTGCCGACGGTTTTTATTATAATATATAATATATAAATAATTTATATAATTATTTAAATATTATATTTTATTCTTGTGCATAGTTGACTTGTAATTTTTAGTCCATTGTGTCGAGCGTTGAGAGTTGACTTTGGTCTCGGTTTCGAATTTTCGAACGTCCTTGCGTACAATTTAATATCTTGTATTTTGCATTTCGCGTCTTGTACTCTTGTAATTTTGAGACGTTTCTCATCAATAATTTGAACCACTTTGATTGTACTTTGTACTTTTGAGCTTTTTGGTCGTTTGCGTCTTCAATTCGTCGAATCTGTCTTTTGTCTTCACCTTTTATTATTTAAACGAATATCACTTATAAATAGGACAATTGCAACTAAAAGCTTGTCTTTCTTGAGGGATAATGCTATGAAAAATATGTTCGTTTTTAGCATTATCAAAAATCATGAATTGTATAGCTCCTGGAAGTAGGTTTGTATTAGTTATTAGTTATTATCTTCAAAACCATGAACTATTCAAATGAAATGAATCAGCTAATGGACTAATCAAATGGGTCAAAGTAAATTTTAAATCCTTACAACCTCCTAAACCATTTTGACTAAAGTAAAATTTGTTTATCTTTGTAGTTATACAGTTTTTGCAGTCAGATTCAACACATAACTGTATTCATTAGATATTGTTCAAAATGACAAAAAAGTGGCTGCAGCCATCGAATTAGACATTCAAGAAAACCTATTATGACGTGTTACCCGACCCGCCCAAAACGTGCATTTCTAACTTCTAAAGTCAGTTAGTTGACCAGATCTTTGGTTGAAAATTTTGTATATCATTTGCTAAACCTTTTTCACTTGTACAGAACTAATAACAATGCAAATTACAGATTTATTTTAGTTAAATCTAAGACTGACCTTGATGCTAATAAACCCACTCGCTTGTTAGCAACATTTTGCAATATTGATACTTCTCTTTTGTGTTCGTTGCATCCACTTGCTTGTTAGCAACATTTTGCAATATTGATACTTCTCTTTTGTGTTCGTTACATGTTATCACTTTCAGTACATTCCACTTTTGTTCGTCTTCACTCAAGAGCCTATGAACACAATATAAAAAACATCAAAACTTGAAATATATCATAATTTATATACCTAAAAGTTACAATTTTTAATAACAAAAGTTAATATTTTTAATGAATCCCATTTGAATAAGTGAACATAAAAGATTGTTAAACAACCAACATATAATACATTGACAATATTTATAACTAAAAAAAAGCATACAACATATAATACATTCACAATATTTATAACTAAAAAAAGCATAGTATCATTAAAGTTATTATGAGGATGGATGTAACAAACTTTGCCATTTTAATAATATGGGTTTGAAAAAGATTCGATCTTTAAGCATTGTAACACGGTGAACTTCAAATTAAACTCAAACTTAGCAACAAATGCATATGGTCTGTGACTATCTATGAATCAAGATCGTCAACACAATTCAAAAGTATTGAGTAACAAACTTGATAATGTTAATGACATGGCTTGAGTAACAAACCCATCAGTTACTTCTTGTTTCCTTTATAATTCAAAAACACTCAAGCTCTCTTCCTTAATAATTTAGAATCACTCTCCCTGCATAAATACAGTTGAGAATTACTCGTAACACATATAGAGATAGAGATAGATATACAAACAATATATATTATATTCAAATCTAAAATGTGAAAAAACAAATTGCAAGCCACTAAATAGCTTGAAATTTGTTTACACTTATCCATGGAGTTTTATTAATGGTTGCGAGACCAGCTTCTTGAAAACCAACCAAAATCATAGCAGCAAGTAAATTTAATAGAGTCCGACGATTATAAGGTTTCAAAAATATTTAAAAAAAAATAAAAAATTGATGTTCAGTTACCTGTTTAGGCAATTGTCTCTTCACAACTCCAACTTGAGTATTGCCACTTGACTGACATATTCACTAAAAGCATCTGCACGACAAAAATAAAATGAATAGTTTGCGCACTAAATCAAAAATTCAAGGGTAAAGTAATTATTTTACACAACAACTTAGTAGGATATAACCAAGTTATAACCATCGATTACTTGGATCTAATTTCCTTTATAACACAGTAACTATGGTACCAATACATTGAAAATACAAAAATATAGAAAGTCAATGATCTAAATATAGCAAACCGTCAATTCCACATAATGTCACTCGGATATAACTGTTCATAGATACAACAAATAAATATGAAATCAATAAACCTCGCAAATCATAGGCTGAATACCAACTAAACACAACCTTAGCTTTTGTCCAATTTAGGTTGTTAACATAAGAAAATAAACCAACCTATAAATACCAAGATTTGAGGCTGAATACATAAGAACCAATGCTCCAACACACGTAAGCGTTATAGACCACCCTGCAATAACTCTTCTCTTTTTTTCATTAAATATGGCTACAAATTCAACAAAACTCCATTGAACTTCCAATTTTTTAATACAATTTAACGTCATACGAATGCTATCAAATTGAAATTACAAACCTTGAACTGCCACCTTGGCAATTAAATGATATTCAGCAGATATATCTACTTTTCTACCCAAACCACCAGTTTGATCATTAGTACTAATCTCAACATCAGTTTCTTCACTACTACAATATTAGTATATCGCAACGATAAATATATTTATCGTCTATATATATTTATCGTTTAGGGTAACACCAGTTTGATTATGTGGATTTCTATGCTTGCAAAAGTATAAAAAGAGGTTGTGCAATAAATATATAAGATTGCTGACAATCACCTATTTCATCTACCCAAAATCAATTTAACAACATCAACAATTAAAGTTTGAAATTAGTAACAAAAAAAAAAAACAAAGTCGTTTAATAACTAACCATTGTTCAAAGTATCTTATATCTTTGTTGTTGTCCATTGTCGCAGCTCCGCCGGAGTGCTTGCCGGATTCTACTACAAGCCCGTCGGAGTAATAGATCCATCGGAGTACTTTCCGGATTCCACTGCAGGTCCGTCGAATTAATAGGTTCGTCGGAGTACTTGCCGGATTCCACTGAAAGTCCGCCGGAGTATTTGCGGGATGCCGCTATTCTCTCCATTGTCGTAGTTCCTTGTAATCTCTAATGATAATAACCTATTTATTTATGGTGTGATTTGGAGTGGATAAGAATCCGATTCAATTTGTGAGATATAAGTAGTTTTTTTATTTCTTGATTTGCAATGGGTTGAAGAAACTTCATGAAGGTTACAGATGCAGGGGATAAAAAAATTAAAAAAAATAGAAAAATAAAAACCGCTTGGAATAGTGTGACAGTGGAAAAGCTTACGTGGCGGTTGAGGAGTGGAGAAAATGTGTGGGACCCATTACGCAAATTAGTATATAGTTTAATATTTATATTTACTAATGATGATATTAATTATGATAAAATGGTAATTCTAATCATGATAATTTTAATAATAACGATACTTTTTTTTAATATTAATTGTAATAATAATAATATTTTATAAAAATAATAATTCTATTCAAAATGATAATTTTTAATAATAATAATACTAAAATGATAATAATAATGATATTTTATAATAACAATGATATTTTTATTAAAAATGATAATTTTAATAAAAATGATAGTTTTAATATTAATGATACTTTTAATAATAATAATAATGATAAAAATAATGAAAATGATATTTTTACCTAAATCAATATCTTACAATACTTTAATTTCATCATGATACTTATACTCATTATTTCCTAATCGATTTGTTTAATAGCTTTTAGTCCTCTTTTATATCGCATTCATAATAATAATAATGATAATAATAGTAATCATAATAATTAGATGATACTAATATTAGTTTTAATGATAATGATACTAATAATAATAATAATAATAATAATAATAATAATAATAATAATGATAATAATAATAATAACGATGATAGTAATAATAATAATAATAATTCAGTTGACCATATCTTTTAATCCGTTCATCGAACCCACACGATTTCTAAATGAAAAGTTATTAATTTTTCGTCAGCTTTCCAACGACATGCATATCATATACCTTATCTTAGTAGCATATGTATTAAATTCGTGATTTATCATAAACTATTTAACGGCGAAATTAAGCATACAATCATGTATAAACATGTATACTCGAGCACTAGTCAGGGATACACTACTAATATATAAAAGATAAGATATGAATGCTCACGTATCAATATTGTGATTCAGTATTGCAGGAAAGTACGTAGACGCAACGGAAATGATAAACACTAGATTGACCTCACGAGCATAGCCCCGAACATTACCCATAATTTCCTTAGCTCTATCCTGCTCGAAAAACCCATTTTGTAAACACTCGAACAACACTCCGTCGTAGTATTTTATGTATAATACTAATAATAATAATACTACTAATAATAATAATTAATAATAATAATAATAATGATTATATTTTATATATATAGAGAGAGAGGTTAGAGAGATAGGTGAATGAAATGAATGAATCATAAACTGCAAAACGTTTGATTTATAATACTTGACACCACCTACCCCCTCATGCGATCGCATGTGAGGCAAGGAGATAAGCCATGTGATCGCATGAGCTTCTCTTACAGCTCACATTCACTAAATGATGCTACCGACACAATTTTATACATATATATATATATATTATTTAATATATAATATATTTAATCTTTAGAATTAATTAAATATTATATTATATTCTCGTGCATAGTTGATTTGTAATTTTTACACCGATGAATTGTACGTTGACGCTCGACTTACGTACCGGTTCCGGTTTTTCGAACGCATTTTCGTACGCTTAGAAAACTGGTACTTTACGTTTCGTGTAATGTACCTTTATCAATAACAAGACTCAAATCAATGAAAAATTATCTCACTCAAAGTGTAACTTATTCATTTGAGTGTTTTGGTCATTTGCTTCTATAAATCGACGTCTCGTTATTTACCAATATATATTATAATAATACTATTTTAAATCCAAAATGTTTTACGACTAAGTTAATATTATATTTTATCACTTTGTAAAATAATGATATTATCATTTAAAAATATAAACTTATATATTTTAGAAATATTTACTTACTAATATAATATTTAGTTTTTCAAAAACTAATTATATTTCAAAGTTTAATATATTTAAAATCATTTAAATATTAGATATTATTATATCACCTTACGTTTTACGCTCTAGTACATAATTTGATATGATTCATTTATGCGCCAACGTTTAATTTAACTTCTCAAACGTTCTAATTAACATATCTATAAATCAATCGAATCAATAAACAAGTGTTACAATCGTTTACTTAATTTGTCGATATTCATTTTCTAAGTTACCTATATTCCCCAATTTTACTTTTACATTAAATTATATGAAAGTTAAATAGTTTATCTTATCAAAAGTTACGAGGAAATTATTGTAAGGCATGTATTGGAATTCAACAGGAATTTCCACCAATCTGTCTAGCTCTCGCTACTTGACACTTCGTCCTTACTCGAAGATCACTTTACCATTTATTCTAAATACCGTTAAAAAGGAAAGGTTTCCTAAATCAAAGTGGACCTCTCAACAGAGACTCGTAAACATATCAAAATGTAGCTGATAAATCAATCATTTGATATTACCTTCTAATTCCATCGATAAACATATTGAAACAAATACATTCATGTATAGTATTATACGTTTAATACTTTGTTAATATTCTCAAGTTATAATATATATACATACATATATATATATATATATATATATATATATATATATATATATATATATATATATATATATAATCATATCCAATTATATAATGGTTCGTGAATCGTTGGAATTTGGTCGAGGTTAAAATGAATGTATGAACATAGTTTAAAATTCTTGAGATTTAACTTAACAAACTTTGCTTATCATGTTGGAATAATATAAAAATAAAGTTTAAATTTGGTCAAAAATTTTCGGGTTATCATAGTTCTAAGTGAGATCATCTCGTGGATGAAAAAGAATAATATAAGTATGACTTATGAGTTATTAAAGGAAGATTTCATGAAAGCATACAATCCGGTTAATTGGGATTACCTTGATTTAATACTACGTTGTCTTAGTTTTGGGACTCGATGCCAAGGATGGATTTGAGGATGTTTGGATTCGGCTCGAACATATATTATTATTAACGGGAGCCCGACTTATGAGTTTGATGTTCGACAGGGGTTGCGACAGGGACATGGAGATCCCTTAAGTCCTTATTTATTCATTAGGATTAATAGATTGTTAGAGCGTGCCAAATCTCTTAACATGATTATGTAGTGACCCGAACTTTTCCATGTTTATATATACTAAATGAAATTGATATTTATATGATTAAGTGTTTCCAACATGTTAAGCAATCAAACTTGTTAAGACTTGATTAATTGAAATAGGTTTCATATAGACAATTGACCACCCAAATTGACCGGTGATTCACGAACGTTAAAACTTGTAAAAACTATATGATGACATATATATGATTATATATATAGTTAACATGATATTATGATAAGTAAGTATCTCATTAGGTATTTTAACAATGAGTTATATACATAAAATTGAGTTTATTGAATTAAGAAACTCGAAACGATATATATAACGATTATCGTTATAACAACATCTTACTAAATACATATGAGTCATATTAAGATATTGATACACTATTTTTAATCATGATAAATGATAAGTAAACATGTCATTAAGTGTATTAACAATGAACTACATATGTAAAAACAAGACTACTAACTTAATGATTTCGAAACGAGACATATATGTAACGATTATCGTTGTAACGACATTTAAATATATATATATATATATATATATATATATCATATTATGATATATTAATATATCATAATATCATTATAATATAATAATTTAACATCTCATTATATATAATAAACATTGGGTTAACAACATTTAACAAGATCGTTAACTTAAAGGTTTCAAATCAACATTTACATGTAACGACTAACGATGACTTAACGACTCAGTTAAAATGTATATACATGTAGTGTTTTAATATGTATTCATACACTTTTAAAAGACTTCAAGACACTTATCAAAATACTTCTAATTAACAAAAATGCTTACAATTACATCCTCGTTCAGTTTCATCAACAATTCTACTCGTATGCACCCGTATTCGTACTCGTACAATACACAGCTTTTAGATGTATGTACTATTGGTATATACACTCCAATGATCAACTCTTAGCAGCCCATGTGAGTCACCTAATACATGTGGGAACCATCATTTGGCAACTAGCATGAAATATCTCATAAAATTACAAAAATATTAGTAATCATTCATGACTTATTTACAAGTAAACAAAATTACACATCCTTTATATCTAATCCATATACCAACGACCAAAAACACCTACAAACACTTTCATTATTCAATTTTCTTCATCTAATTGATCTCTCTCAAGTTCTATCTTCAAGTTCTAAGTGTTCTTCATAAATTCTATAAGTTCTAGTTTCATAAAATCAAGAATACTTCCAAGTTTGCTAGCTTACTTCCAATCTTGTAAAGTGATCATCCAACCTCAAGAAATCTTTCTTATTTATAGTAAGATATCTTTCTAATACAAGGTAATACTCATATTCAAACTTTGATTCAATTTCTATAACTATAACAATCTTATTTCGAGTGAAAATCTTACTTGAACTTGTTTTCGTGTCATGACTCTGCTTCAAGAACTTTCAAGCCATTCAAGGATCCTTTGAAGCTAGATCTATTTTTCTCATTTCCAGTAGGTTTATCCACAAAACCTGAGGTAGTAATGATGTTCATAACATCATTCGATTCATATATATATAACTACCTTATTCGAAGGTTTAAACTTGTAATCACTAGAACATAGTTTAGTTAATTCTAAACTTGTTCACAAACAAAAGTTAATCCTTCTAACTTGACTTTTAAAATCAACTAAACACATGTTCTATATCTATATGATATGCTAACTTAATGATTTAAAATGGAAAAACACGAAAAACACCGTAAAACCGGATATACACCGTCGTAGTAACACCGCGGGCTGTTTTGGGTTAGTTAATTAAAAACTATGATAAACTTTGATTTAAAAGTTGTTCTTATATGAAAATTATTTTTCTTATGAACATGAAACTATATCCAAAAATCATGGTTAAACTCAAAGTGGAAATATGTTTTCCAAAATGGTCATCTAGACGTCGTTCTTTCGACTGAAATGACTACCTTTACAAAAACGAATTGTAACATGTATTTTTGACTATAAACTTATACTTTTTCTGTTTAGATTCATAAACTTAAGTTCAATATGAAACCATAGCAACTTGAAACACTCAAAACGGATTTAAAACGAAGAAGTTATGGGTAAAACAAGATTGGATATTTTTGCTTGTAGTAGCTACGTGAAAATTGGTAACAAATTTATATTAATCATATCCTAGCTAACTTATATTGTATTATACATGTATTCTAATATATTATGTAATCTTGGGATACCATAGACACGTATTCAAATGTTTTGACATATCATATCGACCCATCTATATATATTATTTGGAACAACCACAGACACTCTATATGCAGTAATGTTGGAGTTAGCTATACAGGGTTGAGGTTGATTCCAAAAATATATATACTTTGAGTTGTGATCTAGCCTGAGACGTGTATACACTGGGTCGTGGATTGATTCAAGATAATATATATCAATTTATTTCTATAAATCTAACTATGGACAACTAGTTGTAGGTTATTAACGATGACAGCTGACTTAATAAACTTAAAACATCAAAATGTATTAAAAATATTGTAAATATATTTTGAACATACTTTGATATATATATATATATATATATATATATATATATATATATATATATATATATATATATATATATATATATATATATATATATATATATATATATATATATATATATATATATATATTTGTTATAGGTTCGTGAATCGACCAGTGGCCAAGTCTTACTCCCGATGAAGTAAAAATCTGTGAAAGTGAGTTTCATTTGCTCCCTTTTTAAATGCTTTTGCAATATATATTTTTGGGACTGAGAATACATGCGCTGCTTTTATAAATGTTTTACGAAATAGACACAAGTAATCAAAACTACATTCTATGGTTGAATGATCGAAGCCGAATATGCCCCTTTTGCTTGGTAGCCTAAGAATTAGTAAACCAGTCTACTAATTGACGCGAATCCTAAAGATAGATCTATTGGGCCTAACAAACCCCATCCGTTGTAGCGGATGCTTTAGTACTTCGATGTTGTTTTATCATGTCCGATGGATGTCCCGGAATGATAGAGGATATTCTTATATGCATCTTGTTAATGTCGGTTACCAGGTATTCACCATATGAATGAATTTTATCTCTATGTATGGGATGTATATTGAAATATGAAATCTTGTGGTCTATTATTATTATGATTTGATAATATATAGGTTAAACCTATAACTCACCAACATTTTTGTTGACGTTTTAAGCATGTTTATTCTCAAGTGATTATTAAGAGCTTCCGCTGTTGCATACTAAAATAAGGACAAGATTTGGAGTCCATGCTTGTATGATATTATGTAAAAACTGCATTCAAGAAACTTATTTTTGATGTAATATATTCTTATTGTAAACCATTATGTAATGGTCGTATGTAAACGGTATATTTTAGATTATCATTATTTGATAATCTACATAATGCTTTTTAAACCTTTATAGATAAAATAAAGGTTATGGTTGTTTTAAAAATGAATGCAGTCTTTGAAAAACGCCTCATATAGAGGTCAAAACCTCGCGACGAAATCAATTAATATGGAACGTTTATAATCAATATGAACGGGACATTTCAGTTGGTATCCGAGCGTTGGTCTTAGAGAACCAGAAAATTGTATTAGTGTGTCTTACTGATTTTGTTAGGATGCATTAGTGAGTCTGGACTTCGACCGTGTTTTTCTTCTAAAACGATTGCTTAACAATTTTTTGTTGGAAACTATATATTATTAACATGTAAATATTATGTGATATATTAATCTCTTAACGTGTTTGATATTATGTGATAGATGTCTACCACTAGTACAAATCCCATCGATTCACCTAATAATAATGAAGAGTCGAATATATTTTGGGAAGATTCACAAATTCCCAAAGAGGAACCGGAAGAAGAGGAACCAGAAGAGGAGGAATCGGAAGAGGAGGAACCAGAAGAAGAAGAGGTTCCGGAGGAAGAAATATTGATACCTATAGTAAATCGATTAAATAAAAGAAAATCCTCAACCAATGGACCAAAGTTAATAATGGTCAATGGTGTTTCCGCCGAGGAAGCAAAATATTGGGAATATCACTAATTTTTCGATGAATCGGATCCCAATGAGGATTCCTATGATGTTATAGAAATTACCTTGGCCCAATTTAATAAAGTGAAAGAAAATAATAAGGAAAAAAGTATAAAAATAGAGAAACCCGATTCCAACCCCGATGAACGTTATATGTATCGGCAACATCCGTATTTCCTAAAATGTAACAATGAGCCGGGAACCTCTAAACCACCAGGTTTTTCTAAACCATTGTGGAAAACAACGGCTCGTATTAGAGGAGCACCATATATTCCTAGAAAATTAGGAAAACGCACCAAGTCCGAAAAAGAAGAAACCAGTGATTCAGATTAGAGGGTTGTAATCATGTTGTGTATTATATGTATTATAGTGTGCTTGTACTTTTATGTTCTATATCAAAATTGCTTGTATTGTTTGTTAATTATCTTTTATGAATCTAATCCTTGTCTATTTTACAGTATAAAAACAAAATGGACGTTAAGAGTAGACAACCGAATATTTTAGAAGATCTACCAGAGGATATGATTGAGGAAATCTTGTCTAGAGTCGGTCAGAATTCATCAGCATAATTAATTATGGCAAAATTAACTTGTCAAACATTTGAAAGACTTTCCAGAAATGCCTTATTTTATAAAAGGCTTTCCTTTGATAGGTGGGGTATATCACATTGGGGAGACCGTAAGTTACGCCGTGTTTTCTTTAAAGCGTTAAATGCAGGGAACCCAAATGCAATTTTACACTACGGGTTAAGAACCTATTTTGACTCAACATATCCCAACATTGGATTTCGTGAATTAGAAAGAGCTTCTAACATGCAACATAAAGAAGCATGTTATGCTTACGGGTTAGTGATGTTCGCTTCTTACCAAAGTGAGAAAAAGAACATCGGATTGCAACTTTTAAATAAAACATTCCCACAAGTGACGGATTCAGTAGTTGAGCTGAGAAACAAGGTTTTTAGATTATTACGGGGCTGTTGGACATTACAAAACCCTCGCCCTTTTGACGACATTACAACATGCTGCCTAGCCAATGGTCATAAAGGTTATTTTCCATAAGACCAAGGATGGGAAGTCGTCTCAGTAAAACCAGAATGCATGACTTGTTTCTGAACTTATGAATTACGTGTCTTTATTTCCTTTGCTGAACAACTTGCGTATTAACTAGGTTTATCTTCAAAACTGTCCTGTATCAAAGTGTACTATATTTCATGTTATATGTATTATAGCGATGTTGTAAGTTTGAAGAATATTTGTATGTGATATATTATTATAATCAGTTTTTCATATAGAATTGTAGTAGTTGAATTGTGTATTAGCTACTAAGTATGAACTTAACGGGTAGGTAGTACCCGAATTTAAACTTATAAAACGCTAATATGAAAAAAAAGCTTTTATAAATGAGTTCATAATATGCTACGAAATACTATTGACTACTCTTAATATTCTGTATGATTAACTCGATTCAGTTGGCTATTTTGAAGGAAATGGCACCGACTACTCGACACACCATGAATATGAGCGAAGAGGAATTTCATACCTTTCTTGCTGCAAACATAGCCGCAGTACAGGCTGCACTACATACCAACAATAACTCTGAATCTAGCAATGCAGCTAACGGCGCAAGAAATCGTGTAGGATGCTCCTACAAAGAATTCACTGCCTGCAAACCTTTGGAATTTGATGGAACCGAAGGATCAATTGGATTGAAACGGTAGACCGAGAAAGTCAAATCGGTGTTTGCCATAAGTAAGTGTACTGAAGAGGAAAAAGTTAAGTACGCTACGCATACCTTCACAGGTACTGCGTTAACGTGGTGGAACACCTATCTTGAACAGGTAGGACAAAATGCTGCTTACGCACTACCGTGGACGGCATTCAAGCAATTGATGAACGAGCAGTACCGTCCTAGAAACGAAGTCAATAAGCTCAAGGTAGAGCTTAGAGAGTTACGAACACAAGGGTTCGACATTACCACGTATGAACGACGATTCACAGAGTTATGCCTATTGTGTCCGAGAGCGTTCAAAGATGAAGAAGAGAAGATCGACGCGTTTGTAAAAGGGTTACCAGTAAGGATTCAAGAAGATGTGAGTTCACACGAGCCCGCTTCCATACAAAAGGCAAGTCGAATGGCTCATAAACTCATAAATCAGATTGAGGAAAGAATTAAAGACCAGGCGGCCGAAGAAGCCAACACGAAACAACTCAAGAGGAAGTGGGAGGAAAACGGTGACAAGAGTCACAAGTACAACAACAATAACAATTACAACCACAATCGCAACAACTATCCCAAAAACCGCAACAATAATCGTAACAATAACCGCAATCCTAACAATAACTACAACAAACATCCCAATAACAACAACAACAACCGTTTCAACAACAATAACAATCCCAAGAACAACCTCAATAACAACAACGGCAACAAAAACCAAAAATAGCCATGTCATAGGTGTGAAGAAAATCATCAGGGGTTTTGCACGACATTTTGCAACAGGTGTAAAAGAAATGGTCATAGCGCGACAAAGTGAGAGGTCTACGGACCAAAGTTTAACATAACTAAAGGAACAAATAGTGTCGGAACAAGTAATGCCGAAACGAATAGTGTCGGAGCAAGTAATACCAACGCTGTTTATATAAATGTGGAAAACCAGGCCACATTATTAGAAATTGCCCGAATCAGGGGAATACTAATGGGCAGGGCTGTGGAAGAGTTTTCAATATTAATGCGGCAGAAGCACAGGAAGACCCGGAGCTTGTTACGGGTACGTTTCTTATTGACGATAAATCTGCTTATGTTTTATTTGATTCGGGTGCGAATAGAAGCTATATGAGTAGATAATTTTGTGCTAAATTAAGTTGCCCATTGACGCCTTTGGATAGTAAATTTTTACTCGAATTAGCAAACGGTAAATTAATTTCAGCAGATAATATATGTCGGGAGAGAGAAATTAAACTAGGGGATGAAACGTTTAAAATTGATTTAATACCAGTCGAGTTAGGGAGTTTTGATGTAATAATTGGCATGGACTGGTTGAAAAAGGTGAGAGCAGAGGTCATTTGTTACAAAAATGCGATTCGCATTATGCGTGAAAAAGGAAAACCTTTAATGGTGTACGGAGAAAAGAACAACGCGAAATTAAATCTTATTAGTAGTTTTAAGGCGCAAAAACTAATAAGAAAAGGTTGTTACGTCATTCTAGCACACATCGAAGAAGTTAAACCTGAAGAAAAGAACATCAGTGATGTTCCCGTCGCAAAAGAATTTCCCGATGTATTTCCGAAAGAATTACCGGGATTACCCCCACATCGATCTGTTGAATTTCAAATAGACCTTGTACCAGGAGCTGCACCAATAGCTTGTGCTCTATACAGACTCGCACCCAGCGAAATGAAAGAATTACAAAGTCAGTTACAGGAACTTTTAGAGCGTGGTTTCATTCGACCAAGCACATCACCATGGGGAGCTCCTGTTTTGTTTGTCAAGAAGAAAGATGGTACATTCAGGTTGTGTATCGATTACCGAGAGTTGAACAAACTTACCATCAAGAACCGCTACCCACTACCGAGAATCGACGACTTATTTGATCAACTACATGGCTCGTCTGTTTATTCGAAGATCGATTTACGTTCTGGATATCATCAAATGCGGGTGAAGGAGGATGATATTCCAAAGACTGCTTTTAGGACACGTTACGGTCATTACGTGTTTATGGTGATGCCGTTTGGATTAACTAACGCACCAGCTGTGTTTATGGACCTCATGAACCGAGTGTGTGGGCCATATCTTGACAAGTTTGTCATTATTTTCATCGATGACATACTTATTTACTCGAAGAATGATCAAGAGCACGAAGAACATTTGAGAAAAGTGCTAGAGTTGCTGAGAAAAGAAAAATTGTACGCGAAGTTTTCAAAGTGTGTATTTTGGTTGGAAGAAGTTCAATTCCTCGGTCGCATAGTGAACAAAGAAGGTATTCAGGTGGATCCAGCAAAGATTGAAACCATTGAAAAGTGGGAAACCCCGAAAACTCCGAAACACATACGCCAGTTTTTAGGACTAGCTGGTTACTACAGAAGGTTCATCCAAGACTTTTCCAGAATAGCAAAACCATTGACTGCATTAACACATAAAGGGAAGAAATTTGAATGGAAAGATGAACAAGAGAAAGCGTTTCAATTGTTAAAGAAAAAGTTAACTACGGCACCTATATTGTCATTATCTGAAAGGAATGATGATTTTATGATATATTGTGACGCCTCAAAGCAAGGTCTCGGTTGTGTATTAATGCAACGAACGAAAGTAATTGCTTATGCGTCTAGACAATTGAAGATTCACGAACAGAATTATACGACGCATGATTTGGAATTAGGTGCGGTTGTTTTTGCATTAAAGACTTGGAGGCACTACTTATATGGGGTCAAAAGTATTATATATACCGACCACAAAAGTCTTCAACACATATTTAATCAGAAACAACTGAATATGAAGCAGCGTAGGTGGATTAAATTGTTGAATGATTACGACTTTGAGATTCGTTACCACCTGGGGAAGGCAAATGTGGTAGCCGATGCCTTGAGCAGAAAGGACAGAGAACCCATTCGATTAAAAGCTATGAATATAATGATTCACACTAAACTTACTACTCAAATAAAGGAGGCGCAACAAGGAGTCTTAAAAGAGGGAAATTTAAAGGATGAAATACCCAAAGGATCGAAGAAGCATCTTAATATTCGGGAAGACGGAACCCGGTATAGGGATGAAAGAATTTGGGTACCAAAATTTGGAGAAATGAGAGAAATGGTACTTAGAGAAGCTCATAAAACCAGATACTCAATACATCCTGGAACGGGGAAGATGTACAAGGATCTCAAGAAACATTTTTGGTGGCCAGGTATGAAAGCCGATATTGCTAAATACGTAGGGGAATGTTTGACGTGTTCTAAGGTCAAAGCGGAGCATCAGAAACCATCAGGTCTACTTCAACAACCCGAAATCCCGGAATGGAAATGGGAAAACATTACCATGGATTTCATCACTAAATTGCCAAGGACTGCAAGTGGTTTTGATACTATTTGGGTAATAGTTGATCGTCTCACCAAATCAGCACACTTCCTGCCAATAAGAGAAGATGACAAGATGGAGAAGTTAGCACGACTATCTTTGAAGGAAGTCGTCTCCAGACATGGAATACCAATCTCTATTATCTCTGATAGGGATGGCAGATTTATTTCAAGATTCTAGCAGACATTACAGCAAGTATTAGGAACTCATCTAGACATGAGTACTGCCTATCATCCATCAACTGATGGGCAGAGCGAAAGGACGATACAAACGCTTGAAGACATGCTACGAGCATGTGTTATTGATTTCGGAAATAGTTGGGATCGACATCTACCGTTAGCAGAATTTTCCTACAACAACAGCTACCATTCAAGCATTGAGATGGCTCCGTTTGAAGCACTTTATGGTAGAAAGTGCAGGTCTCCGATTTGTTGGAGTGAAGTGGGGGATAGACAGATTACGGGTCCGGAGATAATACAAGAAACTACCGAGAAGATCATCCAAATTCAACAACGGTTGAAAACCGCCCAAAGTCGACAAAAGAGCTACGCTGACATTAAAAGGAAAGATATAGAATTTGAAATTGGAGAAATGGTCATGCTTAAAGTTGCACATTGGAAATGCGTTGTTCGATTTGGTAAACGAGGGAAATTAAATCCAAGGTATATTAGACCATTCAAGGTTATTGATCGTGTCGGACCAGTAGTTTACCGACTTGAGTTACCTCAACAACTCACAGCTGTACATAACACTTTCCACGTCTCAAATTTGAAGAAATGTTTTGCTAAAGAAGATCTCACTATTCTGTTAGACGAAATCCAAATCAACGAAAAACTTCAATTCATCGAAGAACCCGTCGAAATAATGGATCGTGAGGTTAAAAGACTTAAGCAAAACAAGATACCAATTGTTAAGGTTCGATGGAATGCTTGTAGAGGACCCGAGTTCACCTGGTAACGAGAAGATCAGATGAAAAAGAAATACCCGCACTTATTTCCAGAAGATACGTCAACACCTCCAACTGCTTAAAATTTCGGGACGAAATTTATTTAACGGGTTGGTACTGTATTGACCCGAATTTTTCCAAGTTTATATATACTAAATGAAATTGATATTTATATGATTAAGTATTTCCAACATGTTAAGCAATCAAACTTGTTAAGACTTGATTAATTGAAATAGGTTTCATATAGACAATTGACTACCCAAGTTGACCGGTGATTCACGAACGTTAAAACTTGTAAAAACTACATGATGACATATATATGATTATATATATAGTTAACATGATATTATGATAAGTAAGTATCTCATTAGGTATTTTAACAATGAGTTATATACATAAAATTGAGTTTATTGAATTAAGAAACTCGAAACGATATATATAACGATTATCGTTATAACAACGTCTTACTAAATACATATGAATCATATTAAGATATTGATACACTATTTTTAATCATGATAAATGATAAGTAAACATGTCATTAAGTGTATTAACAATGAACTACATATGTAAAAACAAGACTACTAACTTAATGATTTCGAAACGAGACATATATGTAATGATTATCGTTGTAACGACATTTAAATGTATATATATCATATTATGATATATTAATATATCATAATATCATGATAATATAATAATTTAACATCTCATTAGATATAATAAACATTGGGTTAACAACATTTAACAAGATCGTTAACTTAAAGGTTTCAAATCAACATTTACATGTAACGACTAACGATGACTTAACGACTCAGTTAAAATGTATATACATGTAGTGTTTGTAAGACCCTAATATTTATTATACGGAAGGGTATTTATGCTACATAAAGTGCAGGAAGCATTGTGTAATTACACAAAGCTCAGATTCTGCCCAGACATGGGTGCGCGCCGCGCACACCCATGGGTGCGCGCCGCGCACGAGCCCAGCGACAGAATTCTGTTTTTTCTATTTTGGGTTTAATGAGGGGCTTTTTGGTCTTTTCACTTGAGGCCGGATGTGAAGCCATATCAGCTGGTTAGATTCAATTTTGGATCACATTTCACATCCATTAACACTCTCAAATCATTCTAGAGAGAGGGGGAGATTTCTAGAGAGAGATTTGGGGTTTTGGAGAAGAAGGAGCTTGAATTGATTAAAGTCTCGGGTTTTAAAGTTGTTCACCTCGTTCCTAGCTACGTTTTGGTGGTTGTGGTAAGTTCTAACTCCGAATTTCATTGTTTGATTTTGATAATCAAGTTAGGGTTTGAACTTAAATTGATGAGAAACCCATTTAAACTCTTGGAGTGAGTTTAGTGATGCTAGTAATCGGGTTTGTTGTTATTGTTGGTGGATTTTGGGTTGGTGAACTAATTGTCCATGATTAGGACTTGAAATTGGGTTTAATCACTTAAGTTAGTGATTATGGAAGTATTGAAACCCATTTAGGGTTATTTGGTTGACTAGTTTTGAATTTGGGTCAAAATTAGGGTTTAGTGATGATTATGACCCAATTGGCGATTTAATGAGGTTTATAAACTTAAAATGGATTAAGTTGAAGTATAAAACCGAGTTAAAGGTGTTTTGGTGTCAAAACTTGTAAATGGTGAGATTTTGACCTTATGGGTCAAAATTAGGGTTTATGGGCAATTTGGAGAATTGTAAGTGTTTAACACTTGTGTTCGGGTTTAATTGGCGTGTTAGGACCATTCTCACTTGTGTTAGTGATTATTGGTTAATTTTGGGTGCGGTTTGTACTTGGAAGTGCATTTGATTCGAATTTGCACTAAGTGTCAAATTGGGTTGGTTTGTAAATCCAATCTAAGTGTGTTGTTGAATTTGTGATAATGGAATAGGTACTTTCCATTGGCGAGTTGCGGTTTACTTGGAAGCATTCATCAAGGCGACAAGGTGAGTGTTAATATCCTATGTGCATATGTATGTGTAGGATGGGTGCGGGTTGGGTGAAGTGGTTCTCGGTTATAGAGCTCACTTCACATATAGGTGGATTTGATAGACTTGCGTTTAGATCCAATTGGCACGGTTGTGCGTTTTGGTTGACCACCTTTGGCGAGGTACACGTTTTGTGTGTACAATATCACACGTGGTTGTAATGTGGATGATATAACCTCAATGGCGAAGGGTTTTGAGTTGGAGAAGTGAATCGCGTGTAGTTCGAATTCACGATGACGCGTGTAGTTCGATCATCTTATCAAAATGAATCTTGTGTAGTTCGGATTCATGGTGACTCGTGTAGTTCGGTCATCTTATTGAGGTAGTAATCTCGTGTGGTTTTGGATTACTAAGGCTCGTGTAGTTCGGCCAACCTCGATGTTGTGAAGATAGTAATCTCGTGTGGTTTCGGATTACTAAGGCTCGTGTAGTTCGGCCAATCTTCATTGTGGTATTTGGTTCTCGGTATTGGGTTAAGGTGTTAACCTTGTTCGTTTATATTGTTATATATTAATGTATTGTTGTGTTGTAGCTAACCCTCCGGGTGTAGCTATTTGGAGTGGTTCACATCGTCGTTGGTGAACTTATATTTTTGTTGTTGTATCTTAGCTCGTGCTTAGTGTTTGTACGGTACGCCTAGACTAGCTTGCCTTTATGCTTGGTTGTTCGGTATGCGGTATTTGATATTTGTGTGGCGTATTCATTTTATACATATATATGTATGTAGTATATTATCATTCACTAAGCGTTAGCTTACCCTCTCGTTGTTGACTCTTTTTGTAGATTGCATGCGGATGGTGGCTCGGGTAAGCGCGAGGATTAGAGGACTTGCATAGTTGCTTTAGAAGATCTTGCTTTTGGATTGATTAGGATTGAGTAGCGTATCCCCAATCGCCATGCTCGGTCTTTATTTTGTGTTAAAAGTCATGTGGTCGAAAACTTGTATTTTGTACGAAAGTCGTAAAACGGCCGATGTGGGCCCGGTCTCGTAAAACTCATTTTATTATTGGAACGTGTTAGTTTTAACTAATATAAATTGTTGTGAAAAGCGTTTGGTCTAAAAGTGTCGGGAATTCGAAGATCTTTTCGCGAAAAATGGACATTTTGATCAGAACTGTCACAGGCCTTGTGCGCGCCGCGCACAGGCAGTGGTGCGCGCCGCGCACCCTTCTGTCCAGTTTAAAAAAAAAATTTACTCCGCGTTTTTGGTTGGTTAACGGGTTGGGATGTTACAAGTGGTATCAGAGCATGGTCTAAGGGATTTAGGTGACTTGAGATAGGTGCCTAGACTTAGACTTTTGTGTGTGCTTAATTGTTGCGGGACTTGTAGGATTACGGGTCGGAATGAGTTATAGTTAGTGCCTTGATTGTAGGTGGACTAACGTTTATATTAGTAATGCGGATATTATTAATATATTATTTGGGTTGTGGTGTAATTCTCGCGTGTGTTTATATCGCGTAGAATTCTGTTTGTGTTTGTTTATATCATCGAACGAGGCGGTTGTTGTACTAACGAGTTGATGCAGCGTGTGTGCGTAATAAGGACTTGCAAACCTTATTACGGGTGCAAATCGTGTCTAACAAGTGATGTACGACGAGTGTTTAGCAAGATGGGGCGGTATGGTGCGTATGGTTTTATACGTTCATGGACTAATTGTTTTGCATTCTTTAGAATGGCGACGCGAAACGAGATCGAGACGAATGACGAGGAGTTTAATACTAGAGTTTCGGCCGCCGTTGCGGAGCAAATGGGTGCGTTGGAAGAAAGAATGGATAGGAAGTATTCCGAATTTCGGGGTAGTAGTGAAATGGAGCGTTATCTTAAGAGCTTCATGAGGACTAAACCCCCGATGTATGACGGGAAACCGGATCCTTTGATAAGCACAACTTGGATTTCGGACGTCGAAGGGTGCTTCCGTACTATTGATTGCCCTCCTGAGAGAAAGACGAGACTCGCTACGAGTTTGTTGCGGGGTAGGGCAAGGGATTGGTTGGATGGTAAGATTGATCTTGTCGGTGGCGAGACGTTTGTGGCTTTATCGTGGGACGACTTTAAGGAGGAATTCTTCGAGGAGTTTCGGACTTCGGCCGATTTGTGGGAATTGCGTAATGAGTTGCGAAATTTGCGACAAGGATCTATGGATTTGAGTACTCTCAAGACGACCTTTATGGCGAAGGCTCATTTTTGTCCGGAGTATTTGGGGAATGATCATTTGTTGATGGGGGATTTCTATCGGACCTTGAATGATGACTTGAAAAGTAAAATTAGTCGGGGTCAAGCGAAATTGTTTTCGGAATTATTCGACTTGGCTAGAGGTTTCGAGTCGTATTCACGATCGAAAAAGGGTGAACCTTTAAGTGAGCGAAGGGTCGTTTCTTATGGTGCTCCGAGTAAGAGGGCTAAGGGTCCGAGTGTGAGCACGGGTGGTACGCGAACGGGTATGTCGGATTCTAGTGCGGCTAGATGTTACAATTGTGGCGAGAGGGGTCACAAGTCTTGGGAATGTTCGGTACCAAAGGGTGATGGTATGGTGTGCTTCAATTGCCAAAAAGAAGGACATCGTAAGTCGGAATGTCCCAAGTTAGCGGGGACGGGTGCGGCAAGGAGACGTTAAGGTACATTTCATTTTAATAAATATGTCTTTTGATTATTTATTAAATGCCGTTTGAGTTTGAGTTGTATGCCTTTGTTGTGCATGTTATGCTATGGGTGACGTTCCTAATGGAAGTACCCTATGTTGATGTTTGATTGACGGGCGAAGGGCGTAAGACTTGGTGCAACCAAGCATCCCTTAGTATTTGGGAAACGTTTCTACCAAGCCACGGAAATGGTTTTGGTGTTTAGTTGTTAAGCGCGTGTTCGCTTTTATGTTGAAGTGACGAATCATGAAGTTCGTCAGTTGGTTGGAACCCTTGAGATCGAGTGTTTTAAATCTCGATGTGTGTTGGTAATGGAGTCTTTATGACGCGACATTAGGTGCCTCTTTTATACCTACTAGCGTGGTGTTCGACTCCGATTGTGTTGCGGTACACTTTTCGTTCAAAGTGTTTAAGGGTTGGTTAAAATCCTTCGTGTGCTCAAGGTTGGAGCAAGATGTGGTAATGGGTCGTGTGAGCCCAATTGTTGGTAAAGTCTACCTGTGGTAGCATTGTGTGGTTATAAGAGTTGTGATATTGGAACGTAATTCCAAGTGGGGGAGTTACACTCCCGCACGAGGAGGCTTTGGTGGGAGATTTCGGATGATACTTTTGGTAGATCCGGAAATTTTTGGTCGATATGTGGTAGAGTACAATTTTGGATAAATTGTCCTTATGGTTTGGGATTTGTAAATTATCACCGAGGTGGTAAGTTGGTGAATCTCGTTGAGAGATAATGGACGTGTTTGGCGAGCAAGGTGAAATCCTTCGGTTAAGGGAGGTGTGAGTCGGGTTCTCTTTTGGAGAATTATTGTTCGGTACCTATGTTTGATATAGGTGGTTCTTGCTCGATTATGGATGGTTAGTGGTCCGCTAGGGTTCTCTATAGTGTAGCAGAGCGCGATGTTGCACTACTCATTGATTGAGGCCGAAAGTGCGTATGTGATAGATGAAGCATGACCTTCGGGGTCCACTGACTTCATCGTGGGATTGTTGATTGATGAAGCATGACTTTCGGAGTCCGCTGACTTCATCATGGGATTGTGATTAATGAAGCATGACTTTCGGGGTCCGCTGACTTCATTATGGTATGGTTGATTGATGAAGCATGATCTTTAGGGTCCGCTGACTTCATCATGGGAGTACGTGATTGGTGGAGCATGACTTTCGGGGTCCGCTGACTTCATCATGAGCGTGGTGTTATATCGGTGAAGCATGATCTTCGGGTCCGCTGACTTCATCCGGTGTTGAGATTGGTGAAGCATGATCTTCGGGTCCGCTGACTTCATCATGGTTGTGGATCGCGTGTGTTTTCGGATTCACGATGACGCGTGTAGTTCGGTCATCTTATCGGAATGAATCTCGTGTAGTTCGGATTCATGGTGACTCGTGTAGTTCAGTCATCTTATTGAGGTAGTAATCTCGTGTGGTTTCGGATTACTAAGGCTCGTGTAGTTCGGCCAACCTCGATGTTGTGGAAGTGAATCTCGTGTAGTTCGGATTCACAAATGACTCGTGTGGTTTCGGTCATTGTATTGAGGAGTGAGTCTCGTGTAGTTCGGATTCACAAATGACTCGTGTAGTTCGGTCATTCCTCTGGGATAGTGACTCTCGTGTAGTTCGGATTCACTATGGCGCGTGTAGTTCGGCCATTCCCGATTGTGTTGTGGTGAAGGTAGTGAGTCGCGTGTAGTTCGGATTCACTAAGGCGCGTGTAGTTTTCGGCTGGCCTTCGTGTGGTGTGATCTATCGGTTGTTTTATACACCGATGGTGGGGTCGTAAGGACCGTGTGGTTTGATCTATTGGTGTTTTATGCACCAATGGTGGGGTCGTAAGGACCGTGTTGTGAGAACTATCGGTTGTTTTATACACCGATGGTGGGGTCTTGAGGACCATGTTGTGAGATTAGTGAGGCGATAGCCTTGTTTCGCTCACATGTTGCTACGGGTGTGACGATAGTTGATTTGGTACACCTTGGGATTTGCGTTTCCATAGTCGTTTTGGGCGCTATCGGTTTTAGCCGTTTGCTTTATGATGTTACGGTAGTTGCGTTTCGGTCGTATTGCGCACTACCAGGGATGTCTAATGATTGGTGTTATCCGTAAGGATTCGTTTAGTTCGGTCTTCATCGTTCGGGTTGTTGACCTTAGGTTGAGACTTGGTTGCTTTTAGTGTTGTACTCGGTAAGGGTACGCTAAGGGATTGATATCTCGGTACGAGATTGGTTGATTTTTCCCGATGTTAGGGAATGAGCATGGTTTTAGTGCTCGGATTGGTGGATTTGATAAATAGCGGGTGACGATTTAGTTTTTAAAGGCGATTCATTGGGAAGAATTGCCTAGGAAGGTCGGTTGGGACTTATGTTTGAGGACCGTGGAGTGTCATTCGTTTGGTTAAGTGACGAGGATCACGAGGACGTGATCGATTCTAAGTGGGGGAGAGTTGTAAGACCCTAATATTTATTATACGGAAGGGTATTTATGCTACATAAAGTGCAGGAAGCATTGTGTAATTAAACAAAGCTCAGATTTTGCCCAGACATGGGTGCGCGCCGCGCACGAGCCCAGCGACAGAATTCTGTTTTTTCTATTTTGGGTTTAATGAGGGGCTTTTTGGTCTTTTCACTTGAGGCCGGATGTGAAGCCATATCAGCTGGTTAGATTCAATTTTGGATCACATTTCACATCCATTAACACTCTCAAATCATTCTAGAGAGAGAGGGAGATTTCTAGAGAGAGATTTGGGGTTTTGGAGAAGAAGGAGCTTGAATTGATCAAAGTCTCGGGTTTTAAAGTTGTTCACCTCGTTCCTAGCTACGTTTTGGTGGTTGTGGTAAGTTCTAACTCCGAATTTCATTGTTTGATTTTGATAATCAAGTTAGGGTTTGAACTTAAATTGATGGGAAACCCATTTAAACTCTTGGAGTGAGTTTAGTGATGCTAGTAATCGAGTTTGTTGTTATTGTTGGTGGATTTTGGGTTGGTGAACTAATTGGCCATGATTAGGACTTGAAATTGGGTTTAATCACTTAAGTTAGTGATTATGAAAGTATTGAAACCCATTTAGGGTTATTTGGTTGACTAGTTTTGACTTTGGGTCAAAATTAGGGTTTAGTGATGATTATGACCCAATTGGCGATTTAATGAGATTTATAAACTTAAAATGGATTAAGTTGAAGTATAAAACCGAGTTAAAGGTGTTTTGGTGTCAAAACTTGTAAATGGTGAGATTTTGACCTTATGGGTCAAAATTAGGGTTTATGGGCAATTTGGAGAATTGTAAGTGTTTAACACTTGTGTTCGGGTTTAATTGGCGTGTTAGGACCATTCTCACTTGTGTTAGTGATTATTGGTTAATTTTGGGCGCGGTTTGTACTTGGAAGTGCATTTGGGTCGAATTTGCACTAAGTGTCAAATTGGGTTGGTTTGTAAATCCAATCTAAGTGTGTTGTTGAATTTGTGATAATGGAATAGGTACTTTCCATTGGCGAGTTGCGGTTTACTTGGAAGCATTCATCAAGGCGACAAGGTGAGTGTTAATATCCTATGTGCATATGTATGTGTAGGATGGGTGCGGGTTGGGTGAAGTGGTTCTCGGTTATAGAGCTCACTTCACATATAGGTGGATTTGATAGACTTGCGTTTAGATCCAATTGGCACGGTTGTGCGTTTTGGTTAACCACCTTTGGCGAGGTACACGTTTTGTGTGTACAATATCACACGTGGTTGTGATGTGGATGATATAACCCCAATGGAGAAGGGTTTTGAGTTGGAGAAGTGAATCGCGTGTAGTTCGGATTCACGATGACGCGTGTAGTTCGGTCATCTTATCAAAATGAATCTCGTGTAGTTCGGATTCATGGTGACTCGTGTAGTTCGGTCATCTTATTGAGGTAGTAATCTCGTGTGGTTTCGGATTACTAAGGCTCGTGTAGTTCGGCCAACCTCGATGTTGTGAAGATAGTAATCTCGTGTGGTTTCGGATTACTAAGGCTCGTGTAGTTCGGCCAATCTTCATTGTGGTATTTGGTTCTCGGTATTGGGTTAAGGTGTTAACCTTGTTCGTTTATATTGTTATATATTAATATATTGTTGTGTTGTAGCTAACCCTCCGGATGTAGCTATTTGGAGTGGTTCACATCGTCGTTGGTGAACTTATATTTTTGTTGTTGTATCTTAGCTCGTGCTTAGTGTTTGTACGGTACGCCTAGACTAGCTTGCCTTTATGCTTGGTTGTTCGGTATGCGGTATTTGATATTTGTGTGGCGTATTCATTTTATACATATATATGTATGTAGTATATTATCATTCACTAAGCGTTAGCTTACCCTCTCGTTGTTGACTCTTTTTGTAGATTGCATGCGGATGGTGGCTCGGGTAAGCGCGAGGATTAGAGGACTTGCATAGTTGCTTTAGAAGATCTTGCTTTTGGATTGATTAGGATTGGGTAGCGTATCCCCAATCGCCATGCTCGGTCTTTATTTTGTGTTAAAAGTCATGTGGTCGAAAACTTGTATTTTGTACGAAAGTCGTAAAACGGCCGATGTGGGCCCGGTCTCGTAAAACTCATTTTATTATTGGAACGTGTTAGTTTTAACTAATATAAATTGTTGTGAAAAGCGTTTGGTCTAAAAGTGTCGGGAAGTCGAAGATCTTTTCGCGAAAAATGGTCATTTTGATCAGAACTGTCACAAGCCTTGTGCGCGCCGCGCACAGGCATTGGTGCGCGCCGCGCACCCTTCTGTCCAGTTTAAAAAAAAAAAATTACTCCGCGTTTTTGGTTGGTTAACGGGTTGGGATGTTACAGTGTTTTAATATGTATTCATACACTTTTTAAAGACTTCAAGACACTTATTAAAATACTTCTAATTAACAAAAATGCTTACAATTACATCCTCGTTCAGTTTCATCAACAATTCTACTTGTATGCACCCGTATTCGTACTCGTACAATACACAGTTTTTAGATGTATGTACTATTGGTATATACACTCCAATGATTAGCTCTTAGCAGCCCATGTGAGTCACCTAACACATGTGGGAACCATCATTTGGCAACTAGCATGAAATATCTCATAAAATTACAAAAATATTAGTAATCATTCATGACTTATTTACAAGTAAACAAAATTACACATCCTTTATATTTAATCCATATACCAACGACTAAAAATACCTACAAACACTTTCATTCTTCAATTTTCTTCATCTAATTAATCTCTCTCAAGTTTTATCTTCAAGTTCTAAGTGTTCTTTATAAATTCTATAAGTTCTAGTTTCATAAAATCAAGAATACTTCCAAGTTTGCTAGCTTACTTCCAATTTTGTAAAGTGATCATCCAACCTCAAGAAATCTTTCTTATTTACAGTAAGATATCTTTCTAATACAAGGTAATACTCATATTCAAACTTTGATTTAATTTCTATAACTATAACAATCTTATTTCGAGTGAAAATCTTACTTGAACTTGTTTTCGTGTCATGATTCTGCTTCAAGAACTTTCAAGCCATCCAAGGATCCTTTGAAGCTAGATCTATTTTTCTCATTTCCAGTAGGTTTATCCACAAAACCTGAGGTAGTAATGATGTTCATAACATCATTCGATTCATATATATAAAACTACCTTATTCGAAGGTTTAAACTTGTAATCACTAGAACATAGTTTAGTTAATTCTAAACTTGTTCGCAAACAAAAGTTAATTCTTCTAACTTGACTTTTAAAATCAACTAAACACATGTTCTATATCTATATGATATGCTAACTTAATGATTTAAAACACAAAAACAAGAAAAACACCGTAAAACCGGATATACGTCGTCGTAGTAACACCGCGGGCTGTTTTGGGTTACTTAATTAAAAACTATGATAAACTTTGATTTAAAAAGTTGTTCTTTTGGTAAAATTATTTTTCTTATGAACATGAAACTGTATCCAAAAATCATGGTTAAACTCAAAGTGAAAATATGTTTTCCAAAATGGTCATCTAGACGTCGTTCTTTCGACTGAAAACGGATTTAAAACGAAGAAATTATGGGTAAAACAAGATTGGATATTTTTGCTTGTAGTAGCTACGTGAAAATTGGTAACAAATTTATATTAATCATATCCTAGCTAACTTATATTGTATTATACATGTATTCTAATATATTATGTAATCTTGGGATACCATAGACACGTATGCAAATGTTTTGACATATCATATCGACCCATCTATATATATTATTTGGAACAACCACAGACACTCTATATGCAGTAATGTTGGAGTTAGCTATATAGGGTTGAGGTTGATTCCAAAAATATATATACTTTGAGTTGTGATCTAGCCTGAGACGTGTATACACTAGGTCGTGAATTGATTCAAGATAATATATATCAATTTATTTCTGTACATCTAACTATGGACAACTAGTTGTAGGTTACTAACGAGGACAGCTGACTTAATAAACTTAAAACATCAAAATGTATTAAAAATGTTGTAAATATATTTTGAACATACTTTGATATATATATATATATATATATATATATATATATATATATATATATATATATATATATATATATATATATATATACATATATATATATATACATATATATATATACATATATATATATATATATATATATGTATATATATATATATATATATATATATATATATATATATATATATATATATTTGTTATAGGTTCGTGAATCGACCAGTGGCCAAATCTTACTCCCGACGAAGTAAAAATATGTGAAAGTGAGTTTCATTTGCTCCCTTTTTAAATGCTTTTGCAATATATATTTTTGGGACTGAGAATACATGCGCTGCTTTTATAAATGTTTTACGAAATACACACAAGTAATCGAAACTACATTCTATGGTTGAATGATCGAAGCTGAATATGCCCCTTTTGCTTGGTAGCCTAAGAATTAGTAAACCAGTCTACTAATTGACGCGAATCCTAAAGATAGATCTATTGGGCCTAACAAACCCCATCCGTTGTAGCAGATGCTTTAGTACTTTGATGTTGTTTTATCATGTCCGATGGATGTCCCGGAATGATAGGGGATATTCTTATATGCATCTTATTAATGTCGGTTACCAGGTGTTCACCATATGAATGAATTTTATCTCTATGTATGGGATGTATATTGAAATATGAAATCTTGTGGTCTATTATTATTATGATTTGATAATATATAGGTTAAATCTATAACTCACCAACATTTTTGTTGACGTTTTAAGCATGTTTATTCTCAGGTGATTATTAAGAGCTTCCGCTGTTATATGCTAAAATAAGGACAAGATTTGGAGTCCATGCTTGTATGATATTATGTAAAAATTGCATTCAATAAACTTATTTTTGATGTAATATATTCTTATTGTAAACCATTATATAATGGTCGTATGTAAACGGTATATTTTAGATTATCATTATTTGATAATCTACGTAATGCTTTTTAAACCTTTATAGATAAAATAAAGGTTATGGTTGTTTTAAAAATGAATGCAGTCTTTGAAAAACGTCTCATATAGAGGTCAAAACCTCACGACGAAATCAATTAATATGGAACGTTTATAATCAATATGAACGGGACATTTCAGATTACAGGTGTTGAGTTAAACTCCTCGGATCTAAATATATCACATCTCATGTATGCGGACAACGTAATTATTATGTCTGAATGTAGTATGAATTATCTTACAAACTTATTGCGCATTCTTAATATATTTTTCTTGGCATCGGGACTTCACATAAACGTTGGTAAATCTCATAGTTTTAGAGTTGGCATCTCGGCGTAGTTGAATCATGTGCTGTTTTTGTGGGTTGTAGACCTGGGTGTTTTTCTACAAAATACTCAGGGATCACGATTGGTACGAATATGAGGTTGAAGAGGCACTGGACTAATCTAGTTGACAAGTTTTGAAATAAACTTGCATTTTGGAAGGTTCCTTTACCATCATGAGAGTGGCCAAGTTAAATCTTATAAATAGTGTCTTTGGAAGTCTTGCTATCTACCCCTTTACGTTTTTCGTTTGTCCAAAAATGATTTAATGAGTTGGAAGATATTATAGAAAAGTTTTTTTTGGGTGATATCGAAGAGTACGAAACTTCGATGGGTGAAATGGGATAACGTCTTAGCATCATGCGAAAAAGGTGGCCTTATTATCGATAGTTTGAAGTTGTTAAATTAGGATTTCTTAAATGGAATTGACGGTTTTTGACTCGTTCGAACGATTTATGGGATAAAATTGTCACTGCTATTTATGGTGATGTTTTCGGATATGATACGATAAAAGGAGTGTGGGAACATATTTGTTTGGCTTACAGAAAATCGCAAGAAAATAATGTGGTTTCAAAGGATGCTTTTGTATGAAGATTGGTAATGGCAATTCAATCAGATTGTGGCAAGATCTTTGGCTCAAAAGTAACAATCTTCGATCGTGTTATAATAGATTGTTCCACTTGGAATCACATAAGAGTGTTACTGTGTTACTGTTGCAAGTCGTTGTCCATTAGGAGTGTGATCATGGGAGTGGGTGCGAAAAAACTCGCGTTGAATGAATGAAGAATCGTTGTGGGGCTTAACTATTGAGCTAGCACAGGTTCCATTGAACTCACAAGACGATTATTGGAGATGGTCGTTATCGGCTGATGGCTTGTTCTCGGTTGCTTTTGATCATTTTTGGATCAGGTTCTGTAGCCTTAGATTGAACCGACCCTTGTTTGGAGAAATTACTCCCCGTGTAAAATTAACATTTTCCTTTGGTGTTCTATCTACGGAAAACTTCACATTCAGTTAAATATTTCATCAAAAGGAATCGAGATCGTGTGTATAAGTTGTATGGCTTGTAATCAAGGGGTCGAAATCATCTCCTTTTATTGATCTTTGGCGCTAGATCTATGGAGGAAGTTTTCCTTTGGCTAAGTTGTAGTAGTCTTCTTTCTCTTCGCGGCCTGAGATCCTCTCGTGGGTCATTTTGAAATTTTCGGCAAATGACAAGAAGATTCATGTGATTGCTACTATCGTAGAAACTTAATATATTATTTGGCGCTTCAGGAATTATTTGTTATTCAACGACAAGGCTTTGAAAAGACATGATCTGTTTGATCACATATTTTTCATTTTCGTGGTTAAAATTTAGAAAAAAAATAAATATGTTTTTCTACTTGAAACTTATGACTTTTAAGCCCGTTGTTGTAATGTTCTTCTAGCTCCTTGCTAGATAGCCATTTTTTGTTTTTATAAAATTCCTGCCGTTCAATAAAAAACGTCCCTATCTCAAATTACAGTGGTTGAAATAGATGATAAAACAAGTATTGGTGATGTTGTGTTATTTTTCTTTCGTCTTTAAATAAAAATTTACTTAATGTTATAGTTCAAAAGCTTACCCGCATTTGTCTATAAAACTTCTGACCTTAGGCATAGAACCGAGGATTATTTCTAAGAGTATGCCTCTACTGAATCATAAAAGTATAACATATAAACTTCATGTTGTCAAAATCTTTTTTTTAGTAGATGTCATAGATCTCATAGAAAATATTATTAATTCATATTTAAAGTAGATATGAAAAAATAATGAAAATTTCGTTGCTATTTATTGAAAAACATGAAAAAATAAGGTTTATCACGAACAATTAAAAACCATTGGGGGCATGTATTTAAACTCCCACTCTCAGTCCTTTTAAGTTTTACGGAGTAACACATTCCTCATTGCCTGCTTCCCTCCGCTACAAAAACCCTAATTCTCTGAAACCCTAACATCAACAAAAATGTCGATGTCAAAGACTTCAAAAATGCTCCAATTCATCAACTACCGTATGCGTATCACCATCCAAGATGGCCGTCAATTAGTCGGAAAATTCATGGCTTTCGATCGCCACATGAATCTCGTAATCGGCGACTGTGAAGAGTTCCGTAAACTTCCACCTGCAAAAGGATCCAAAAAAGGCGAAGAACGTGAAGACCGTCGCACTCTCGGTCTCGTCCTTCTACGCGGCGAAGAAGTTATTTCCATGACAGTCGAGGGACCACCGCCGCCTGATGAAAACCGTGCAAAAGCCGTCGGAGCTGCTGCTTTATCTGGTCCAGGTCTCGGCCGTGCTGCTGGCCGTGGAATACCTACTGCTCCTTTAGCTCAAGCTCAACCGGGTTTATCTGGACCCGTTAGAGGTGTTGGTGGACCGGCTCCTGGTATGATGCAACCGCAGATTTCAAGACCACCAATGAATTATCCTCCTCAAGCTCCGGTGATCAGGCCCGGACAAATGCCGTATCCTGGACAAGGTCCTCCATCGCAGATGTCACGAGGACCGCCTCCAGGTATGCCGCCACCTCAGTTTGCGCAACGGCCCCCTGGTCCTGGTCAATATCCTCCACCTGGACAGTATGGACAGAGACCTGGAATGGTTCCACCGCCGATGATGAGGGGACCACCACCTATGGGCGGAGCTCCACGACCTGGTATGCCTGGTCCACCGCCACCTGGACGACCTGGAATGCCTCCACCTGGTGGACAGATGCCAGGTTTTGGTCCTCCGCGCCCTGGGATGCCTCCTCCACCAAACAACCAGCAACAGCAGCAGTAGCAGACTAGCAGTGACTGGGAATGGTATGTGTTCTTATATGTTTTATGCATTTTGGACTTGCTTAAATGTTTTTCATGGACCAATAATATAGTTATATCCACTTTGTGCTCAATTTTGATTGCTTGCTAGCTAGTAGCTATTGTATACATTGTAACTTAGGCTTCATATTTAGATGTTGGAGTATTAGCTAGTGTAGGCATAAATATCTGACGATAACTGTTACACTGGCTTGCAGTACAACTAGTTTTAGAGCTGATAACTTACTTTAAGTGTGTCTGACTTTGACTTCACGAAGTTGTTGGCGGGTGCACACACTAATGCTATACCTATGGAGTATGAGTGTGGCTTCATTCTTGTGCACCATTTAAAATGCTTGCAATAATCAATTGATAAAGTTTGCAATAACTTCATGAGTCTTGTTCCAGTGATGGAACTGTATTACAGTAGAGTGTAAGACTTGTCGCAGTAACAATTATTGATCATAATTTGACATTTTGAACAGGAGTTAAAAATTTGAAAAGTGTAACTGGATATCTAAATAAATTATCGTGTTTGTAAGGGGATTAAACCCCTTGTTCAAAGCAAGATAAATAGGTTGTAACCTATCTGAGAGAAAAACATGACTTAGGGGGGAGTGTTACTTCCATTTTTTAGGTTTTCACAGGTCCTCTAAGTTTTTCGCTTTCTTACTTTGGCTTTCTTAGTTACAATGCAAAATGTTATGAGTGACACACCTGAAATTTTAAGTTTTGTATTGAGACATGAAAGGAAGATCTGCTTTTCCCCCCTAAAAAAATATCTACCTTGCACGGTTACATAAATTATCACACATCATGGTATAAACTTATCTTATGGAAATAAGGAAGCTTCATTTAGACAATTTATAGTTCACCCCTGGATGTTTGTAGATCCCAACTACAATTTGACCCTCATGATCATTAGGTGTATACTGCTCATGCGGAGTCACACATGCTAGTATGATTATCGATGGCTGACTAGTAAATAGTTGCTTTATCATTACTTGTTTTGTTATTCAAAGTTCAAACGTTAATTCAACTGATCAAGAGAATAATGTTTGTAAGTTTGAGTGTATGAGTAATGATAATAACGAGATGAATAGAGCCGCGCTACGCAGCGGAGTATTGCGAGGCGTGGGCTTGCTAGGTAGTTGTTGCATAGAAAATTTACATAAAACATAGTTTAGCGATTATTATAAAATATGACGGGGGCTTTGTTAACAAATGGAGAGAAAGTTGAACATCACAATGGATAACATTAAGCAAAACAAAACATCTATATCACAAACTGTACACAACATGATACAACATTATCACAATTGCACTGTAATAACAAACATATAATGAAGCAAAACCACAATTAGTAGTTATAATTAGTTAGAATAGTAACAAAGACGCAACCTAAGAAATCAAACGGCGTGGAAAGAGTATACGATGTTCCAATTAATCGAGCAGTTGCAAATAAGTAATTATAACAATACATCACTAAACCAAATATAACAAAAAAATGAATTCATCCTGACAAAAGATTTACCGTCAATACCAAAATACAAAACATTGTTGTTCATAGATGTGGATTTGCTATCATTGTGACGGCGCATGTAAGATCTGGCAGTAGTTGCCAAGAAGAAATAGCCGAGGACCGACACAAAGCACCATCACTCCCCCTACAATCATTATCAACATATATATTATCATTACCTTCCTTCTCTTTCTTATACCTATTATATATTATATATTATGATAATTCCAAAACAATCTATTAAGACAAAAAAAATATAGAGCTATAAAGATGAGGCAATGGGTTAAAACAACCCAGCAGACAATATCAAACAAAAATCCACAACCTAGAACATTAGAAATAAAAACAATTATTTCCAACCTAATTAATACAACCATATTACTTGCCAGAGAACGATCGAACAACACTGAAACAATAATAAGATGATTAGGGGAAAACAAATAGAGAATAATAGAATGAAGAATCACAAACCCAAAAATAAAAGGAGAAGCATACCATCAGAATTGGAGGGTTCGCAAAAGGTAAATGGAACCAAAAAAAGAGGATGGGAATGATACTTTGTTCTTTGAATTTTTTTTTTTCTTTCCAAAAGGTAAAAATCAAGAAGTTATTGATAGGTGAATAGACTAATGACACATGCCTAGGAAATACACGTGGGAGGCATATGGAGGCCGTAAAACAGAAAGTCAACAGGCAAGCAGGAGGGTGGATGTTACATCACAATGGCAAAAAAGAATTAAAAAAGAGAGATTGGAATAGGCAGGGAGTTAAAAAAAAAAAATGACGAGTGAACAGTGTTGGGGCCAATAAGGGAGCTCTATCGGCTCTTGTTAATAGCTTTTTATGTAATAGTTGATTATATACATCTGTCTATATACGAGAACCTAATAACAATAGACGTACATGCTAGCACATTACGAGACCGGTATTAAGCACCATATCTGGTTATTTCAGTTGATTTCGAGCAAGAAACCTAGTATTTTCTATACAGTCACCTGTTACGGTCAAGATATGAATGGTAAAACAAAAAATTAATTGATAAAGAAGAATATTTAATTCTAACCAAAATTTTTATTTATAGTTGCATGTACTTTACATGTTGTAGTTTTAACTATGTATAAAGTATGGGAACTTTCTTATTAGAACTCTTTCTGTCATGATAAGGTATCTTATGGTATAAGTGTTAACGAGTCTAGCATTTAGCAAGCTACTCGATTCATTGTATTATGTGGTTAGTTTCATGAGCTGAACTTTTCAAATCCAAGTTTGAGTTAACCTATTTGAAAGCTCGTTTGATTGTTTGAACCTTGTTTAAATGATGTGATCTCAAAGCTAAAACAATATTACAATATTAGTAACAGGCTATGAAGTTATGAACTTATTATTATATGAAACAAGCTAAGCTTTACCTATATCATTGTATATTCTTTTTAGTATATTAATATTGCTTGCACTCACTCACACACAAATGACATAAAAAAAAGTTTTAACATGAATGTTTTTTATCTTTAAAAACTTGTGCAAGAGCTCAAGTTAATCCTATTAAATTCATTTAGACTAATTTGAACTTGTAAAGGTTGTGCCCTAATACTATGTTGGTGAGTGCCCTAAATTGTTCTTTACATTAAAACTTCTAGAGATCAAACATAACTTATCCATGGTTAAGTTAAAACATCCTTTAGATCATAATGATATTGTCTTCATAAGTTGGATCATACTTTTGATGATTGGTTGTTTAGTGGCCCTTTCTCGAGATTTGTTATTGAGGTTATAGAAATGGAACTTACATTAGTAAATGCTTTAAAACTTATTTACTAATTTACTTATCTTTAAACAAATCATTCTTCATCAATCTTCACATAAATATAGATATAAATATCTTATAAAAGTTTTGTAGTAACATAGAATATCAAATATCAAATAATTAAAATAGAAGGTCCGAAGCTTTTTGCGTATGTAAATATCTTATGAACCCTATTATTCTGAATTAGTATGTCGTTCAAATCTTATTCTCCTCTTATCCATTATGGTCGTGTGTATTTTTTTTTTTCAAACCCAAGTTTTGCAGAATTTGCAAAGATCATTTTCAAGGTATATGATTATCAAAGTTGGAACAAAGTAAAAGTATATGACAAAAGACAAGCCAACCATCAAACTTAAAAAAGTATATATTAAGCTCAAGTAACAACCATTTATCAATTTCTTTTTTGTAGGTTGTTAATTTGATATATCAAATATGATATACCACATGTAGTCTTATCAAAAAAAAAAAAAAAAAAAAAATCTATTGATGAGCTCATGTCATTGTGAATAAGATTGTGCTTAAATGTTAGAGGGTTTTGTTGCTGAGATGTTTCTCTAAGACAAACATAATCGACTTTGTTATTATACCTATTACATTATATTAAATTATAATCTTATATTACTTCTATTAACTATTAAGGCTAGACCTGCCTTTATCAGAGTAACAACCCTAATTGATTAAGAAATCACACACACAATCACAATAGCCGAATATAATAAGCACACGAAAAAAAAAGGACACGAGAATTATAGTGGTTCAGTTTCGATGTGAAACCTACATCCACTTTGGAACTAGAGAGTATTATTATTAATTTGGAGGTGATACATTACAAGTACCTATGGGAGAGTATTTATAGACAAGGATTAAGCATAACCCTAATCTATGTAAACCCTAAACCGGCCCATTTAAATTAGGGTTGGCCAAACCCTAACTTAACCACCAAGTAATTCTCCTGCCGTTTTACTTAGCTTAACTGCTAAGCATACCGAAGCCTACATACATTAACAATCTCCCACTTGGAGGCTTCGAATGCCATCGATCTGCACTCTTGTACTTCTGCAATGCAAGACTTAGCTCGTCTCTTCTCTCTCTAGTTCCTGCCTTCTCTTCAATGTTCCCGAAGGCCAGTTGAAGCTATGCACAACTTCAACTTATCCAACGTTACTGGTTTGGTGAACATATCTGCTGGATTCTTTGAACCTGAAATGCTCTCCAGATTAAATGTTTCATTGCTTATCCGTTCTCTGATAAAGTGATACTTCATGCCAATGTGCTTCGTCTTAGCATGATAGATTGGATTCTTCGCTAATTTGACTGCGCTCTCATTATCACAATATAAGACATATTCTGTCTGTTTGCTACCCAGTTCTTTCATGAATGTCTTCAACCATACTAGTTCTTTACTGGCTTCAGTCAAGGCCATATATTCTGCTTCAGTAGTAGATAGAGCCACGCTCTTTTGAAGCCTAGACATCCAACTCACTGTCGTTCCTCCTATAGTGAATACATATGCGGTGGTGCTCTTGAAGGTATTATTGCATCTACCCAGATCTGCATCAGAATAACCCCTGAGAGTAGTATCCCTGCCCTTGAAACATAACCCAGCTTTGGAAGTACCCTTTAAATACCGCAATATCCACTTCACTGCTTCCCAATGTTTTTCCCCGGAGCTGACGTAAAGCGACTAACCATCCCAACTGCATGTGCTATATCAGGTCTTGTACACACCATATCGTACATTAGACTACCCACGACGGATGCATAAGGAACCTTAGCCATTTCTGCTTTTTCTACTTCAGTTTTAGGAGACTAATGTTTAGAAAGCTTTAGATGACTTCCCAACGGTGTGTTTCTTGGCTTTGTAGACTCCCCATTCATTCTGAACTTTTTAAGAACCTTGCGAATATACTTTTTTTTAGATAAAGAAACTGACCCATCTTTATCTTTATTCCTGCATATACTCATACCAAGAATCTGCTTAGCTGGCCCGAGATCCTTCATTCCAAATTCTTTAGATAATTGCTTCTTCAAATTGCGTATTTCAACCATATCAGAACGTGCAATTAACATATCATCGATATAAAGAAGCAATATAATATAGGAGCTCTTGAACTTTTTCAAATAACAACAATGATCTGTAGAACTTCTCACGAATCCAGTCTTCTCCATGAAATTATCAAACTTCAAGTACCACTGTCTGGGAGCTTGTTTCAAACCATACAAGCTTCTCTTTAGATTACACACAAGATTCTCCTTTCCTTTGACACAAAACCTCTCTGGTTGAGACATATAAATGTCTTCTTCAATGTTGCCATGCAGAAAGGCTGTTTTAACATCCAACTATTCTAAGTGTAACTTCTCGGTTGCCTCGTCATCTTCACTACTGGAGAAAAGATTTCAGCATAATCGACTCCTTTCTTTTGTTGAAATCCTTTGACAACTAATCTTGCTTTGTATCGTTTAGAACCATCTGCTTCATCTTTGACTCTGAAAACCCATTTATTCTGTAAGACTCTTTTTCCTGGTGGTAACTTGGTCAACTTCCAAGTTTGATTTTTCAATAAAGATTCCATCTCGCTTTTCATAGCCTGCTCCTACTGGAACGAATCTTTCACCTTCATTGCCTCAGAATAACTTTCTGGTTCCTCATTTTCTGTCAAAAGAAGATAGTTAACTGTTGGACTAAACCTCTCTGGTGACTTGTGTGGATCTCCTGACCCAATTGGAATGGTCAGGTTGTGGTGGGGGCTGTGGGGGCTGCTCATCATCATAATCTGAGCTCCCACTATCAGAAATCTGCTCGTGATCAGAATTCGAGCTTTCACTGTTAGGAACTCCCACTGAAACTTCAGTTTCATACTCTGGAGTTTCCCTTTCATCTTCTCTAGTTGTTTTCATCTTCTCTAGTTGTCTCTGTGTCAACCTCAAATTCAACTGATTCTTTTTCTTTTGGTGTTGAGTTGAAATCCTTGTACAATTTTGCTTCATTGAAGGTGGCATGTTTACTTCTGATAACATGTTTTCCCTATGTCACTTCCCCCATAACCAATTAACATGTACTTCTTTGCTTTTGCATCGAGTTTGTCACCATCTTTATTAATATCATATGCACTGCACCCACAGATTTTTAGATGCCCATAGCTGATTGCTTTACCTCTCCATTCTTCTTCGGGTATTTTGAAATCAAGTGGAGCTGATGGAGAACGGTTGATCAAATAAGCGGCAGTGCTTACTGCATCAGCCCATAGAGTCTTTGGTAGCCCATAATTAAGTCTCATGCTACGTGCTCTCTCATTTAAAGTACGATTCATCGTTTCTGCAACTCCATTTTGTTGTGGAGTACCTGGAACCGTCTTGATCATCCGAATGCCATGATCAGCACAATAGTTAACGAATTCAGTGCTGATGTATTGTCCTCCATTATCCGACTTCAAGCATTTTACCTTCAAATCAGAAGATAATTTAAGAGCAGATTTTCATTTCTTAAAAGCTTCAAATACATCAGATTTATTATTAAGAAAGTAAACACATACCTTGCATGTTGAATCATCGATGAAAGTAACATAATAGCGTGCTCCTCCTAATGCAGAAACATGAGTAGGCCCGAACACATCTGTGTGTACTAGCTCCAACTTCTGAGCTTTTAAAGTTCTGCCTGCTTTTGCAAAGGTGACCTTCTTCTTTCCTAGAACACATGACTCGCAAAAGTCCGATTCAACTCTCTTCAGACCAGGAATTTTACCATTTGACACTAGCATTTTCATTCCTTTGTCACTCATGTGACCTAAACGTTGGTGCCACTGACTGGTTAAGCTTCGATCATTGGAAACTGCATTTACTTCATTAGCTGGAACTTCTACCATATAAAGAGTGTCTCTCTTCTTACCCTTAGCTATTACTAAGTTCCCCTTTATTACTTTCCACTGATCTTCACCAAATAGCACACTATATCCTTGATCATCAAGCTGTCTAACAGAGATTAGTTTCTTCTTTAGGCCAGGAATAACTCGGACATTGTCCAAGGTCCAATTAGTGCCCAAAGAGGTCTTCAGCTCTAAATCTCCAATCCCTGTAATATCAAGACAATGATCATTAGCCAAACGAAGTTTACCAAGATTACCTGTTCGTAGATTCTTCATCAATTGTGGACTTGGAGTAGCATGAAACGATGCTCCTGAATCCATAACCCAAGCATCAATTGTATTCTCAATGCAGCAAACAAGGACGTTATCATAATCATCTGTTGCAGCTGCAACATTAACTTCCCTTGGCTTTGATGATGTTGCTGGCTTAGTGCACTGGTTTCGGAAATGCTCAGTCTCCTGACAATTCCAACATTTAATATCATTCTTTGTTCTCGACACACTCCTTCTTGACTTTGACCTACCCCTAATGCTACTCCCGCCTTTTCTCCTACCCCTCTCTTCTGTGCTCAGCAAGTTTCCTGATGGTTCTCCTGAGCTCTTCCTCCTTATGTCCTCACCAAGAATAAAATCACTAATGCCCTCAAACTTGAGCTTTGAGGACTCTGTGGATCCACTGATAGCTATGACTGATCCTGACTAGCTTTCAGGTAACGAGGATAATAACAAGAGAGCTTTAACTTCGTCATCAAACTTGATATCAACAGACAATAACCGAGAGATAATATTGTTTAAGTTATTGATATGGTTTGTTACCGAAGCACCTTCTTTGTGTTTACCAACTGCTTGATCAAAAACACTTTGTTAGAAGCAGACGACTTCTCATACATATTCGATAAGGTCTTCATCAAACCATGTGTAGTGGTTTCATTCACAATATTAAAGGCAACATTTTTTGTAAGCGTGGGCCTGACAACAGCTAGGGCTTTCCTGTCAAGCGTCTTCCATTCATCGTCTTTCAATCTTTCTGGTTATTCTCATTCAAAGCATCTATCAGATCCTTCTGACATAACAAATCTTCAACCTGCATCTTCCACCACCCAAAATCTTGCTCATCAAACTTATCAATTTTAATCCTTCCTTCTTCAGCCATTGAACTAGCTTCGAACTGAGGAATAGCAGCAGCTATGATGAACTTGCAATCGGCAGCAGCTTTGATCAGCTGCAGTGGCTGTAATCTTAATCGTAACAGCAGCAACAGCAGGTATTTGGTGGCGGCTAGGGTTGATCTGGATTGTAACAATAGCAGCCTGATCCGTAACAGCAGCAGCGGCCTGATCCGTAACAGCAGCAACTATGATTGACGGTTGGGGTTTAGCTCCTAAACAGCAGCTGCAATCTGATCTGATTTTTTATTTTTTTTTGCAATCGGTGGCTAGGGTTACCTGGAGCTCTAGATACCAGTTGTTAAGGCTAGACCTGCCTTTATCAGAGTAACAACCCTAATTGATTAAGAAATCACACACACAATCACAATAGCCGAATATAATAAACACAAGAAAGAAAAAAAGGACACGAGAATTATAGTGGTTCAGTTTCGATGTGAAACCTACATCCACTTTGGAACTAGAGAGTATTATTGTTAATTTGGAGGTGATACATACAAGTACATATGAGAGAGTATTTATAGACAAGGATTAAGCACAACCCTAATCTATGTAAACCCTAAACCGGCCCATTTAAATTAGGGTTGGCCAAACCCTAACTTAACCACCAAGTAATTCTCCTGTTGTTTTACTTAGCTTAACTGCTAAACATACCGAAGCCTACATACATTAACAGTAACCTCAAAACTTTGTAGTGTTTTTTTTCTTATTGTCTATTTGAGCATAAAGTTTAGTACAGTATTTCTTGTGTCATTTTTTTTAATCTAGTGTTAATATATAATATGATCTTAAATTCAGCACTAACATAATTCATCATTTAAGATTGTGAATGAGATTAAAGAAACTTTGACATAAGAAAACAGCCAATTTTTAAAACTTAGCTGGTTACATATGTAAATGAGCATTAAGGGTGATAACTATTTGCGGCCGGGCTTGGACACAAGGAAAACAATTTGAGTCAGCTGAATTATAACAACCAAGCCAAGCGCTTGAGATTAACTATCCTGATTTTTCGACTACTTGGCTCCTTAACATTTTTAGGTAGAAGAATAGATTGCACCAAAGTTGAATGTTTATAACTTATGAACATATTAAAGTATTTGTCTTCTATGTAAGGATCTATATATATTTATGGACTTATGCTATAAACTCAAAAAGGCTTGTACGACTTTCGTTGACATCTGAATGTTTTAGAGCTGATTACACTATGTCAGCACATTTCTTAATGATGAGGTAATTGTATCTCTAATATAGTAATATGGATTTGAAAGATATCATATAGCTATAAACCTAAATTTTTTAATATGAAGAAAGATGTTATGACAATATTTTCTATTCTTGATTATTATTTTTCTCAGAATTGACTAGTTTATGTGTTAGCTGTGGTCCTTCCCTTAATTGGTATGGATCATGTTGCTGATGCCAAATACTTTAATCGTGTGATCCTAGACTCTGTTACTTTCTAGTGCAGTTGGTTGACCCTTTTTTGAAAAACAATTGTTTTGTAAAAATATGGAAAACACAATAGAAGAACAAGCAACCAGCAATAGATCTGTGCTAAATTGGCAGATGTGCACTTTGATTTTTTGTATGACATGATCTTTTCCATAACGACATAAACTTAGTAATTTTCGTTATTTATTATGATTATCGTTAATCTTTCTAATAGATGCTTATTTCTATTGCAGAGTAGTTTTCTGTTTGGGCAATCCTGTGAAGATGACTTTTGAAGAGGTTTCGTGCTTATAGGCTTCTGTGGCAACAGCAAGATCTTGGGGTGAATTTGCTAGTGGTTTGTATCAGTAAAGAGTTTACATTCATTGCTAGACTTGAATTATGTTGGATTTAGCACATATTATGACCATTTAATATCAGTTTGAATGCTATTTTAAACCTGAGCCCAACTGCTGGATCATTTGCAGCTTAAATGGTAGTTGGTATAACTGGCAGAGTCATGTTGATTGTACGCACACAATTGCAACCTTTTGGTTTCATCTCAATTGGTCTAAGCCAAAGTAAATGGAAACTGGTACTGAAGTTTCTATACAAAAGTGGGCTAATTTATGCCTCGAACCATAAATAATTGCATATATGTTGTTCAAATGCTGAAAAAGCACATTTTATACATCAGAGATTTATGAAAGTAACATAAGAAAAATGAAAATGATTCTTAAGGTTAGTCATGTAGCATGTAGTTATGCAATGTTTTAGAGTAGTTGATATATATATTTGACATCTAGGATATCTATATGCACCACTGAAAAGATATTCAGAGCGAGTACTAAAAAAAGATATTTTGACATCGGAGAATGTTCACTCGGGAGACTACGTAATCCTATTATACAATTCGCTTCACTGTATACAAATGGTCTATGTTAGAACATCACTAAACTGCATATACACGTATGTATAAGTTGTAAAAATGTTTCACCTTATAGTTTGTACCACAATTTTCGTGTCTCAATTTACCGAGTTAATCACATTTTTGTATGCGTTTTGGACATACCAATCAACTTCTTGATAAAGAGTTATAAAACATTGAAACATCCGGCTTTTATTAGATATGCGTGTTTTATTGTAATATATTATAGTTATTTCATTATTCATTATAAGGTTTAAAGCAAAATATAAATCTAACACTAAATGAACTTGTAATAGTAAATATGTAACCATATATCTATATTTATGTATTTGTGTATATATTTCGGGTGGTAATGGATATATCCATGGATGAAACTCTTCATCCATGTCCATATCCATATCCATTTAGGTTCATCCATATCCGTATCCATATCCATAGCCATTTAGGTTCGTCCATATCCATCACTAAGCGGGTGGATATCCACCGGATCGGATGGCCATTGCCATCCCTACTCATCAAATCACTAATTCAGTTTAAAAGGCAAACCCTATCAGCAAGACAGCAACCTTACAACTCTTGTCTATACTTTCTCTTACCCTACGCCCTTACTATCATCGCTCCATTTTGCAGCAGCTGCACATGGCTAATATACTTGCACCAAAGGCGAAAAATATCTTTGTGAAAAGTGGATGTTGTCCTATGACCTATGCTACTGCTAAGACAAACAAGTTCGTTGGCGGAGCTATGCACTAGGTTATGGGATCAAGTGACCCCACACTCAAAACTCAAGGGATATATACAATACAGTGAAGAGCAGCAGTATAAACGGTTAAACCCAAACCACTTTCTTTCAAAAACAATAGTGACTCGAGCATAGAAACAACTTGATACTAACATATGGGTTACCCGGGAAAGGCATATATTTTTACTCAGATCATGTACGCAGCCTAACCGAACTATCCCGTAACCAAAATATCCCTTAACCAAACTATCCCGTGACCGTTTCATACCTTTTCCATGTCCACTTGATACCAGCATAAACACTGATATCCGCACTATTAATCATAGAAACAGCTGCAATTGACCATTTAAGTAGTGACTATCAACAATCACCCCTATAGATGAACCAATTATCAAGAATCATATCAGCAATTCAGCATCTTTACAACCTTACCTATTGCTGTAATTGCCAATTATCTGACCCGTTTTGAATAAAACAAAGCAGAGTAGCAACCCATTACATCACTGTATAATATCAGTGTGAATACCAACAGTCGTCAAATCATACCAAGTTGCCAACATAAACAAGTTCTACAACAATCAAAGCAATTTAAGGTTTACGTAACAAGTCGGAGGATCCAAAACCTTCACTAAGAAGGACTTTGGTCTGGATCACACGAATCTTATCATTCTTTATAAGGTCACTATTTTTCTAGAATAACCAGAAGCATATTCGGACAATCCACAACTTTGTAATTAAGCCAAAATACAGATAGGTTGCTATTGAATGCTTGTATCGACATGAGGTAGACTTTAGCTTCTAAATGCTTTATATCCATAACCACTTCTTTACAGTCAGTAAATGTAAAAATAATCCTACATTTTACCAGCTGATAACAAAAAAACGCAAATGGGTTACGTAAATCGAATAACTGAGATCATGATGGAATAATATAAACTGCATAACCAAGGGAGCTAGTTTCAAGTCAATCAACAGCTACTTTGTCATTAGTTTTTGCAGAAGCCACCCATGTCAACATGTGTCATCAAATCACTCTTAAATAAATTTTTTTTTTTTTTTTTTTTTTTTAGCATGCAACCGTACAACTTATAATATATCCACAAGCCACAACTACAAATGAATGAATGATGTCCTACGGGACTGCTAAAGACTAACAAGTTCGCACACAAACCCTAGCTAAGTAGCACTGCAGATCAGCAACATAAATTGTTAAGGCGTTAGATGATTTAACCTGCTTTATAATCCAAAACCCATCAAACCACTTTATTCAAAACACAATAGTCAAGACCTGTAATGGGAATCTGTTATGAACAGGACAACTCTCTTAACTTCAGCAATTCCATACAGAAACTGATATTCTTCTGCTGCATAAAATTCTACTTCGTGACAGTAGCAAGTAAACCATACCCATAGTGTGTGACCCTTAGTTTGTAGAACCATAGTATCATGTAAAGGCACTACCAAGATAAACACTAATATCAGCACCATAAACCTAAGAAACAGCTGCAATTGACCATTTCTGAAGTAACTATGCACCCCTCTAACTAGTGCTGCAATGCCAATACCCAGATACCCACTTGACCCATTTCGAACAATACATCACGGAGTAGCAACAAAACACATTACGTCACTATATAATGGAGTAGCAGTGTTTATTCTAACACTAATCAAATCTAATATAAACTACTGCAATCAATTACATGGGGCATCCTATAAATTGAAATATTCAAATGCAATCATAACTGCTTCTTATTATAGTGCATATGTAAACTATAATTACACATTATATTGGCTGATGGAGATAATAATGCAAACAAGAGTCATAAATAGAATACCCGAGATCAGGAACATATAACATAAACAGTACTAGCCAAAAGTAAAATATCTTTAACTAACCAAAATGTAATAAGACCAACAACACAAAAGCATCTAATTTTCCGTCTTTGTCATTCCAACGAGATCCTCAAGCGTAAGATTCAAAGTGTCCGAATTCCCTTTCCTAACTTCCTCGCCACGAGCAGCCAAAATATCCTCAATACTCCCCTTCTCTCCAAAAATCCCCAAATGATCAGAAATCAAATGGTAGTTATTACAACCACCACACCGAGCCACCACCACACCCTTCTCATACGATTCACGCGAAATCGTCTTCACCGATCTCGTCTCACACACTTTGCAAGTGAACATCATGGCCATATCATGTCTAGGAGATACCTTCAGTCGAGATTTAGCAGTGAACGTGACCTCACTGTTGTTGATTACAGTAGGCTGATCAGTAACCACTGAATTCTCAATTGAGTCTACACTCGAAGCTTCCGAAAACGTTCGAGCTTGTGTTTTGAAGATTTGCTCACCACGCAGAAATGAATTAACAGCTGGAATAAAGTGTGATGATGAATCTGTAAAACATACACATACATACATGAATTGCTAATATCAAAATCAATTTAAATCATATGATTGGGGATTATAGTTTTTTTTTTTTTTATATGGCGGTGATGAATCTGTACAACATATACATACATGATTAGATATTGTAGAATCTAAATTAAACAATTAGAATAATCAATTAGATAATAATCGCAATAAAAAATATACTAGGGTTTGAATTAGTTGGTAAGTTCGTTTACATGAATAACGATTGAAAGTGAGATACCTGTACGGAAAGAGACATGATTAGGTTGTCTTGTTGTGTTGGTTGCGATGAGAGAAAGTAATCGCCTTTGAATTCTCCAGGCCGCCATGACTAGTAATCAGAAAGAAGAAGAAGAAAGCTGCAAGAGACTATTTTGATAGTTTGATACTACGAGTGTAGAGAATATAAAGGACTAAAAAGGTCAAATAACAATTGCTTGGGGGTGAAGTTATAACTTTAACTATTACTGTTTTTCTTTTTTCTTCTTTTGCAAGAAAACAAGAACTTAAATATAATAAAAACACATCATCGGCTCGATGAAGAGCCACAAGAATACAATCAATTGACCAACCACTAAATCCAAGCTAAAAACTAAAACAGTTAAATAAGCAAACTACAACCTCTAACCAACTAGATTAATCAATAGACCAACGACTGAACCCAAGCTAAATACTAAAACACTTAAACAAGCCAACTACAATCTCCAACCAACTAAATAACATACGAGTATTATTTTAATCCCTGAGTTAATTTTATTTTATGAGACTTGACTAGGATGGCAAAAATATATGACGATGAAATCGGAATCTCGATATTTTGGGGCGAATTTGAGTTCGGGTCCAAGTCTGCGTATCTAGGACTGGGCATAGGATGGTTTTAATGTTTTTAGCGGGATTGAGTCCGGCGGTGGTTATATAAACTCACATACAATGGCGAATCTAGGTAGGTAATTCAGTGGGGTCCTATACTTTTTTTCCATAACTTACTTAAACGGAAAAGTTAATGTATCGGGTCGGATCGGGTCATTACAAACACCATCAAACAAAAACATATATATCATTAATATAAAAATATCGTATATACAATCTACTAAATACTACATGCAACTTTTACTTTTATCTACGTGGTTTCATATGATAAAATTCATTCACGATTGCATCATTGTTAATACCATCTAATACATCTTTCTCGATATTAAAGTAGACAATCATTCATAAATTGATCTCTCTCTGATATTTATGATCATCAAACCATAATGGGATAAATTTACGACTTTTACCTCCGATCTCTCATTGTCAAAATGAGTGATTTCGGGGTTGACATGGATCTTTTAGCAAGTATTATCTTCTAATTTCATCTCGTTGACTTAAAGTTAGAGTATCGTAATATATTACAGGTAACTGTCACCTTTGACTAGTAAACAATTTATCAAATATTTGAATTATTGTCCAACACATCCACCACCCACCGGAGTTCGTTTATATTAATGGTGGCGATAACAAATAATGATGGTGCTAATCGATAACGGAGTTGGTTAATGTTCATGATCCAATGCAAGAATGAGATTTTATGTAAGTAATTTTGGGCTATGTTGTTTAAACATTTATGTATATGACTTAATAATTGATCAAATTATCAAGTCTTATTTGTGTTAATTTCGTGAAACCTTATGTAGCAACATCATAGATAAATTGATTCAATAGTTTGTATTTATAGAAGGTGTCGATAATTTGGTTTTGATTTTATTTTAATCTTGGTAGAGTTTTGAATTTTTAGTTGATTTGAAATTTTAGTTTGGATTTAGATTGAGATTTTTTGAATGTGATTACAGTTTGTGACTTGGTGATGAAAATGAAGATGAAGATGAAAGATAAAAAGGAGGACCAACCGGAAAGGAAGAAAAACGAAAGTCCCAGAAAGAAGGACAAGAGGTCGAACCGTTTGAGTTCCATCTAAATCAACCAAATCAATGTTTCCCGGCCTCTCGTGACTTTGTGAAGAAAAGAGAATGGGAAGACGACAAAAAGAATAAGTTAAAAGATAAAAAATACTCCTACATGGATGACATTTTTTTGTGTGGCTAAAATAACGATAACATAGCACTAAGTCTTTTCATCAATTGATAAAAAAGGCGAAAAATTACAATCGACCAAACGCAAATCAAGGCTCGGAAACAAGACATGAACTCTAAAGCTACACAAAGAGCCTAAGCTAATTAAAACCCAGCCTTGATCAACCGAACTACAAAATAATGCACGGGATATAATCAAAGACTATGAATCAAGGAACTACAACCAAACCAAAAACTAAAACAAACCAAAGACTTTGAGTCAAGGAATCTAACCAAAACCACACAAAAGAACTACTCGGAGACCGCTTTACCTTTACCTTTGGTTTTGCGAGTTTTTATGATCGGTTTAACAACTACTCCGTCAACCTTCAAACGATTTAACTTCTTGCCACCCCGATTTTCAATTGCATAGGATGACACCTCTGTCGAGACGATACCATCCTAATACCAGGAACCGAGGTAGGAAGCGAACCTTCCTTCTCAAGACATTAAAAAAACCAAGTTCGCGAACCTCTTCAATTATCCCGGTTTCATCATTGTCGGGTACTCCAAGCTCTCTCACTTAACGGACCTTTTTTATGGACGTTAAGTTCAGTAACCAAAACTGTATATCTTTTGCAAATGTAAGTGACCAACTACGTAATAAAAAAAGTTTTAACCAATATTGAAAGGACCCGTTTATATACATTATAAACGATTCACAATAGTTGATTACATCGCGAGGTATTTGACCTCTATATGATACATTTTACAAACATTGCATTCGTTTTCAAAAGACAAACTCTCTTTACATCGAAAGTTGACGACATGTATACCATTTCATAATACATCCAACTATAATTGACTTAATAATAATCTTGATGAACTCAACGACTCGAATGCAACGTCTTTCGAAATATGTCATGAATGACTCCAAGTAATATCCCTAAAATGAGCTAATGCACAGCGGATGATTTTCCTTAATACCTGAGAATAAACATGCTTTAAAGTGTCAACCAAAATTATGTGAGTTTAATTTTTGATAAAGGTACACGTCGCGTAACGAAAAATACTAGTTTTCTCAGCGTACGAAAGGACGATCGAAAAACCCGAACCGGGACATAAGTCGATTGACGACGTACGACTTATCGGAACAAAAATTACAAATTACCTATATACGAGAATATAATATAATATATAATTAATTAATTTAAATTATATATATTATATTAATATTTAAATATGTCAACAAACTAGAAGTTAAACGAATGTGAGCTGAATCAGAGGGCCATCATGTGATCGCATGGAGGGCTGGGACAGGCCAAGTGCTATAAATTCGATCGAATTCTTTGTTTTGTTGGCTCATTCACTCCTCTCTATCTCCGTATATATATTTATTATTATTATTATTATTATTATTATTATTATTATTATTAAGATTAATATTATTATTGTTAATCTTATTATTATTAGTACTAGTAGTATACTACATAAAATATTACGACGAGGTTATGAGCGTGTCACTTTCAAAATGGGTTTTCGAGCGGGATAAAGATAAAGAAACTATGGGTTATAGCTATGGATGTTATGGGTAATATTCATGGGTACTGTTCGCAAGTCAAACCTAGTGTTTATCATCTCTGTTGCGTCTACATATTTTCCTGCAATATTGAATCACAATATTGATACGTGAGCATTCATATCTTATCTTTTATATATTAATTGTGTATCCATGTCTAGTGCTCGAGTATATATATTTATGCATGCTTGTATGCTAAATTTTGTCGTTAAACAGTTTATGATGAATCACGAATTAAATACATATATTACTGATAAAAGATATATGATATGCATGTTTTTGGAAAGCTGGTGAAAAATCAATAACTTTTCATTTAGAGATCGTGTAATTTCGATGAACGAATTAAAAGATATGGACAACTGAATAATGATTAATGATGATTGGAATTGCTTTTGAATCTGCAATTAAGATTTAAACAAACTGTTTATGAGATTGATAATTTGAATTTTTGAATACTAATAGCCAAGTAAATGAATCCTTATATAAAGCACGTCTCGTTTGTTAAACAACTATCAAAATTGACTTTTTGAAACGACTTTGGATAACTTTTGTATGTCGATCTCGAGCATTAGGATTGTGATACACTATGACCTGACCTAGCTTGATAGACATTTATTGACCAACATATGTTCTCTAGATTGAGATCTACGATTATTTGATATTTCGAGTTTCGGTCACATTACGATGAACAACTTTATGTGCTGCTAAGGTGAGTTTCATTTGCTCCCTTTTTAATTGCTTTTGCAATCTATATTTTTGGGCTGAGAATACATGCACTTTATTTTAAACACAATGGATACAAGTACATACTAAATTCTACAATGAGTTTGAACCGAAAATCCCTTAGCTTTGGTAACTAGTAACTGCCAGTTATAAGAACTGTTGGGCGCGAGTAGTAGTATATGGATCCATAGGGCTTGATATCCCCGTCCGAGCTAGAGCGCTAGCCTTTTAACGGACGTATGCTATTTGAGAAGCGTACACGTTGGTTTGCGTGTATTATTAAGATGATTATACAAAGGGTACAAATTATATATACGTTAAGTTTAGTTACCAGGGTGCTCAATTTCGTAGAATATTTTGATAAACGTTTCTGGATGAAACAACTGAAATCTTGTGATCCACCTTTATATACAGATTATGTGATACACTAAAACTATGAACTCACCAACATTTGTGTTGACACTTGTTAGCATGTTTATTCTCAGGTTCCTAGAAGTCTTCCGCTGTTTACTTATATGTTAGACAAGCTATGTGCATGGAGTCTTACATGACATATTTTTCAAGGAAACGTTGCATTCACCAAATCATCACCATGTATCTTATTTTGACTGCATTGTCAACGGAAGTATTATTGTAAACTATTATTTACGGTGATTGTCTATATGTAGAAATCATCAGCTGTCGAAAACCTTTGATTTAAATATTCATTTATGGTGTGCCTTTTCAAAAGAATGCAATGTTTACAAAACGTATCATATAGAGGTCAAATACCTCGCAATGAAATCGATGAATGATGTGTTCGTCCATATGAATTTGGAGCGATCGTCACAGTTGGTATCAGAGCGTTGGTCCTAGCGAACCAGGTCTTGCATGAGTGTGTCTAACTGATAGTTGTTAAAATGCATTAGTAAGTCTGGACTTCGACCGTGTCTGCATGTTAAAAGTTTTGCTTATCATTTCTTGTCGTAAATTACATGCTTATCATTCTTAAGTCTAGACACGTTTTCCTGCATTTATTGCATAAATAGTGTATAGACAAAAATTCATATCTTAGCGTATCTGTTACTGTAAACTTTTCCTGACATCTTCCGAAAATTTCTCCGTGATTTATGGAATTTGGTATTATATATACATATGTAAATTATGTATTGAAGAATACCAAACTAAATTCTATAATCTAATTCATATCAAAAATCATCTCCCTAATTATACAAGATGGATCCCGTATCTAGTTCAAATTCCTTAAACTCTGACAGCTATTCTGATATGGATATTCACCTGAATTCCGAAGACAGTGTAACCGGAATGGATCAACCAATCAGCCACCACCTATTCTGGATGAATTGGGGATGGGTTCGTAGCCTACTTAATCATTGGAGACAAGAAGAAGGTGATCCCTTCCATCCGCCACATTCCCCTCTTGGCGAAGAACCTGAAGCACTTACCGGCGAACCTGTTCGAGACACCATTTTCTCTCTCATTTCCAGAGTATCTCGTCACGATAATATACTATCTCAAATTCTGAATCTTATTCATCCACTCGTCCGAACCAACAATCATCCCGGTGTAATAGAAGAAGTCAACGAGCTTCGCGCTCGGGTAGTGGCTTTGAAGAATATGGTACAAAGGTTACAAGCACCAGCAGCATCACCGGCATCAACAGTACCACCGACAACAACACCAATAGTACCATTACCACCACCAACAACAACAGCACCGCAAACCTCAACTTCACAATCTGTCCCACGAGCATCAACGTCATATGCCCTATAGATACCAAGGAATATCAACAACAACAAACGATGAAGTATTGATTCATAACTTCATCGAAGAAATATTCTGCAGAGAATATATAGTTTCTAAAAGTTTTAGAGATTATATATTGTAAATTAGTAGTGGGAGGATAGAAATAATAAAGTGAAACCCTGACAAGAATGGTGTGTAAGGTACAAACTAGACTTGTTTTACCAACAACATCAACAGTACCCTTAGCCTCACCAGCACAGTCAGTGCTGTCAACATCGCCTTTAACATCACAAGCTCCGCCAGTTCAAGAAAGCACCGTGGACATCATTACGAGTCAACAACGAGTATATTGTATCAATGAGTTATAAAGTAATAACTCAATTCCTCTAAAGAATTTATATGTATATCTTATATATATAAATTTTAAAACCATCATAAATCTTTTCGTACTAAGCTATTATGTATGAATTGAAAAAGGGTAAATATTACTCGATTAAATTCATATTACTAATATGCTATGATGTACATCTTTCGTTAACAACTTAACCTTCGTTAACTACAATCTCTGTTTCAACTCAATGAATTTCATTTCATAATAAACCAGGTGTATTATTCAATTACATAATTGATTTTACATTTTCATTTTCGATGTACTAAAAACTTTCCAGAAAACATCATCTGTGCCTTGTAAGGTTCACACAAATTTTCCACGAGCACCACACCCTTCACCAAGAAATATCAATAAGAATAAATAATGAAGTATTGATTTCATTAGCGAAATACTCCGCAAAGATTATGTAATCTTTAATATTTTAAAGATTAATCATTTCTAAGTCAAGCCGAAAATCAAATGAGCTTAATATGATATTAACTCATTAAATCTGTAGTACATCTGAAGAAAATATACATACATATATTTTCAAAAAGACGGTAATAAAAATTCTTTTGTACAAAATATTAATTGTGAAATCTTTAACGGGTAGGTAATACCCGGGAAATATTTAAGTTCGCAATTAATATGTTACACTGTACATTCTTCATCTTTGATTCAAAAATTATTAACAATACTCACAACGATATACAATCGTTTTTATACAAATTCAATTACATATTCTGATATTGACGGATCAGAATCCAAGTCATAACTCTAAACCAGTGACATCATTCTTAGATCTCTACATCTTTCAAAGCTATACTTTGACTTCAAAACTGTGAAAGATCCTTTAGCATTGTTATTACCGAAAATAATCTTGTAATTCCTTTTCAAAGTATCCAGTATTATCAACCATTCAACCAGTCAACGATGACCTTTCAGACTTGTAACTTTGGCATATACGTTTTTGTTACTGGAGAACCTTTCATGTTCCACCACATTAGCAGTAAATTTATCAACAACTTCATTAATCTTTGACCTTCCGAAAAATCTTTATACTCATTAAAACCCTATCATGTACTCATCCACATCTTGTAACGGTAATTCCCATACCAACTACCGGGAATTAGCAATCAGTATTTTGAATTTCGCAGCAATTCTATGCCAACAGTTATATATATACATATAATGTCTATCTTCTAGACTTACATACTCCGTGAAGTTTCTGAAAAACATCCCAAACTACGAAACTAGTTCTCCAAATTTTGGAAAAATGATGATGAAACAGCAAAAACTATAAACGACCTTAACAGTCAAAAGTTTGATAATAAAGAATAGTATAGTGGTAAAGCTGAGAAAAAGAGAAGGTTTGGAACTAAAAAATGGATTGAGCAGACCATGAAGGAGGCTGTGGACAAATCAAAAAGACGAAATCTACCTTCAAAGAATACAAATGATCCAGTGTCTACTGAAATCCTTAGCAAATACCTTTCTCCTTACTCTAAAACCTTTGCGGACAATATTCTTCATCATCATCATATCTTAAATATTCTAAGATATCATCGTATCTTCCATTATAAATATCCTCCATATTTCTGAAGATATTTTCATAACTATTCTTATCTGAAATCATTCATCTCTTCGCAACATCTGCGTTACAATATAAAAGAAACTGTGTTAGTTTCTAAATTCTGAAAAATTCAAATTTAAAATATGAATGTTTTTGAAGTAATGTTGGGAACTGAAGCATGAGTTAGTATAATATAATGACACTTGATCAACGTGATTATATTACAGTAAGTCATGCTGAGTTTCTAATGAAATATGATGATTCACAGTCCATACCGTCATCATGAGCCATGTTACACGACTCTTACATTCTACCCAATCTCCAAACATATTAAGAACATATCTTCATGATAGTTCTATCTTTCCGGATATTCTAGTAATCTGAAAAATCAAGATCGTGCCATTACGATTACCTTCTCAGAACATTAACTATGTTCATCCAAAACTCCATACCTACGAATTCTGGACCATTATTCGCTTGACTTAAGGTCGGGAAGAGAAAACGAAAGCATGAAGCTCCGAAATATAATGGAGAATATAGAGCCCGATAACAACCCCGAAATTATAAACCATGTATATCAATGCGTATAGCAGTATAAAGACACGGGAGAATGAAAAACACTATAACCCCAAGGTAATAGTAGAAGAAAATAACCTCCTCTGGTGGCAGATGAAAAAGAAGAATGAAGGATACGGTAGCCAAGAAAATATCAAGAATCAGAACTGGATTAAGCATTTTCACAATCTATTAGGAAGTATGAAATAAGGAAGAAGCTTATAGGAGTGGTGAAAATAAATGAAACGGAATAGGTCAATTTATAGTGAAATATCAGACATAGCAATCGAGGCAGATTACGCACTTAATTAAAGAAGATCTTAATCTCCTTAATTCCCGAAAGAATCAAATCTTATTTAGAATATGAAGATTTTCTATTCCTTAAATTCCGGAAATCAATCGTTATTACGTCAAAAATTAAGACGAATCTCTATTCTTTCATTTCACTCTTTTACGATAATTTCTCTCATACGCTTCGAGTAATTGGATTGTTTTATCCATACTATTCAACAGTGATATAACTCTAATTATCAACTCATATTCGTCATAAAAATATTTTTATTGTTAGCCATGATGACCTCACTCAAATTTCGGAACGAAATTTCTTTAACGGGTAGGTACTGTGATGACTCGGAAATTTCTGACCAAATTTAAACTTAATCTTTAACGTTTCTGACACGATAAGCAAAGTCTGTAATGTTGAGTCTCAAAGTTTTGGAATTATATTCATGTAATCAATTATTCTTTGACTGTTCTCGAAGATTCACGAACAATATATATATAACTTAATGTGCACACATATATATATATATATATATATATATATATATATATATATATATATATATACACACACATATATATATATATGATTTCAAGTTAAGTTAACTAAAACATTTAAGATGAACCAGTAAAACACTAATTTGCTACAGTATTTTCGAATTACTACAGTACCCGAAAAGCTACATTGTTTTCGAAAATCACTATTTGCTACAGTAAAAAAACTTTGCTACAGTAAAATACTATTTCAAAATGAAAATTTATATATGTGTATGTATATACTACGAGACGATGATTTATAGAAGCAAATAACCAAAACACTTAATTGATTAAAGCTACACTTCGAGTGACATAGTTTATCAATAATTAAGTTTAATTTTTGATAAAGGTACATGTCGCGTAACGAAAAGTACTAGTTTTCTCAGCGTACGAAAGGACGATCGAAAAACCGGAACCGAGACATAAGTCGAGTGACAACGTACGACTTATCGGAACAAAAATTACAAATTACCTATACACGAGAATATAATATAATATATAATTAATTAATTTAAATTATATATATATTATATTAATATATAAATATGTCGACAAACTAGAAGTTAAACGAATGTGAGCTGGATTAGAGGGCCATGCGATCGCATGGCCATGATGCCCAAAAACCATGCGATTGCATGGAGGGCTGGGACAGGCCAATTGCTATAAATTCGATCGAATTTTTTGTTTTGTTGGCTCATTCACTCCTCTCTATCTCCGTATATATATTTATTATTATTATTATTATTATATTATTATTATTATTATTATTATTATTATTATTATTATTATTATTATTATTATTATTATTATTAAGATTAATATTATTATTGTTAATCTTATTATTATTAGTAGTAGTATTATACATAAAATACTACGACGAGGTTATGAACGTGTCACTTTCAAAATGGGTTTTCGAGCGGGATAAAGATAAGGAAACTATGGGTTATAGCTATGGATGTTATGGGTAATATTCATGGGTACTGTTTGCAAGTCAAACCTAGTGTTTATCATCTCTGTTGCGTTTACATATTTTCCTGCAATATTGAATCACAATATTGATACGTGAGCATTCATATCTTATCTTTTATATATTAATTGTGTATCCATATCTAGTGCTCGAGTATATATATTTATGCATGCTTGTATGCTAAATTTCTTCGTTAAACAGTTTATGATGAATCACGAATTAAATACATATATTTACTGATAAAAGGTATATGATATGCATGTTTTTGGAAAGCTGGCGAAAAATCAATAACTTTTCATTTAGATATCGCGTAATTTCGATGAACGAATTAAAAGATATGGACAACTGAATAATGATTAATGATGATTGGAATTGCTTTTGAATCTGCAATTAAGATTTAAACAAACTGTTTATGAGATTGATAAATTAGATTTTTGAATACTACTAGCCAAGTAAATGAATCCTTATATAAAGCACGTCTCGTTTGTTAAACAACTGTCAAAATTGACTTTTTGAAACGACTTTGGATAACTTTTGTATGTCGATCTCGAGCATTAGGATTGAGATACACTATGACCTGACCTAGCTTGATAGACATTTATTGGCTAACATATGTTCTCTAGGTTGAGATCTACGATTATTTGATATTCCGAGTTTCGGTCACATTACGATGAACAACTTTATGTGCTGCTAAGGTGAGTTTCATTTGCTCCCTTTTTAATTGCTTTTGTAATCTATATTTTTGGGCTGAGAATACATGCACTTTATTTTAAACACAATGGATACAAGTACATACTAAATTCTACACTGAGTTTGAACTGAAAATCCCTTAGCTTTGGTAACTAGTAACTGCCAGTTATAAGAACTGGTGAGCGCGAGTAGTAGTATATGGATCCATAGGGCTTGATATCCCCATCCGAGCTAGAGCGCTAGCCTTTTAACGGACGTATGCTATTTGAGAAGCGTACACATTGGTTTGCGTGTATTATTAAGATGATTATACAAAGGGTACAAATTATATATACGTTAAGTTTAGTTACCAGGGTGCTCAATTTCGTAGAATATTTTGATGAACATTTCTGGATGAAACAACTGAAATCTTGTGATCCACCTTTATATACAGATTATGTGATACACTAAAACTATGAACTCACCAACCTTTGTGTTGACACTTGTTAGCATGTTTATTCTCAGGTTCCTAGAAGTCTTCCGCTGTTTGCTTATATGTTAGACAAGCTATGTGCATGGAGTCTTACATGACATATTTTTCAAGGAAACGTTGCATTCACCAAATCATCACCATGTATCTTATTTTGACTGCATTGTCAACGAAAGTATTATTGTAAACTATTATTTACGATGATTGTCTATATGTAGAAATCATCAGCTGTCGAAAACCTTTAATTTAAATATTCATTTATGGTGTGCCTTTTCAAAAGAATGCAATGTTTACAAAACGTATCATATAGAGGTCAAATACCTAACAATGAAATCGATGAATGACGTGTTCGTCCATATGGATTGGGAGCGATCGTCACAAATAATTATGGAAATATCTTCAGAAATATGGAGGATATTTATAATGAAAGATACGATGATATCTTAAAATTTCTAATATCAGAGGATGATGAAGAATATTGTCCGCAAGGGTTTAGAGTCAGGAGCAAGGTATTCGTTAATGACTTCAGCAGATACTGAATCATTTGGATTCTTTGAAGGCGGTTTAGTCTTTGTGATTTGTCCACAGCCTCCTTCATAACTGGCTCAATCCGTTTTCCAGTTCCAAACCTTCTCTTTTTCTGAGCTTTGCCAACACACTATTCTTTATCATCAAACTTTTTACTGTTAAGGTCGTTTACAGTTTTTGCTGCTTCATCGGCATTTTTTCAAAATTTCGAGAACTAGTTCGCAGTTTAGGGTGTTTTTCAGAAACTTCACATTCGAAGTATGTAAGTCCAGGAGATAGATGTTATATGTACATGCTGCGAGATTTCAAAATACTGATTGCTAATTCTCGATGATTCGTATGGGAATTCCCGTTACAAGATGCAGATGAGTAAATGATGGGGTTTTGATGATTTTTCAAAAAATCCTAGATCATTACGGTTGCTGATAAGTTTACTGCTAATGTGGTGGAATATAAATAGTTCCCCGATAACGATGGCGAAAGGGCAACGTATATATCAAGGTTATAATAAGGTTAGTTCGACTGAAAAGTTGAAGTCGACTTGCTAGAGCTGTGACAAAACTGGCTACTTTGAAAAGAGATTGAAAAGTTATTTTAGCTAATAAATGTCAAAGGGTCTGGCACAGATACGTGTTAAACTATGACTTTGGTTTCAAGAGTTTTTCAGATACATAACTGTGGGTAACATGTGGTTGGATCATCATCTCGATTGTTCATTATTTGAAGTGTCTTCAGGAATTTCGGAGGGTTTGAACATATATTGTAATCGTTAATATACATATAATGTTCTAGCACAGTTTTGAAGTCAAAGTATAACTTGGAAAGATATAGGAATATAAGAGTGATGATACTGGTTATATTTCGAATTGAATTCTGAGATTTCAAGATCAGCATATGTAATTGAATTTGAACGAGTATGGTTGTTTTGATTTTTATAAAAGAATGTATATTGTTGAGAAAATAGTGTGTATAGTTGTTGATTGCTGAATCAGATTCGAAGAATGTACCATATTAATTGTGAATTTATATATCTCTCGGGTATTACCTACCCGTTAAAAAAAAATTTACAATTAATATTTTGTACAAAAGAATTTTATTACAGTCTTTAAGAAAACATATATGTGTATATTTTCTTTAGATGTAACATAGATTTAATGAGTTAATATTAAATTAAACTCATCTGATTTATGGTTGAAACTAGAATTGAGTAATCCCTAAAACTTTAGAAATTACATAAGTATTTCTTCAATAATATTATGAATCAATACTTCGTTATTTGTTGATACATGATGCTGGTTTTTGTGAAATTCTTGTGAACTTCGCCATGTACGAATGATGTTATTTGGAAAGTTTCGAGTACATCAATGATGAAAGTATAAAATCAAACATATATTTAAATAATACACTTGGTTTATTATGAGTTGGAATTTATTGAATTGAGACAGAAATTGTAGCTAACGATAGTTAAGTTGCGGACGAAGGACGTACCTCATTTCATATTAGTAATATGAATTAACCGAGTAGTTAAGATTCACACATAATAACTTAGTATGGAAAGATTTATTTTGATCTCAAAATTTATATATATATATATATATATATATATATATATATATATATATATATATATATATATATATATATATATAAATATACATATAATTTCTTCAGATGGAGTGAGTTAATACTTCATAACTCGTTGATACAATATACGCGTTATTGATTCGTAATGATGTCCACAGTGTAGGGATGAGCACGGTACGGAACCGGTACCGAACCGTACCGGTACCGAATTTACCCAATTTCGAATACCGGTACCGTACCGTTTTTCAAATACCGGTACCGGTTCGGTACCGGTAATTTTTGGTATTATACCGTTTGTCCCGAATTTACATTTTTTTCGATTTTTACATGTATTTAATACGGTTTAAATACGTTTTTTCAATTTTTTTCGGTACCGTATCGAAAAATACCGATACCGAATTAGACCAATACCGAATGGTACCGTACCGATAAATACCGATACCGAATTAGCTTAAAATCAAGGACCGGAACCGATACCGAATCCCGATCGGTACCGATTTTCGGTACCGGTACCGGTTCGGTTTCGGGAAATCGGGAAATCTGCTCATCCCTACCACAGTGATTCTTGAACTGACGGAGTTTGTGATGTTATAGGTGCTGCTGATTCTGATGACACTGACAGCACTGACTGTGATGGTGATGCTACGGTACTATTGATGATGTTGGTAAAACAAGTCTAGCTTATAAATCACGCATCATTCTTGTCAGGGTTTCTACTCTTCCTTCTATCATTTCGATTCACTCATCTGATTTATGGTTAGGATTAGAATAGATAATCTCTAAGACTTTAGAGATTACATAATCACCGCGGAGTGCTTCTCCAATGAAGTTATGAATCAACACTTCATCGTTTGTTGTTGTTGGTATTCCTTGGTATCTACAGGGCGTATGGCATTGGTGCTCGTGGGACAGATTGTAAAGTTGAGGTTTACGACGCGGTTGTGTTTGGGGGTGGTAATGGTACTGTTGGCGTTGATGATGGTAGTACTGGTTATGCTGCTGGTGCTGCTGCTGGTGTTTGTAACCTTTGCACCATATTCTCCAACGCCACTACCCGAGCGCGAAGCTCGCTGACTTCTTCTATTACACCGGGGTGATTGTCGGTTCGGACGAGCGGATAAATAAAATCTAGAATTTGATGTAGTATATAATCATGACGAGATACTCAGGAAATGAGAGAGAAAATGGTGTTTTGGACAGGTTCGCCGGTAAGTGCTTCAGGTTCTTCGCCAAGAGGGCAATGTGGTGGATGGAAAGGATCGCCTTCTTCTTGTCTCCAATGATTGAAGAGGCTACGAACCCATCCCCAATTCATCCAAAATAGATGATGGCTAATTGGTTGATCCATTCCAGTCACACTGCTTTCGGAGCTTGAGTGGGATTCCATATCGGAATTCGAGGGACTTGAACTAATGATGAATTCCATTTCGTTCGATTGAATAAAGGATTTTTCAATACGAAATGATTTTTCGATACGAAATGATTTTTCGGCTATCGGGTGGTATTCTAATTACATAGAATATCTATATATATAGCGCAAAAGATTTGGTAGATTACTGAGGAATTTACGGGATATGTCAGACAAAGTTTATAGTAACTGATACGCTAAGATATGAATTTTGTCTATATACTATTTATGCAATCAATGCAGTAAGACGTGTCGAGACTAAGAATGATAAGTAGGCGATTTTCGATAAAAATGATAAGCAAAACTTTTGACATGCAGACACGGTCGAAGTCCAGACCCACTAATGCATCTAAACAACTATTAGTTAGACACACTAATGCAAGACCTGGTTCGCTAAGACCACCGCTCTGATACCAACTGAAAGGACCCGTTCATATACATTATAAACGATTCATAATAATAATAATAATAATAATAATAATAATAATAATAATAATAATAATAATAATAATAATAATAATAATAATAATAATAATAATAATAATAATAATAATAATAATAATAACTTAGGGAGTAATATAAGTGTAAAAAAACTCGAACAGAAACTTGGTATTTATAGCCATAATTCCTGATTCTGATGCCCATGCGATCGCATGGGTTTTATGCCTATTTCTCATGCGATCGCATGGCCGTCAAATCCAGCTCACATATTTTTTTGTTTTCTTGTTTGTCGACATAATTAAATATAATATATATAATATATATAATTTAAATAATTAATTATATATTATATTAAATTCATGTGCATAGTTGACTTGTAATTTTCGTTCCGATGACTCGTACGTTGTCACTCGACTTATGTTCCGGTTCCGGTTTCTCGAACGCATTTTCGTACGCTTAGAAAACTCGCAATTTACGTTTTGTGACTCGTACCTTTGTCAAAATATAGTCTTAAATTATCAATAAACTATATCATTCTAAGTGTATCTTAAACTTTCGAGTGTTTTGGTCATTTACTTCTATAAATCATTGTCTCGCTATTTGTTAATATATATATATAATAACAAATCGTTTTATGACCAAGTTAATATATATTTTCAACATTCATAAACACGTTTTAAATATACGTCGCAAGTTATTCATACAATTAATATTCCAACTTTTCATATATATTCAAATAAATATTTAAACCAATAAGTTTAATGTACGGTATCAAACAATTAATACATTGTTACGTTTTCAAGTTATAGTATATATATATGTATCTATTTACATATAATTGTTCGCGAATCGTCAAGAACAACCGAAAGGTATTTGAATATATGAAAGTAGTTCAAAAATTTTGAGATTCAGTTTTACAGACTTTGCTTATCGTGTCAGAAATGTTAATCATACAAAGATTAAGTTTAAATTTGGTCAGAAATTTTCGGGTCATCACAGTACCTACCCGTTAAAGAAATTTCGTCCCGAAATTTGAGTGAGGTCGTTATGACTAACAATAAAAATGTTTTCATGACGTATATGTGTTGATAAATAGAGTTTTATCACCGTTGAATAATATGGATAAAACAATCCGATTATTCGAAGCGTATGAGAGAAGTTATCATAAAAGAGTGAAATGAAGAATAGAGATTCGTCTTAACTCTTGACATATTAACGATTGATTTCCGTAATTTAAGGAATAGAAAATCTTCATAATCTAAATAAGATTTGATTCTTCGGAATTTAAGGAAATTAAGATTTCTTTTGATTAAATGCATAATTTGCCTCGATTGCTATGTTTGATATTTCGCTATAAATTGACCTCTTCTGTTTCATTATTTTCATCACTCTTACATCTTCTTCCTCATTTCCTATTTTTAAAAGATTGTGAAAAATGCTTCATCCAGTTCTGATTCTTGATATACTCCTAAATTTCATATCTGTCATTCTTCTTTTTCATCTACCACCGGAGGAAGTTATTTTCTTCTACCATTACCTTGGGGTTATAGTGTTTTTCATTCTCCCGTGTCTTTATATTGCTATACGCATTGATATACACGGTTTGTAATTTCTGGGTGGTTGTTGGGTTTTATATCTTCCCTTATATTTCGATGTCTCTGCTTCTGTCTTTCCATAATCATTGACATCCACAGTTAATACTCTCTCCAATTTACTGTGATTTATATATACTCCCATTGATATTTTGAAGCTTCATGCTTTTGTTTTATCTTCCCGACTTTAAATCAAGCGAATAATGGTCCAGAATTCGTAGGTATGAATTTCGGAATGAACATAATTAATGTTCTAAAAAAGAAACGGTAATAGCACAATCTGACTTGTCAAATTACCAGAATACCTCGAAAAAGACCGAATCATTAAGAAAATATTTTCTTGATAGTTTAGAGGTTAAATAGAATGAAAGAGTTATGTAACATGGTTTATAATGAGGGTATGATCTGTGAACCTTTATCACGTTCCATTAGAAACTCAGCATGACTTACTGTAATATAATCACGTTGATCAAGTGTCATTATATTATACTAACTCATGCTTCAGTTCCGAACACCTCTTCAAAAATATTCATATTTTAAACTCGAAGGTTTCAGAATTTAGAAACTAAAATAGTTTCTTTTATGATGTTACACAGATATCGCAAGGAGAAAATTGATTTCCGATAAGAATGATTATGGAATTATCTCCAGAAATATGGAGGATATTTATAATGAAAGATACGATGATATCTTAGAATTTCTAATATCAGAGGATGATGAAGAATATTGTCCGCAAGGGTTTAGATTCGGAAGCAAGGTATTCGTTAATGTCTTCAGCAGATACTGAATCATTTGGATTCTTTGAAGTCAGGTTTCGTACTTGTGATTTATCCACAGCCTCTTTCATACTTTGCTCAATCCGTTTTCCAGTTCCAAACTTTCTCTTTTTCTGAGCTTTCCCAGCACACTATCCTTTATCATCAAACTTTTGGCTGTTAAGGTCATTTACAGTTTTTGCTGCTTCATCAGCATTCAAAGTTATTGATGTGTGTAGCGTGGTGTACGAAATAGTTATATATTTTTAATGCGGAATGCTACAAATTATGACAAGTTTTAATTATTTATTTATCGAGTGGGATATACCAAAACCTTGCTACAACACTATAGGCAGTGTACCTAGTCGCGGAGTAGTATAGTTTTTAGTAAGTCCGGTTCATTCCACAGGGAGACGGGCTTATGAAACACTTAATTTTATATAAATATTTTTGTACAACAATATATAATAATATATAAAAGTGGGGTTTTACCGTTTAATGACCGGTTTGTCGATTTTATATTTTAAGTCACAATTAAAATCTAATACAAAATTTAAATGACGATAATTAAAGTGCGTAAAATAAATAAAATAAAATAATTATTATGCTTATTTAAACTTCCATAATCATGATATTGGCGTATCGATTTTAATTTAGTTCAATGGGTTAATTGTCCTTTGGCCTGGAATTATTTGAAAGCTATCCGGCTTTTGACCAAAATAGTTCATCAGTTATAATTATAAAATGCTCGGCAAATTACTCTCATACCCGAAGTCAAATAATTCCAACTAATTGGGGATTCAAACTGTAACAAGGTCTTAATTCTTTGTTTAATGAATACACCAGGTTAACGACTGCGTGTATTCCAAGGTTTTACTACTTTGTTAACAATTACACCAATTACCCTTGAATGTAATTTCACCCCTGTTTTAATTATTCTAGTGGCTATTAATCCATTCCCGTGTCCGGTTAAATGAACGATTATTCGTACATATAAATACCCCGCCCATCGTGTCCGATCGAGTGTATATGGTAATTTATAGGGACGCCCAATTGTAAATCTTTATATTAACATTAACAAACTATCATTTAGTTAAACAAATATAAAGCCCATTAATAGCCCATAGTCTAATTTCCACAAGTGTCGTTCTTTTGTCCAAACCCCAATTATGGTACAAAGCCCAATTACCCAATTTTAGTAATTAGCCCAACATCATGATTACTTCGTTTTAAATAGGCATAATAATAACTTAGCTACTAGACATTAAAATAAAAAGGAAGTACATAACTTACAGTGGGATTAATCAAAGGAGTGTTACACGGACAGAATTTTAACTTAGAATTCCATAAAACTGATTTTTACATTACCCAATCTAATCTAATATACATCTAATCTATATAAATATATATATTATATATTTATTTATTACATTATTCTTACAGAGTATTATTATGTATTTGTGTGTGTGGTGTTAAAAACGAACGAAAAACTGGCAATTTATAGAATGTGAGCTGATTCTGATCCTCATGCGACTCGCATGGGATCATGCCTATTTGCCATGCGAGTCGCATGGCCACGCTGGACAGCTCACATATCTTTTGTCCTCTTGTTCGTCGACATAATATAAAATAAATATAAATATATAAATAATTAATATAATTATTTATATATTATATTTTATTCTTGTGCATAGTAGACTAGATATTTTTGGTCCGTTGCGTCGGGCGTTTCTTCTTGGCTCGGGTCCCGGTTCCGGATTTTCGGACGTCTTCGCGTATTATTTTATATCGTGTACTTTGCGTTCCGCAACTTGTACTCTTGTCATTTTTAGACGTCCTTCATAAATATTTTGAACCTTTTTGATTGAATCTTGTACATTTGAGCATTTTGGACCTTTTTGTCTTCAAATCTTCGTTTACGCCTTTTGTCTTCGCACTTATTAAATATAAACGAATATTACTTGAATATGGAACAATTACAACTAAAATCTTGTCTTTCTTGGGGGATAATGCTATGAAATATATGTTCCTTTTTAACCTTATCAATATCCCCACACTTGAGCGTTGCTTGTCCTCAAGCAATACAGTCTTGAAATAGGATAATACAAATCACTTCTTTATTCTTCACACTTTATACATCAGTGATTTTGATAGAGCGGTATAAACAATGATAGTAACGATGTGGTTAAAGGTGGGTGTGTCATCCACAGTTGCCTCGGGTTTAGGTCAACGACACTTGCAATCAAATAGCCGATTTACTTTCGGTTTCCAAAGCAAAGTGCACATTTGAAAGGCGGTTTACAGTCCCACATGACTATGAAAATTTAGATCCGTAAGGAAATTGGATCTTTATGAAAATATTTGATCTTTTGAAAATTCAATCTAGCTTTTACCCTAGATAAGTTTTCCGGAATAACCCTTCACCGGTGTTGCAAAATATTTTTGTGGATCAATATTTTGGCTTAAAACTTTTAGGTTCGTGTAATCCACTGCTATCCTGGTATCGGAAAGCACACATCCAGTTTACTTGTTCCGTATATTACCTTTCGGTAAACTACCGTCCGGTTGTAAAGGAAAGCGATGAACAAGAAACTGTTAAGGCAATGTCTTGTGACATGCAGATGATTATGGTCTTATTAACGTGTTGGATGCTAGAACTATCCTTGGTAGGAGCGATAGTAAAGATCATCCTATGATTTTTCGGTCTTGCACAAGGTCCTGTCTTCGACCATGCTATGCAACCACCGTTCTTACGGTTGACACCCGATTTGGTTCAGGTGACCTAATGAATTCCAGGTGAATTCCTAGGATTTTACGTTCAATGGTAATGAACGCATTGAAAATGGGTTTTTCAGAAAACAAATCGGTTTATAATTTTGATCAAAATATTTTCTCGTTCAAGCTCGAGTTTAGATATCATTGAATTCTATGAGTTTGAATTCTCAATCTTTAAGGTCAATCTCAAGGATTGAGGAATATCAGGCTTAAATGCTGATTTTTAATCTTTAAGGAGATTATCCTTTATGGGGATCTGATTCATTAGTCTTATCAAGCTAATTTGCACGGTGCCCCCCATTGTACGAGATAAATCCTTCTCATGGTTAGGATAAATCTGACCACTTGGCGACCCTGTTTGATGCTGAGGTCCGTGGATTTCCAGCCGATTTTAGTGATGACTTTTCTAGATTTTTCGTCAACCTACAGCTGGTCTGGACGACAACTTCATGACCTAAATCAAGAAGCGCGTGTCTTTTTCGGAAGACTTTACTTCCTTTTAATGATGGAATTGATTCATCGTGTAGATCCATCTTTCATTACAGTAAATCGGGTAAAACAGTTAATTTAGTCCAAAACAAAAACACCTGCAATAACTTTACAGAAACATGTGATAGATAATTTTTAATTGAATAACTTGGTACATTCTCCCCACACTTAGTTTATTTCTTTGCCTTTTTATTCTCTTCTATTCCATTCTTAAATGAATTCAAGCGTTTTGGGTTGTTTCTCAATTTATGTCCTTTTTAAGGTAACGATAATTTCGGTATTAACACCTAGTTTTCATCGTTCATAAATATGTATAAACATGATTTTAAATTCATTTAGTTGAAATTTTTTTCAAATTTTCACAAAATTTGGCAAATAAACCAAGTGTAAACCCGAGAGAATTTATAACCCTTCCCCACACTTGAGATCATGCAATGCCCTCATTTGCATGAAATCAGACTCTAATTATAAATTCATGAGGGTGATTAGTGTAGAAAAGTGATTAAGAATACCTAGTTTGTACTTACAAAGCTCGACGAATGATAGATGGCGCGCCTCATCGTTCATTCCTTCTTGTATTATCACACATGTTTTTCTTCAAAAATGGTTGCTTTTCTGAACTGTTTGCTAATCTCTGAAAATGCATCTTTTACCCTAATTTATTATGCAAGTTTATTAACGAGTTATGCACTAACCCGAACCCCTAATTTAACGTTAAGTGGGGTTAGACTTCCCCACACTTAGCTGACGACATGTGAAATCGGTGGAATAAGTTCCACGAATTAAAATAGTGAGCCAGTTATTAGCATCTCGGGTGGTGTATAATATATCAATGGGTTTAAAGTTTAGACTCACCCGATCGTCACTACTTAATTCTTTTTTAAGTGTAGCTTTTAGTAAATGGATATGTCTCTTTTCTGGTTCTTGGTCAAATGGATCGATATACACCGACATACTTATATCTATAGGGTGGTCAATTCCAAAAGTGTCCTTCCGTTTATTCTCGGGATTAAAGTTTTCACCTCTATTACCCAATTGGGTGAAATCCAAGGTGTCATTATCTATTACAGCTCGTAGTTCATCTTCAGTAGATGACTCGTCTATTGAGAATATTGGGTTGGAAAGTTGTGGGATGGTAAAGTTCGGTTTGGCCTCGGGGGTAAAATTTTCAACGTTATCGTTTTCCCAAGAGTACCAATTTGTCACCCTTTCTTCTTCTTCATCCTCCATTGATGGATTGATTATTTCGTCGGTAGAGGCTAATGTGTCGATATGTTGTGAATTTGGTAAGACTGAATAAAAAGTATCATCGGGATAGTTGGTGATTTCGGAGCTCCCGAATTCATCAAAATTCGATGATTTGAGATTTTCTTGCACACGACTCCTCAGATCAACAGGTGTGTAATCTGATAGAGTTTCAGCTTGCCGGTTTACAAACTCTCTCATTTGTTCCTTTTGAGCATCAAGTTCTTCGAGTTTGATTTTCATATTGTCTAAAGAATTTTCGGACACGTAATTTTCCTCGTCTTCTGGTTGTTGAGTTTGGATATATTCTTGGGAATAATCCCAGTTTGAATTGCGTTCTTCATAATCGTTCCATTCAGGTTATGTGGGTACGTAATTTTCCATAGGAACGTAATAATAACATTCCCATGTTGAGTGATAATCTCCACAGATTTCACAACCAGTTATTGTTTCGTCATTTGTGATCCAAGATTGACTGAACGAATTGTCATCAACACTCGGTTGAGAGTGTAACATCCCGCGTTTTTCCGTTAAATTTAATTTTAACACCGTCTTTTTTTTTAAAACATAATCTTTCGTATTTAAATTAATAGTTTCCGTGAGTAACGTTCATTATATTCCCGCTATTTAATTTTGACATCACCCGTTTACTCGAGCGTTTTAAAAATATTCGTTTGGTTAATTCCCGCACCCGACTACAAACATGAGGGACTTAAGTTGACAAGTGGGCAAAGTGGTGACTAGGTCAACTAGTCAACCACTTCACCTCCTCCATCCATTTCCATCCATCTCCCTCATCTCTCTTTCTCTCTAGCAAGAACACACACACACAACACCCAATTCAATCATTCATCATCTAAATTCGATTTAGGAGGCTTACAACAAAACAAATTACATATTTGGAATCCTCTCTTCATCCTCTACAATTTGATACCAACTTCATCTCGTTTGGGTAACATTTCTAAAACTCTAGATTTCTCTAAATTCGTGTTTTTGATTTGAAATGGTGTTAGTTAGTGTCTATGGCTCAAGTCTAACATGAATATATGTTTGGTTTGCTCAATTTGTTGTTTTTGGAGTAACTAGCATGAACTTGAAATGGGTTTGCTTAATCCTTGATTTTGGATGAGTTAATGTTGTTAGATTGTTAAAGTGCATGTTTTAATTGTGTTACTAGCATCACTAGCTTCGTTTTGATGCGTAGGTTGATTAAGAAAACTTCAAAAACATGAATATTGATTTTGTGATGTTTGACTAGGGTTTGATAGTTCTTGACATGAACTTTTGATGCTTGAATGCCATGGAATGTTAATTGTTAGTGATTAGTTGTAATGTATGCTTAATTACCTTCGAAACGGCATATCGTATGTGTAAATTGGATTCCCGAAACTTAAAATGCAATTGATGAACTTGAAACTTTGAAAATGGACTTTTAAACGATCACTTGACGAGAAATTGGTTATGGAAAATGTTGTTTTTGTTTGATGAAACATGTTTAGTTGTGTTCCTTGTCAAAAGAGCTTTCCAACGGTATAAGATACGCTTCCTAATTGTTTACGGTTTGAGTTTTGCGTTTGTTTGAAATTTTACCAAGCCTTGAACAAGTGAAACAGGCCAGGGACCAGGCCACGGCCATTGTCGCGCCGCGGAGCAATTTGTCGCGCCGTGGCCCAAAGGGTGATTTTAGAACATGTTTTTCAAGCTTTCTGACCTTCAACATAGGCATTTGTCGCGCCGCGGAGCAATTTGTCGCGCCGTGACAATTGCCTGTTTCATCCGAACTTCAGCAAATTTGTTTTGGCCATAACTTTTTGACCGTAACTCCGTTTTCGATGAATCAAATATCGTTGGAAACGTAATAAGATTTCCTTTCTAATGGTAAGGTTTTGAAATGTCAACTCAAACTTTATTACAATCGTTCTAACATGCTTTTATACTTGATTCTTGCATGAAACTTGACAACGTGATTCACATGCTATACTATTCGAGTCGTAACGAGCCATAGGACTAATTGAACACATTTCACCCGACCTTGTGTCGTAACCGGTTAATTGATATAACTTACTTGTTTAGGTCAAGGCTAAGCAACTTTCATGCACACGTTTACTTGTTGAAGTACTTTTATACTCGTGCACTCGAGGTGAGATCATAGTCCCACTTTTTCAATCACTTTTATTCTTTACATCGTGGGCTGAGAAACACATACATTTCACACTTATTTACTTTTCATGCTTTTACATTGTGAACAAATACGAATACAAGGATGCATACGAGTTTGAACAAAAGTCCTCAATCCAATTATCATTAGTTCCACTTGCAGGGTGTAAGTGTAAGCGTGTAATTATGTTGTGTGGCCATACGGGTTTAACAAACCCTCATTCAGACGGTTCGCTACCGTTAGTGAATGAAATATAATTTCAACAATGTATAGTGTAAGTTCTAACACTAAATTCAAAATTCAGAGGGAAGATTCGGTTAAGCCTTGATAATTGGGTGCTCGTGATACAAATACTATTTTGAAATGTGAACGATTCTGGTTGAGCAATTCTTAAAGAACCTTGTGGTTCAATACAATTTACTTACTAAACCTATGATTTCACCAACGTTTTCGTTGACAGATTTCTATGTTTTTCTCAGGTCTTGCACGATATGTGATACATGCTTCCGCTCATTATTTGATACTTGCATTGGATGTTGAGTATACATGTTTTTCATGGAGCGTCTTTTGACTTTACTTTAAACTGTGTCGCCTGGATTTCAATCGTACTTATAACGTTGTAACTTAACTTTTGGTTGAACAATTCTTGTAAACTTTGAAACAATCTTTATTTTGAAATGAAGGCGACATATTTTGGTCAAACGTTATCTTAAAGACTTATAATCAGGTAATGGGACCCACGTAGCCGACGCCGTCACTTGACGATTTGTCGGGGTCGCTACAAGTGGTATCAGAGCCTTGGTTGTAGGGATTTAGAGTTCATTTGTGTCCACCCCGAGTCATAGGGTACATAGGTGAATCTAGACTACAACCGGCATATAGACTGAAGTAGGAATTATTTGACAAATTGTGCATTTATACTCGAACTCTTCTATCATATCTAACTCGTATTCGATCTTGATCTTACGTTGATAAATTTTGTTGATGCGCCACCTTGACTTTATGAAGTAATGTTAAATGCACATGAGAATCAGGGTAATATAATTTCCGGGATTATATTACGGTGATTCACATGGACGTTCCGACATTATGACGTAAAGAATTTAAGGCGAGTCAAGGAAAATTTTCTCTCTATCCTTATTCCATACTGTGGTTAGTATTGTTGAAAATACTAACCAACGATATTCTTGTGTCATGAAGGAACAATGGCTCACCAAGGTCAACACAACACTCCTCTCGAAACTCCCGAACAAGCCCTCCAACGTATGATAGCCACCGCCATAGGTGCGGCTATGGCTAGTATCTCCTCCGACATCAATAACAACCACAACCACAACAACCATGGAACCGGTAATTCAAACGAGGGTTGCTCCTACAAAACTTTCATGGGGTGCAAACCTCACACCTTCGATGGGACCGGAGGACCGGTTGTGCTCACCCGATGGTTTGAGCAAACAGAAGCCGTTTTTAGCATAAGCGGTTGTCGGGACCAAGACAAAGTCAAATATTCCACCCACACTTTTGCCGGTATCGCCCTCACATGGTGGAATACGTATGTGCTGTCGGTGGGTATCGATGAAGCTCACACTCTCTCATGGGCCGACTTAAAGAAAAAGATGATCACCGAATACTTCCCGCGCGAAGAGACCCGTAAGCTCGAACACGAACTAAGAACTTTAAAAGCGGTCGGGAATGACCTAAAGGTATATAATCAACGATTTTCTGAGCTATCCTTGATGTGTCCAAACCTCGTGACCCCCGAACCTCTAAGGGTTGAACTTTACATGGATGGTCTTCCCAAGAGCATCAAACAAGGAGTAATGTCATCCAAACCCAGTAATCACCAAGAGGCCCTGAATATGGCCCGTCAATTGATCGAAACGGTAGACGAGATTGAAGTGCCGGCACCTAAAGCCGAGGATGAGTCGGGTGACAACAAAAGAAAATGGGAAGCCCCCCAATCAAGCAATTACAACAACCTCGCCAAGAAGCCCTTCATCCCCAACGGCAAGAAAGGTTATACCGGACACCTACCGTATTGTAACGAGTGCTACAAACATCATTTAGGTGAATGTGGCAAACCATTTTGCTTGAAGTGTCAAAGAAGTGGCCATGTAGCCCACGATTGTAGGAATACCGCTCCCGTCGCCCAAAAGGAGCACAATGCACCCAAGACGGGTGTTTGTTTTGAATGTGGCCAACCGGGTCATTTTAGGAGTGCGTGCCCAAATAAGAAAATCAACCCCAACGCACGCCGTTAAACTTTCAACATCAACGCCTAGGATGCCCGAGACGACGATGGACTAGTCACGGGTATGTTTCTTCTCGAAATTCTCACGTTTCATGTTTATTCGATTCGGTTACCGTTAGACGTTTTATAAACAAGTCTTTGACTCGTGCTCTTTACATTCCACTTTTTCCCCTAGATACTACTTGGACGATTTAAGTGACCAACGGAAAAATATTGTGTGCCTATAAATTTTATTGGAGGATATACATTAAGACTTTTGACTTGACACCTATAGAACTAGGGAGCTCGGAACATATTCGTTAAAAAAAAAAAAAAAAAAAAAAAAAATTAAATTAAAATAAAAAAAAAAAAAAAAAAAAATGTTTCCCCATCGTCTTGTATAGATTATTGTGAACTGAGTAATTTTCGGTTGGAAACCGATACCCTCTCCCTCGCATCCATGACCTCATGATTTCTTGCATGAATCCCGTGTGTATTCCAAAACGACCTCCGTTCCGGTTATCATCAATTGGGGGTTAAGGGAGACAATGTCTCCTGAGTCTTTTCCGAACTCGCAACGTTAGTTGTAAATCTCTCTTAGTACCATTCGATTTATCCAAAGCTCGTCCGTATTCATGAACCTCCTAAACCACGTATGCAAACTTATCTAGACAAATCTGTTATCGTATTTATAGATGACATCTTAACTCATTCAAGTAAAGAAGGAAAACGAACAACATCACCATCTTAGTCTCGAACTTTTGAGAAAAGAGCAACTCTATACCAAATTCTCCGAGTGAGAATTTCTGTTAAACGAAGTCAAATTTTCTAGACCATGATGTTAATGGTCAAGGCATTACAATCAATCTCGAAATCAAGCCACACGTAATCATGAAACTCTCTCAACTCAGACTTGTATTCGTAAAATCCTAGATCTCGTCTATTTTTACCGAAGATTCATTCCTGACTTTTCTCGTGTTACACGACTTTTAAACTCGTTAACTCACTAAGGAAAACTTTAAACCTCTTCATGTCTGAGCCTTGAATGTGATTCTTCACACCAACCTTCCTAGCTAAATGCGTATAGCACTAGATGGAACTCAAACATGGAAATATTTCTACTTGAACGCCGAAAGGCATACTCTCTCGTCTCAAAAATCAACATAACTAAAATTCGTTATTTTGCACGAAGAATTCGAATACTAAATTGTGGATCCGATCAATTTTCTCGTCATCACGTACCACACTACATACCCCTGATATTTCACCATTACCGTCTGATATTACTGGAATTTAAGATAACACACAATCCAACGATACTTCACTCTTCTTTGACGTAACGCCCTTGTGTTTCTGATAATCGGTCAACTATTATTCAACCCCGAACTATACAACTACGTGTACTACCTCGTTTCTCTTTCAGACTTCAACTTTTGACAACTAGAGGCACGTTATGGCAACCTCGAGATGTAAACTCATCCTATTCTAAGTCCTCATTTCACTACTATCTTTACCGTTCGCATTTCCGTTTAAAGAAACTCCTTGTAACATTTCTCCATGGATAGAGAAACTCCTCATATTACATAAGTATTCGCCACGAGGGTGAATAGTCCTAACGAACATTTTTTTCGAACCCTAACTGACTCGTTCAAACATATCTTAAGAGATTCTATTCCAACACGGTGTATCTTTGTTAATTATCCCGTATCGAAATACTCGTTTCACTTCTAGTTTTACAAGAAGCCTCGGGACCGCGTTTAGACATGAGTACCGCGTACCATCCACAACCCGACGGACCGAACAAACATGTGATTTAAACCTTGGAAACCATAATACAAGTTTGTATTACCAACTTCAAATTTACTTGAGAAAAGTATTTTCCTTTAACCGAATCCTCGTACTACAATGATTTTCATTCAAGTTTTAACGTCACTCCTTTTGAAACCACATGTGACCGGAAACGTCATTCTCCCTTGTCGAACCTAGTAAACGATGATCAATTCACCGGGGCCGAGGTTGTTCAAGAGCAACCGAGAAAATTTATTCATATTCAGGTAAAACCCTACGCGACTCGTAATCACCAAGAGCTACGCCGATGTTAGACGTAAACATTTTAAATTCCACGTGGGAAACCGCGTCACGTTAAGAGTCGCACCTTGGAAAGGTGCAATCCGTTTCGGGAAACGTAGGAAGCTAAATCCGCGATATTTTGATCCTTTAAATTCTTGGGGTGTTTTGGACCCGTCGCTAGCCGTTTAGACTTTTCCGACTCATTTTGGGTCTCCGTTTATCCTACATTCGATGTATCAACTCAAAGACGTGTTTTGCGAAACGAGAACTTGTTATCTCCTTTGATGAACTCACTATCGACGATAACCCTCACTTCCTAGGAGGACCGGTTGAAACCATAAATCGTGAAGCCAAACCTTAAAACATCGTATGATCCCGACCGTCAAAATTCGTTGAAATACCCTAGAACGTACTTCTCCCTCACTCGTAGAATTGGCAACGCAAGATCTCGAGGAAGATTCAACAACTACTACTTCCAACTAAATTTCGGGACGAAATTTCTTTTGAGGTGTGGATAATGTAACATCCCGCGTTTTTCCGTTAAATTTAATTTTAACACCGTCTTTTTTTTAAAACATAATCTTTCGTATTTAAATTAATAGTTTCCGTGAGTAACGTTCATTATATTCCCGCTATTTAATTTTGACATCACCCGTTTACTCGAGCGTTTTAAAAATATTCGTTTGGTTAATTCCCGCACCCGACTACAAACATGAGGGACTTAAGTTGACAAGTGGGCAAAGTGGTGACTAGGTCAACTAGTCAACCACTTCACCTCCTCCATCCATTTCCATCCATCTCCCTCATCTCTCTTTCTCTCTAGCAAGAACACACACACACAACACCCAATTCAATCATTCATCATCTAAATTCGATTTAGGAGGCTTACAACAAAACAAATTACATATTTGGAATCCTCTCTTCATCCTCTACAATTTGATACCAACTTCATCTCGTTTGGGTAACATTTCTAAAACTCTAGATTTCTCTAAATTCGTGTTTTTGATTTGAAATGGTGTTAGTTAGTGTCTATGGCTCAAGTCTAACATGAATATATGTTTGGTTTGCTCGATTTGTTGTTTTTGGAGTAACTAGCATGAACTTGAAATGGGTTTACTTAATCCTTGATTTTGGATGAGTTAATGTTGTTAGATTGTTAAAGTGCATGTTTTAATTGTGTTACTAGCATCACTAGCTTCGTTTTGATGCGTAGGTTGATTAAGAAAACTTCAAAAACATGAATATTGATTTTGTGATGTTTGACTAGGGTTTGATAGTTCTTGACATGAACTTTTGATGCTTGAATGCCATGGAATGTTAATTGTTAGTGATTAGTTGTAATGTATGCTTAATTACCTTCGAAACGGCATATCGTATGTGTAAATTGGATTCCCGAAACTTAAAATGCAATTGATGAACTTGAAACTTTGAAAATGGACTTTTAAACGATCACTTGACGAGAAATCGGTTATGGAAAATGTTGTTTTTGTTTGATGAAACATGTTTAGTTGTGTTCCTTGTCAAAAGAGCTTTCTAACGGTATAAGATACGCTTCCTAATTGTTTACGGTTTGAGTTTTGCGTTTGTTTGAAATTTTACCAAGCCTTGAACAAGTGAAACAGGCCAGGGACCAGGCCACGGCCATTGTCGCGCCGCGGAGCAATTTGTCGCGCCGTGGCCCAAAGGGTGATTTTAGAACATGTTTTTCAAGCTTTCTGACCTTCAACATAGGCATTTGTCGCGCCGCGGAGCAATTTGTCGCGCCGTGACAATTGCCTGTTTCATCCGAACTTCAGCAAATTTGTTTTGGCCATAACTTTTTGACCGTAACTCCGTTTTCGATGAATCAAATATCGTTGGAAACGTAATAAGATTTCCTTTCTAATGGTAAGGTTTTGAAATGTCAACTCAAACTTTATTACAATCGTTCTAACATGCTTTTATACTTGATTCTTGCATGAAACTTGACAACGTGATTCACATGCTATACTATTCGAGTCGTAACGAGCCATAGGACTAATTGAACACATTTCACCCGACCTTGTGTCGTAACCAGTTAATTGATATAACTTACTTGTTTAGGTCAAGGCTAAGCAACTTTCATGCACACGTTTACTTGTTGAAGTACTTTTATACTCGTGCACTCGAGGTGAGATCATAGTCCCACTTTTTCAATCACTTTTATTCTTTACATCGTGGGCTGAGAAACACATACATTTCACACTTATTTACTTTTCATGCTTTTACATTGTGAACAAATACGAATACAAGGATGCATACGAGTTTGAACAAAAGTCCTCAATCCAATTATCATTAGTTCCACTTGCAGGGTGTAAGTGTAAGCGTGTAATTATGTTGTGTGGCCATACGGGTTTAACAAACCCTCATTCAGACGGTTCGCTACCGTTAGTGAATGAAATATAATTTCAACAATGTATAGTGTAAGTTCTAACACTAAATTCAAAATTCAGAGGGAAGATTCGGTTAAGCCTTGATAATTGGGTGCTCGTGATACAAATACTATTTTGAAATGTGAACGATTCTGGTTGAGCAATTCTTAAAGAACCTTGTGGTTCAATACAATTTACTTACTAAACCTATGATTTCACCAACGTTTTCGTTGACAGATTTCTATGTTTTTCTCAGGTCTTGCACGATATGTGATACATGCTTCCGCTCATTATTTGATACTTGCATTGGATGTTGAGTATACATGTTTTTCATGGAGCGTCTTTTGACTTTACTTTAAACTGTGTCGCCTGGATTTCAATCGTACTTATAACGTTGTAACTTAACTTTTGGTTGAACAATTCTTGTAAACTTTGAAACAATCTTTATTTTGAAATGAAGGCGACATATTTTGGTCAAACGTTATCTTAAAGACTTATAATCAGGTAATGGGACCCACGTAGCCGACGCCGTCACTTGACGATTTGTCGGGGTCGCTACAGAGAGTATTGATTTAATTGATTTTGGAGTTCAAAAAGAGTTTCCAAGGCCTTGTTTTCAAAATTTTCCATTTTATTGCGACGGCCAAATTTTAGCTACATTCACAAATGATCCTATTAGTTATAAAAATAGAAAAACTTATATAAGTTGTCCAATTAATAGACTTTTCTGATTTTTGCCCACGTTTCGAATAGCCAAAAGATGCAGCAGGTAGCCAGGACCCTTTAAATCGGAAGCCCACAACTAGCCACTAACAAATCCAACTATTACTACGAACCAGAAAAATGTCAACGTCCATTAACTTAACCGCTTAAATAATTTTTCTTTCCGTTTTGAGAATTAGATAAGAAATAGAGAAAATTCTAGGTCCTAAAAACTAGAGCGTCGAGAAATAAGAAAGAAATAGATTGCGCGTCGAAAAACGTCGAAAAATAAAAATAAGAAAGAAAAACGTCGAAACTTAAAAGTCTAAAAACTAAATCTAAAAAGTTGCGCCTAAAAGTCTAAAGGTAAATGCAATTCTAAAGGAAAAACGGCAATTTATTAGGCACTAAAATCTATAAACGGCGTCGCAAAATTCTAAAGCGCCTAAGTCTTAATCTAAAGAAAAAGCACTTAAGAGATTTTACGGCAAAGCCTAAGAATCTAGAAATATAAAATAATTATGGCAAAAAAAACTAGACTAAAAACTAACTACGAACGATAAAAATACAAATATTACGCTAAACGATTAAAAAGATACAAAATAGAAAAAGAAATAAAAAGTTATAAAATTATATATTTTTATAAAAATATTATTTTTATATTTTAAATTATAAAAGTATTAATTTTATATATTTAATAAACTAATTATAAGTAAATATTATAAATTAATAAAACTAAATAATATTAAACAAATAACCTAAATAGGGTTTTAATAATAATAATAATAATAATATAATATTACACCATAATTAATGCGTAACTAGGGTAAAACCTGGCCTGTCAGCACCCATCATGCGACTCGCATGGGGTTCAGGCTACGGTCATGCGAGTCGCATGACCTGCAGAGCCGGTTCAAATGGGGGTTCAAACAAAGGTTCAATTTGTATTTAATTTATATTTATTTTTATTTTCTGTTTTTCTAATTTTTAATTTTTCTGTTTTAATATATAAAATATAAAATATATATATAATTTAAATAAAAACTTAATTTTACAAACTAAAATAAAATAAAAATACTTTATAATAAAAACATAAAAATAGATTTATATATATATATATATATAATTTTTTTTTGGGTTTAAATATTTTTAATTTTTTTTTTTTTAAAGATTTTATATTGTTTTTCTAAAAACAAAATATAAAAATTTCGCCGACTCCCCGGCAGCGGCGCCAAAAACTTGATGTGTGTAGCGTGGTGTACGAAATAGTTATATATTTTTAATGCGGAATGCTACAAATTATGACAAGTTTTAATTATTTATTTATCGAGTGGGATATACCAAAACCTTGCTACAACACTATAGGCAGTGTACCTAGTCGTGGAGTAGTATAGTTTTTAGTAAGTCCGGTTCATTCCACAGGGAGACGGGCTTATGAAACACTTAATTTTATATAAATATTTTTGTACAACAATATATAATAATATATAAAAGTGGGGTTTTACCGTTTAATGACCGGTTTGTCGATTTTATATTTTAAGTCACAATTAAAATCTAATACAAAATTTAAATGACGATAATTAAAGTGCGTAAAATAAATAAAATAAAATAATTATTATGCTTATTTAAACTTCCATAATCATGATATTGGCGTATCGATTTTAATTTAGTTCAATGGGTTAATTGTCCTTTGGCCTGGAATTATTTGAAAGCTATCCGGCTTTTGACCAAAATAGTTCATCGGTTATAATTATAAAATGCTCGGCAAATTACTCTCATACCCGAAGTCAAATAATTCCAACTAATTGGGGATTCAAACTGTAACAAGGTCTTAATTCTTTGTTTAATGAATACACCAGGTTAACGACTGCGTGTATTCCAAGGTTTTACTACTTTGTTAACAATTACACCAATTACCCTTGAATGTAATTTCACCCCTGTTTTAATTATTCTAGTGGCTATTAATCCATTCCCGTGTCCGGTTAAATGAACGATTATTCGTACATATAAATACCCCGCCCATCGTGTCCGATCGAGTGTATATGGTAATTTATAGGGACGCCCAATTGTAAATCTTTATATTAACATTAACAAACTATCATTTAGTTAAACAAATATAAAGCCCATTAATAGCCCATAGTCTAATTTCCACAAGTGTCGTTCTTTTGTCCAAACCCCAATTATGGTACAAAGCCCAATTACCCAATTTTAGTAATTAGCCCAACATCATGATTACTTCGTTTTAAATAGGCATAATAATAACTTAGCTACTAGACATTAAAATAAAAAGGAAGTACATAACTTACAGTGGGATTAATCAAAGGAGTGTTACACGGACAGAATTTTAACTTAGAATTCCATAAAACTGATTTTTACATTACCCAATCTAATCTAATATACATCTAATCTATATAAATATATATATTATATATTTATTTATTACATTATTCTTACAGAGTATTATTATGTATTTGTGTGTGTGGTGTTAAAAACGAACGAAAAACTGGCAATTTATAGAATGTGAGCTGATTCTGATCCTCATGCGACTCGCATGGGATCATGCCTATTTGCCATGCGAGTCGCATGGCCACGCTGGACAGCTCACATATCTTTTGTCCTCTTGTTCGTCGACATAATATAAAATAAATATAAATATATAAATAATTAATATAATTATTTATATATTATATTTTATTCTTGTGCATAGTAGACTAGATATTTTTGGTCCGTTGCGTCGGGCGTTTCTTCTTGGCTCGGGTCCCGGTTCCGGATTTTCGGACGTCTTCGCGTATTATTTTATATCGTGTACTTTGCGTTCCGCAACTTGTACTCTTGTCATTTTTAGACGTCCTTCATAAATATTTTGAACCTTTTTGATTGAATCTTGTACATTTGAGCATTTTGGACCTTTTTGTCTTCAAATCTTCGTTTACGCCTTTTGTCTTCGCACTTATTAAATATAAACGAATATTACTTGAATATGGAACAATTACAACTAAAATCTTGTCTTTCTTGGGGGATAATGCTATGAAATATATGTTCCTTTTTAACCTTATCAGTTATCATAACCGAATCGTTGGTTATCAATCCGAGGTGTTTTCAAAAGTTTGAAGGGTTTGCATGAAGATTGTAATTGTCAAGATACATATGATGTTCTAGAATTTTGAACGATACAATTTTTTTTTCTGGGTTTATGAATAGAAGTGATGTTCTAGCACAGTTTTGAAGTCAAAGTATAGCATTTGAAAGATGTAAGAATCTAAGAGTGATATTTTCTGTTAAATCTTGGCTTGGATTCTGATTTTTCAAAATCAGAATATGTAATTGAATTTGTATGGAAACGATTGTATATCACTGTGAGCATAGTTAATAATTTTTGAATCAAAGTTGAAAAATGTACAGTATAACATATTAATTGTGAACTTATATATTTCCCGAGTATTACTTACCCGTTAAAGATTTCACAATTAATACTTTGTACAAAAGTTTTTTTTTTTTTACCGTCGTTATGAAAATATATGTATGTATATCTTCTTCAGATGTAATACAGATTTGATGAGTTAATATCATATTAAGCTCATTTGATTTTTGAATTGAATGAATAATCTCTAAAACATTAAGGATTACATAATCTTCGCTGAGTATTTCACTAATGAAATCAATACTTCATTATTTATTCTTATTCCTCGGTGAAGGATGTTGATGCTCGTGGAATTCTTATGAACTTCATAAGATATAAATGATGTTTTCTAGAAAGTTTCGAGTACATCGAAGATAAAAGGGTAAAATCAAACATGTAATTGATTAATACACTAAGTTCATTATGAAATGGAATTCATTGAGTTGAAACAGAGATTGTAGTTAACGATGGTTAAGTCGTTAACGAAGGATGTACATCATAGCATATTAGTAATATGAATTAACCGAGTAGTATTTACCCTTTTTCAATTCATACATAATAGCTTAGTACGAAAAGATTTATGATGGTTTTAAAATTTATATATATAAGATATACATATAAATTCTTTAGAGGAATTGAGTTATTACTTCATAATTCATTGATACAATATACTCGTTGTTGACTCGTAATGATGTCCACGGTGCTTTCTTGAACTGAAGGAGCTTGTGATGTTAGAGGTGCTGCTGATTCTGACGATGTTGACAGTACAGACTGTGCTGGTGAGGCTAAGGGTACTGTTGATGTTGTTGGTAAAACAAGTCTAGCTTGTATCTTACACCATTCGGATAAGGGTTTCTACTCTATCTGATTTAGGGTTAAGGCTAGAATAGATAATCTCTAAACTTTAGAAATTACATAATCGCCGTAGAATGTTTCTTCGATGAAGTTATGAATCCATACTTCATCGTTTGTCGGCTTGTACTTCTTGGTACCTATGGTGCGTATGATGTTGATATCCGAGGTATAGATTGTGATGTTGAGGCGTGTGATGCGGATGTGGTTGTTGGTGGTGGTAATGATCCTGTTGGTGTGGATGATGGTGGTACCGGTTATGCTGCGGGTGCTGCTGCTGGTGTTCGTAACCCCTGCACCATATTCTCCAAAGCCACTACCCGAGCACGAAGCTCGTTGACTTCTTCTATTATACCGGGATGATCGGTGGTTCGGACGATCGGATAAATAAGATTTATAATATGGGATAGTATATAATCATGATGAGATACTCTGGAAATGAGAGAGAAAATAGTATTACGAATAGGTTCGCCGGTAAGTGCTTCAGGTTCTTCGCCAAGAGGTGAATGTGGTGGATGGAAGGGATCACCTTCTTCTTGTCTCCAATGATTAAGTAGGCTACGAACCCATCCCCAATTCATCCAGAATAGGTGATGGCTGATTGGTTGATCCATTCCGGTTACACTTTCTTCAGAGTTCAGGTGAATATCCATATCGGAATAGCTGTCGGAATTTAAGGAATTTGAACTAGATACGGGATCCATCTTGTATAATTAGAGAGATGATTTTTGATATGAAATAGATTATAGAATTTAGATTGGTACTCTTCAATACATAATTTACATATGTATATATAATACCAAAATCCCGTAAATTACGGAGAAATTTTTGGAAGATGGCAGTCAAAGTTTACTGTAATAGATATGCCAAGATATGAATTTTGCCTATACATTATCTATGCAATCAATGCAATAAGACGCGTTTAGACTTAAGATGATAGACAGGTAATTTCTGACAAGAAATGATAAGCAAAACTTTTGACATGCAGACACAGTCAAAGTCCAGACTTACTAATGCATCCTAACAACTATCAGTTAGACACACTTATGCAAGACCTGGTTCACTAGGACCAACGCTTTGATACCAACTGTGACGATCACTCCAAATCCATATGGACGAACATGTCATTCATTGATTTCATTGCGAGGTATTTGACCTCTATATGATACGTTTTGTAAACATTGCATTCTTTTCAAAAGGTACATAATAAATGAATATCAATTTCTAAGGTTTTCAACGTTTGATGATTTCTACATATAGACAATCACCATAAATAATAGTTTACCATAATACATCCGTTGACAATGAAGTCAAAATAAGATACACGGTGATGATTTATTGAATGAAAAGTTTTCTTGAATAAAGCATGTATGACTCCATGCACATAGCTTGTATCACATATAAGCAAACAGCGGAAGACTTCTAGAAACCTAAGAATAAACATGCTTAAAAGTGTCAACACAAAGGTTGGTGAGTTCATAGTTTTAATGTTGCGCATAATCTGTGTATAAAGGTGAATCACGAGTTTTTAGTTGTTTCATCCAGAAATGTTTATCAAAATATTCTACGAAATTGAGCACCCTGGTAACTAAACTTAACGTATATATATTTTATACCCTTTGTATAATCATCTTAATAATACACGCAAACCAACGTGTACGCTTCTCAAATAGCATACGTCCGTTAAAAGGCTAGTGCTCTAGCTCGGACGTGGATATCAAGCCCTATGGATCCATATACTACTACTCGCGCCCACCAGTTCTTATAACTGGCAGTTACTAGTTACCAAAGCTAAGCGATTTTCGGTTCAAACTCAGTGTAGAATTAAGTATGTACTTGTATCCATTGCGTTTAAAATAAATTTCATGTATTCTCAGCCCAAAATATTTAAAGCATTTAAAAAGGGATCTATAAACTCACCTTAGCAGCACATAAGGTCATTCATCAAAAAGTGACCGTAACTCGGAATGCAAGATTAACCGTAGATCTCAACCTAGAGAACATATGTTGGTCAATACATGTCTAATAAACTAGGTTGGGTTATAGTGTATCACAATCCTAATGCTCGAGATCGACATACAAAAGTTATCAAAAGTCATTTCAAAAAGTCAATTTTGACAATTGTTCAACAAAACGAGACGTGCCTTATATAAGGATTCATTTACTTGGCTAGTAGTATTTTATCAATCTCATAAACAGGTTGTTTAAATATTAATTGCAGATTCAAAAGCAATTCCAATTAAAGTCAATTATAATTCAGTTGACGATATCTTTTGATTCGTTCATCGAAATTACGCGATTTCTAAATGAAAAGTTATTGATTTTTCGCCAGCTTTCCGAAAACATGTATATCATATACCTTTTACCAGTAATATATGTATTTAATTCGTGATTCATTATAAGCTGTTTAACGACGAAATTTAGCATACAAGCATATATAAATATATACTCGAGCACTAGACATGTATACACTATTAATATATAAAAGATAAGATATGAATGCTCACGTATCAATATTGAGATTCAATATTGCAGGAAAGTACGTAGACGCAACAGAGATGATAAATACTAGGTTTGACTTGCGAACAATACCCATGAACATTACCCATAACCTCCATAGCTATAACCCATAATTTTCTTAGTTCTATCCCGTTTGAAGATTGTTTTGAAAGTGACAAGCTCATGACCTCGTCGTAATATTTTATGTATAATATTACTAAAAATATTAAGATTAATAATAATAATAATCTTAATAATATAATAATAATAATAATAATAATAATAATAATAATAATAATAATAATAATAATAATAATAATAATAATAATAATAATAATAATAATAATAATTATAATAAATAATTACTTAGGGAGTAATATAAGTGTAAAAAAATTCGAGCAGAAACCTGGTATTTATAGCCATAATTCCTGATTCTGATGCCCATGCGATCGCATGGGTTTTATGCCTATTTCTCATGCGATCGCATGGCCGTCAGATCCAGCTCACATATTTTTTTGTTTTCTTGTTTGTCGACATAATTAAATATAATATATATAATATATATAATTTAAATAATTAATTATATATTATATTAAATTCATGTGCATAGTTGACTTGTAATTTTCATTCCGATGACTCGTACGTTGTCACTCGACTTATGTCCCGGTTCTGGTTTCTCGAACGCATTTTCGTACGCTTAAAAAACTCGCAATTTACGTTTTGTGACTCGTACCTTTGTCAAAATATAGTCTTAAATTATCAATAAACTATATCATTCTAAGTGTATCTTAAACTTTCGAGTGTTTTGGTCATTTACTTCTATAAATCATTGTCTCGCTATTTGTTAATTTATATATATATATATATATATATATATATATATATATATATATATATATATATATATATATATATATATATATATATATATAATAACAAATTGTTTTATGACCAAGTTAATATATATTTTCAACATTCATAAACACGTTTTAAATATACGTCGCAAGTTATTCATACAATTAATATTCCAACTTTTCATATATATTCAAATAAATATTTAAACCAATAAGTTTAATGTACGGTATCAAACAATTAATACATTGTTACGTTTTCAAGTTATAGTATATATATATATATATGTATCTATATACATATAATTGTTCGCGAATCGTCAAGAACAACCGAAAGGTATTTGAATATATGAAAGTAGTTCAAAAATTTTGAGATTCAGTTTTACAGACTTTGCTTATCGTGTCAGAAATGTTAATCATACAAAGATTAAGTTTAAATTTGGTCAGAAATTTCCTGGTCATCACAGAATGACTCCAAGTAATATCCTTAAAATGAGCTAATGCACAGCGGAAAATTTCCTTAATACCTGAGAATAAACATACTTTAAAGTGTCAACCAAAAGGTTGGTGAGTTCATTAGTTTATCATAATCAATCATTTCCCATTTATATAATAGACCACAAGATTCTCATTTTTCCATAAATCTCATTACACTCGAAAGTGCATAAAAATCATTCATATGATGGACACCTGATAACCGACATTAACATAATGCATATAGAATATCCCCTGCATACTCGCAAGTATGCCATAAATATTGGCAATCGCAATCACCATTTAAATCGAATTACTAAAGCATTCCAAATTCCAGAATGGGGTTTGTTAGGCCCATAGATCTATCTTTAGGATTCGCGTCAATTAGGGGCCATTTCCCTAATTCTTAGGTTACCAGACTTGAAGGGGCGATATTCAATTTCGATAATCCAATCATATAATGTAGTTTCGATTACTTGTGTCTATTTCGTAAAACATTTATAAAAGCAGCGCATGTATTCTCAATCCCAAAAATATATATTGCAAAAGCATTTAAAAAGGGAGCAAATGAAACTCACAATATTGTATTTCGTAGTAATTAAGCATATGATGGCATTGAACAAGTGCAAGGTTGGCCTCGGATTCACGAACCTATATTAATTATATATATTTATATGTTTGATCAATATCTGTCTAACAATTTAGGTCAAGTCGTAGTGTATCACAATCCTAATGCTCGAGACTAAATATGCAAAAGTCAACAAAAGCCATATTGACCAAAATGTCTTTCAAAATTTATACATGATTATTATATAGTTTAAATATAGTCATTTTATATATTTAAATATTTTTAACAGATTCTATTAAAGTAAATAATATAGTTCTTTTATTAATAAATAAAATTTTATATTAAAATTTATATAATAAAAATATACTTTTATATATCTTAAGTAATAAAATTTATAAAGTTCATTTAATATCATAAAAATAATATGATAGGTATTATTAATGTAATTATATTATACGTAGTAAAATATCTTTGCATCACATATTTATTTGATAAAATAATATTGATAATAATAATAATAAGTAAAAGTTGTATTATTTTGTAATAATTATTATTATTCTACTAATAAAAATAACAATAATTATATTTTCTAAAAATGATAAAATGATAATTTTTATTAATAATAGTACTAAAATGATAATAATAATAATGATGTTTCATATTAACAATGATATTTTATTAAAAATTATAATTTTAGTAAAAATGATAGTTTTCATATTAATAATACTTTTAATAATAATAATAATAGTAAAATAATGAAAACGATATTTTTTCTTTAAATCAATTTCTTACAATATCTTAATTTCATCATGATACTCATATTCATTATTTCCTAATCGCCTCGTTTAATAGCTTTTAGTCGTCTTTTATATCGCGTTCATATTAATAATAATAATAGTAATCATAATAATTAGATGTTACTAATATTAGTTTTAATTATAATAATACTAATAATAATAATAATATTAATGATAATACTAATAACTATTTGAATGATAATAATAATAATAATAATAATAATAATAATAATAATAATAATAATACTAATTATAACCTTAACGATAATAACGGTAATAATAATAATAAAAATAACAATAATATCTTTTATTAATAACGATAATAATAATAATAATAATAATAATAATAATAATAATAATAATAATAATAATAATAATAATAATTAGATTATAACGACGATAATAACGACGATAATAATAATCACTTTTACAAAAATTCAATTGACTATAACTTCTAAACCGTTCATCGAAACCATTCGATATCTAAATGAAAAGTTCTCAATTTTTCGCTAGCTTTCCAACGACATGCATATCATATACCTTATCTTAATAGTATATGTATTTAATTCAAGATTCGACATAACCTATCTAATGACAATAACGAATGTATAAGCATGCATAATCCTATATACTCGAGCACTAGTCAGGGATACACTAATAATATATAAAAGTTAAGTTATGAGTGCTCACGTATCAATGTTGAGATTCAATATTGCAGGTAAACGTAGACGCAACGGAGATGATAAACACTAGTTTGACTCACGAGCAATACTCCCGAACCATACCCATAACCTCCATAGCTATAACCCATAATTTCCTTAGCTCTATCCCGCTCAAAAAACAATTACGAAATTACTTGGACAGCACTCCGTCGTAATATTTTATGTATACTAATAATATCTTGAAATAATACGGAGTATATATATATATATATATATATATATATATATATATATATATATATAAATCGATTGAGAGAGTTTAGAGAAAAATATTTTCAAGTTTCTATGAAATAATGAAACCTATTGAATTCTATTTATAATCGATTTTTGAATTATTAAAGTGAATTATTAAAGTATGAATTATTAAAATGAATTATTAAAGTATGAATTATTAAAGTAAATTATTAAAGTATGAATTATTAAAGTGAATTATTAAAGTATGAATTATTAAAGTGAATTATTAAAGTTAAAGTAAAGTAAAAATAAAGTAAAGATAGAGTTAAGTATAGTAAAAATATAAAAATATGTACGTATAATACGCGTATAAATATATATAATATTAATTTAAATCGTTATATATATTTAATAAAATAAAATATAAATATCGTTATCTTTATCATACTGGTTAAGTAATGAGTTGTCAAAAGTGGTTCTAGATATTTATAAAAGTTATATACGTTTTAATAATAAAGTTCTTTTTTTAAACTGAAAACGTTTTTGTACGTTTGAAACTAAATCAAATAAATATGATAATTTTGTTTTCCAAAACTAAATATATTTAAGAATCATTTTGTTCAAAGGTTAAAATAATAGAAATCGTTATATCATAAAACGTTTTAGAAAAGTAGAATCATATATATTCATAATAGGTTTCAAGTTTTTAAATTACAGTCTGTTGGTGAAGCATGAGATAAAGTCAAAAGGTTAAATAAACGTATGAAATCATCTTAATGAAAAATATCGAGTTACTTAACTTGTCTATATCCAACATCTAAGTTATTTACACTCCACGTTCTTACTTATAAATCACTTTACCATTTTCCGAATGTTGTCAAAAAGAATAGATTTCTTAAATCACAGTGGACCTCATAACATGGACCCGTAATCATATCACAATGTATCTGATAAATCAATCATTTGATATTATCTTCTAATTCCATTGATAAACATATTGAAACAAATACGTTCGTGTAAAGTATTATACGTTTAATACTTTATTAATATTCTCAAGTTATAATATATATATATATATATATATATATATATATATATATATATATATATATATATATATATATATATATATATATATATATACATATCTATTTATATATAATGGTTCGTGAATCGTCGGAATTTGATCGAGGTTATAATTAATGTATGAACACAGTTTAAAATTCTTGAGATTTAACTTAACAAACTTTGCTTATCGTGTCGGAATAATATAAAGATAAAGTTTAAATTTAGTTGGAATTTTCCCGGTTGTCACAGATATACTCAACAAGAAATTTGGTCCACGCGTTGCGGCGGAACATGTTAACGTCTTTTATAATGCTAATGTTGAATGAGAGATGAGGAAAAAATTACGAACAAAAAGGGGTAAGAAGAGCTCGAATCCAGGTCGTTTCGCGTACCAACTCATAAACTCACAAAAATATATACTACATTTCGAATATAGTTAGTTGCTCTTTGTTCGTAAAATTATTTCGAGTTGAACGTTGGTAACGGATGAACTTAACTCGCGTCGAGGAAAAAGATAAATCCCGTCAAAAAGTTGGGTGAATTTTTTTTATGGATATTATATTAAACAGGAAGATTGAGTAAAGTGGAAAATGGAACCATCGATATGATGTAGTTAGTATGAGTTGTTTATTATACGTGTATCTATGTATATAAAAGATAGCACGAAACATTTAGCGTTTTTTGTAAAACGTCCGTTTTGCGTGTAATTAGTTTCGTTGCGTTCATAAAATTATTTCGAATTGTACGGTGAAGTAGGAAAACTTTAACTCGCCGTGAGCGGGAAGATACGGTCCGTTAAAAGGTTGGGTGGAGTTTATTTAAATTTTTTTCCAATAAAATAATTATTTTACGTTTTTTACCCCTAAAAAGTTGCAATTCTAACATTGTTGGAGGAGGTGTTTTGAATTTTTTTTGAGGGTGTCGTTTTGATATATATATATATATATATATATATATATATATATATATATATATATATATATATATATATATATATATATATATATATATATATATATATATATATATAGAAACTCGTGATTCTCAGTCGAGACCTAGGCCGGATGAACCTTCCACAAGGCCATACCCGACATGGAAAAAAGCGATGGATAACCGACTGAATTAGGGAGGGTAAACAACATTGAGGATGAGTCCACCGATCGACTAGCTGCTTCTATCTACAGGTGCTTTCATTATGGATCAATCGACTTGTCACAATTGATTGCTCACACACAATTAGGCTATGCATGCTTGGGGAGGTGATCTGAATCGCTATCAATACGATGCGGGGGCTTATTTGGTGAGCGTAGCGAACCCCGACTAGGGAGACCTTTGACCTGGGTTGGGGATGGATTGATGTCGCTTTACTTTAGAAATTTTTCTAACATCTAATTAAATTAAAAATACCATATTTTAGTTGACACGGGCGAGTTTATGTTATAACTTGGGAGGTCAAGGGACACCACTAGTTTAAAATTTTTACGTAGAAAATACTCTTTAAATTGTATAGGACACCACTAAATTTAACTACAGGACCCCATATATTATTCAAATTTATAGTTTTTCCTTTGAATTGCATTAGACACCACTAAATTTAACTACCCGGACCACATATATTTTTTGAAATTGTAGATTTTTTTAAAGTAAACAACTACTAAAACTGTATCCAAATAGAATTAGTACTGAAAAAGTTTTTGGGACCCCGTTAAATTTTAAACCTGGAATTGCCATTACACATGAAATAAACTCGCAAATACGATTCAAAAAGGTTTAATACGAAATTGGTAACATCGAAATTTTAATTTATTTTGTTTTCATCTGTGTGCAGATAAAGGATAAAAAGTTTGATTAAAATTTTTTAGATTGTACTCAAATATTCAAGTATTCTACATTAAAATACTAGTTTAGATCGATCGAACGGATAGTATCTTATACTTTTATATGCCACAATCTAACATTTGATATATATATATATATATATATATATATATATATATATATATATATATATATATATATATATATATATATATATATATATATATATATATATATATATATATATGGGTAGGATCAAGAGGGAAGTAACCATTCGGGGGAAGCGGGGGGAAGCAAAAACTTTTTTTTTTCTTTTCGTTTTTTGAAAAAACTTTGTTCACGAACATTATAGATGAGATGAAAATATGAACATTTAGTAGAGACACTTTGTGATAAATGTTTTTATTTTGGTGGAAAACGCTCGAAGAAGTAATATATAACAATTATCGTGTTTTTCGAGCATATGTTGAGGTTTTAGCTATTGGGTTTTAGATATTATGGTTTAGATATTAGGGTTTATAGGGTTTAGATATTAGGGTTTAGAAATTTAGGGTTTAGGGTTTAGATTTAGAATTTAGATTGAGTTTTTAACACGAACGGTTTAGAGTTTAGGGTTTAGGGTTTGGTGTTTTGGGTTTATGGAATAAATCCAAAACACCAAACCCTAAACCCTAAACTCTAAATCGGGCTAAATTTTACTTCACAAAACATGAAAAAAAGGCGTTCATATTCTTCACGAACAATATTATCTTGAATGTTATTTTTGTCGATCGTTTTTCCGCCTAAATAATGACATTCATCACGAAGTGTCTCTTCTAAATGTTCATATTTTCGTGTGATCTTGATGCCGGAAAAAAAAATTCCAAAAAAACGAATTTTTTTTTTTGCTTCCCCCCGATTGGTTACTTCCCCATTGATCATAAACCCAAAACACCAAACCCTAAACTCTAAACCGTTCGTGTTAAAAACTCAATCTAAATCCTAAATCTAAACCCTAAATCTAAACCCTAAACCCTAAATTTCTAAACCCTAATATCTAAACCCTATAAACCCTAATATCTAAACGCTAATATCTAAACCCCAATAGCTAAAACCTCAACATATGCTCGAAAAACACGATAATTGTTATATATTACTTCTTCGAGCGTTTTCCCGCTAAAATAAAAACATTTATCACAAAGTGTCTCTACTAAATGTTCATATTTTCATCTCATCTATAATGTTCGTGAACAAAGTTTTTTTAAAAAACGAAAAAAAAAGTTTTTGCTTCCTCCCGAATGGTTACTTCCCTCTTGATCCTACCCCTATATATATATATATATATATATATACTTATAATTACCATTACCATTACCATTACCAATATAACTAATAGACAAAATTTGTCTTATTTGTTATGAATAGTACTATTCAATTTTTTCATTTTTTACAAACCTAACCCCCTAACTTCCATTAAAATACAAATCGAACCCCCCACTTTATACCTATATTCTAAATTATTATTTATCCCATCACTAACACCAAAAATACTGAATAATAACACCCACCACGCTTTACCGACTTGTACACTGCGCTCAAACAATAGGACCCACATAGGCCACTACTGTGCTACATTTTTTTTTTGTCTCCAACGATAAAAAAAGCAACTTTCTTAAAAGGAACAACCCTTCAATGCTACCAAAAGATGTCGAAAAACATTCTTTTTTACAAAATAGATCAACTAACTTTAACGCTAAAAGAATCAACTTTCATAAAAGGAATAACCCTTCAATATTAGATGTCGAAAAAAAATTCTTTTTTACAAAATAGATCCACAAAAAGAAAGACTTTTTTTAACTCGCATTCAAAACGGAGTCTCCAGCGCGAAGCGAGTGCTCACAACTAGTTATAATTATAATTATAATTTGAAACAGAGCACGTAGACCAACCTCATAATTTTGTCTTTAATATTTTACTTCCGGCCGCTTCGTATCCAACAGCTAATCAAGGTTTCTAGCCACCCGACCCAAATCGTCCCAAATAAATTCTCAACCCGATTTCCATCTGAATTTCAATTTCAATTTTAATCACGCGCATCTTCGAAGGTAACTCCTCTTTCATTCGTCAATTAATCAAACTAGTAATAGTAATCAGTCGTTACTGTTTATCTACATTTAGTTCTTTTTCATTAGTACTACAAGGTCATTAATTTAGGGTTTAACTTTAACCAACTTCTTTTGTTTGCAATTGCAGTCCCAGGCTGTATTGAGTTTGTATGCTAGTCTTACTTTAATATATTAGGGTTTCAAATTGAGATTTTTGAGCATTAGTCGGTGTCGATTGTAACTATAACCTATATATATATATATATATATATATATATATATATATATATATATATTACATGGAGTTAATACCGGACAGAATGATGAATTAGAGAACTCATTACCCTCCTGATAGATACACCTGCATCTGCATATTTACATGTATAGGTCAATGTATTTTCTTTTTCGCAATGTTTAAGTCTTATAAGTTATAATATGTTTTTGAGGTTTCTTTATCATAAATTTGTTAGATTATGCTTCACTATCAGGTAAATACTTCAGGCTGTAGCGATTAGTTTGACACGCATTGAGATCCAAATCGGTTTTGTGTTTGACTTTTACAGTAAGTTTTGCACATGTGAAACGCAGAAATCAAATCAGTTGTCTTATATGCCATGCTATGAACTTCCATTTTGAAAAGTGGCTGATTGATTTACGTGACCTTTTTCAGGATGGTTTGCTTGTAGTGTTTTCCTTGTGTAGCGTTTAGTAATTCGTAGATATATATGATGGGTTCACCTGAACATGTTAAAGGTTATGCGAAAAGGGATGTGGAAGATAGTTCAGGTGGTAGGAGTGATAAGGCGAAAGATGACGAAACATGGGAATCCGATGAGAGGAGAAAGCGTAGGTCAGGGAAATCTAGACATTCGGGGAGTGTAGACGAAGCCGAAGAATTAGAAAATAATTGTAGAAGGGAGAAAAACGGGAGTAGGAAGAGGCCAGGTGGGTCCAGCAAGGCAGTTAGTGAGGAAGATGATTATGAGTCAAGAAAAGAGTTAAGAGCTAAGCTGTTGAAAAAGAAACAAGAAGAGAGTGCTTTAGAGACGTTAAGTAATTGGTATCAAGATGGGGAGGGTGAAAATCGGCATGATGTTGGAGACCGAAACGCTAGAAGAAAGTTAGGGTCAAAGATGTCTGATCGTGAGAGTTCGCAAAGTAGAAATAAGGTTAAAGATGAAAGATTGCATGATGGAGAGTTTGAAAAGCTGCAAGAAACGGATTCAAGATACGCTGAGAGAAAAGAGATTAGCCGAGGAAAGGGTCATGGGTCATCTGATTCAGGAAGACACACCAGAAAAAGGTGGGATGATGCGAATATTGTAGAAGAACACGATCAAAGGGATGTGGATAAAGATCTTAAGTATCATGAAAAAGATGAGAGAAGAGGTGAATCCGAGAAGGTTAAGAGTAAAGTAATTGTAGAAGCTCACGTGGAAGAAAATGATGTTAATCGTGAAGATATGCAAGTAGATATAGTTGAAATCCGAGAAAGATCATACAATGGTGATGAAGATGGAGGTGGTACAAGGGGTAGAAGTGACATTGACCGTTCTACAAGGTCAAGGACTCCCGAAAGAAGTGCGAGGCGTCATCATGAGGGAGAATACAGTGATTTGGGTTTAGATAAAAGCAGCCGTTACAGAAGTAAGGATGAAAAGGATGGTTATAGAGACGAAAGATTAAAAGGAAGAGATGAAAGCTGGAAAAGAAGGCAACCAGGCTTTTCTGATAATAAGAAAATAAAAGATGGTGATGCTCCTTATGACTACACACGAGATTGGGAGACACCATCGCAAAGACGTGGTCGTGATCGAGCTGACTCGGATAGACATATGGGTCGTACTGGTGGTAGAAAGGAAAACGCTGTGAAAATCTCATCAACTTATGGCATCTCAAAAGATAATTATGATGTGATAGAGATTCAAACTAAGCCTTTGAGAAAAGATGAAGTTAACGAGCAATCTGATATAAAACCAGGACAAAATAATGATCAATCTATTGAAGATTTAAATGATAAATTTAGAGATGATAGAAGTATGGACGATATTGAGAGAGGGAAAGGTAAAGGGCAGCAGGGTAATTTACCCAACCGTCCAGGTGGCTGGCAGGGTCAATCTTCAAGTAGTGATTCACAGTCTTCTCATGGATATCAAGATCCAGGTTCATTTAATAGAGGCGTTTCTCAGGGTGTTAAAAGTAATAATAGAATGGGGAGAGGAGGTAGGGTTCGACCTGTCAGTAGAGATGTTCAACCACTCAACATGCAAGTGCCGATGATGGGTTCACCCTTTGGACCACTTGGAATGCAGCCACCTGGCGGATTGCAACCACTCACTCCCACTATGTCTCCTGGTCCAGGTCCTCCAATGTCTCCTGCTGTCTTTATCCCACCATTTTCTCCTCCCGTTTGGCCCGGAGTTCCACCTGGACTTCCAAGTGTGCCACCTGGAGGACCAACGGGACCTAGATTTCCTCCGAATATAGGGCCCCCACCAAATTCGGGTATGTTTTTTAACCAACCTGGACCCGTAAGAGGAATGCCTCCAAACATGCCGGGTCCTGGTTTCAATGCTCTAGGACCCATGGGCCGTGGGCAACAACAAGATAAAGGACCTGGTGGGTGGGTCCCTCCCAGAAATAATGGGCCTCCTGGTAAAGCCCCATCTCGAGGAGAACAGAACGATTATTCACAAAATTTTGTTGACACTGGTTTGCGACCCCAAAATTATATCAGGGAACTAGAGCTCACTAGTGTGGTGGAGGACTATCCAAAGCTTCGGGAGCTTATACAAAAGAAGGATGAAATTGTTACTAATTCTAATTCTGCTCCTATGTATTACAAGTGTGATCTGCGCGAGCAAGTTTTATCACCCGAGTTCTTTGGGACCAAGTTTGATGTTATTCTTGTGGACCCTCCTTGGGAGGAATATGTTCATCGGGCTCCTGGTGTCACTGACCATATGGAGTACTGGAGTCTTGAGGAAATAATGAATCTTAAGATTGAGGTAGTTATGTTTCTCTTATCGTATCTTGTCTTTTCATTATGTTTGATGATATATTGTCACTAATAATTTTTCCCTTTTTGAAATAAACAGAACTATGTCTAACCTTTTTTTAGTAGTAACATACCCTGGTTTGGAAAGTGTATGTGATTAGTAAACTATATTACACATACTATTTTAATGGTGGATACTTGTCATGATAATTTCAACTTATAGTGTACCTCTTTCACTTTTTTTTTTTACCTATATTAGTATTTTATTTTTTCATGGCTTATCTTCCGAAACGCCTGTATTTCTCCAGGCAATAGCGGACACACCATCTTTTGTTTTTCTCTGGGTTGGTGATGGAGTAGGTCTTGAGCAGGGTCGGCAGTGCTTAAAGAAGGTACTACAATTTTTGTTGCAGCGTTCTTTTTTTTTTTTTTTTAAGTCAGTAGTAATCCTCATGATTCACTAGTGGTGAAATTATCAATAATAATCCTCTGTTATTGTACAATTGTAGTGGGGGTTTCGTAGGTGTGAAGATATATGTTGGGTGAAAACCAACAAAACCAAATCAACACCTGGATCACGTCACGATTCACATACTTTGTTTCAGCGTTCAAAGGTTGGGTTTGTTTGTTTCTTTCTTTCTTGTTACCCTTTGATTGATTACAAGTTATCCTATAGATACTCTGAAGTTATTTAATAAAATATTGATGATGGAGCCTAGTGTTCAGAGACGTTGAAGGCGGCTTTTGCTAGAAGATGATGCACACGTCATTGTTTATGAATTTGTAAATCTTTTTTTTATCTGTTTATCTAATTGTTTGTAATTTTTTGAAGGAGCACTGCTTGATGGGCATAAAAGGAACTGTTAGGCGCAGCACTGATGGTCACATAATTCATGCCAACATTGATACAGATGTAATTATTGCTGAGGAGCCTCCATATGGTCAGTATTGTTGATCTTTTCTGTTTTGTTGATGCACAAACTGTTCAGTTTGTTTTGTTCTGTTATCCATGTAGTCTTTAAGCAGCCATGCCGTTTTCTTTTGAGGAGCCCTGTTCGTAAACAAACTTGGCTACGTTGGGTTACCCTTCAAGTTATATAATAGTGGAGTGGATAGGGTGGTAGATTTAGTGGAAAGTTACGTCACTAACAAACTTCACTTGGGGCACAATCCATTATTCCTCTTTTGAACTCATTTTTTGGATATACGAACTCTGCATTCGTAGTCTTGCCAACTTCAGTATGATGAATTTAAGGTTCAGTAGTTTTCACGTCCAAAGTATCAAGGGAAAGGGGTTCAACAAAATTGATTATTTCTTTGTCATATGTAACTTTTTAAGTGCATTTATATTTCCAAATAACAACACCTATAGTAGGTGTTGGTAAGTGAAGGGTGTAACAAATTTAAAAAGGGTGCTGCTTTTAAGGTTACGAAATAAGGTCAAAAGAAAAAAGAGGTTTATAGCCAAAAGTTCGCAGGTCGTCTCCTTGATCATTATGGTGTTTTCTAGTATGTTTTTAAAAGATTACTAATTCATTGATTTAGGTTTTTATTAGGGTTTATGCGCTCCATTGTTTTTTGCTTGATGAATAGTATAATATGTTACTCCACATATGTGTCAAATCAAATGCTACGCATATCAAGTACACAAGCTAGAGGTACCTCTTTCCTTAACCTTTTTGCATTGGAATTACAGGTTCCACTGCAAAACCTGAAGATATGTATCGTATTATCGAGCATTTCTCTCTCGGACGTCGTAGGCTTGAGCTTTTCGGTGAAGACCATAATATACGGTCTGGGTGGTTGACTGTTGGTAAAGACTTATCCTCCTCAAATTTTAACTCCGAGGTACTCTTTTCACGCTCCTCTTTCTGCTGTTTTTTGTATTTAATAATCAAAATAGCCGGAATGGGCCGGTTGTTGTTGGGCTGGATAGCAAGACTAGTGGGTTTTTATATGTTTATTTCAAAGCTTATAATCTTATCATTTATATTCGAAGATCTTTATTATGATCTAATATTTTTTTTGGTATTCATAATTACTATGTTAATTAATTTCGAGTATTTTTTCGAAAAATAAATAAGTGTTTGCGGGCCAACTGCCTCAACCCATTTTGACCAGTTACCACTGACCAGGCGTGTTCATCTTGTACTGTACCAAATGACAATGATGGATTGTTCATTGAAAGTTAGTTTTAATATTATATACTTTACCATCGACCATGGAAAAGGTCAAGTGACTCGTTAGTCTTGGCCACCAGAACACATAAAAAGTATGGACAAAAGGTTTGTGGGTCGACCCAACCCGAAAGTTGACCCATTTTGACATATTAGTTAACCAGCTCAACCCATAAGAAGATGGCCATTTCTAATGTATTTTGTTTTTTTTTTTGGGTAAAAAATTTAGGGATATGTTCGGAATTTTGCTGATAAAGATGGGAAAGTGTGGCAAGGAGGAGGGGGAAGAAACCCACCACCAGAAGCGGGTCATCTCGTCTTGACAACTCCCGACATCGAAGCACTTAGACCGAAGTCACCTATGAAAAATCAACTTCAAATGCAACAGCAACAGTCAAATTCCATATCTCTTACAGGTGGTGGGTCCAACAATCAGAGGCCAACTGGAAACTCCCCATCAAGCCATAACGGACCGGGCATGAACCAAGAACCATCTGGGTCTAATATCTCAGGCCCGGTACCATGGGGTCCAATGGGAGGTGGTATGGGTCCTGATGAAAGGTTCTTCGATAATATGTATGCGTATAATGGTCCTTTTGTACCCATGGGTGGAGACTACATGAATTATGAAACGCATAGAGCCATGAACAATAATATGTTGTAGTTTATTTATTTATTATTATTATAACGATTCATCTATAAATTGTTTTTGTTCTTTATTCGTTCAAATAATCATATATTTGACCAAAGAAATCTCATGTTGAAGTACTACGTGATATTCGCAAAGAATATTGAATTTGTGAAAGTGAAAGTCTTAATTGTCGTAGGCACGATCCTTTATTAGCATAAAATACCAATTCTTAGCCCCTCATCGTGTTAGCTGTCCCCAATATAAAACATTTTCGTAAATTTATAATGAAAGATGCTTTTTCTTTACGTTCCCATGATAATATGGATCTGGACAATAATTATTATAATGTTTTTGTAACTAATCAATCGTGTATGGCGTCTAAATATGTAATAGAAACAAGATCAGAGGTTGGTACAAACTAAATCTCTGATAGATGCCACTTCAAATGTTATTATTGACATTGTTGCCTGCATTTTGTATATTTTATTACTTTGGGCCGTTTGTTTAGAATTTAATGGAATTATTGATAGAATGACTCGTAGGATGTTTGTTTTTGACATAATTAAAATAAAATGTGTTAATAATTCTGTTATGAAAATTTGAATTTTCATATTTGCTCATACTCTTTCAAAACCACAAATATAACTACCTAATAAAACAAATGGTGATGGTGATATATTTCCACCTCAATGTTTGATAAATCCACTAAAGTTGTGCATCCTATAACTGTACAGTACAAACTGATAATGCATAGATATGGGTGGATTAATCAAATATTGAAGTGGAAATATATGACACTAAAGTAAACAATAACTATTTACTGATCAATTATTATTCACAGACATCATGAGTTAATTCAGACATCATAAGTAGAAGAATGAGTAGATGAATTAGGTTGTTGATTTTTAATGATTAACGGTTCACATTTAGCTTACTGCATTTGACGAACAAACTATATATACGCCTCACATTTGCAACACTGCATTTACGAACAGACTGTATGAAATGTAGGGGCTAGTTTTTTTTTTTCTTCCATTAATCTCTATAATTCTCTATCCAAGTATAATATAGATTTTCAACCCGCATTTAATACTAGTAATTCTCGTCAGTACTAAAAAAGTTGTCTTCGATAATCCTATTATACGATAGTATGCAAGTTAATAAAGTACGAGTAACATTAATTCGTAATTAGTTCTTTTACAATTTCTCCATAAAACTTTAGATATTTTCTACGATGACGTATTATTATTATTATTATTATTATTATTATTATTATTATTATTATTATTATTATTATTATTATTATTATTATTATTATTATTATTATATCTAAAAGACATAGGAAAAAATGAATTATTACTACTATATCTAAAAGACATAGGAAAAATTGAATAGTATCTAGGGGTACTTTCGACTTTTCACTTTTTTTTTTTTTAAAATTGCACAACCAAAACCCCCACACTTTATCCAAAAAATCAAACCTACCCCCAAATAAGGGGATAAATTGTCAAATACTCATTTTCATAAAAAATCTTAAACAAACTACACCCAAATATTTAACGGGTCATATCTTCGCGTTCGCAACGAGTTAAATTTTTCCGCCACCATCGTTAAACTCAAAATAATTTTAGGAACACAATGTCACTAGCTACACGCAAAACGGACGCTTTTTAAAAAGCGCTAAATATTTGGAGTACTTTTCATACACGTTAATTCTCCGTTAAATTTTTAAAAGTCGACAATTCCATAGCGAAATGCGGAGATGCACATATATTGTTAATTAAAATAACATTTAAATCTTTCACCGGTTATACCTTTTAGTTCGACTCGAGTTGCGCTTCAACGACATCATCGTTAACCAAAAAATGATTTTACAAACTAAACGCAATAAAATACATTGAAAACCGAACCCCCGTCGCGAAGCGAGGGCTCGAACACTAGTTATTATTCTATGACCTAATCAATCTATCTATACTCTTATTATATGACCTAGTTAATTGATTAATACACAATAGTATTGTATTTGAATTTCTATTATTGTATCACAAAATATTTGTATCTACTAGTACTAACACCAGCAGTTATATTTGACCAAATTAAAGCAGAAAAGTTTAATAAAATGAGCTTCAAACTTAAATCTTAAGTAAAATACTCCTCTTCTATTTCTAACAATGACGTTTGCTCGACAAGTGTATCCATTTCCATTACTTTATTAATTACTCCGTGTTATAATTCAAGAGGCTTATAACTACCTTTAATGATTATAAGAACAAAGAGAGAAAAAAAAAGAGAGAAGAAAGAGAGAAGAAATATTGATATTGATATTTCAAGAGAAATGGTACACCTTAAATGGCTACAATACATGTCTATTTATAGTGTAAAATATTACTATGCAAGAAATATAATAATAATAAAATTAACATCCAATCTAGATATTTTATAACACAATCTAGATATTTTATAACACTCCCCCTTGGATGACAATTTTATTAGAGAATAACTAGTACTGCCTCGTTAAAAACCTTGCTAAAGAAAATCCATTGGGATAAAACTTTAGCTAAGGGAAAAAGAGTGCAGTATAGAGTTGACTCCCCCTCAAGTAGGCAACGCTTGAGTTGTTACATCTTCTGAACATGCCTCATGCCAATATTATGAACGTGTGTTCTGAAAATAGTAGTTGGCAGTGCTTTGGTATAAAGATCAGCAGAGTTGTTGATTGAACGTATCTCATTTTAATCTAGTTGTCTTTTACGAGATCTTGAGTATATGAGAAGAATCTGAGGTTTTCATCTGAAACTGTATCATCTAAATCTTTTATGTACAAGTTTAGCTCCTGTGATTTGTCTACAGTCTCCTTCATGGTTTGCTCAAACCCTTGTTTCAATTCCTATTCCCTTGTAGTCTTTTCTGAGCCTTACCAACATACCATTCTTTTCCATCAAACTTATGACCGTTATGACCGTCTATGGCTTTGGCGCCTCGTCAGTACTTATATTTTGTTCAGTCACTTTTGATACTCTTCTTTCATTTGTATTATGCAAGCTACATTATCTTCATATATAGATGTTGGTGAAGATAGTTGTTAGTCTTTTATAGCGTTCTAGTCCACAAGAATCAATAATGATTTGTGTCATTGATCTCAACCAAACACATTTTCGAGTAGTTTCATATAATGCAATCACTTCGTCATGATTTGATGATGTTGCAACAAGTGTTTGTTTTAAGAACGTCATGATTTTGTGGTACCTCCATTTAGGAATACATATCGAGTTTGAGATTTATCTTTATGAGGATTTGATGAATGACCTGTATATACATAATCAACCAAATCTTGTTTTGAAACGTTAGAATAAAATAATTTTAAATCAGCAGTTTCTCAAGGGTATCAAAATATGTGTTTGATCCCGCTCCATTGTTATTTGAGCTGAATCTTGCCAACAAATTAACTGCAAGAGAAATGTCAGGTCTTGTATAATCTATAAGATACATAAGAACCTCAATTGCACTAAAATATGGAACTTCCGATCTGTTAAGATTTTCATGATCTTCGCAGGGATGAAATAGATCAGTGTCAATATTGAGTGATCTAACAACAATGAGTTTGTCTTTAAAAAAAATGTTTTAAAATCTTTTCGGTATAAGTTGTTGATGTACAAGTAAACCATTAGGCATATGCTCAATTTGCAATCCAAGGTAATACTTGGTTTTTTCAAGATCTTTCATTTCAAAATAATTCTTTAGAAGTTGAATGATTTCATAGATCTCTTTATTTGTTCATATGATGTTAAGAACATTGACATAAACAACTATGATCTCATATCCGAACATTGTTTTTATAAAACATACGTGCAAAATAAGTTTATATTTATACCCCTTTTTTTTATCAAGTAGTCATTTAATCGGTTATACCACATACGTCCCGTTTGTATAAACCCATTTAGAAATCTTTGTGATTTAATGGAATATATTCCCTTGGGTTTTACATTAGATGCTTATGATACCTTAACCCTTTAGGTATATTCATATATATCACTATTAAGTGATCCATACAGATAAGTAGTAACAACATTCATGAGATGCATTTAAATAACTACCAGGTTGATTAAGTATCTAATAAGTAATTGTATCCATTACAGGAGGATAAGTTTTCCTCCTAATTCATTTCTGGTATTTGTGGGAAATATTGAGTTACAAGTCTAGTTTTGCCTTGTAACTTCATTTGCACATTTTTTTCGGATAAAAATTCATTTGTATCCCATACGTTTCACATCTTTAAAAGTGATAACGATTGATCCGAAAACTTTTCTTTTATCGAGCGATTCTAATTCAGCTCGTATTGTTCCTTTCCATTGAGCTCAATCATGTCCATTTTGTATATTCAATGACAGATTTTAGTTCCAGATCATCATCTTTATTCATGATGTCATTGTAACATTATATGAAAATATCTCATAGAGATTTTAATTTCATTTCGGTTCCATAATATTGCATAATTTGTCAAAATTTTAGTATTTACATTTATCAATATCCTCTGCAGAAGGAATATTGATTTGTGGTTCTTCTTGAACACTTTCTTTTACCTCATTATCAGCTGATTTTCTTTTTCGAGGATTTTTATCTTCGGAACCAATTGATCTTCCACGTTTGATGCGTGGCAAAGACTCAACAGTGACATTATTGCCAGCTTTTGGAATTTCAGTTCGAGCTGAAGCATTTATCGCTGGTATATATGATTTAGTCACTCTTTTTATATCTGTAAATGCATCAGGTAATTGATTTACAAGTTCTTGCATATGCATTATTTTTGAACTTTAATTTCGCATTCATTTGTGCGAGGATCAAGATACCTTAATTGATGTTCATACCATGAAACATCATTTTCTTTATTTTTCATTTCTCCCCCTAATCTAGGGAACAACGTTTCATTAAAATGACAATCAGCAAAACGTGCTGTAAAAACATCACCCATCATGGGTTCAATATATCTTATGATTGAAGATGTTTTATATCCAAAATATATTACCATCTTTCTTTGAAGAATCATTTTATTGTGTTGTGGTGATACAATTGGAACATACACTGCACAACCAATGTTCTAAGGTGAAAAATATTTAGCTCTTGGCCAAAATCAAGTAGTAAGTGAAAATACTTATGACTTCCACATGGTCTAATGCGAATTAATGTCGCATCATGTAAATTTAAATGTCCACATATAAATATTGAGAGTTTTGTACTCATTATCAATTGTCTAGTTATTAGCTGCAACCGTTTATCTTATTAATTCAGCTAAATAAATTTTGTGTATGCACATGAGCAACTGGATGTTCAACAACAATCCCTGTAGATATATAATGATCATTAAATGTTTGAGATGTTAACTCACCAGCATTATCAAGTCTCATCCTTTTAATAGTGTAATCAGAATAATGTGTTCTCAATTTAATAATTTGTGCAAGAAACTTTGCAAATGCCATATTACGGCTTGATAACACACAAATATGAGACCATCCGCTAGATGCGTCTATTAGAACCATGAAATATCAAAATGGTTCACATGATGGATGAATTGGTTCATATATATAACCTTGAATTCTTTCAAGAAACATTGGTGATTTTTTTTTCCAATATTCTTTTCATTAATCACCATATGTGCTTTTCATCATATGCGCTTTTTATCATATGCGCTTTTAATCGCTTTTAATCATATGCGCCGTGTTTTTCATTATATGCGCTTTTCATCATATGCACCTTTTATCATATGCGTTTTTAATCATATGCGCCTTTTATCATATGCGCTTTTAATTAAATTAGGTACATATATTACTGTACCTGTTAATATTTAAATATATATATGCAATCATGCATCACCACTAATTTCATAAATATCCATAAGTTGTTCGTGAGAGAATTCAATTGAGATCAAATTATTATTTTATTATTTCTTTATTATTACTTTGTATTATTGATATCAATTAGTTGAAATTTTTGTTCAGTACATTATTCATCTATCATTATCTATCATCTTTATTCAAAAAAAAGGTGTCAATTCTTTGTCCCCACTCAAATTTGAGGTAACTTCCTAAAATACCCTTGCTTTATAATTACTCATTCTTTTTATTTTTCACCACTTTCTAAGTAAATTGTATAGAGTATTTGTTCAAGCTCTTCTTCTTCCAAAAACTTCAAGCCTCATTTTCTCTCTCTTGCCCAAAATTTGGAGTAACCCATCTTCTTTATTAGATATTTCTCCTCAAAAGATTTTTTTTTCCAATGTTAATGTCTTTTATTATTTACCTAAAATGTTCATTTTAGTAGTTGTGGATTTTCTTTCTTCACCTACATAATATATGAAAATTCCCAATTTGGTGGCCTTTTAGTTTCTCGACAACTTATCTCCTTTTTCTTATCTTGCTATTTGTCTTTTAAAGATGGTAAAATGCAGTGGCGAAGCCAGCATTTTGTGTCACTGATGGCACAAAATATAACGACATGTATTGAATCATAAAAAAAAAAAAATCACGAATTATGTTTCGGTATAAATATAATAAAAACCAAATTACCTTTTAATAGAAACATTTTTACGATATTTTCTTGTTATAAACCATTGATAACATCCATGGAATTAGTAAAGTGTTTCATTTCAAGCTTATATCTAAAATGTTGATTTCTATTTAATAAATTGGATGGGAATTCGAATAGATAATCAAAGTATGTAACTTGAAATCTTGTGCTCATATATATAATAATGTTAAAAATGGTTTTGGGAGTTAAATTAAGATTATCTAATAACATCTTCCCTGTCATTATACTTATACTTAATATTTCTTATATATTTTGTACAAATATCATTTAGCATTTATAAGAATATGAATTATGGAGTACAACTGAGTATATTCTTACAATCTTACAAGTATAAAGTTTAATGCCTAATAAGTATGAGAAGTGATATTTTCAAACAATCTTTTGATAGATCCACACAAGTTTGGTGATACTTTCCAATAATACTCTTTTAATAAATTATAACAAAAAAATCTTTTGAACATTTCATTAAGGGCAATTTAGTAACTCTGTGTGAATTTATAAAAAAAAAAACATGTTTGGAAATATCAATTTCTAATAAGTATTTTAGAATAATCCTAAAAAAAATATGAAGAGCTAAAGGTAATAAATTGTAGGATTTGAGAGTTTAAATTGTACAATTGTACATTCAGATAACATTACGTGTTTTAAAGTAGATATTTTATTTTTATATTAGGATAGATTACTGTCTTAATCTTCATTCATATTTCGTTTTATTGTGCTAATCACATATTAAGATGAGACCCACATAATGGATAGAAGTACTAATGAGTTTACCTAATATATACTTGCTTTCTTGGATTCTAAATTATGTAAATGGTTCCAAGTCTTAGCCTTTCTTTTCTTGGGTCCCACACGTTAGACTAACAAATGAAGATGATAACTTTAAAAAAACTGTCCTTTTCTAGATTTGTTAAACTTTAATTACCATATGCAAATATATGGTTACGGCGGTATTTAAGGTCAGCTAACATCGATTTTAAACTTTTCAGCTACAGTAGTTTCTATGCATATGGACAATCAAAGCTTGCTAACATTCTACACGCTAAGGAGCAAGCAAGGCGTCTCAAGGTAACTATATATTAAGATCAATACATTTTCAGTAAAAATTGCTCCACTTTTTTTTATGGTGCTACATCTAAATTTCTAATTGATATTTCTACAATCATCCAAATTTCAACAACTGTATATTGCTTAAAATATCCTGAATAACAAAATAAGTGAGTTACTGAGTTATCCGGTAGCACCAATGTTTTTTTATTTATTATTTTAACTTTTAAGATTATAAATTTAAGAATAAACATTAGTATGCATGAAATAAATAATGATTAATTGCATAAGTAATCATAAATGTTAGATAACATATAAAGACCCCATCGTATTCGTATTGATCGGAATTAATCTCGACCCATGGTACCGTGTTGTCAAATGACGTGTTGCGTACATAAAGTACCGTGTTGTCAAATGACGTGTTGCGTACAATCATGAGGTCTTATCAGTGTTGTAAATCTCCTTATTTCTCCCCGAGATCTCCCCGAGATCTTGTTTTTGGAAAGCCGTCGAGACGAGATGCCCATCTCCCGAGATTCCTCGGTCAGCGGGATTAAACTTGGTCAAAGTCACGATTTCTCAAATTTTCTCGCTCATTTCTCGAATTTTCTCCTAAAATCTAGTATTTTTTCGTATTTTCTAGCTCATTTCTTCATTTTACTTGTAAAATCTCGTAAAAATGTATATAAATGTACATATTTTTACTATTTATTCATATTTATATTAAAAAAATTAAAAAGTCAACGTAAGTCAACACCCGAGATCTCCCCGAGATTTTTCCGAGATGCCGAGATCTCCCCAAAAATATCCAAACGAGATCTCCCCGAGATCCGAGATCTCCAACCTTGGGTCTTATTAACATAAATATAAATGTTAGTGAAGTTAATAAGAGTTAGATTACAGAAAATATAATTCAGGCGGTATAACCGGCCATATATAACTTAAATAACATAAATATAAATGTTAGTGAAGTTAATAAAAGTTAGTAAACATAAATGATAGTTAGGCGACAGTGTCGACCATATATAATTTAGGTGGCAGAGCCAACCATATAATAAGAACAATACAAATGCACTAAGAACTTAATAAAAATTAGTAGTTCAAAATGTTAGTAGTCCAAAGTTTGATATATTCGAGTCTGAAAATTATTAATAATTTCATACCTTGATCAGTGACTCGTGATCGTTTGAGATATCCTTTGATTACACTAAGCTCTTCGTGCTGATAACGTGTTATAATTCAAGAGGCTTATAACTCCCTGTAATGATTATAAGAACAAAGAGAGAAAAAAAAAAGAGAGAAGAAAGAGAGAAGAAATATTGATATTGATATTTCAAGAGAAATGATACAACTTAAATGGCTACCATACATGTCTATTTATAGTGTAAAATATTACTATGCAAGAAATATAATAATAATAAAATTAACATCCAATCTAGATATTTTATAACACAATCTAGATATTTTATAACACTCCGTATTATATACATTATTACAGCTAAAATAAAACTAAACGGTGACAATAGAATATGGGTAGTGATATATACACAACCAATTTTTACAAATACACAACCAAACATGTTTTACAGTGTTATACAGTACAACACTATAAAACATGTTTGGTTGTGTATTTGTAAAAATTGGTTGTGTATATATCATCACCCTATAGAATATTGGTTCACCTTTCTAATAACTTTTTTGCGTTAGTCGACCATCAGATATATGCTATATTTTGGAAAATATAAGGGTTAGTTAAAGCATTTCACCAAAATTAAAGGGACTTATATTAATCATCTAGGGGCCATAGAAACAGTAAAATCAGCAGGAAGTGGGCGCATTTGCTCCATCCAATATTTTGACTCTAAATAAAGCTTCGAAACCCGACCCGCAACAACACTCATATCGGGTCTTTTATTCGGATCCTCTTCAACACATTCCATTCCCAATTTAACCAATTTCTCAACAACTTCCACCGGAAACGAATCCTTCAATTTTTTATCCATCCACCGCCGTACTCCGCCACCATCCTCCGCCTCTCTCGCCGTCTCAATCAACGAAATTCTCACATAGTTACCGTTCTCTTTCCTATATTTCAACGGTTCTTCGCCGGACAAAATCTCCAAAATCACAACTCCGAAAGCGTACACGTCGGATTTCTGAGTCGGAATGCCGGTAGACTGAAATTCCGGCGACATGTAACCTCTCGTACCTTCGAATTTCGTAAACTTCACTTTTAATCCACTTGAATCCTGTTCGGTGATACTATCAGATTCGCCACATAACTCCGCGGTACCGAAATGACATATTTTTGCGTTCATAATTGATGAATTCGTTACGATTATACTCGTTGTTTTGATATGATTATGAACAAATTTCTTCTCAAACCCTGTTGAATTGTGAATGTAATCAAGTCCGTGAGCTAGATCAGCCGCGATCTTAATCCGCGACATCCAATCCGATATAACCGTGAAATTAGGGTTTCTAGGGTTTTTCAATCCATCAGCAAGGCTAACACCTTTAACAAAATCATAAACTAGGTATATATAACATCCAGACATCGAAGCACCTCGAAGCTTAATTAAACTCGAGTGATGACTTTTACAAATCACCAAAAGTCGTTCTCGAAGCTCCGATTCGTTAATCGGACGACGAAGCTTCCGTTGAAACACGATGACATCATCTCCACGTATCGTGCATCTCCATGCGGCTGAAGACGATGATGAAGAATGTTTTGCAGATAGAAATCTGTTTGTAGCGGTGAATATTTCTTTGAAATCGTAAACGTGTGGATTTTCAGGTAAGGAATCACGTAGGCTTGATAACGAGGTTTGGCTTGAAACCGATGATTTCCATGAGTCTTTGTTGTAGCTATTGCTATCAGTTGATATAAACGTTGATGAGTTGCGATTAGATTGATCTGATTTTGTAGTTCTTCGTGACGTTGATGCTGTTGAGGTCGATGCAATTACGTCTGAGGTCATCTTTTTCGATCTACAGTGACAAAAGATGGTCATGTTAGTTGATTGAGTATGATTATAAAATCCGATTCAAATTGAGTTGGTGACACATTGGGGAAGTTGAGATAAAGTGAGAGGAGAAATGGTAAGACGAAGTTTTGTAGGTATGCAGTGTAGTCACTATCGAATAAAACCTTCGGGGAAAGTAGGAAAGGAAGCCGTTTTTTGGTGACCGTGACAACAGTACATTAATTTTAGGACAAATTACATAAAACATATTTTCCTTGTTTTGTTATTTTTGTTATTGTAGCTAATATATTCCATTCGGATATAAAAAAAAAAAAAAAAAAAAAGAATTTTCTCAAAGTTAATTACAATATGGGGTGTCGTTATCTTGTTAACATTTACAATTAAGTGTCAACTTCGCATATCATGTCAAATCCTTTATCGACCAACATTTTCAACTTGCGATTTTAACGCATGTTTTCGACACGTGATTCCTGCATGCGTTTTTTAAGGCGCGTTTTTTACCAGAGTTTTCGACTAGCGTTCTGGAGGCGCGTTTTCAACTCGTGATTCCAGCACGCATTTTCGAGGCGGTTTATGAGGTGTGCTTTTCGACGCTAAAACGCACCTCGTAAACGCGCATAGAAAAACGCGAATTGAAAAAACGCGCCTCAAGAACGCTGATCGAAAACTCTGGTAAATAAACGCGCCTGAAAAAATACGACTCAAAAAACGCGCGTTGAAAACGCATGTAGGAATCGTGCGTCGAAAATGTGCGTTGAAATCGCGAGTTGAAAATATTGGTCGATAAAGGACTTGACATGCGAAATTGACACTTAACTGAGAAAGTTAACGACACATCTCTTTTTGATTAACTATTGAAAAAGACTCTTTTTTATATCCGAATAAAATATATTACCTAGAATAGAAAAACGAGAAATATAGGTTAACTTTTTATGTAATTTGACCAAAAATTTATTTTTTAATTTTTGCCCAAAAAACGATGGATCAAAGTACAACCAATAGAAATATTTTGAAACTCATCTAATTGTTGATCACCAAACACCCAACCAAAATCAGGGACTTTATATGCGGGTTTCAGGGATCTAATAGCTTCGTCATCACTCTTTCATATTCATACTCCGATACTCGTATTCATATATCAGTAACAAGTAACTATCGTATTGATCAAGAAATCTCCCGATTCCCTTTCTCAGTCTCTAATCGTTATAACGATTTACTCAAATTCTTCTTCAATTTTAAATTATCAATCATGGTGCTCGAGGTACGTTTTCTTAATCACTATATCACTGTATATTATCACACTTCTTCCTCATTTAATTTCAAAATTTAGGGTTTTAATATTTTTTTGATATCAGGCTACGATGATCTGTATTGACAATTCTGAATGGATGCGTAACGGAGATTACTCTCCGACTAGGTTTCAGGCTCAAGCCGACGCCGTTAATCTGATATGTGGTGCTAAAACCCAGGTAATTTCATACTCATGTATGTTACGTCTACATACACATATACATATATGTTTATATAGTTAACTGCAGGGAGGCTTGTTGAATTTAATGCTATTGATTGGGACAACCCCTTTAGTTTAATTGATAGGGATATTTTTATTCTAAATAATTTCCTGAAAGGTTATACAATTCGTTTAAATTGAATTAGGTTGCAGGGAACATGATGTTTTAGGTTTAGTTAAAACTTAATTGTGTTTTAGGGCAGATAGGGTGTTGAGGGTACATGTTCAAGTATTCAATGATTGTATGAGCAACATTACCTATGAAAGTTCACCTTTTTTATATAGATTAGAGTCATTGATTGCAAAGTTGACAGCTTTATGTCTTTATGCCTTTGGGATTATGCCTAACGAGAAGCTGAAATTTTGCTATTGCTTTTTTGTTTACAGTCAAATCCCGAGAATACTGTGGGTGTCTTGACAATGGCTGGCAAAGGCGTTCGTGTTCTTGTAACTCCAACTAGTGATCTTGGAAAGATTTTGGCTTGCATGCATGGTTAGCTTGTTTGATTAGTCACGACTATTCGAATCGGAACACTTTTTATTTTGATGCACACTATGAACTGCTATTGAATTGCATTTCTGTGTATGAAGTGTGAAGTGCTAAAGTTTTTAAATTGTTTGGTTACATAGGTTTAGATATAGGTGGTGAGATGAACTTGGCAGCCGGGATCCAGGTTGCCCAGTTGGCTTTGAAGCATCGTCAAAACAAAAAGCAGCAACAAAGGATTATTGTGTTTGCTGGAGGGTATGCATTATTGTATTGTACCTTTTTATGTTGTAGGTTTTAGTATTTTCTGATTTCTTTGAACTTATTGTATGTGTTTTTTGGTTTGTAGTCCGGTTAAATATGACAAGAAAGTTTTGGAGATGATTGGAAAGAAGTTAAAAAAGAACAGTGTAGCTCTTGATGTTGTGAACTTTGGGGAAGAAGATGAAGCAAAAACAGAGAAGCTTGAGGCCCTTGTTGCTGCTGTAAATAATAACGATAGCAGTCACATTGTTCATGTTCCAGCTGGGTCGAATGCTCTTTCTGACGTCCTGTTGAGGTTTATTTTTGTTTTATTCAATACCTTTCTTTATATAATGATGCTTTTTTTTGTTTAATGTTGTGAAAATATTTGCTGCCAGTACTCCTATCTTTACTGGTGATGGAGAAGGTAGTGGAAGCGGCTTTGCAGCGGCTGCTGCCGCAGCTTCCGCTGGTGGTGTATCTGGCTTTGACTTTGGTGTTGACCCAAATCTGGATCCTGAACTTGCACTTGCACTTCGTGTGTCAATGGAAGAGGAGAGAGCGAGGCAAGAAGCTGCTGCGAAAAAGGCTGCAGATGATTCTTCAAAGCAAGAAGGGGAGTCTAGTTCACAAGATGCAACTATGTCTGAAAATGTTGCCACGTCAGCTTCGGAATCTGAGAATAAAAAGGATGATTTGATGGTTGGTTTCACTCTCTTTTTAAACCTGTATATTTCTTTTATACATTCAGATAACCATATTCACTCTCTGATGAGCCGCATAATCTTTATTCGGTTTGCAAGATACGTGCAAAATCATATTAATACAACAATATCAATACCCAATCTTGCATATGTGTGGTGTCGAGGGTAAAGAGACTGCTTTTGATTGGACCTCCAAACGTCATGAATGATAAGTATAAGTGCACAAGTAATGATAATAAAACTTAGCTAAATATAAGTAAGAGCATGTATAAGTTATACTAGGCTGTGAATATATGTATTTATACAAAGTATATATATATATATATATATATATATATATATATATATATATAACAAATAATAATTACAATTTACAATATATATTAAATCAAATTGAAATCGGAACCTAATAGAAAATACATCTCAAAGTAATATTACACCGTATGTTCTTGGAAAAATCCACAATTGACTCATCGTATGCTTAATTTTTTGATATTCTAGTATCTTGTTATTTATGTTATATTGTGGACATAATACACCGAGACTTGTTATTCATAACAGGATGATGAGAATGCACTGCTACAACAGGCACTTGCCATGTCAATGGATGATCCTGAAGCTACTACTGTTACAACAACAACAAGGGACGTTGATATGTCAGAAGCAGCTGCTGATGATCAAGACTTGGCACTTGGTAAGTTAATCCTCATAATATGCATTCATGATGATAATAATGATGATGGTCATAAGACAAGGTTCATCGATTATAAGTAATTTGTACAATCTTCACACATGCCTGTGGTGTAATTTGCAGCTCTACAGTTGTCTGTTCAAGAAGGTGCAAAAGAAGAATCCGGACAGGCGGATATGGGCAAGCTATTGGCGGATCAATCATTTGTGTCTTCAATTCTTGGTTCAGTATGTATAATTTTTTTATCATCATTTTGCTTTTTATCATGCGTATCAGCGACAGATACTTTGTTGAGAAAAGAACTGCTAAAAATACCATCTTTTTAAGATATTTGTTTGTCCTGATATTGGTTTTGCAGCTCCCAGGAGTAGACCCTAATGACCCATCAGTCAAAGATTTGCTTGCTTCAATGCAAAATCAGCTCGAGGTTCATCTTCTAACCCAATCCTATGAATGTTCAATAATTTACATTTTACTAAAGTTTTTTTTATGTTATTTTTTCTGCTTATTTTCAAGTCCGAACAGAAGAAAGATGAGGACAAAGCACCCAAGGAGGATGACAAGTGATCTTATATGCCCGTCGTTATTAATAATATGATCACTGGTACGGTCTTATAAAAGCTTATACAATTCTTGATAACCTGTGGATATCAGAAAATTATTAATTTAGTTTGCTCTTATAATTAAGTGAGCTATACTCTTGCTCAGTAATAATCTGTGCAAACTATTTATCTTCTGTTCATTTTATAGTCAATAGATGAAACACAAAAATGTGACCTATTATAGTTTTTGTATTTTTTGTATTTTTGAACTTGCAGGTCACCGGTTATGACGCCTTTCATAGAGATCTCTTTGACGATTGATGTTGATGATGTGTATGATGATGGGATAGTTGCAATGTGACGAATGTATGGAATATCATATTATTCTTGTTACCATGCATCAGTTTCTCACTTCTAATGCTTGTTTATGAACTTTAATCATGGTACTTGAACTTTAATCGTGGATCAGTTTCTCACTTATAGATCGATGAATGGCTTTCTTTAGAAAAGAAGCGAAGCTAGACTGAGTCAATCTAGACCGATTGTCAGTACAAATTAAATCGGTTTGAATCTAAACCACCCACTTGGTTTGTGCACGTTCTAATGAGAGTGCGCTCGCTAAAGAATTCAAACATTCATCATTTGTTTGTACATCGAAAGTAATTGACCACTTCATGAAAATAACAACCATTTACCAACTCAATATAACAGTGCTATCTACAAAGCAAAGCCCGTGTTTAACAGCATGGATTGGGTTTTCAGGATGGTCATAAAAAGTCAACACGCTAAAAAGTACTCCGTACTTCGTTTCTAAAAGAAGTGAATATAAAGGCATTTTTCATAAGAAACATTTTTTTTAAACAAAAGAAAAAAAAAACCGACTCCATGACGACTTTCCATCGACTAGTTCCATATGTTTTCAGTATGAAACTTAAATCACCAATCCAAATCACGAGCAAACACTCAAACAAGATCTTCGAGAATTTTGTGTGTAGTTGTGGTATTAATAGATTCCAAATTAACTAGATCCACCACTATGGTAGAGATAACTTTTTCTAATAATGAAGGAATGAATGAATATTGTTAGAGTAGAAGGTTATATTTATCGATAATCTATAATCTGTTTTAAACGTAAGTTAACACTAAATTAATATCAATTTAGTATGATTTATTATTTCTAATGGAAAGCGAAAACATGTACGGATTTAAGTGAAATGAGTAGATTTGAACCCTTCATCAAACTTACAAAGAAAACTAAAGCCCAACAAACTACACAACGACACGATAAAAAATTGCCTAATGCCTAATGACGACAAACATAACTAAGAAAGCAACAAAACAAAACACTACATATCTTAAAAAAACAAAATCAGTCAAACAAGCTAACATAAATCATTAAATTAATTTTAATCTAATAATAAATCCAATATTAAAATCAATATATCCACCATCTTTATGTTTTGATAGGTTGTAAAGTACAACTCATCAATACAGTGGAGACAAATGATGCACGAAGATGTTTTGTCACCCTCAATTCCCCTAATTATGAATAGTAGACTCCCTTACATATAAATAATATATAATATTTTTTATTTCTTCGATCTAGTTGTGTATGGACTATGGAGTATATGAAATTGTATATCAACACTTAAATAATATGGAGAATCTATCAACTTTAATGCTGAATTTATCAACACCTAAATAATATACCACTAAATATGATCAAAAACCAGCACCACGAACTACGAAGCCCAAGTACAATTCAAAAGGATTGTGATATTGCCCACGTATCATAAATTAAAAAAGGGATTGTGATTGGTGCCCAAATATCACATTGAAATTCGAAAGCAAGAACAAGAAGAGGAAGATCTAAAGAACTAGATTAGAACGTTTCGGATTTTTCACGGCACATATGGACGATGATATTGGTGGTTGTATGGTGGTCAAAGAAGGGTTAAAAACAGTCAGAGAGTAATCATAATGTGCTACGTACATCAGAATATGATGTCGGTTTACTCGCTCTCCCGAATAGCCCGAATAGGGAAAACCTTCTACCTTTTCTTGGTTGTCTTTTTCGTTGGTTGAGGTTTGATTTAGTTGGTTGTTTAACGTAGTCTTTCTTTGTCTCTCATTAGTGCCGGTTTGCTTGTTTGAGTATGTTTGATTGTAGTGTTTTGCGTTTATCTGTTTTGGTTATGTTCATCTTATGACTGAAGTTTTTCGTTTTATATAGTTTCATTGTATTTTTAAAAATATATATAAAAAAAGACCGCATTGAAATCTAAAATAGAAATATGATGATTTGCAAATAAATTAAATAAATAAATAAAAAAGAATGAGCTACTCTAATTCAGTAATTATACATTCAAGGACGAGTAGGGATGGCAATGGATACCCGATCCAGTGGATATTCATCCGATCTACCCGATTATTTGTGGATATGGACGATCTAAATGGATATGGATATTGATGTGGATGAAAAAAATTCATCCATGGATGAACCCGCTTTCACCCGAAATAACTAAATATATAAATTTATCACTCAAATTAGTATCATTTATGTAGTGATATTTCATTAATTATATTCATATTCACCTTTCTTTATATTTTCTCTAAAAATATAACTTTCTTCTTATATTTTGTTTTGTTTAAATAATCAAATGTATTTATCGTACTTTGGTGGTTCAAATGTGATTCCATGTAACTAAAAGTAAGCAACTTACATGTCGATATCTTTACACGTTTAATAGGTTATCTATTGAATATTTGTTATATAGATTAGTAAAATGTGACTATCAGGCGTATAAACTATTAAAAATATTACTTTTGATCGTATATAGTGAACCACCGCTTATAATTGTTAAAAATAAAATAAATTTAAACGGATATGGATAATTATCCATTAACCCGCTTCACCCGACGGATATGGATATAGATGGATGAAAAGTAAAAAAAAATAAATGGATATGGATATGGATACGGCCTCACCCGATTCATATCCGATCCATTGCCATCACTAAGGACGACGTAATCTTCATCAATTTCCTTTTAAATTTTCTTCTTCTTTCATTTTGATTTGTTTTTCCGTTTTTTTTTTATCATATAAATACCTCGCATAATTGTAATTTATGGCTCTAAACTCGCCGCTTTTAACGGTGTTATTTTCTATCATCTTTGAATTTGTAAATACTCAATGTAAACTACCAGTATTAAAATATAAAATATATTATATAAATTTATAATATTGATTTAAGAACTAGTAGTTCAATTATCATTCTATTTTGTTAAGAATAAGAATTGCTAAGCGTTTGATGGTACATTTTAAAACTCTGTATTTAAGAGGACTGGTTCCGAGAATTTAAGTGTCTATAACGAGGTGAAAAAGGTCTTTCGGCCATGCTAGAATGCTAGTAGACTTTGATTTTCTTTTCTTTTCTGAAGCCTTTGATTATTGTTTTTGGGTTCATTGTGCTTTATCTTCGCTGCTCCAGTTGTATTTCCCTAGTTCAATTGCTTCTCAAATCTTCGATTATGTCTATATTTATAAAAAAAAATGATGGGAAAATGGTCACAACGGGCAAACTACAAAGCGGAAACAAACCCGTTTGACCAACACTTTCCCGACCCGTATGAACCCGTGAGGAAACTAACAAACAAGCTATATCAAATCCAACCCAATTCAGTCCCAAATCAGCAAATACAAAATAATAAAGCACACACAAAAGACACGAGCTTTTTACGTGGAAAAACCTCTCAAAACGAGAGTAAAAAACCACGGGACCCGTAGGCCACTTAAATTCCACTATCACCAACAAGAGAGCAATACAATAAGTCTTCTCTAGATCAACTAGAGGCATACAACATCATCATACTCTTGAACAAGAACAATCAACAAGTATATGAAATAAATAAAGACAAAAGAGGAATAAATCACCCAAAAACTGCTCTCTGCTCCAGCAGCAATAACTCGACCTACATGCCTTTTTAGACGAATTCAACGGTTGAAAACCTTGGCACTGATGTCAGGAAGACACAGCCCAAAAATGGTAAAGATTCAACGGTCGGATCTCCGGGGATCGAAGGTTTTCTGGACTGCTGTAAGAAGTGACGGAAATTGGGATTTTTTCTCTCTCTTTTTCTTGAACTCTCTTCTCTCTTAATGAACAAAGTGGCTGCAACTTGAGTATGTATATGCCCTAATATGCAAGACCAAGTCAAACTTGCATATGGGCCAAATTGTTGAGCTTTGGGCTTGGACTATAATATTCCTCATATTTGTAAAACTCATTAAAACCCAACAAATCTCTCCCTTTTCAATTATGAGAAAGGATCGCCATCCCGGCGATCGAGCAACATATCTTGAGCTTCTCACTCGCCAAAGCCTTCGTGAGCATATCGGAACCATTATCATCAGTATGAACTTTATCAAGTTCAAACAACCCATCTTCAAGACATTCTCTAATCCAATGATACCGCACATCAATATGTTTTGTCCGCTTATGAAACATAGAGTTTCTAGCCAAGTGAATCGCACTCTCATTGTCACAAAGAACCGCATATCTTGACTGCTTAAACCCAAGGTCTTGTAAAAATCTTTTCATCCACAAAAGTTCTTTGCACGCTTCTGTTGCTGCCATATACTCAGCCTCGGTCGTAGATAAGGCAACACACTTTTGCAATCTTGATTGCCATGAAACTGCTCCCCCTGCGAAAGTCATCAAATATCCAGAAGTGAATTTCATGTTATCTTTGTTTCCTGCCATATCTGAGTCTGTATAACCAACAAGCATCGGTTCTCCATTTCCAAATGTGATACCCAACTTTGAAGTACCTCGTAAGTATCTCATGATCCATTTAACTGCTTCCCAATGCTTCTTACCCGGATTTGACATAAACCGACTAACAACACCTACCGCATGAGCTATATCAGGCCTAGTACACACCATAGCATACATCAAGCTACCAACCGCTGAAGCATATGGAACTTTATCCATCTCCTCAACATCCTCCTTTGAAGTAGGACAATCTCTTTCTGTTAGCTTAAAGTTGTTTGTAAGAGGGAAACTAACCACTTTAGCATTCTTCATGTTGAATCTACTTAGCACCTTTTCAATGTATTGCTCTTGTGATATATGTAACGTCTTAGCACCTCTATCTCTAGAAATCCGAATGCCAAGAATCTGTTTTGCTGGTCCCAAGTCTTTCATAGCAAAAGACTTTCTCAATTCTCGCTTCAACTGCGCAATTCTTTTAATATTTTTACCAACAATCAACATATCATCAACGTATAACAACAATATGATGAAATCATCATCACCAAACCTCTGAAAGAAAACACAATGATCTGAAGCTGTCTTTCGGTAGCCTTGCTTTCCTATAACCGACTCAAACTTCTTATACCACTGTCTCGGTGCTTGCTTCAACCCATATAAACTTTTCTGAAGTCTACAAACATAATTTTCTTTACCCTTAACCCGAAAACCTTCAGGTTGCATCATGTAGATTTCCTTATCCAAATCACCGTGAAGAAAAGAAGTCTTGACATCCATCTGTTCAACCTCAAGATCAAGACTAGCAGCTAATCCAAGAACCACTCGAATAGATCCCATCTTCACAACCGGTGAGAAAATCTCATCAAAATCAATACCCTTTTTCTGGCTGAATCCTTTAACGACTAACCTAGCTTTGTACCTTGGTTGTGAAGTAAGCTCATCTGTCTTCACTTTGAATACCCATTTGTTTCTCAAAGCTCTTTTGCCTTTAGGTAACTTCACCAGGTCATAAGTATTGTTCTCATACAAAGAATTCATCTCATCTTGCATAGCTTCACCCCACTCTTTCTTATGATCATCTTTCATTGCTTCTGAATAACATTCTGGCTCTCCCCCATCAGTAACTAATACATACTCATCAGCAGAATATCTAACAGAAGGATGACGGTCTCGAGTAGACCGCCTAAGTGGGACAAATGGGGGCACATCTGGTACTGGAATCTCTACCTGCTCCGGAGCATCACCAACATCAGTACCATGTTCATCATTCTGAACATCATCTCCAACATGTTGTGGAGTAACTGGATCCAAATCAACAAGATCAGTACTAGGTTAAGGAACTGAATCTGTCTTCTCAACATCTTTTAACATCTGATCTTCTGTAAAAACAACATCTCGGCTTCGTACAAGTTTCTTCTGAACTGGATCATATAACCTGTACCCAAAATCATCTTCACCATAGCCGAGGAATACACATGGCTTAGTCTTCATATCAAGCTTTGACCTCTCATCTTTGAGAACATGAACAAAAGCTTTACATCCAAAAACTCGTAAATGGCGGTAAGAAACATCTTTGCCGCTCCAAACCCTGTTAGGAACATCAAAACGCAAAGGAACACAAGGGGTTAGATTAATAATATGAACTGCCGTATTTAAAGCCTCACCCCAAAAGGAATCGGACAACCCTGCATGTGAAAGCAAACATCTAACTCTCTCAACCAAAGTTCTGTTCATCCTCTCTGCTAAGCCATTCAACTGAGGTGTCTTTGGTGGAGTCTTTTGATGCCGAATACCATTCTCCTTACAGTAAGCATCAAATCTGCCAATGTATTCACCGCCATTATCAGTCCGAATACACTTGAGTTTCTTCCCCGTTTGCCTTTCAACTAGTGCATGAAATTCCTTAAACTTCTCAAACACTTGATCTTTTGACTTTAAGGTGTAAACCCACACCTTCCTGGAATGATCATCAATGAATGTAACAAAGTAGGAACATCCACCAAGTGTTCTAGTCTTCATAGGCCCACAAACATCCGAATGAACTAGATCAAGTACGTTCTCCATTCGAAAAGAAGAATGACTCTTAAACACAACTCTGGTCTGTTTCCCTGCCAAACAGTGAGAACACTTACTCAAATCAATACCACTAACACCCGACAACACATTCTTCTTGAACAAGATAGACATCCCCTTTTCACTCATGTGGCCAAGTCTTTTATGCCACAACTCAGTAGAATCAACATTGTCCACAGCGTTAACAATGTTCTGGATGATCTTCGGACGCGTGATGTATAATCTTGAGTCTTTCTTGCCTCTTCCCACTATCATAGAACCAAGAGTTAGTTTTCAAATACCATTACCAAAACCGTTATAATAACCATCATCATCAAGAATGCCTGTTGAAATAACATTAAGTCTCATATCCGGAACATGTTTTACATTATGCAAAACTAACTCCATTCCCGTGTCAAATTTCAAACAAACATCTCCAATACCAACGATCTTTGATAACCCGGCATTACCCATCCTAGCAAATCCATAGTCACCTGGAGTGTAAGATGAGAAGTGATCTCTACAAATTGCAACATGACATGTAGCACCACTATCAACAATCCAACTCGTGTCATCATGAGTAAGATTGATCATATCATAATCAATACAAACAAAGAACTCATCTGTGATAGCGTTAACTTCAACCTTATCATCATCACCACCATCACTTTTCTTTTGTTTATTCTTGTCATATGCCTTTTTCTTCTCATTCTTCAACTTTGGACAATACCACTTTGTGTGCCCCTTTTCATGACAATTATAACACTCAACATTAACAAATTTACCTTTGCGTGAGCTGCTACGGTGATTGCCTCTTTTACCCTGACCTCTACTATGACTTCTCCCCCGCGTTTCTGTGACCAAGATATCTGACTGTGAAGAGGAACCTTGTGACTTTCTTCTCATCTCTTCATTCAAAATACTACCCTTAGCCAATTCCATGGTGATAGTACCATTCGGTGCAGAGTTGGACAAAGATGTCCTAAAAGTCTCCCAAGAGTCCGGTAATGTACCAAGTAACCAGAGACCCTGAATCTCATCCTCAAACTTGATACCCATACCTGCAAGCTGATTTATAATACCCTGATATGCATTTAGGTGATCTGTAATAGGAGTCCCATCATGGTACTTCAAAGCCATCATCTGCTTAATTAAGAACAACTTGTTATTCCCAGTCTTTCGTTCATATAACTGCTCAAGCTTTTTCCATAAGGCTTTAGCATCAGTCTCCCCAGTAATATGATTCACAACATTATCATCAACCCACTGCCGAATATACCCACATACTTGTCTATGCAAAATTTTCCATTGAGCATCAGATTTTTCCTCAGGTTTATCCTCAGTAAAAACAGGCAAATAATAATCTTTCACATAAAGAAGATCCTCCATCTTGCCTTTCCAAACATGATAATTTGAACCATTTAAACTAATCATTTTACTTGTATTAACTTCCATCTTTCACACAAGTCAAATCAAATAACCTAGCTCTGATACCAATTTGATGGGAAAATGGTCACAACGGGCAAACTACAAAGCGGAAACAAACCCGTTTGACCAACACTTTCCCGACCCGTATGAACCCGTGAGGAAACTAACAAACAGGCTATATCAAATCCAACCCAATTCAGTCCCAAATCAGCAAATACAAAATAATAAAGCACACACAAAAGACACGAGCTTTTTACGTGAAAAAACCTCTCAAAACGAGAGTAAAAAACCACGGGACCCGTAGGCTACTTAAATTCCACTATCACCAACAAGAGAGCAATACAATAAGTCTTCTCTAGATCAACTAGAGACATACAACATCATCATACTCTTGAACAAGAACAATCAACAAGTATATGAAATAAATAAAGACAAAAGAGGAATAAATCACCCAAAAACTGCTCTCTGCTCCAGCAGCAATAACTCGACCTACAGGCCTTTTTAGACGAATTCAACGGTTGAAAACCTTGGCACTGATGTCAGGAAGACACAGCCCAAAAATGGTAAAGATTCAACGGTCGGATCTCCGGGGATCGAAGGTTTTCTGGACTACTGTAAGAAGTGACGGAAATTGGAATTTTTTCTCTCTTTTTCTTGAACTCTCTTCTCTCTTAATGAACAAAGTGGCTGCAACTTGAGTATGTATATGCCCTAATATGCAAGACCAAGTCAAACTTGCATATGGGCCAAATTGTTGGGCTTCGGGCTTGAACTATAATATTCCTCATATTTGTAAAACTCATTAAAACCCAACAAAAAATTGGGCCCCGAAAATCATGGAAAATGAGCAATCGATCATACGCTATCGTAGGGATTGTGCATACTCTATCATAGGGATCGTGCGGATGAGCAAAAATCGCAAAACACTGAACCGAAACCAAACCGGTACCGATACCAAAAACCGAACCTACATGTCTTCGGTTTCGGCTCCTTTTTTTTAGAAAATTTTATTTTGATAAATTCGATATCGATAACCCCTACGTTTGTTATGAGTATTGGTACATAGATAAATTATCTAACATTAATATTTAATTACTCAATAAATTGATTATGAGCTAAAAATGTAATGTTTGTATGTTTATATGATTGTTAATTCGTCAGCAACACAAAATATGTTTTCCATTGATACTAGAGTAATTTCAAACGAATAAAATCAACTAGATAAAATACATGCCTGTTGATTAAATATTAGCTCAAAAAAGGTTTTTAAACATGTTGTAAAACCACCGACGGCTGAAATAAAATAGGTAGGACATCGTGCTGACGCTGACCATCATTGATGGTAACTATTTTAATATCGTAAACTATACTTGCCGACGATTCAATCATTTTATTTGAGCAGAAAAAATGACATAGTATCTCACACAATGTCTCACAAAGACATTGTCCTGAAAATTTATTGGTCTATCGTTAGTCAAAGAACGAAATGATTATAAAACATAAGAACAATTTACGATATATCTTGATGATTTGTACATAACTTAAAGGTTGATCATTTTAGGTAGTCAATTCTAACACACTATTTTTTTATTTCATAAACACCACTTAATATTAATTAGTAAGTGATTAGTACATACCATTTCATTTTTTTATAATACTCACTTATGTTATTCCATGTTATTCCATTGCATAAGTGTCCTTACGGAGGTTATATTTTCTTGAGCCATCATTAAGAAAATCGTTTATCTAATTGTCTCCATTATTTAACAGCAACAGCAATAAACATACGGAGTAATAGATTTTTGCAATAGAGTCTGATACGTAACTCATAAGCAAGCTAATGCCATGTTATTATAAGTATCCCACTTTTATGCTTTATTATCATCATCAACGGGACGAGTTATATTATTTGTGATGAATCAAGTCTTAGGATTGGTAGATAAAGCAATTTCAACATATCTTCTTCACGAATGATAATTTCAAGCTCTACTAAACTTTTCTTGAATTGAGCGAAAAGGGCCATCGAAAAGCATGAAGGAACAAAGAATATTGAGACTCGAGTTGATTCATGGTAAATTGACGATAACACGAGATGAACACTCTAATACCGTATAGAGTGATTAACAATGAAGAATTAAGGTTTACACATTTTAGAGGAAAACTACATCTATATTTCACTCAGTTTTGAATGGATTTCACATAGATCGCGGGGTCGAAAATTCGATTGGTTAACGTGGATAAATGATCCGAGTTTGTACTTAAATTAGCTTTTAATCATATTTGTGTAATTTCTCAGTTTGCTTCCCCTGCAAACTATTCGTGTAGGTTGTATATGTGGTATTGTGGGCTGGTATCTATACTCTCCTACCACTCTATGTATTCTGTTTCTTTATGGTATTTATAATCTTCCTTGCTTTTCAAAAAAAAAAAAAAAAATATATATATATATATATTTCACTCAGTTTTGATTACAACAATAATAGTACAGAAGCCAGAAGGGATTATTTACCGAGATTAACTAACAATCTTTTAACATCCTAAGTAACTCTTAACAAACTTAATTACATAATTTACAGTTGGTTCCCTAGAGAACTATTATTTACAACTCGATTCTTCAACTTGTGAATTGACTTTGTTGACTTACTATGGGTTAACTTTGTTTGATTGCTATATGTTGATTATTAAAATATACATTTATGTTATTCAAAAAAACATTTATGTTATGTTTTGTTTGAAATTAATATAATATATCTTACATTTAAAAAAAAAAAAAAAAAACATTTATGTTATTCGGAAAAAAATCCAAATTCAAAATAGAAGTGAATATGTTTAAAATGAAAAGGTGAACCTAATTTGTTTAATGTATCAATTATACTCCGTATTTAACAAAAACTATATGAAGAAATTTAAATCGATAAAAAATACTACGTACTAAAATAGTTAAATACAGAGTACCTCTCACGTATCTATCGTTACACTACGGTCGTGGTCAAGCTTTAAAAAAGAAATGTACGTGGTATTATACTATTTGTGCAGGTGGGGCTGGATCTTTTTTAATTTTTAAGTAATTGTTATTATTATTATATTATTGTTATTGTTATTTTAAGGAAGCTTCAATCCCAATGTTAAATCACGTGATTATGTGCCAGCTGTGATGTGATTGGGTCCTACTGCCACGACATCAGAACATGGGCCTCAGTGTCGCTCTACCGACGCCGCAAAGGAGCGTTAAACCAATGAAACGACAGCATGTTACGTGACTGCACGATAGTATTTTTACCCCCTGGCTTCTGCGCTTCCCACGTTGGCACACTAAATTTACCCTTTAAACGGTCCTTCGTATTGGAGTATTGGTTAGGAGTGATCCTTAGGTAGCTAACATACATTACATGACATTGTTAAATACTCCTCTAACATCTCCTGCATATTCTTTCATTTGATTTTACACACACATTCTTCCCTCCCTTTTTAGGTCCCATTCATTCTCTCGTCTTTCAAATTTTATACCTACTCATTGACATTTCATTTCAATCACTGTTGCCAATTTTATGTTTTCAATTTTCAAAATTTCACTTACTTTTTGTCGTTTCGATCCGTTGGGTTTTTTACCCATAAAACTTCGAAACTTTCGCCACTTAAGGAATTTTTGGGGGTTTCTGCCTTGATATACTGTATATATAATATATACTTATAATCGTATTTATATTTATTTTGTTCAATTGCACCTTTTATTCGGCATTTAGGGCTTTTATCCTCAGGTTTGTCTTCACCTCTATCATTTTCACCTCTAAAGTTTTTTTTGAATGTTTGTTTTTGGTGAAATGTGTAAAAATGGAGTCACGATTCTTTTATAATTATGAATGCTTGGATATAAATGGCACGTTACTAGGGTTTTAGCTCAGTTTTAGTTTATTAAAGCTCTGTTTTTTGTTTTTCTTTTTAAAAACTGAATTTTGTTAAGCTCTGGTTTAGTTTACTGTAGAATAATGCTAAATTTAGTAGTGTAAAATTATAAAAAACTAGTATTATTGTTTGTGTTTTTTCTAATTACAGATAAAATAACATCAGCACATGTAAATAAATAGTAATCCTCTTTAATTTCATTCTGTTAGTTTATAGTACTAAACATCTTTTTCTTTCTGATTTTGAATTTTGATTTCAGGAAGTTGAAATAAAAATGACAAGCCAAAGTTATATGGAAGAGATTGACTGTGCAAGTTTCTTTGATCAAATAGACGATTTGATTGAATTTCCTCCGGTTAACGATACGTCTTTGGATTCCGATAACTGTAATGAGTATATCAACATGTGGACCAACAATTTCGATGAGTTCCAGGTTTCTGATTCCGTTTTCATCGGTAGCAGAGGAGATAAGAACGCCACTGCAGCTCTGTCGGCGGAGCTTTCTGTTCCGGTGAGTTGATAAAGATTTTTTACTTTGCATTGTGTTTAATTAGTAAATGGTAATGATGTCATACATGTAGGTTTTGGTAGGCAGCTAAGTATTGTTTATAATTTTGTATTATAATTGGGATGTATGTATATATGTATGATGATTGTGCACATGGTTAGTGGTTAAATGTTTTTGTTTAAATTGAGATTGATGTTTACTTTAGATTTGAAGTTTCATCAAATCCTTGATATAATGCTTTTAAAAGTCATTGAAAATGGAGGGCGAAGGTTGAATTTTAATTACTCCACTTTTGACAATTTTAAATGTTTTTTGTATTTTGATTTTAGAAACTCAACTTACTGTTATTCAACTGTTCTTGTTGCTTTTGAAGCAAAAAGTTTATGGTTTTGATATCTTAATTCATTTGGGAACTTCAGATTTGAGACACAAAGGGGACCCAATAAGTAGAAATTATGTCTTAATTTTGTGGACCCATCAATAATTGTGATTTTAATTTGTTTAAAAAGCAAGGGTTATTTTAAATTTGGTAAGTTCCACATAGTTGATATGTTGTGGGTTCCATTTTTATGATGCATGTGAATGGACTAAAGATTACTTAAAAAGGGGAAGGAAGTAGTGTTCTTGAAGAAAAGTTGATTAAACTGTTGACACTGTTAAAGATGAGTCCTTTCCTAAAGAACAATCAATGGTTGTCTTGATTTGTACCAACTTTAGTGTAATGGGTGATTGTACTTATTAACTTTTTGTTGCTACAATTTATGAAGCTGATATCTAAATTTTATCTTGTCAAATGGATATCAATTTGTACTTATGTCCTTGTTTATGTTTTCTTCATCACAGTATGAGGATATTGTTCAGTTGGAATGGCTTTCGAACTTTGTGGAAGACTCGTTTTCGGGTGGTGAAATGACCATTAACAAAGAAAATGTTTCGACACAAAAAGAGACGGTAATTGTAAGCCACCAATTCGATACTTCAAGTCCTGTGTCGGTCCTCGAGAGCAGTAGCAGCAGTTCTAGCTCCTCCTCCAACTCGGGCAGTGGTAAGATGATCCCACTCAGCCCAATTCAACGTGGGCCACAAAAGGCCCGAAGCAAGCGTCCTCGGCCCACAACTTTTAATCCTCGGGTCATGATGGAACTCCTCTCCCCTCTTGTGTTTGTGCCAGTTTCATCTTCTTCTGAATCCGAAAAGAATTTTACATCTAGTTGTGGGCCGAATATGGTTGCGCCTGAGCCCGTTGAGAAGAAGAAAAAGAAGCTGAAAAAGCCCAAGATCCAATTCAGCCAGGTGGAGGAAAATGACAGCCACAATGATAACCGACAAGTCGTTAGAAAGTGTATGCATTGTGAAATTACGAAGACACCGCAATGGCGGTCAGGCCCAATGGGCCCAAAGAGCCTTTGCAATGCTTGTGGTGTTCGTTACAAGTCAGGGCGGCTGTTCCCAGAGTACCGCCCTGCAGCCAGCCCGACTTTTGTTCCTACATTGCATTCTAACTCCCACAAAAAGGTTGTTGAAATGAGAACCAAGTTTGGCCCGAATGAAACTATGGCTATTGTTAAGACCGAGCCAGAACCAGAGCTCATCCCAAACATAAACCCTATTGCAGATTACTTTTAAAGATGGTTAGGGTTTGGTGAAAGGAGTTTTGGTATTCAGTTTTAGTATGATGATTTGTTTTGTTTGTTGTATATGCTTGAAGTGGGGAGGATGATATAGAAATCAGGTTATATTTAGGTAGAGAGTATAAGATTATGAAAAAATAGGTTAGGGAGTCGGTCATATTAATTTGTTTGTTATGTTGAGTGTGGGAATGGGAATTCTTTGTGTAGTCCAGAGTCTTAAGATGAGTCATGTGATCAAGTTTAAGCCCTTTTGTGATGAAATCAGGTTCTTTTTGGAGTCATTTTTAAGACCATTTGTAGTGGTTGGGGGCGTGAATTGCTTTTTGTATTTTTTTTGATGACCAGAACGTGTATATATATATAAAATATAAATTATTATTATTATTATTAATATTAAAGTTAAATGAATTACAACGGATACATATCCGTTTGAAATCACCACCAAACTGCCCTCAATCATTTGCCTACACGTGTTCTCCCACTCCGTTGCCCAACCCGTTGCCAACCGCCCCACGCCACCTTTCTTGCTCCCGGCAACGCCTCGATACGGCATTTTGGGGGCGGCGCCGGGTGCCATGTCACCCCCCACGCCGTTGTCTTCTCACCAATACAACGAGTCTAAAGGTTAGGTTTTTTTACTTGCGAGTTGCTGTTGGAAATTTAGTGTAATTGAGGGATTTAATCTACACTTGTAAATGGGTTAGGAGGTACGGAGTGTACACCCATTAAGTGATAGATTACCCGGACCCGAAAGTGGTTTTCCATTATCACAAATTTGAGTGATTACGGAAGTATTATTCCTGCACTAGGTGAAACATCTCCATCGTGGAAATAAAACAAACAACTTTATGAAAAGGATTTAATCGATTTCCTTGATTTGGTTGTTGGAAATAAAACAAACAACTTTATGAAAAGGATTTGTTTTAGATTTGAAAAGGAAATTAGTTAGTGAAACATCTCCATCGTGGAATAATACTTGTTTTTGGGTACCTATAAATAAGGACTATCATTCATGAGAAAAAATAGATACAAAAACACCTTAATACTCTTATGCAAAAGAGTTCTTGTTTACTGCCAATAACAAGAACTAATCTCTGTCTTATCCCAAAGTGATATTCGTGTAACCCAGGCAATAAGGGTCGAATAATTACTTTCGGAAAGTGATACCACGATTCAGTGATTTATCCGGCTATCGATTATTTTACCCTACACGAAATTTCAATAAAACCTCCAACAATCGAAAGTAATTATTTGTTATAATCGATGGCGGCTACGATAAAACACATGACGGCGAATTTCTCTAAACTTGATAAGTTTGAGGGAATTGATTTTAGGAGATGGCAAAAGAAGATGCACTTCTTTCTGAGCAGCATGAGTGTGGTGTACGTACTCAGCACACCAATTCCTGAAGATCATGGTGATGATGCCACTGTTGAACAAATTCGGAAAAGGTTCAAGTGGGAGAACGATGACTACATCGCTAGAGGTTTAATCCTCAATGGTATGGCTGATTCCCTTTTTGATATTTACCTAAATGTTGAATCTGCTAAAGAACTATGGGACTGTTTAGAAACCAAGTATATGTCTGAGGATGCTTCTAGTAAAAAGTTCCTTGTGAGTAATTTTAATAATTACAAGATGGTCGATTCTAGACCGGTCTTGGAACAATACAATGAGCTCATTCGTATACTTGGTCAATTCACACAACATAAGATGAACATGGATGAGTCTATTCAAGTCTCAAGCATAATTGATAAACTACCTCCATCTTGGAAAGAATTTAAACATTCTTTGAAACATAAGAAGGAGGAGTTAACTCTTGTTGAGTTGGGTAGTCATCTGAGTATTGAGGAATCCCTCAGGTTGCAGGATAATGACAAGCCAAAGAGTAACGAAGTTGCTGGTACGTCTGTTGTCAATATGGTGGAACATAAAAAGTTCACTAGTAATAATGACAAAAAGGGAAAACGTAAACATCAAGGTAATAACAAAGTTGATCCTAATAAGAAGTCTAAATTGACTTGTTGGAAGTGTGGTAAATCTGGACACTTGAAGAGGGATTGCAAGGTTATTTTTGGCACTAACAATGCTAAGGGATCTAGCACAAATGGTTCGGGCAATGGTTCGAACAACCAAGCCCCGAAAGGTCAGAATATATTTAATAATTCAATTGAGAATTATTATGTTTCGTATATATCTGAGATTTGTTTTGTGCAGGATGATGATGTTGCGTGGTGGGTTGACTCTGGAGCTACTATTCATGTATGTAAGGATAGATGTTGGTTCAAGACTTACGAGTCGGTGACTGATGGATCAATTCTTCATATGGGAAATGAGTCAACAGCCTCTATTCATGGACGTGGTCGTGTGGATTTAAGTTTTAGTTCTAGAAAGATTGTTTCTTTGTTTAATGTTTTGCATGTACCACAAATTAGAAAAAATTTGGTTTCAAGTAGTATGTTGAATAATTGTGGTTACAAGCAAGTTATTGAATCTGACAAGTTTGTTCTATCTAAAAATGGTTTATTTGTTGGATTTGATTATTTGAGTAATGGAATGTTTAGACTAAACATTGAACATGTAAGTGTTGATATTGCTTGTATGTCTACTACTAGCATAAATAATTCTATTCTTTGGCATGCTAGACTAGGACATGTACACTTTAAAAGAATGCAAGATATGTCTAAAGATGGATTAATGCCGGCCTTTGATATGAACAATGAAAAGTGTAAAACGTGTATGTTGACAAAGATCACTAAGAAACCTTTTCAAAATATACATCGTGATACTGAAATTTTGGAATTAATACATAGTGATTTATGTGATTTGCATGCAACTCCTACTTTAGGGAACAAGAAATATTTTGTGACTTTTATTGATGATGCTTCTAGGTTTTGCTATGTTTATTTGTTACATACTAAGAATGAAGCATTAGATAAATTTAAAATATTTAAAACTGAAGTAGAATTACAACAAAAGGCATTGATTAAAAGACTTAGAACGGATAGGGGAGGTGAATACATTGACCAATTGTATTTCCAATCCGTTGGTATCATCCATGAGACCACAGCTCCTTATACTCCACAACAAAATGGTATATCTGAGAGGAAGAATAGGGTCCTCAAAGAGATGGTTAATTCCATGTTATCCTATTCGGGTTTAAGTAAGGGATTTTGGGGAGAAGCTATATTAACAGCTTGTTATTTGCTTAATAGAGTTCCTAACAAAAGGAACAAGATTACACCTTATGAACTTTGGAATAAAAGAAAACCTAACTTGAACTATCTTCGGGTATGGGGTTGTAGGGCTGTTGTAAGACTGCCTGATCCCAATAAGAAAAGTTTGGGTGAAAGAGGTATAGATTGCATATTTATTGGATATGTTGAACATTCCAAGGCGTATAGGTTCTATGTTATAGAGCCTAATGAGTTTGTCTCAATTAATTCTGTGATTGAATCAAGGGATGCAATCTTTGATGAAAATCGATTTTCATCTATACCTAGACCAAAGGATATGATTCCAAGTAACAATGGAATTAATAAGGATTGTAATGATGAAGTCTCTGAAAAGGTTGTTGATCAGTCACTTGAGATTCGAAAAAGCAAAAGAAAAGGGAAACCTAAATCATTTGGACCTGATTTTCAGTTATACTTAATTGAAGGTTCTAGGGATGATGTTTCTACCCAATATTTGTATTGTTTCAATGTTGATGATGATCTTAAAACATATGATGAAGCAATGAGGTCTCAGGATGTTGCATTCTGGAAAGAGGCAATTAATGATGAGATGGATTCTATCATGGGCAATAACACTTGGGTGTTAGCTGATCTACCTCCGGGTTGTAAACCTTTGGGTTGCAAATGGATCTTCAAAAAGAAGATGAAGGTAGATGGAACTATTGAAAAGTTCAAGGCAAGGTTAGTCATTCAAGGCTTTAGACAAAAGTCTGGAATTGACTATTTTGATACTTATGCTCCCGTGGCACGTATCACTACCATTAGACTGTTGATTGCTTTGGCTACAATTCACAATCTGGTTATTCACCAGATGGATGTGAAGACAGCATTCTTGAATGGTGAATTGGATGAGGAGGTTTATATGAACCAACCTCATGGCTTTATCATGCCAGGTAATGAAGGCAAGATGTGCAAACTTGTGAAGTCCTTATATGGTTTGAAACAAGCACCTAAGCAATGGCATCAGAAATTTGATGAAGTGGTTTTATCTAGTGGTTTTAAATTAAACCAAGCAGATAAATGTGTATATAGCAAATTTGATGATTCTGATAAAGGAGTTATAATTTGTCTATATGTTGATGACATGTTAATCTTTGGGACTGACCAAAGTCAGGTTGATTTAACAAAAGAATTTTTGACATCAAAATTCTCCATGAAAGATATGGGGGAGGCTGACGTTATCCTTGGCATTAGGATCAAATGTGAAAGCAAAGGAATTTCGATTTGTCAATCTCATTATGTTGAGAAGGTGTTGAAAAAGTTCAATTGCTTTGAATGTACTCCCGTGAGTACCCCTGTTGATCCAAGTGAGAAGCTTATGCCTAATCAAGGTGAAGCTGTATCACAACTTGAGTATTCTCAGGTGATTTGCTGTTTGATGTACGTCATGACTTGTACAAGGTCGGATATTGCTTTTGCTGTGGGAAAACTGAGTAGATATACTAGTAATCCTAGTACTCATCACTGGCAAGTAATTAGGCGGGTACTGAAGTACTTGAAGAAAACTATGGACTATAGTTTATCTTATAATGGGTTTCCTTCGGTAATAGAAGGATATTCTGATGCGAGTTGGATAACCAATATTGAAGATCATTCTTCAACGAGTGGTTGGGTGTTCTTGCTTGGGGGAGGTGCTATTTCATGGGCTTCTAAGAAGCAGACATGTATTACCAACTCAACGATGGAATCTGAGTTTGTTGCTTTAGCTGCTGCTGGTAAAGAAGCAGAATGGCTTAGAAACTTGATCCATGAGATACCATTATGGCCTAAACCTATAGCACCCATGTCTATCCATTGTGATAGTGCTGCGACATTAGCAAAGGCTTATAGCCAGATGTACAATGGAAAGTCTAGACACTTAGGTGTCAGACATAGCATGATTCGTGAACTCATCATGAATGGGGTGATTTCTATAGTGTTCGTGAGGTCACAACAGAATTTAGCTGATCACTTGACGAAGGGATTGGCAAGAGACTTGGTTGACAAGTCTGCTGTGGGGATGGGTTTAAAGTCCACATAAATGTCTAATTATAAGATACCCAATTCCCTTTCAATAAAAATTAGAAGTTGAATTCAGTGCGGAAGACTTATACTTAGAAATTTGGAGTACATAAATTTTATATCATCCCAAGGTAAGGTATGTACTCGGATCTGCTGAAGGTGAGGTTGAAGTCTAGATTCTTAACAGTTCATTTGAAAAAGTGCAAGAGCAGGTGCGTGACTGAAGCGAACTACCTATGTGAATGTGAAGTTTTGCCGCTTCAACAAAGCTTGGACTTTTAGCTTTGGATACATTCATGAAAGGATATGGACACATGGCTTGTAAAGTGTCAGGATAGCTTTAGAGTATTTGAAAACTTATGTGTATATTATTTTCAGTTATTCAAATGGGTTGAAGGGTTCAATTCTTAGAACACCCTGATTCTCGAATATTTGGAATGTGTAATGTACTAAGGTGAAAATTCAATCTTCAAGATATTTTCATTTATGCATGAGTTTTTGTTTTAATTTGTTTAATTCTCATGAAACGAATTGCACTAAATTGGGGAGGATTGTTGGAAATTTAGTGTAATTGAGGGATTTAATCTACACTTGTAAATGAGTTAGGAGGTACGGAGTGTACACCCATTAAGTGATAGATTACCCGGACCCGAAAGTGATTTTTCATTATCACAAATTTGAGTGATTACGGAAGTATTATTCCTGCACTAGGTGAAACATCTCCATCGTGGAAATAAAACAAACAACTTTATGAAAAGGATTTAATCGATTTCCTTGATTTGGTTGTTGAAAATAAAACAAACAACTTTATGAAAAGGATTTAATCGATTTTCTTGATTTGGTTGTTGGAAATAAAACAAACAACTTTATGAAAAGGATTTGTTTTAGATTTGAAAAGGAAATTAGCTAGTGAAACATCTCCATCGTGGAATAATACTTATTTTTTGGTGCCTATAAATAAGGACTATCATTCATGAGAAAAAATAGATACAAAAACACCTTAATACTCTTATGCAAAAGAGTTCTTGTCTACTGCCAATAACAAGAACTAATCTCTGTCTTATCCCAAAGTGATATTCGTGTAACCCAGGCAATAAGGGTCGAATAATTACTTTCGAAAAGTGATACCACGATTCAGTGATTTATCCGGCTATCGATTATTTTACCCTACACGAAATTTCAATAAAACCTCCAACAGTTGCAACTAACTCCAAAAGTTTCATGGAGTTAATTCTCCACTTAATCTTAGAATTTGTAATTGAACTCAACTGCAAACTTTTCAAATTATGAATTGTTTATACGCAACAAATTTAATGAGAGAACCATCATAGTAATGACTTAATGATATAGATTTAATTTTTAATGGCGAAAGTATTGAGATGTCTCTAGTGTTAATCATAGAATAGAAAAGTATACTCTTTGTGGCCATGAAAGTTATACTATGACGACTCCAATCTAACTGCTAAGCGGTTGGTCACGCTGTGAATATGATTAGTCGGTTCGCAAAAACGAGTCAGATAATCAAGTTAACAAAATCAGAGTATTGTATGATCAATTATAAAGTAACACTCCGTATTCCTTTTAGTGATAAATTTTATTCTTTACCCTAGCTATTTGTTTATGTTTCGTAAGGCGGAAGGAAAACTTGTTATTTCTAAATTAAAGAGGTAAAAAACACATTATTTCGGTTCGAAATTGGAGCGTTTTGTGTTCATTTATGAATGGAATGAATGACGGTGATTCAGACGCAATTAAGTAGACTTTGTTGGCTTCATGTTTCTTCTGTTTTGTATTACCGTTTTGGTCTTCTTTTGCATGGCTATTTATTGTTCTCGGGTGCGGCTCTTGTTTTAGCCGATTTTGTTTGTTCGGTTGCCGTTCTTGTGTGGTATAGTTTAGTTTCTTGGTGGCGGACAGAGTAGACCGTTGTTTATTTTTCAAGCTTTTGTGTAGTTGTGTTTTTGTAAGACCCAAGTCCGAATGGTACATAATTGTGTATATAATAAAAAGCTGGTGGCTTCTGTTTCAGCATGGGGCCGCGGCGCGACCCTTTAGGTCGCGGCACGACGGCGTCAGGCGGAAAGTCCTTGTTTTTTTTAAATTGAAGAAGGGCATTTTGGTATTTTTCCATGGTGAACGGATTTAAGGCCACAAGATCAGTTCAAAGGTGTCATTTACTCCTCTCACACCAACTTTATCCCCTCCACTTCAATTTTAGAGAGAGAACCCATTTAAGAGAGAGAACGCTCAAATAAAGAAGGAAGAAGCTTGTTTCGAGTTAAAGTCCAAGTTTTAAAGTTGTTCCCTACGTCTCTAGCTACGTTGTGATAGTGTTGGTAAGTCTTAACTCTGTGTTTTGAGTTAATTTGATTTATGGTTAGGGTTTTGTTCATTTAAGGCTTGTAAGACCCATTTGGGGATTAAATGGGTGAATTTGGGTTAAATTGATGTAAGGAAACCCTAAGGGTTGTAATCTAGGGTTTGGTCTTGTAATTTGGTGTTTGTAAGTGTTAATTGTGTCGTTAAATCACCAATACACTTGTGTGTTAGTGAAAGGTTGTAAATGGGTTCAAGTATGACCAAATTGTGAGTCTAAATATTAAAATGGGTCAAATGGGTAATAGTTGACCTAGTTGGGTAAGATGTACCCTAAGGTTGTGTTAGTTGGTGTTGTTAGACCTTAATCACTAGCTTTTAGTGATTTAGGGTGGTCTTGACCTTAAATGGGCGGTTTTAATATAAATGAATCATTTAATGCAAGTAAGCCATTAAATGCACATGAGTAAATTGTTGGTGTTTAGTCCAACGAGTTGTATGTTAATTATATGCATAATGTAATAGGTACGTGAAAGGACCCGTTCATATACATCATAAACGATTCACCATAGTTGATTACATCGCGAGATATTTGACCTATATATGATACGTTTTACAAACATTGCATTCGTTTTTAAAAGACAAACTTTCTTTACATCAAAAATTGACGGCATGCATACCATTTCATATTACATCCAACTATAATTGACTTAATATTAATCTTGATGAACTCAATGACTCGAATGCAACGTCTTTCAAAGTATGTCATGAATGACTCCAGGTAATATCCTTAAAATGAGCTAATGCACAGCGAAAGATTTCTTTAATACCTGAGAATAAACATGCTTTAAAGTGTCAACCAAAAGGTTGGTGAGTTCATTAGTTTATCATAATCAATCATTTCCGTAATAGTAATAGACCACAAGATTTCAGTTTTCATAAATATCCGTACACTCGCAAGTGTTTAAAAGCATTCTATTAGTTGTAGGCACCCGGTAACAAGCCTTAACGTTCGTGTTTTACCCTCTGAAGTACACCGAATCAGGTGCGTTTAAATAACCTCGAAGTACTAAAGCATCTCATAGTCAGGATGGGGTTTGTCAGACCCAATAGATCTATCTTTAGGATTCGCGCCTACCAGTCATACACCAGTAGTTATAGTTACCAAGCTAAGGGGATATTTCTGGTTTAAACCCACGTAGAATTAGTTTTAGTACTTGTGCCTATTTCGTAAAACATTTATAAAAGTTGCGCATGTATTCTCAGCCCAAAAATATATATAAAAAGGGAGCAAATGAAACTCACAATACTTTATTTCGTAGCAATTATGTATATGACGGCACTGAACAAGTGCAGGGTTTGTCTCGGATTCACGAACGTATCAATATTGTGATTCAATATTGCAGAAAAGTACGTAGACGCAACGAAAATGATAAACGTTAGGTTGACCTCACGAGCAATACCCTCGATCAATACCCATAACCTCCATAGCTATAACCCATATTTTCCTTAGCTCTATCACGTTTGAAAACTTATTTTGAAATCGTCAGAGTATAACTCCGTCGTAGTATTTTATGTATACTAATAATATCTTGAAATAATACAAAGAAAATATATATATGTAATGCGATTGAGAGAGTTTAGAGAAATATATTTTCAATTTTCTATGAAATAATGAAACCTATTCAATTCTATTTATAATAGATTTTTGAATTATTAAAGTGAATTATTAAAGTATGAATTATTAAAGTGAATTATTAAAGTATGAATTATTAAAGTATGAATTATTAAAATGAATTATTAAAGTGAATTATTAAAGTATGAATTATTAAAGTGAATTATTAAAGTATGAATTATTAAAGTTAAAGTAAAGTAAAAGTAAAGTAAAGGTAAAGTTAAAGTATAGTAAAAGTATAAAACTATATACGTTTAATACGCGTATAAATATATATAATATTAATTTAAATCGTTATATATATATAATAAAATAAAATATAAATATCGTTATCTTTATCATACTGGTTAAGTAATGGGTTGTCAAAAGTGGTTCTAGATATTTATAAAAGATATATACGTTTTAATAATAAAGTTCTTTTTAAACTAAAAACGTTTTTTGTACTTTTGAAACTAAATCAAATAAATATGATAATTTTGTTTTCCAAAACTAAATATATTTAAGAATCATTTTGTTAAAAGGTTAAAATAATGGAAATCGTTATACCACAAAACATTTTAGAAAAGTAGAATTATATATATTCATAATAGGTTTCAAGTTTTTAAATTACAGTCTGTTGGTGAAGCATGAGATAAAGTCCAAAGGTTAAATAAACGTATGAAATCATCTTAATGAAAAATGTCGAGTTACTTAACTTGTCGATATCCAACATCTAAGTTATTTACACTCCACGTTCTTATTTTCATATTAAATAAAATGAAAGTTAACATAGTTATCTTATCAAGGTCACGAGAAAAATATTATAAAACATGCCTTGGAAATTAAACATGAATTTCCACTAACCCTTGTCTAGTTCCCGTTAATTGACACATTTGTTCTTATTTATAAATCACTTTACCATTTTCCAAATGTTGTCAAAAAGAATAGATTTCTTAAATCACAGTGGACCTCATAACATAGGCCCGTAATCATATCATAATGTATCTGATAATTTAATCATTTGATATTATCTCTTAATTCTGTCGATAAATATATCGAAACAAATACGTTAATGTAAAGTATCATATATCTAATACTTTATTAATGTTTTCAGTTAATATTATATATTATATATACATATCTATATACTCATAATTGTTCGTCAATCGTCGAACACGGTCAAAGGGTAATTGATTACATGAATGTAGTTCCAAACTTTTTGAGATTAAACATTACAAATTCTGCTTATCGTGTCGGAAACATATAAAGGTTAAGTTTAAATTTGGTCGGAAATTTCCGGGTCGTCACAGTACCTACCCGTTAAAGAAATTTCGTCCCGAAATTTGATCGAGGTCGTCATGGCTAACAATAAGAATGTTATTATGACGAATTAAGTTGATTCATAGGGTTTTATCATGATTGAGAAATATGGATAAAATAATTCGATTACTCGAAACGTATGAGTGAAGCTATAGTAAAAGAGTGAAATGAGAAAATAGGGATTCATCTTATCTTTTGACGTCATCACGGTTGATCTCTGGATTAAAGAAAATCTTTGTAATCTATATAGGATTTGATTCTTCGGTGATTAAGGAAATTATGATCCTCTTCGATTTAATGCGATGATTCATCTCGATTTTTCTGTCGGATATTTCACTATAAATCCACCTCCTTCGTTTCCTTTTAATTCACACCTTCTATTCTTTCTCCCTCAATTCTTACTTTAAAATTATTCGTCAATATGCTTCATCCAGTGCTGATTCTCGATATACTACTCACTTTCATATCTGTCGTTCTTCTTTTTCATCTACCTCCAGAAGAATCTATTTACTTCTACTATACTCTTGGTTTTATAGTATTTTTAGTTCTCCCGTGTCTTTATATTGCTATATGCATCGATATATACGGTTTATAGTTTCTGGGTTGTTGTTGGGTTTTATATCTTCCCTTATATTTCGATGTCCCTGCTTCTGTCTTCTATAATCATTGTCATCCCCAATTAATGCTCTCTTTTATTTGCTGCGATTTATACCCCAATTTCTATTTCAGAGTTTTGTCCTTTCGTTTCTTCTTCTTGCGATTAAGCACCACTTGTAATGGTCCAGAATTCGCATATATGAATTTCGGAATGAACATTGTTAATGTTCTAAGAAGGAAATTGTAATGGCACGATCTTGACTTGTCAAATTACTAGAATACCTCGGAAAAGGCCGAATCTTCAAGAAATATTTTCTTGATATTTTAGAGGTTAAAGAGAATACAAGAGTCGTGTAACATAGCACATGATGACGTTATGATCTATGAATCATCACATTCCATTTAGAAACTCAGCATGACTTACTGTAATATAATCACGTTGATCAAGTGTCATTATATTATACTAGTTCATGCTTCAGTTCCCAACACTACTTCAAAAATATTCCTATTTTAAATTCGAAAGTTTCAGAATTTAGAAACTAAAATAGTTTCTTTTATGATATAATACAGACAGCACGAAGAGGTAAATGATTTCAGATAAGAATAATTATGGAAATATCTTTAGAAATATGGAGGATATTTATAATGAAAGATACGATGATATCTTAAAATTTCTAATATCAGAGGATGATGAAGAATATTGTCCGTAAGGGTTTAGAGTCAGGAGCAAGGTATTTGATAATGACTTCAGCAGACACGGAATCATTTGGATTCTTTGAAGGTAGATCTCGTCCTTGTGATTTATCCACAGCCTTCTTCATGGTTTGCTCAATCCGTATTTTTCAGTACCAAATCTTCTCTTTTTCTGAGCTTTGCCAACACACTACTCTTTATCATCAAACTTTTTACTGTTAAGGTCGTTTATAGTTTTTGCTGCTTCACCAGTATTTCGAGAACTAGTTCGCAGTTTAGGGTGTTTTTCAGAAACTTCACATTCAAAGTATATAAGTCCAGAAGATAGACACATATAATTGTTGGCGTAGACATGCTGCGAGATTTCAAAATACTGATTGCTAATTTCCGATGATTCGTATGGCAATTCTCGTTACAAGATGCAGATGAGTAAATGATGGGGTTTTGATAAATATAAAGATTTTTCGAAAAGTCAAAGATCAATGAAGTTGTTAATAAGTTTACTGCTAATGTGGCGAGATATGAAAGGTTCCCCGGTAATAATGATGAAGGGGTAATCATTATAATAAGGCTTATTCAAATGAACAATTGAAGTTGGTTTGCTGGAGCTGTGACAAAACCGTCTATTTTTAGAAGGGATTGAAAAGTTATTTTAGCTAGTAAATGCCAAAAGGTCTGACATGGATACATGTTAAATTATGACTTTGGTTTCAAGAGTTTTTCAGGTACGTAACTGTGGATAACATGTGGTTGGATCATCATCTCGATTGTTCATTATTTGAAGTGTCTTCAGGTATTTCGAAGGGCTTGAACACAGATTATAATCGTTAATATACATACGATGTTCTAACACAGTTTTGAAGTTAAAGTATAGCTTTGAAAGATGTAAGAATCTAAGAGTGATGATACCGGTTATAACTTGAATTGAATTCGACGATTTCAAAATCAGAATATGTAATTAGATTTTTGAATGAGTATGGTTGTTTTGATTTCTATAAAAGAATGTATATTGTTGTGAAAGTAGGGAGTATAATGGATGATTTGCTGAATCAGATTCGAAGAATGTAACATATTAATTGTGAATTTATATATCTCTCGGGTATTACCTACCCGTTAAAAAAATGTCACAATTAATATTTTGTACAAAAGAATTTTATTACAGTCTTTATGGAAATATATGTGTATATTTCTTCAGATGTAATATAGATTTAATGAGTTAATATTAAATTAAACTCACTTGATTTATGGTTAAGGCTAGGATAGATAATTTCTAAACTTTAGAAATTACATAATCGTCGTAGAAAGTTTTCCCAATGAAGTTATGAATCAATACTTCATCGTTGTGGTATTCCTTAGTATCTACAGGGCGTATGACGTCGATGCTCATGGGACAGATTGTGAAGTTGAGGTTTGCGATACGGTTGTTGTTGTTGGTGGTAATGGTATTTTTGATGTTATTGATGGTGGTACTGGTTATGTTGCTGGTGCTGCTGCTGGTGTTTGTAACCTTTACACCATATTCTCCAAAGCCACTACCCGAGCGCGAAGCTCGTTGACTTCTTCTATTACACCGGGGTGATTGTCGGTTCGGACAAGCGGATAAATAAGATCTAGAATTTGGTGTAGTATATAATCATGACGAGATACTCTGGAAATGAGAGAGAAAATGGTGTTTCGGACAGGTTCGCCGGTAAGTGCTTCAGGTTCATTGCCAAGAGGGCAATGTGGTGGATGGAAAGGATCGCCTTCTTCTTATCTCCAATGATTAAGGAGACTCCGAACCCATCCCCAATTCATCCAGAATAGATGATGGCTGATTGGTTGATCCATTCCAGTCACACTGCTTTCGGAGCTTGAGTGGGATTCCATTTCGGAATCCGAGGAACTTGAACTGATGACGAATTCCATTTCGTACGATTTGATAAAGGATTTTTCGATACGAAATGATTTTCCGGCTATCGGGTGGTATTCTAACTACATAGAATATCTATATATATAGATCAAAAGATTTCATAGATTACGGAAGAATTTACGGAATATGTCAGGAAAAGTTTACGGTAATAGATACGATAAGATATGATTTAGCAGATACGCTAAGATATGAATTTTGTCTATACACTATTCATGCAATCAATGCAGCAAGACATGTCTAGACTAAGAATGATAAGCAGGTAATTTCCTAAGGATGGTAAGTAGATGATTTCCGACTAAAAATGATAAACAAAACTTTTGACATGCAGACACGGTCGAAGTCCAGACTCACTAATGCATCTTAACAACTATCAGTTAGATACACTAATGCAAGACCTGGTTCGCTAAGACCACCGCTCTGATACCAACTGAAAGGACCCGTTCATATACATCATAAACGATTCACAATAGTTGATTACATCGCGAGATATTTGACCTCTATATGATACGTTTTACAAATATTGCATTCGTTTTTAAAAGACAAACTTTCTTTACATCAAAACTTGACGGCATGCATACCATTTCATATTACATCCAACTATAATTGACTTAATATTAATCTTGATGAACTCAATGACTCGAATGCAACGTCTTTCAAAGTATGTCATGAATGACTCCAGGTAATATCCTTAAAATGAGCTAATGCACAGCGGAAGATTTCTTTAATACCTGAGAATAAACATGCTTTAAAGTGTCAACCAAAAGGTTGGTGAGTTCATTAGTTTATCATAATCAATCATTTCTGTAATAGTAATAGACCACAAGATTTCAGTTTTCATAAATATCCGTACACTCGCAAGTGTTTAAAAGCATTCTATAAGTTGTAGGCACCCAGTAACAAGCCTTAACGTTCGTGTTTTACCCTCTGAAGTACACCGAATCAGGTGCGTTTAAATAACCTCGAAGTACTAAAGCATCCCATAGTCAGGATGGGGTTTGTCAGACCCAATAGATCTATCTTTAGGATTCGCGCCTACCAGTCATACACCAGTAGTTATAGTTACCAAGCTAAGGGGATATTTCTGGTTTAAACCCACGTAGAATTAGTTTTAGTACTTGTGCCTATTTCGTAAAACATTTATAAAAGTTGCGCATGTATTCTCAGACCAAAAATATATATAAAAAGGGAGCAAATGAAACTCACAATACTTTATTTCGTAGCAATTATGTATATGACGGCACCGAACAAGTGCAGGGTTTGTCTCGGATTCACGAACGTATCAATATTGTGATTCAATATTGCAGAAAAGTACGTAGACGCAACGAAAATGATAAACGTTAGGTTGACCTCACGAGCAATACCCTCGATCAATACCCATAACCTCCATAGCTATAACCCATATTTTCCTTAGCTCTATCACGTTTGAAAACTTATTTTGAAATCGTCTGAGTATAACTCCGTCGTAGTATTTTATGTATACTAATAATATCTTGAAATAATACAAAAAAAATATATATATGTAATTCGATTGAGAGAGTTTAGAGAAATATATTTTCAAGTTTCTATGAAATAATGAAACCTATTCAATTCTATTTATAATAGATTTTTGAATTATTAAAGTGAATTATTAAAGTATGAATTATTAAAGTGAATTATTAAAGTATGAATTATTAAAGTATGAATTATTAAAATGAATTATTAAAGTGAATTATTAAAGTATGAATTATTAAAGTGAATTATTAAAGTATGAATTATTAAAGTGAATTATTAAAGTATGAATTATTAAAGTTAAAGTAAAGTAAAAGTAAAGTAAAGGTAAAGTTAAAGTATAGTAAAAGTATAAAACTATATACGTTTAATACGCGTATAAATATATATAATATTAATTTAAATTGTTATATATATTTAATAAAATAAAATATAAATATCGTTATCTTTATCATACTGGTTAAGTAATGGGTTGTCAAAAGTGGTTCTAGATATTTATAAAAGATATATACGTTTTAATAATAAAGTTCTTTTTAAACTGAAAACGTTTTTTGTACTTTTGAAACTAAATCAAATAAATATGATAATTTTGTTTTCCAAAACTAAATATATTTAAGAATCATTTTGTTAAAAGGTTAAAATAATGGAAATCGTTATACCACAAAACATTTTAGAAAAGTAGAATTATATATATTCATAATAGGTTTCAAGTTTTTAAATTACAGTCTGTTGGTGAAGCATGGGATAAAGTCCAAAGGTTAAATAAACGTATGAAATCATCTTAATGAAAAATGTCGAGTTACTTAACTTGTTGATATCCAACATCTAAGTTATTTACACTCCACGTTCTTATTTTCATATTAAATAAAATGAAAGTTAACATAGTTATCTTATCAAGGTCACGAGGAAAATATTATAAAACATGCCTTGGAAATTAAACATGAATTTCCACTAACCCTTGTCTAGTTCCCGTTAATTGACACATTTGTTCTTATTTATAAATCACTTTACCATTTTCCAAATGTTGTCAAAAAGAATAGATTTCTTAAATCACAGTGGACCTCATAACATAGGCCCGTAATCATATCATAATGTATCTGATAATTCAATCATTTGATATTATCTCTTAATTCTGTCGATAAATATATCGAAACAAATACGTTCATGTAAATTATCATATATCTAATACTTTATTAATGTTTTCAGTTAATATTATATATTATATATACATATCTATATACTCATAATTGTTCGTCAATCGTCGAACACGGTCAAAGGGTAATTGATTACATGAATGTAGTTCCAAACTTTTTGAGATTAAACATTACAAATTCTGCTTATCGTGTCAGAAACATATAAAAGTTAAGTTTAAATTTGGTCGGAAATTTCTGGGTCGTCACAGTACGTTACATTGAAGGTTGCAAGTTTGAGTATCTTTCACCAAAAGGCGTTAAGGCGAGTGGAATAATTATACATTTATGTATATAATGTATTTAGTTATGTGGCACGAAATGTGGGGTAGTCGCGGTGTTAAGACACCACATAATTCGTAACGAGTGGGTTAGTCGCGGTGTTAAGACACCACTCAGGAAATTAATGAAATGTGGGGTAGTCGCGGTGTTAGACACCACATAATACGTAACGAGTGGGTTAGTCGCGGTGTTAAGACACCACTCTGGGATTTAATGACACGTGGGTTAGTCGTGGTGTTAAGACACCACAATGTCATAGAGGGTGGGTTAGTCGCGGTGTTAAGATACCACCCGGGGGGTTAGTGATACGCCGTGTTAAGTACACTAACGGATGTTGCGAACTTCGATGGTCTTTAGCGAGCACCATCTCCTTGAATGATTGGTTAACCGTGGTTTTGTGTAGTGATATAGCATATTATATTGTTTGGATTATATGCTAATAATTGTGCTAGCTCGTGATTTTGGGAATTTAGCGTTATACTTGCGATGATATGCCATTAGTTTGCTAGCGTGTATGTGGTAATGTGTAAGTGTTTGCAAGTAGGTATATTATATATATATATATATATATATATATATATATATATATATATATATATATATATATATATATATATATATATATATATATAATTATTGCATTCACTAAGCGTTATGCTTACCCTCTCGTTGTTTACCTTTTTAGGCTCCGGTATGGATAAAGGCAAGGGTATTTGCTTGGATTAGCGGACTCCTTAATGATTATACTTGCGTATTGCTTTTGAAGTTCGACCTAGGTTTGGGTAGTTTAACCCCAAACACCATGCTCGGGTTTTTGTTTGGTATTTAAACTTGTGGGTCAAAACTTATATTTTGATGTGTAAATGAGCGTATGGAGCTCGGTGGTCAAATACTCGAATTGTGGTTGCTAAAACATGTACACTTTATTTACTTACGCGGCGGAAAGCCTTTGTGTTGATGGTTGTCGATTACCACGAAATTTGGTGTTGTATAATTTTTAATAAGTCGGAATCAGGTCCAGGGTAAAGCAGCACCGCGACCCCTTTGGGGCGCGCCGCGAGTTTGAGCGCAGTTTGGTAACAGCTTTTTGATAGTCCCTGACCTCCAGTTTCCAGCGTGGGCCACGCCGCGACCAGATGAACCGCGCCGCGGTAATTGCCTGACAGGCTTGGCCTGTCCTTTAAAAAAATTGTTTTGCGATGTTTAACGGTTTGGGTCGTTACAAGTGGTATCAGAGCATGGTCTATGGAATTTAGGCGACTTGAGATAGGTGCCTAGACTTGGACTTTATTGTATATGCGGGACTTGTAGGAGACGGGTCGGACCGGGATTGGTTAGTGCCTAGGTCTATGTGAACTAACCTTGCGCTAATTGTTTTGTATTGTATTTGCAAACATTAAGTGAGATAGACATTGTACTAGCAAGTTAATGTGACGTGCTCGCGTAACAATGACTAGCTACCATTGTTACGGGTTCAAATCGTGTCAAACGAGCGATGTACGACGATTGTTGAGCAAGATGGGGCGGTCAGGTGTATGTGTATATTTATGTCATGTCTTTTCGTCTCGTTTTTTTAACCTATTCCGTTTTATAGAATGAAGATGAGAAACGGACACGACACCAATGACGGAGGTACGAGCGAGGACTCCGAGTTCACGGCCAAGGTTGAGGCCATTATGCAAAGGCGTCACACGGCTTTTATTGAGGACGTTAAGAAGATGTTCCTAGATTCGATTGATGAGCAAGTAGTTAATCTAGTCAAGGAACAAGTTAAGGTTGTTCTTCATGAAGATAATGTGGGAAGGCGAGACTTCTACTACAAGAATTTCAAGGATGCTCAACCTCCCACTTTTGATGGTGAACGGGACCCACTTAAGAGTGCCCGTTGAATCTCCGATATGGAGGGGGCTTTTCGTACTTGTGAATGCCCTCTCGATAAGAAGACGAGGTACAGAAGTAGCATGTTAAAGGGTGATGCTAAGATGTGGTGGGACAAAAAGATTCGGCTTTATGGTGAAGAACAATGCATGGAATTCAAGTGATATGAATTCAAAACGGAATTTTTCAAGGAGTACCGAACTTCGGCCGATATTTCTAGGCTTAAGGACGAGTTACGTGCTTTGAGGCAAGGGTCGATGGATTTGAACACTCTCAAGTCCACTTTCTTATCAAAGACCCAATTTTACCCGGAGTATGTCGGGAATGATCACATGTTGAAGGAAGATTTCTATCGAACCTTGAACGACAACTACCAAGAGAAGATTAGTAGGAACTCGGTGAAAATTTTTGATGAGTTGTTTGACATGACGAAGGGTTTTGAGTTGCTCATTTCGAGAAAGAGTGGCTTTACTTTTGGTAAAAGAAAGTTTGAAGCTAGTAGTCATTCGAACAAGAAGAGTAGGGGTGCAACCCAAAGTGTCGGTAGTGTGAAGAAGAGTGTTTCTGGAGGTTTTCCTTATTCCTGTCACAATTGTGGGCAAAAGGGGCATATAGCTCGTGATTGCCAGAAATCATCTTCAACAACCAAGCTCACTTGTTTTAATTGTAATAAGGAAGGACACCGAAAGTCGGAGTGTCCCGATTAGCGCACCGATCAAGTTAAAAGATTAGAGAAAGCGACGGGTACGGCTAGGGGACGAAATTATTTGATGACAAATGATGAAGCCAAGCAATCCAATGAAGTTTTCTCAGGTACTTTCATGGTTAACTCTAATCTGGCAAGGATACTATTTGATAGCGGTGCTAATTTATCGTTTGTGTCTCCGAGATTTGTGCCTAAGTTAAATAAACCACTAGCTAAGTTGAGTCATCCGGTAGAGGTCGAAATAGCGGATGGTAAGACGGTGCTAGGGGTTGATGTTTGTGAAAATTGTAATGTTGTATTTGGTGCCGAAACGTTTAAAATCGATCTTATCCCGATGACTTTGGGTGAGTTTGATATTGTTATTGGTATGGATTGGCTTGATCGTTATAGAGCCGATATTGCATGTCATGAAAAGTCTATTCGTGTGAAGACCCCAAGTGGGGGAGAATTAATTATTCATGGTGAGAAACGAAGAAGACTTGTGCCATTATGTACTTATGCACGGGCACGTCATTTTCTTAGTAGTGGTGGCATGGCTTTTTTTGCTCATGTAGTTGATACTCGTGAAGAGCCACCATCTATTCGTAAAATTCCGGTGGTTAATGAATTCGAAGACCTTTTTTCGGATGAATTACCGGGTGTTCCGGTGGAAAGACAAGTTAAATTTCGCATTGAGTTGGTTCCGGGGGCTACTCCCATTGTTAAAACTCCTTATCGTTTAGCACCAACGGAAATGCAAGAGTTGTTAAATCAAACCCAAAAGTTGCTTGAGAAGGGTTTTATCCGACCGAGTGCTTCGACATGGGGCGCTCCGGTTTTATTTGTGAAGAAGAAGGATGGTAGTATACAGATGTGCATCGATTATCGGAAGTTGAATAAAGTGACGATCAAGAATCGTTATCCATTGCCTCGGATTGACCATTTTTTTGACCAACTCCAAGGTGCGACGTATTTTTCTAAAATTGACTTACGATCCGGCTATTACCAAATGCGGGTCCGTGAGGAAGATATAAAGAAGATGGCCTTTCGAACTCGTTACGGACATTTTGAATTTGTGGTTATGCCCTTCGGCCTTACGAATGCACCGGCGGCATTCATGGATCTTATGAACCAAGTGTGCCAACCTATGTTGGACAAGTCGGTAATTGTGTTCATCGATGACATACTTGTCTATTCGAAGAGTATGAAGGAACATGAACATCATTTGCGCAGAGTGTCGAACACGTTGCGGAGGGAGAAGTTGTATGCTAAATTCTCCAAATGCGAATTTTGGCTAAGAGAAGTTCAATTCCTTGGTCATATTGTGAATAAGGAAGGTATTCAAGTAGATCCGGGGAAGATAGAGACGGTGAAGATTTGGGGACAACCGACTACACCTACGGAGATTCGAAGTTTTCTCGGATTGGCCGGTTATTATCGTCGGTTTATCCAAGACTTTTCTAAGATCGCTTCTCCATTGACGAAATTGACGAGAAAGAACGCGAGATTTAATTGGGAGAACGAGCAAGAAATTGCTTTTCAATTGTTAAAAGGAAATTGTGTCAAGCTCTGATCCTAGTATTACCGGAAGGTGTAGAAGATATGACGGTTTATTGTGATGCCTCATTAAATGAGCTCGGGTGTGTTCTAATGCAACGAGGTAAAGTCATTGCTTACGCCTCTCGACAATTGAAGGAACACGAAAAGAGATACCTGACTCATGATCTTGAATTGGCGGCGGTGGTGCATGCGTTGAAGATTTGGCGCCACTACTTGTATGGTGTCAAGTGTACTATTTATTCGGATCACAAGAGTTTAAAACATCTCTTTGACCAATGAGATTTGAATTATCGTCAACGTAGGTGGATGGATGTGGTGAAGGATTATGATTGTGAGATACTTTACCATCCGGGTAAGGCGAATGTGGTCGCGGATGCATTGAGTCGAAAGAGCTAACATCCGGCAATACGAGTGTGTCACACCCCCAAATAGGGCCGGGGGTATTTGTGACTAATCATATCAAATCAAGCAATTGTATAACAAGAACGACTCTATATGAGACGTTTTATTACTTTTATTGAGTTTTTGCAGCGGAAGATAAATAGTCATTATATTGTATTTAATGAACAAGGCATTAAATGTTTTTAAAAGAAATGATAGGTAATGCATGAAGACTCCAAGCATAGCAAGCAATCATCATCAAAGCAGCAAATACACAGCAGAAGCATTATGTAATACCTGAGAATAAACATGCTAAAAAGTGTCAACCACAAAGGTTGGTGAGTTCATAGGTTTATCATAAATCATAGTTTCAGTAATAGCATTAGACCACAAGATTTCAGTTTCAAGTTGATTGATACCAAATATATCAATCGAAAGAGTTGCTGTTTGTAATATCGCGACTAAACAAAATTACCTCGTGACACTTGTTATTCATGTCGTTGAATCATTATTATGTAGCCAAAGACCAACGGTCAACTGGCTAGAGACGTCACTCTCAGTAGCGCTACTCACAATAACTAAGCTTGCATCTTATACCTCAGCAATTAACGATATTACGGCAGGGATTTAGCATGAATTAAAGCATGTATGTAGCATAAAAGTTGGAGTACTTGTGTCTAACGTGTAAAACAGTTATAAAAATAGTGCATGTATTCTCAGCCATAAATATAGATAAAAAGGGAGCAAATGAACTCACCTTATTATGAGTACTGAAAGCTAACTGACAAAATGTGAGATTGACCCGAAATGGTATGTCCTGAATAATTGTAAAAATTTAACATTTATTATAATAAATAAATAGTAACTAACGGAGGATTAGCTTCACACTAATTTTGTATATAGGGGGTAAATTCAAAATTTTATGAACCACCTATTAAGTTTGAAATGATAGTCATAGTTCAGGGACCAAACTATAACTTCTAAATTAAATCATGCATGTTCTTGTTTTGGTTTTTGAACGTTCAGTAAACGCAAAACATTTTTTTAAGGTATTAAAATAACTAAACTTATATTTAATACAATACCTTTATAATTTTAAAAATACTATTTCACTATTAATCGATTTATTTTAAAATAAGAATTCCGAATAGCGTAACCGAAATATTTTTGGCGATTATTTTCGGTTCATTACACCAATCGATATGAATGATTAGATTATATAGATGGATAAATATTAAGGTTAGCATAAGTTATACCTTTAAAATGAAATCGAGTTAGGACTGAACTAAACACGAAAACTTCTTGTTTTCTCTTAGCTTGAATCTCTTGATTTCTTAGTACAAGACTTGATCCTTTGTGAACGATATGAATTTATTTTGTGTTAATGGTTTGTTTGGTGAAGGAAATTTAGTATGTATAGATTGAATTTTGGAGTGAACTAATTCAATAGATTTAAATGGATAGTGGGAGTATGAGTGAGCCAAAAAAAAATAGAAGTATCGTGATGATGAAATATTAAGATATAGCATGATTATGTTTATATGAATATGGGAATGAGGAGTATGAAAAGAAGTATGGGGATATATATATATATATATATATATATATATATATATATATATATATATATATATATATATATATATATATATATATATATATATATATATAATGAAGATAAAAATGGTGCAACATATGGGAGATGAGATTAGCTCATTATTAATATTTTCATAATGTACACGACTTTTCAATTTATGATATCGACATGCAATACCATTGTGAAATAGTTTTATGGAATTAATAATACTATAATATATCAATTATTAACAACTTGTACTGATTTCCTATTCTTAATAACTTAATAGCTTCTTCTAGATCTTTATATATATATGTAAATGATTTTCAGTAAGGAAGCTAAGACGATGTAACTAACATTGGTCTCTTTTCTTTCAATTAATTTGGGTTTTACATATAAAGTAAATAATATAATATTTGATTTGTATATAAATATATAAATATAATATATAAAGAAGTTGATAGTGGGAATTCCTTTAATATATAATAGAAAATGCATTGTAAGTATATCCGCAAGAAATGGAATACATGTGCATATTTTTGACTCTTTGTGGGTTGGAATGTTAGGTGAGTAACTATTAGTTATTAATTAATATTTAATTTGATAATAAAGCCAACACATATGGGAGCTAGTGTCTCCAACTTTTGACTTAATCTACTGCTATCTCTGCCCATAATTTTTTTAAAAAAATTAGTCAAAGTGTAGACATAATTGTTGGATGATTTTGGTGTACTTAATTCTTTCTTTTGAGTTATTTAGAGGATCATGGCTCGGTCGGTGGTCCTTGATATAGCCAAAATGGACGATTTTATTCGTGCGGTGTCGTTAGGTCGCAGGGTGTCAGATTCGGTATAGCATGCAGAGATTTTAATTTATATTTTGCGGGGCCCAAATTTACTTTTACTTTCGAAGGTGTAAGTTAACCTAGTGTCGAATTTTATGCTGATTAACGAATTGAAGATCAAGGGGATAACTATTTTTTTGTTAAATTACCTAGATAAAAGATAGTAGTTGATTTTAGCTAAATGTCCTAAATGCGGAAAAGTAAATAAAGTGGAAGGATATCCGGAGTATGCAGATCAGGAAAATGTTGACCAAGATATCAGAGTTGGATTAGGGAAAGGTAATTATGCTTATGTTAAGACTATGCTTGGAATGATGTAGATCTGGTTGGATTAGCCAATTACACATACCTACTTGTCTCTGAACTCTCGGAGTTCTCTTTGAGCAGTGAGAAGTACGTCACTTGGTCGTATAACTGAAGTGTAACAATGCTGTGACACCGCTAATTTTTTTTTTTTTTAAACGTGGCGGAAGCATTTACTGTTTTTATTACAAAATAACATTAACTATGTTAATACAACCAGTGTCACACGTCATTACAAAATACAAGTTTACAAAAGATTATTGTTCAAACAAAGCAAGACAACATCAGAGTTTCTTCATAGTCAAACATAACATCGCCATGCCCATCTTCTCCCCAAAATACGATATCTACAAAAGCTAATAACCTGCAAGGGAGGAGATGGAGGGGAATTAGCACGAAGCTAAGTGAGTACGACTAACTACAGGCCATAGCATACATAAGTGTTATACTAATCATGTCACATAGTCTAACTTATAAACATCACCCAAGTGCCGTCTACAGAGACTCTGGCGGCTCGGCCAAACCATTTACCACCAGCTGATCGGACTGGGGCTTACCAGAAGTTCCTCCACCACCATATGTATATACATAATCCACACGCGACGGACGCGTCATTCACATATATATACACTACGGTTGCCTAGGCTACCACAGAGGAACCCAACCCGCAGGTTGATCTCTCCTACCGAGGCTACCACACGATAGGGATGCACTGGGCTCCAGCAGACAAGCATCAACTAACATGCAGTTATCACAAAGTACTAACTAACCACAATAATAAGTATATCTAACAAGCATGGCAATCATAATATAACATGCTTCTATATACTATATTCTTCAGTTAGTCCCACTCACCAATTACCAACAAACGAGAAGGTATTCAGCTATCTAATCACTGAACCTTCTCTTTCTCCTTTTCTCCTGAGAAAAACATATACACAAGTTAGTTTCTGTCCATCAACCCAAAATAACACAATACAAAAATTTTTTGTCAGAAAAAGTGTTCGCTAAAAATTTTTGCTTAACACTTGTGCAATTTCAAAATTTACATCCTGGACATCAAAATACAAACGGGCAGCATAACGGCTAAAAATCAATACTTGGTAAAATATTTCACTGCCAAAGACACTCGGTCGACTGTCAGAGACAGTCGGCCGACTGTCTACACTCACTCGGCCGAGTATCTAGTCACTCGATCGATGGTCTCTCACAGACACACTCGGCCGTGGGTCTTACACACTCGGTCGATGGTCAAGTTGGTCGGTCGAGTGTCTCGAGACACTCGGCCGACTGTGTTTATCTGCAGAAGCTGAAGACAAAGTGACGGGTTTCACCCAAAATCGACCAATTCTTGCTCTAGAGCTCGATTACGACCTCAAAACTGACCAAATCAAAGACACTAAGCATGTATAAACATAATCCCACAAGATTTGGACTCAAACAACATCAAATCTAACCACTTTGACCCAAATTACTCACTTTGTAAAACTTTACACAAAAACCCAATTTTCTCAAAGATTAAAACATGAAAAGCTATGAATCTTACCTTGTTAGAATCAGTAAATCACAAGGAACATAAAGATGTTAATGATTCGAGCTCTAAAACAAGGATTAGAAATTAGGGTTTGGTGTAGGTGGAGAAGATGAAGGTACGGTGTGTGTTTGTGTGTGTGAATAATCTGGAAGCTAAAAGAAGAAATTAGAAGCACTAGCTCATCTAAAGTGGGTTAAATCCTACACTGTGCAACACACGGGTATTTATCAGTTATCTGATATCTTTCGTACATCATTTGGCAACCCAAACGAGGTCCAAATTAGATAAACAAACCTGTTCTGTGACCCTTGTCACAAACTGGTCCTAACCACATCATTATTTAATAGTAAATATTAAATAAAAATAAAAGCATATATAATAACACAATACTAACTTAAGGGCAACTAGTAATCTTACAGCTAGGCCCGATCGAGGATGTTACAAATCTACCCCCTTAAGAAGATTCTGTCCTCGGAATCTGGTCAAGGTCAAACAATTGGGGATATCGCGCCCTCATTAACTCCTCGGTTTCTCACGTCAAGTTAGAACCTAAACTGTGTCGCCACTCCACTAACACCATAGGAATCTGTTTCTTTCTTAGTTTTGTGACTTTCATGTCCACTATTCTAATCGGCTCTTCTACTAGTTTCTTAGTCAAATCAACTTTTAAATCCTTCAATGGAAGAATCTGACTTTCATCGTCTACTTTACACTTTCTTAAATAACACACATTGAACGTGTTGTGAATTCCTGCTAACTCTGAAGGAAGATCTAAGACTACCGTCTGATCATTCAAAATTTCTTTGATCGGAAATGGTCCAATAAATCTCGGTGCTAGTTTACCCCATTTACCAAATCTGATCACCCCTTTCCACGGTGAAACTTTCAGATAAACACGATCACCTACATTAAATATCACCGGATGTCTGCGTGGATCAACATACATCTTTTGTCGGTCTCTAGCTGCTTTTAACTTCTCACGTGCAATTTCAACCTTTTCTGCAGTTATCTGAACAATTTCGGGACCTGCAAATTGTTTCTCACATGCTTCTAACCAACATGTAGGAGTTCTGCATTTTCGACCATACAATATTTCATACGGCGGCATCCCGATACTCAAATGATACGAATTGTTGTAAGCAAACTCTATCAATGGAAGATGCGAATCCCAAGAACCACCATATTCTAAGACACGCGCTATCAACATGTCTTCTAACGTTTGAATCGTCCGTTCACTCTGACCGTCTGTTTGCGGATGATAAGCTGTACTTAGATTTACACGTGTACCCTGATTTTGTTATAAACTGTTCCAGAAATTAGATACAAACCTAGTATCCCTGTCGGAAACTATTGACAACGGTACACCATGTCGACTAACGATCTCTTTCAAGTACAACTCTGCCAAATCACTCAACGAAGCGGTTTCACGAGTAGCTAAAAAGTGAGCACTATTTGTTAAACGATCCACTATCACCCAGATCATGTCATGACCTTTCTGGGTTCGGGGTAACTTGGTTACAAAATCCATCGTTATATGATCCCATTTCCACTGAGGAATTTCTAACTGCCGTAGAGATCCATATGGTTTCTGATGTTCTGCTTTAACTTGCACATAAATATGACATTTCTCAATGAAACCTGCAACATCTGTCTTCATTGTCGGCCACCAATACAATGTTTTCAAGTCTCGGTACATCTTAGTACTACCTGGATGCACTGTCAATCTCGATTTATGCGCCTCGTTAAGGATTAAATCCCTCAAATATCCTAGCATAGGCACCCAAATTCGGTCTTTATAGGTCTTTAATCCTCTAGAATCGTTGCATAAGTCAAATTTTCTTTTGGTCATTTGTTCAGTCTTTAGGTTCTCATCATTCAAAGCTACTAACTGAACAGTTTTCAATCCATCAATCAAGTCGGAAACTATCTTAATTCTCATAAATCTAACATTTTTGACTGTTTTCTTGCGACTCGGAGCATCTGCGACCACATTTGCTTTACCCGGATGGTACTTAATCTCACAATCATAGTCTTTAATCAATTCTAAACATCGACGTTGATGCATATTTAATTCTTTCTGCGAAAATATATATTAAAGACTCTGATGATCTGTATAGATTTCGCAATGCGTACCATACAAATAGTGTCTCCAAAGCTTCAAAGCAAACACAACTGCAGTTAACTCTAAGTCATGAGTAGGGTAATTTCGTTCATGATTCTTCAACTGTCGTGAAGCATACACTATGACTTTATTTCTCTGCATCAAAACACAACCAAGACCCGCGAGTGACGCATCGCAGTAAATCACAAAGTCTTCTGTTCCCTCCGGTAAAGCTAAAACTGACGCTTCACATAACAACTGTTTGAGAGTCTGAAAAGCCTTTTCTTGTTCATCAGTCCATCGAAAGGCTACATCTTTTCTGGTTAACTTATTTAATGGGCCTGCTATTTTGGAAAAGTCTTTGATAAACCAGCGGTAATAACCTGCTAAACCCAGAAAACTTTTAATTTCTGTCGGCGTTTTCGGCGAGTTCCAATTCATTACAGCTTCTATCTTAGACTGATCCACTTTGATACCCTGTTCACAAATCACATGACCCAGAAACTGTACTTCCCGCAGCTAAAATTCACATTTGGAGAACTTAGCGTACAACTGTTCATGTTTTAGAAGTTCTAACACCAACCTCAGATGCTTAGCATGATCTTTTTCGGTTTTCGAATATATCAAGATATCATCTATAAAGACAATCACAAACTTGTCAAGATACTGACGACACACTCTGTTCATTAAATCCATAAACACTGCTGGCGCGTTTGTTAACCCGAATGGCATAACTAAAAATTCATAATGACCATATCTAGTTCTGAACGCTGTTTTCGGTATATCGTTCTCTGCAACACGTACCTGATGATACCCTGAACGTAAATCAATCTTTGAAAAGTAAGAAGCACCCTGTAACTGATCGAATAAATCATCTATTCTCGGTAAGGGATACTTATTCTTTATTGTTCTCTTATTCAAATCACGGTAATCTATACACATACGAAGCGACCCATCTTCTTTTTCACAAACAACACAGGAGCACCCCATGGTGAAGAACTTGGTCGAATAAACCCCTTATCTAACAATTCCTGAATCTGAGACATCATTTCTCAAATTTCTGACGGAGCAAATCTGTAAGGAGCTTTTGCAACTGGTGTAGCACCTAGAACCAAATCAATTTTATACTCTACTTCACCTATTGGAGGTAACCCTGGTAAATCATCTGGAAACACTTCGGAAAATTCTGACACAACGGGAATATCGGTCACCTGCTTCTTTTCTTTCTTAACATTGATCACGTAGGCTAAGAACGAATCACACCCTTTCGATATCGCCTTCTGAGCTTTCATTAGGGAAACCCTAGGAAAGTTAAATCCACTGCGCTCTCCCCTAGCTATCACTCGGGATCCATCGGTCAAACGAAAAGAAATCATATTCTTATCACACTTAATATTAGCCCTATTAGCTCTTAACCAATTCATGCCTATCACTACATTAAAGCTAGGTATAGGCATCAACAAACAGGTTAAAGGAAAGGAATGGCCGTCGATTTCGATGGTAATTCCAGACACAGATGATGTGCATGGAACCATTTTACCGTCAGCTACTTCTATCCCCAAAGGCGCATCTAACATCCTAACGGGCAACTTCAACTTATCAAAGAAGCCTAAGGACATAAAAGAATGATTTGCTCCAGAATCAAATAACACGCGAGCTGGAAAGGAATTAACCAAGAACATACCGGTAATGACATCATCGGTAGCGGTTGCAGCGTCTACCGTCATCTGAAACGCTCTTGCCTCTGCTATTGGAGGATTCTTTCTCTTCTGCCCAGCAGTAGAAGCAGAAGATCCCCCAGAAGTAACTGACCTCGCCCCTGACCCTGCCCCAGAACCGGCTCTTGACGTAGATGGACAATTTGCAGATCTATGCCCCTCTTGATGGCAACTCCAACAAACATTAGACTTAAAAGAACAAGCTGTTGATTCGTGACCTAACACTCTACATTTCAAACACCTTCTGGTCATTGGAGAACACGGACAGACATGGGTCAACTTACAAACATTGCACCAACTGGACTGACTAGAACCTGATCCACTCATACCAGACTTACTTTTTGTGACGACCCGAAAATTTCCGACCAAATTTAAACTTAATCTTTAGATGTTTCCGACACAATAAGCAAAGTCTGTAATGTTGAGTCTTGAAAACTTTTGGAACATTTACATGAATGCAGTTGCCCTTTTGACCATTCTCGATGATTCACGAACAATTGTTTATAAATAAATATATATATGTACAAATGTAAGTTTATATAATAAATGGAAATAATAAAATATAATTTAAACATTAAAAGTAAAAATGTAAAATAAGATATAAATAATTAAAAGGAATAAATAAATAAATAAATATATATATATATAGTTAATAATTATGATAATATATATATATATATATATATATATATATATATATATATATATAGTGTACAAATAGTAAATATTCAATATATGTTATCATATAATATATGACATTAATAACTAAATGTAATTACAAATTAAAATACATTTGTTATAATATTATTATTATTCCTTTTATTATTACTATTATCAATATATGTATATTTAAAAATGGAAACATGTAACTTGATATACCCTCAGTATTATTAAATATTATTATTATTAAATTATATATATAAAAATTTAATATTCATTATAATACATAATATATAGTTATATTATATAATTTGTAATATGTAATACTAATATATTAAAATATTGATATTACTTTTAATAATAATATCGATACTAGTGTCATTAATATTATCATAAAATATATATATGATACTCGATATATAAAAAATATTATTATTACTAAAATTATAATTAGTATAAATATAATTAGTATTATTATTATTATTATAAATAACATTATTATCAAGTTCATTAAAAAAATTATTATTGTAATTTATTATTATTATTAATATTATTATTATTATTATTATTATTAATGCAATTTAAATTATTAATTATTAATATCATTATTATAAAATCATACATTTGGATTCAATCACAGAATCTGTTTCAAGTAACATCACACTGTATTGGATTTTGTTTATATCTCAAAAATTATTGTATAAGCAGTATAGATCGTACGAGTTAGTTGAATTTATCCATCTGATTATTAATCTAACTTTTCTGATTGAGATTGCTGTCCCCAAATTGGTTATCAGTCCAAATCACCCTTCATTGTAGACCAATCGATCCCACTATCTGTATTAAGTCTCAAATAAACGATATCAATAATTAAATAAAGTTATACACTTCTGAAATTTGGAATTTAAAATTAAAAGCACAAGAAATCAGACATTACCCTCTGTTCTTGCTTATTTTTCAAACTAAACGATTTCTTAATAAATTTCAAAATCCTTAAATGCTATTTTGTTAGGAATCTCTTACTCAATCTATATGCAAAGTCTCAACTGCCAATTCTTCAAAACGAGTTCTAATTTTCGAAGTCAAACTTAATTTTCAAAAGCCAACAATTATGTTCATTGAGAAATTCGATTTTGTTTTGAGGTTTTAGGATCAATTGATGTTTCAGAAAGTTTTAAGGAACATTTTACTACCTATTTCGTGTTATAATCTTTGTCCAAAAAGCCTTCAATTTCAAAATCATATATTTTTTTTTGTGGTATCCGTCGAGCAGCAGGCCTGGCCTGTTTTCCTTATTTTTTATTATTATTTTCTGTTAATTAAATTCAAAGTGTTACATATTGCTCCTGGTTCATTTTCGATTTCTAAAACAAGTAAGATTATTATGGTTATGATTTGGTACGAATTCAAGTGATTGGATTATGAAGAAGATGATGAAGATTAACAAATATAGCTTATATATATATATATACGGGGTAATTAAATCAGAAACAAAAGAATAGAAGGATGGTGGTGAGTGTTTACGTTAAGCGGGAGGTCATGAGTTCGAGTCTGGGCTGTGACGCATTTCTTTTTTGGCATGGCTTCAAAGGTTGTAATTATTTTTATTATTAATATTATTATTATTTTTAATATTACTATTATTACTTATTATTGATATCATTTATTGCTATTAGTTAGTGTTATAAAGATATTATTATTATTATTACTATCAATAATATAATAAATATTAATATCATATTAGTTATTACTAGGTATGATTATAAAGAATTATTAGTATTATTATGCAAATTGTTAATTGTAACATTAATATTAGTATTATTATCATATGTATAGTTATTATTATTATTAATATCATTAGTTATCATTATTATTATTATTATCATAGTTATAATTAAGAGTATTGTTATTATAATAATTATTATTATTATTACATTTATGGACAACTAATATATGTATTACCATTATTATGTAAACATAAGTACTATGATTAAAATTATTATCATTTTGTTATTTAGTAACACCATTAAGTATTAATAACGATATTATTAGTATTAGTATCATTTTAGATTTATTAGTATTAACAAGAGCATTATTATTAAGTTTATCATTAGTAATAAGATGATTATTAAATATTAAGTGTTATTATCAAAATGATTATTTTCATTACCATCAACACTAAATTTTTCATTCTATTAAAAACTACCGTTATTATCATTATTATAAGATTTATCATTTAAAACTATCATTAATATTGTTATTAATAAAATCATTAATATTATTATCATTATTATCAACACTAGTATTATCATTATCATTATTTTAAAAAATTCCTAATATTATTTTAATTACTATCTTAACAAAAAGATGAAATATATACATATAAAATATTTGATACATATAACATAATACAAGTTATATTTTTATATAGTAATAATGAAATATATAAATTAATAATATAAAAATTATATCACTAATAATAATAATATATATATTTGTTCGATTACAAGTAAATGTTTTGATATATATACAAATGATATAGGTTCGTGAATCCGAGGCCAACCCTGCATTGTTCAATGTCGTCATATGTATTTTTACTACAAAATACAGTATAGTGAGTTCATTTGATTCCCTTTTACTCTTTACATTTTTGGGACTGAGAATACATGCGCTAATTTTACAACTGCTTTATTAAATGCTTTTGAAATACATTTTGAACTGCGAATACATGAAATGCTTTTATAAATGTTTGACGAGATAGACACAAGTAAAACATTCCTCGAATGAATTATGTGGACGTGATAATTGCCACCATTGAATTATGTGGACGTGATAATTGCCATAATTGATATGAATATTTTTTCCCTGATTATTATTGCTTGGTAACCTAAGAATTAGGGAACATCACTAATTTTGAGAATTAGTGCACGCCTAATTGACACGAATCCTAAAGGTAGCTACCGGGTTTAACACCCCCACCCAGAATGTTCACTAGATGGAAGGGCTAGTGGGCGTGGTGTTTAGTACTTCGAAGTTTATATGATTATTATACAGACAAGATGTTCTGTTTTAGGTATATTATTATGCGCATTATATGTTACGGTCGGTTACCAAGCCAAGCTATGAAAGCAATGAAAAGTGAATGTTATGTATCGAGAGAATGATTTTATACACAGGTTATGTGTATGTTATTTTTGTGCACAAGATATGTGTACGGTTACTAAGATTTATGAAAGATGATTTCGTACACAAGAAAGGTGTACTGTATTTAAAAGATATCGCATGTACCTTACAGGTGGGTATAGGATTCGGGCCCATTTGTACCATGCATCATTTAAATCTTATGGTCTATCAAAATGATGAATTTTATTGTTTTATGATAAACCTATGAACTCACCAACCTTTTGGTTGACACTTGAAAGCATGTTTATTCTCAGGTATGAAAGAAATCTTCCGCTGTACATTTGCTCATATTAGAGATATTACTTGGAGTCATTCATGACATATTTCAAAAGACGTTGCATTCGAGTTGTCGAGTTCATCAAGATTATTTTTAAGTCAATTATAGTTGGAGGTATTATGAAATAGTATGCTTGCCGTCAACTTTTGATGTAAAGAAAGTTTTTCTTTTAAAAACGAATGCAATGTTTGTAAAATGTATCATATAGAGGTCAATTACCTCGCGATGTAATCAACTATTGTGAATCGTTTATATTGTATATGAATGGGTCCTTTCAGTTGGTATCAGAGCGGTGTTCTTAGCGAACCAGGTCTTGCATTAGTGTGTCTAACTGACAGTTGTTTAGATGCATTAGTGGGTCTGTACTTCGACCGTGTCTGCATGTCAAAAGTTTTGCTTATCATTGTCGAAAATCATCTACTTATCATCCTTAGGAAATTACCTACTTATCATTCTTAGTCTAGACACTTCTTATTGCATTGATTGCATGAATAGTGTAGAGACAAAATTCATATCTTAGCGTGTCTGCTAATCCATATCTTAGCGTATCTATTACTGTAGACTTTGTCTGACACGTTTCCTTAATTTCCTCCGTAATCTACGGGATCTTCTGTACTATACATAGATATTCTATGTAATTAGAATATTATCCGATATCTGAAAATCATTTCATAAAATCCTTTACTTAACCGTGCAAGATGAATTCCGCAACCAGTTCAAGTTCGTCGGATTCCGATAACTATTCCGATATGGATTTTCACTCGAGCTCCGAAAGTAGTGTAACCGGAATGGATCAACCGATTAGCCATCATCTATTCTGGATGAATTGGGGCTGGGTTCGTAGTCTCCTCAATCATTGGAGACACGAAGAAGGTGATTCTTTTCATCCACCACATTGCCCTCTTGGCGAAGAACCTGAAGCACTTACTGGGGAACCTGTCCGAAACACCATTTTCTCTCTCATTTCTAGAGTATCTCGTCACGATTATATACTATACCAAATTCTAGATCATATTTATCCGCTCGTCCGAACTGACAATCACCCCGGTGTAATAGAAGAAGTCAACGAGCTTCACGCTCGGGTAGTGGCTTTGAAGAATATGGTTGATAATGCTAAAAACAAACATATATTTCATAGCATTATCCCTCAAGAAAGACAAGCTTTTAGTTGCAACTGTTCTATTTACAAGTGATATTCGTTTAAATAATAAAAGGTGAAGACAAAAGACCGATTTGACGAAATGAAGACACAAACGACCAAAAAGCTCAAAAGTACAAAGTACAATCAAAGTGGTTCCAATTATTGATAAGAAACGTCTCAAAATTACAAGAGTACAAGACGCAAAACGCAAAGTACAAGATATTAAATTGTACGCAAGGACGTTCAAAAATCCAGAACCGGGACCAAAGTCAACTCTCAACGCTCGATGCAACGGACTAAAAATTACAAGTCTACTATGTACAAGAATAAAATATAATATTTAAATTATTATATAAATTATTTATATATTATATATTATAATAAAAACCGTCGGCAAAGCTAGGATCCAAAGTATGTGAGCTGGTTTTCAGACCTCCGCACTCGTGGTACTTTTGTGAAGTAAACCTCAGCACTCGCGGAGGTCTACAGTGAAGTCAGGATCTATAAATTCAGCATTTTCGGACATTTTATTGACACATATTTTTACTTTTATTTTCTTTTTCTTAAAAACCCCATGTACCAAGTATCACTCCAATTAGTAATCTCAATTTGTAATTTAAATTTTAAGTTAGTGATAATAATAAGGTTGGTTAGTCGAATGTTTTAAGGTCTTGTAAGTCGGAACTCTGTCCGTGTAACGCTACGCTATTTTTAACCACTGTAAGTTATGTTTATGTTATTTTCATTAATGTCTCATAGCTAAGTTATTATTATGCTTATTTAAGCCGAAGTAATCATGATGTTGGGCTAAAAATATTAAAATTGGGTAATTAGGCTTTGTACCATAATTGGGGTTTGGACAAAAGAACGACACTTGTGGAAATTAGACTATGGGCTATTAATGGGCTTTATATTTGTTTAACTAAATGATAGTTTGTTAATTTTAATATAAAGATTTATAATTGGACATACCTATAAATAACCTTATACACTCAATCGGACACGATGGGGCGGGTATTTATATGTACGAATAATCGTTCATTTAACCGGACACGGGATTGGATTAATAGTCTATGGAATTATTAAAACAGGGGTGAAATTATGTACAAGGACACTTGGCATAATTGATAACAAAGTATTAAAACCTTGGGTTACACGCAGTCGATAACCTGGTGTAATTATTAAACAAAGTATTAAAACCTTGTTACAGTTTAAGTCCCCAATTAGTTGGAATATTTGGCTTCGGATATAAGGATAATTTGACGAGGATACTCGTACTTTATATTTATGACTGATGGACTGTTATGGATAAAAACCAGACGGGCATATTAAATAATCCAGGACAAGGGACAATTAACCCATGGGAATAAACTAAAATCAACACGTCAAACATCATGATTACGGAAGTTTAAATAAGCATAATTCCTTTATTTTCATATTTAATTGCACTTCTAATTATCGCACTTTTATTTATTGTCATTGTATTTAATTGCACTTTTAATTATCGTACTCTTTAATTATCGCAATTTTATTTTATCGCACTTTCATTTTCGTTATTCACTTTACATTTTAAATTAAGTCTTTTATATAATTAATATTTTACATTAGGTTTTAACTGCGACTAAAGTTTTAAAATCGACAAACCGGTCATTAAACGGTAAAAACTCCATTTTATAATAATAATATTACTTATATATATATTTGTATTTTTATAAGTTAAAACTAATATAGCGTTAAGCTTGTTTAAGTGTATCCCTGTGGAACGAACCGGACTTACTAAAAACTACACTACTGTACGATTAGGTACACTGCCTATAAGTATTGTAGCAAGGTTTAGGTATATCCATTCTATAAATAAATAAGTAACTTGTGTAAAATTGTATCGTATTTAATAGTATTTCCTTGTAAAAATTAATAGTATTTTATACCCCTTCGCTTTAACATCAAGTATTTTTGGCACCGCTACCGGAGACTTATAAACGCCGAAAGCGTAACGCTATATATAAAAAAAAAAGATTTTTATAAAAGTTTTTATTAAGTTCTTTTTATAAAAATATAAGTTTTAAAAATAATAAAAATATAAAAATACAAAAAGAAAGAAAAATATATTTATATTTTTAAGAGTTTATAATATTTATAAAGTGAATAAGTATTTTTATTTTAGTTTTAAAATTTAATTTTTATTTAAGTTACTACTATATTTTTATATATATTGAAAAACAAAATTAAAAAAAAAAATTTGAACCTGAAAAAAAAATCGACCTGCATCTTATCTGAAACCGGGGTATCCGCACTCGCGGTACTTTATGCCAGCTGGAATCCGCACTCGCGGAACTTTCTGACAGGTCAAACCTCAGACTGTAATTAATGCGAAATTAGGGTTAATTTTATTATTATTAATATTAATTAGGGTTTTAATTAAATTATTATTTAGTTTAAGTTTTTAATTTATTTGTATTATTAAGTTATAATTAGTTTTATTAAATATATAAACTAATACTTTTATAAAATATTAATATAAAAATAATATTTTTATAAAAATTGTACTTTTTACAACTATAAGTTTTATTTTTAAAATTTCGTATTTCTTTTTAATTGTTTATTCGTAATATTTGTATTTTTCGCTCGTATTTAGTTTTAAGATATAGTTTTTGCCATAGTTATTTTTATTTCTAGATTTTTAGGCTTTGCCGTAAAATCCCTTAAGTGCTTTTTCTTTAGACTAAGATCTAGGTGCTTTAGAATTTTGTGACGCCTTTTTAAGTTTTAGTACCTTTTTAAGTTATTGCCGTTTTGGGATATAGTATTTCTTTTAAGCTTTAATATTTTTAGACGCAACTTTTAATTTTTAGTTTTTAGTTCCTTTTTAAGTTTCGACGCGCTACTTTCTTATTTTTATCTTTCAACGCCTATTATTTTTCAATCTTTTATTTTTCGACGTTTTTCGACGCGCTCTTTTTCTTTCTTATTTCTCGACATTCTAGTTTTAGGACTTAGATTTTTTTTTCTATTTCTTCTCTAAAATATCTTTAAATTACGAAAAATTATTTTAAGCAGTTAAATTGATAGACATCAAAATTTTCTGGTTCGTAGTAATAGTTAGATTTGTACGTGGACCGGGTTATTGGAGCCAAACAGTACTCAATTATATTGAGACCAAACGAATCCTGCCCCCCTGCTGCATCTTTTGGCTATTCGAAACGTGGGAAAAATCAGAAAAGTCTATTAATTTGATAACTTATATAATTTTTCTTATTTTTATAACTAATAGGATATTCAGTGAATGCACTGAGCAAAACGTTCACCACCTTTTGTACGTTCACCACCTGTAACTCGATCAAGACATCTAGCAAATATTGTCGCCGTTGATTTTTCTTTAGAATCGTCATCCAGTCGACCAAGTACTCCAATTCAAATTTCCAATAATTCATTTTTTGAACCCGACATCACAATTGAGAATCCGGAGAATATTCAGGGGCAATTCATAGATCCTGAACCATTAATCTTTCCTCCGGAACCACCAGTCATTCAAACAGAGATTGTTGAGGAACGAACCATTAAATCAGAATCCTCTAGTGATTAAGATTCAACAAATTCAATCATGGAGAATCTGGAACCTCTAAGTATGGAAGACCGAATGAGAGCTAAACGCACTGGACAAGGTCACGCAATTACTCAACAAGACATTAATGCGCCAGATTATGAAATCAAAGGACAAATTCTACACATGGTGACTAATCAATGCCAATTTAGTGGTGCGCCGAAGGAATATCCAAATGAACATCTTCGTACCTTTAATAGGATCTGCACACTATTTAAAATAAGAGAAGTGGAAGATGAACAGATATATATCATGTTATTTCCCTGGACTTTAAAGGGAGAAGCCAAAGATTAGTTGGAATCGTTACCTGAAGAGGCGATTGATACATGGGACGTTTTAGTTGAAAAATTTCTTAAACAATTCTTTCCGGCATCTAAAACCGTGAGACTTCAAGGAGAAATTGTTACGTTCACACAAAAGCCAAATGAAACTCTATATGAGGCGTGGACCAGATTTGGAAAGTTATTGAGAGGATGTCCGTAACATGGTTTAGATACCTGTCAAATAGTACAAACATTCTACCAAGGATGCGACATCACTACAAGGAAAGACATAGTTATAGCAGCTGGTGGTTCTATTATGAAGAAAACAGAAACTGATGCTTACAAAATTATTGATAACACTGCTTCCTACTCACATGAGTGGCACCAAGAAAAAGATATCGTTAGATCATCTAAAGCAGCTAGAGCCGATTCTAGCCATGACTTAGATTCCATTTCTGCTAAGATAGATGCTGTCGAGAGACGAATGGAAAAGATGACTAAAGATATTTACTCAATATGAATTAGTTGTGAGCAGTGTGGAAGACCACATTTGACAAAAGATTGTCTTAGTATTGAACTAACAATGGAACAAAGAGAGAATGTTTCATATCTAAACCAAAGGCCTGGAAATAATTATCAGAATAATTATCAACCGCAAAGACCAATTTACAATCAAAACTAGAATTATAACCGAAATGTTCCATACAACAACCAACAAGGTCCTAGTAATCAACAAGTATCCAATAATACTTACAATCAGCAAAGACCTAATTTTCAAAACAAACCACCACAAACTGATGATAAAAAGCCAAATTTAGAAGACATGATGACGAAGCTAGTTGAATCTCAAACTCAATTTTTCACATCTCAGAAACAAACCAATTGTAGTGACCCGAACTTTTTCATGTTTATATATATATATTAAATGAAATTGTTATTTACATGATTAAGTGTTTCCAATATGTTAAGCAATCAAACTTGTTAAGACTTGATTAATTGAAATAGGTTTCATATAGACAATTGACCACCCAAGTTGACCGGTGATTCACGAACGTTAAAACTTGTAAAAACTATACGATGACATATATATGGTTATATATATAGTTAACATAATTTTATTATAAGTATGTATCTCATTAGGTATTTTAACAATGAGTTATATACATAAAAATGAGACTATTAATTTAAGAAACTCGAAAACGATATATATAACGATTATCGTTATAACAACGTCTTACTAGGTACATATGAATCATATTAAGATATTGATACACTTGGTTAATTATGTTAAATGATAAGTAAATATATTATTAAGTGTATTAACAATGAAATACATATGTAAAAATAAGACTACTAACTTAATGATTTCGAAACGAGACATATATGTAACGATTATCGTTGTAACGACATTTAATTGTATATACATCATACTAAGATATATTATATATCATAATATCATGATAATATAACAATTTAACATCTCATTTGTTATAATAAACAATGGGTTAACAACATTCAACAAGATCGTTAACCTAAAGGTTTCAAAACAACATTTACATGTAACGACTAACGATGACTTAACGACTCAGTTAAAATGTATATACATGTAGTGTTTTAATATGTATTCATACACTTTTGAAAGAATTCAAGACACTTATCAAAATACTTCTACTTAACAAAAATGCTTACAATTACATCCTCGTTCAGTTTCATCAACAATTCTACTCGTATGCACCCGTATTCGTACTCGTACAATACACAGCTTTTAGATGTATGTACTATTGGTATATACACTTCAATGATCAGCTCTTAGCAGCCCATGTGAGTCACCTAACACATGTGGGAACCACCATTTGGCAACTAGCATGAAATATCTTATAAAATTACAAAAACTTTCATTCTTTACATGAAAATAAAATTACATATCCTTCATATCTAATCCATACACCAACGACCAAAAACACCTACAAACACTTTCATTCTTCAATTTTCTTCATCTAATTCATCTCTCTCAAGTTCTATCTTCAAGTTCTAAGTGTTCTTCATAAATTCCAAAAGTTCTAGTTTCATAAAATCAAGAATACTTCCAAGATTGCAAGTTTACTTCCAAGTTTTCTAAATCCATTCCAAGTAATCATCCAAGATCAAGAAACCTTTGTTACTTACAGTAGGTTATCTTTCTAATACAAGGTAATAATCATATTCAAACTTTAATTCAATTTCTACAACTATAACAATCTTATTTCGAGTGGAAATCTTACTTGAAATTGTTTTCGTGTCATGATTCTGCTTCAAGAACTTTCAAGCCATCCAAGGATCCTTTGAAGCTAGATCTATTTTTTTAATTTCCAGTAGGTTTATCAAAGGAACTTGAGGTAGTAATGATGTTCATAACATCATTCGATTCATACATATAAAGCTATCTTATTCGAAGGTTTAAACTTGTAATCACTAGAACATAGTTTAGTTAATTCTAAACTTGTTCGCAAATAAAAGTTAATCCTTCTAACTTGACTTTTAAAATCAACTAAAAACACGTTCTATATCTATATGATATGCTAACTTAATGATTTAAAACCTGGAAACACGAAAAACACCGTAAAACCGGATTTACGCCGTCGTAGTAACACCGCGGGCTGTTTTGGGTTAGCTAATTAAAAACTATGATAAACTTTGATTTAAAAGTTGTTATTCTGAGAAAATGATTTTTATTATGAACATGAAACTATATTCAAAAATTATGGTTAAACTCAAAGTGAAAGTATGTTTTCTAAAATGGTCATCTAGACGTCGTTCTTTCGACTGAAATGACTGCCTTTACAAAAACGACTTGTAACTTATTTTTCCGACTATAAACCTATACTTTTTCTGTTTAGATTCATAAAATAGAGTTCAATATGAAACCATAGCAATTTGATTCACTCAAAACGGATTTAAAATGAAGAAGTTATGGGTAAAACAAGATTGGATAATTTTTCTCATTTTAGCTACGTGAAAATTGGTAACAAATCTATTCCAACCATAACTTAATCAACTTGTATTGTATATTATGTAATCTTGAGATACCATAGACACGTATACAATGTTTCGACCTATCATGTCGACACATCTATATATATTTCGTAACAACCATAGACACTCTATATGTGAATGTTGGAGTTAGCTATACAGGGTTGAGGTTGATTCCAAAATATATATAGTTTGAGTTGTGATCAATACTAAGATACGTATACACTGGGTCGTGGATTGATTCAAGATAATATTTATCGATTTATTTCTGTACATCTAACTGTGGACAACTAGTTGTAGGTTACTAACGAGGACAGCTGACTTAATAAACTTAAAACATCAAAATATATTAAAAGTGTTGTAAATATATTTTGAACATACTTTGATATATATGTATATATTGTTATAGGTTCGTGAATCAACCAGTGGCCAAGTCTTACTTCCCGACGAAGTAAAGATCTGTGAAAGTGAGTTATAGTCCCACTTTTAAAATCTAATATTTTTGGGATGAGAATACATGCAGGTTTTATAAATGATTTACAAAATAGACACAAGTACGTGAAACTACATTCTATGGTTGAATTATCGAAATCGAATATGCCCCTTTTTATTAAGTCTGGTAATCTAAGAATTAGGGAACAGACACCCTAATTGACGCGAATCCTAAAGATAGATCTATTGAGCCTAACAAACCCCATCCAAAGTACCGGATGCTTTAGTACTTCGAAATTTATATCATATCCGAAGGGTGTCCCGGAATGATGGGGATATTCTTATATATGCATCTTGTTAATGTCGGTTACCAGGTGTTCACCATATGAATGATTTTTATCTCTATGTATGGGATGTGTATTGAAATATGAAATCTTGTGGTCTATTGTTACGATTTGATATATATAGCTTAAACCTATAACTCACCAACATTTTTGTTGACGTTTAAAGCATGTTTATTCTCAGGTGAATACTAAGAGCTTCCGCTGTTGCATACTAAAATAAGGACAAGATTTGGAGTCCATGTTTGTATGATATTGTGTAAAAACTGCATTCAAGAAACTGATTTCGATGTAACATATTTGTATTGTAAACCATTATGTAATGGTCGTGTGTAAACATGATATTTTAGATTATCATTATTTGATAATCTACGCAAAGCTTTTTAAACCTTTATTTATGAAATAAAGGTTATGGTTTGTTTTAAAAATGAATGCAGTCTTTGAAAAACGTCTCATATAGAGGTCAAAACCTCGCAACGAAATCAATTAATATGGAACGTTTTTAATCAATAAGAACGGGACATTTCAGTTGGTATCCGAGCGTTGGTCTTAGAGAACCAGAATTTTGCATTAGTGTATCTTATCGAGTTTGTTAGGATACATTAGTGAGTCTGGACTTCGACCGTGTTTACTTGAAAAATGATTGCTTAACAAATGTTGTTGGAAACTATATATTTTTAACATGTGAATATTATGTCATATATTAATCTCTTAACACGTTTGATATTATGTGATAGATGTCTACCTCTAGAACAAGTCCCATTGACTCACCTAATAATAACGAAGAGTCGAATATATATTGGACTGATTCACAAGTTCCCGAAGAAGAACCGGAAGAAGAATCAGAACCGGAAGAGGAGGAACCGGAGGAGGAAATAGAACCGGTGGGGGAAATAATAAAACGATTAAGTAAAAGAAAATCCTCAACCAACCGACCAAGGTTAATTATGGTCAATGGTGTTTCCGCCAAGGAAGCAAAATATTGGGATGATTACCAATTCTCCGATGAATCGGATTCCGATGAGAATTCCGATGATGTTATAGAAATTACCCCAAATGAATTTAAAAAGGCAAAAGAAAATAATAAGGGAAAGGGCATAAAAATAGAGAAATCTAATTCCAACCCCGATGAACTTTATATGTATCGTCAACCCCCGAAGCCCTTAAGTTGTAACAATGACCCGGGAACCTCTAAACCACCAGGTTTTTCTAAACCGTTGTGAAAAACGACAGCGCGTATTAGGGGAACATCATATATCCCTAGAAACTTGGCAAAACGAACCAAAACCGAAGAAGAAGAAACGAGCGAGTCGGAATAAGATAGTTGTATTCGTGTGGTGTAATATATGTAATATAGTGTGCTTATGCTTTATGATATATGTAAAAATTGCTTGTATTAATAAGTATTTTTTTTATGAATCTAACTCTTGTCTATTTTACAGTATAAAAACACAAAATAGATAGACAACCCAATATTTTAAGAGACCTACCCGGAGACATGATTGATGAAATCTTGTCTAGAGTCGGTCAGAATTCTTCGGCACAACTATTTACGGCGAAATCAGTTTGTAAGACATTCGAAGAACGTTCCAAGAATGTCTTGGTTTATAATAGACTTTCGTTTGAAAGATGGGGGATATCACATTGGGAAACCCATAAGTTACGATGTGTTTACTTTGACGCATATATTGCAGGGAACCCAAATGCTATTTTACGCAACGGGTTAAGAAATTATTTTGACTCAATGTATCCGAATATAGGACTTCATGATTTAGAAAAAGCGGCTAACATGCAACATAAAGAAGCATGCTATGCTTACGGGTTAGTAATGTTCGCTTCTCACCAAAGTGAGAAAAAGAACATCGGGCTATAACTATTAAACAAAACGTTCCCACAAGTGACGGAGTCGGTAATTGGGGTAAGAAATGAGGTTTTTAGGTTATTACGAGACTGTTGGTCATTACGTAACCCTCGTCCCTTTGATGACGTTACAACACGCTGTCTTATCAACGGCCATAACGGTTATGTTCCACAAGACCAAGGATGGGAAGTAGTCCTAGTAAAACCAGAATGCATGACTTGTTTCTGGACGTATGAATTACGTGTCTTTATTGCCTTTGCTGAACGACTTGTGTACTAGCTAGAATTATCTTCACAACTATCTTGTATCAAAGTTATTGTGTGCTATATTTCATGCTTTATGTAAAATAAGCGGTATTGTAAGTTTGTAAAATATTGTATAAAAGTTTGAACGCGAAATATTATTACAATCAGTTTTTCATATAGAATTGTAGTAGTTGAATTGTATATTAGCTACTAAGTATGAACTTAACGGGTAGGTACTACCCGAATTTAAACTTATAAAACGCTAATATGAAGAAAAAGCTTTTATAAATGAGTTCATATTATGCTACGAAATACTATTAACTACTCTTAATATTCTGTATGATTAACTTGTTCCATTTGACTATTTTGAAGGAAATGGCACCGACTACTCGACACACCGTGAATATGAATGAAGAGGAATTCCGTACTTTTCTAGCTTCAAACATAGCCACAGTACAGGCTGCGCTACATACCAACAATAACATTGGATCTAGCAGTACAGGAAATCGTGTAGGATGCACTTACAAAGAATTCACTGCCTGCAAACCTTTGGAATTTGATGGAACCGAAGGACCGATCGGATTGAAATGGTGGACCGAGAAGGTCGAATCGGTGTTTGCCATAAGTAAGTGTACTGAAGAGAACAAAGTGAAGTACGCTACGCATACCTTCACAGGTTCTGCGTTAACATGGTGGAATACCTATCTAGAGCAAGTGGGACAAGATGATGCTTACGCACTACCGTGGTCAGCATTCAAGCACTTGATGAACGAGAAGTACCGTCCCAGAACCGAGGTCAATAAGCTCAATACAGAACTTAGAGGGTTACGAACCCAAGGATTTGATATTACCACGTACGAAAGACGATTCACAAAATTGTGCCTATTGTGTCCGGGAGCGTTCGAAGATGAGGAAGAGAAGATCGACGCGTTTGTGAAAGGATTACCGGAAAGAATCCAAGAAGATATAAGTTCACACGAGCCCGCCTCCATACAACAGGCATGTAGAATGGCTCACAAACTAGTGAACCAGATTGAGGAAAGAATTAAAGAACAGACGGCTGAAGAGGCCAATGTGAAGCAAGTCAAAAGAAAGTGGGAGGAAAACGGTGATAAGAATCACCAATACAACAACAACAGCAATTACAATAATAATCGCAACAATTATCTCAATAATCGCAACATCAATCGCAACTACAACAAACGGCCCAACAACAACAACAACAACAACAACTACAACAATCGTCCCAACAACAATAACAATCGCAACAACAACAACAATAAGAAGTAGCTATGCCAAAGGTGTGAAAAGTATCACTCGGGGTTCTGCACCAAATTTTGCAATAAGTGTAAAAGAAATGGTCATAGCGCGGCAAAGTGTGAGGTCTACGGACTAGGGGTTAACAGAACAAAAGGAACAAATGGTGTCGGAACGAGTAATGGTGGAGCAAGTAGTGTCAGAGCAAGTTATGCCAATGTAGTTTGTTATAAATGTGGAAAACCGGGCCACATTATTAGAAATTGCCCGAACCAGGAGAACACGAATGGACAAGGCCACGAAAGAGTTTTCAATATTAATGCGGCAGAGGCACAGGAAGACCCGGAGCTTGTTACGGGTACGTTTCTTATTGACAATAAATCTGCTTACGTTTTATTTAATTCGGGTGCGGATAGAAGCTATATGAGTAGAGATTTTTGTGCTAAATTAAGTTGTCCATTGACGCCGTTGGATAGTAAATTTTTACTCGAATTAGCAAATGGTAAATTAATTTCAGCAGATAATATATGTCGGAATCGAGAAATTAAACTGGTTAGCGAAACATTTAAGATTGACTTGATACCAGTAGAGTTAGGGAGTTTTGATGTGATAATCGGTATGGACTGGTTGAAAGAAGTGAAAGCAGAGATCATTTGTTACAAAAATGCAATTCGCATTATACGAGAAAAAGGAAACCCTTAATGGTGTACGGAGAAAAGGGCAACACGAAGCTACATCTTATTAGTAATTTGAAGGCACAAAAACTAATAAGAAAAGGTTGCTATGCTGTTCTAGCACACGTCGAGAAAGTACAAACTGAAGAAAAGAGCATCAATGATGTTCCCGTCGCAAAAGAATTTCCCGATGTATTTCCGAAAGAATTACCGGGATTACCCCCACATCGATCCGTTGAATTTCAAATAGATCTTGTACCAGGAGCTGCACCAATAGCTCATGCTCCTTACAGACTCGCACCCAGTGAGATGAAAGAACTGCAAAGCCAATTACAAGAACTTTTAGAGCGTGGTTTCATTCGACCAAGCACATCACCGTGGGGAGCTCCTGTTTTGTTTGTCAAGAAGAAAGATGGTACATTCAGGTTGTGTATCGACTACCGAGAGTTGAACAAACTTACCATCAAGAACCGCTACCCACTACCGAGAATCGACGACTTATTTGATCAACTACAAGGCTCGTCTGTTTATTCAAAGATTGACTTACGTTCCGGGTATCATCAAATGCGGGTGAAAGAAGATGATATTCCAAAGACTGCTTTCAGAACACGTTACGGTCATTACAAGTTTATGGTCATGCCGTTTGGTTTAACTAATGCACCAGCTGTGTTCATGGACCTTATGAACCGAGTGTGTGGACCATATCTTGACAAGTTTGTCATTGTTTTCATTGATGACATACTTATTTACTCAAAGAATGACCAAGAACACGGTGAACATTTGAGAAAGGTGTTAGAAGTATTGAGGAAGGAAGAATTGTACGCTAAATTTTCAAAGTGTGCATTTTGGTTGGAAGAAGTTCAATTCCTCGGTCACATAGTGAACAAAAAAGGTATTAAGGTGGATCCGGCAAAGATAGAAACTGTTGAAAAGTGGGAAACCCCGAAAACTCCGAAACACATACGCCAGTTTTTAGGACTAGCTGGTTACTACAGAAGGTTCATCCAAGACTTTTCCAGAATAGCAAAACCCTTGACTGCATTAACGCATAAAGGGAAGAAATTTGAATGGAAGGATGAACAAGAGAAAGCGTTTCAGTTATTGAAGAAAAAGCTAACTACGGCATCTATATTGTCATTGCCTAAAGGGAATGATGATTTTGTGATTTATTGTGACGCATCAAAGCAAGGTCTCGGTTGTGTATTAATGCAACGAACGAAGGTGATTGCTTATGCGTCTAGACAATTGAAGATTCACGAGCAAAATTATACGACGCATGATTTGGAATTAGGCACAGTTGTTTTTGCATTAAAGACTTGGAGGCACTACTTATATGGGGTCAAAAGTATTATATATACCGACCACAAAAGTCTTCAACACATATTTAATCAGAAACAACTGAATATGAGGCAGCGTAGGTGGATTGAATTGTTGAATGATTACGACTTTGAGATTCGTTACCACCCGGGGAAGGCAAATGTGGTAGCCGACGCCTTGCGCAGGAAGGACAGAGAACCCATTCGAGTAAAATCTATGAATATAATGATTCACAATAACCTTACTACTCAAATAAAGGAGGCGCAACAAGGAGTTTTAAAAGAGGGAAATTTAAAGGATGAAATACCCAAAGGATCAGAGAAGCATCTTAATATTCGGGAAGACGGAACCCGGTATAGGGCTGAAAGGATTTGGGTACCAAAATTTGGAGATATGAGAGAAATGGTACTTAGAGAAGCTCATAAAACCAGATACTCAATACATCCTGGAACGGGGAAGATGTACAAGGATCTCAAGAAACATTTTTGGTGGCCGGGTATGAAAGCCGATGTTGCTAAATACATAGGAGAATGTTTGACGTGTTCTAAGGTCAAAGCTGAGCATCAGAAACCATCAGGTCTACTTCAACAACCCGAAATCCTGGAATGGAAATGGGAAAACATTACCATGGATTTCATCACTAAATTGCCAAGGACTGCAAGTGGTTTTGATACTATTTGGGTAATAGTTGATCGTCTCACCAAATCAGCACACTTCCTGCCAATAAGAGAAGATGACAAGATGGAGAAGTTAGCACGACTGTATTTGAAGTAAGTCGTCTCCAGGCATGGAATACCAATCTCTATTATCTCTGATAGGGATGGCAGATTTATTTCAAGATTCTGGCAGACATTACAGCAAGCATTAGGAACTCGTCTAGACATGAGTACTGCCTTTCATCCACAAACTGATGGGCAGAGAGAAAAGACGATACAAACGCTTGAAGACATGCTACGAGTATGTGTTATTGATTTCGGAAACAGTTGGGATCGACATCTACCGTTAGCAGAATTTTCCTACAATAACAGCTACCATTCAAGCATTGAGATGGCGCCGTTTGAAGCACTTTATGGTAGAAAGTGCAGGTCTCCAATTTGTTGGAGTGAAGTGGGGGATAGACAGATTACGGGTCCGGAGATAATACAAGAAACTACCGAGAAGATCATCCAAATTCAACAACGGTTGAAAACCGCCCAAAGTCGACAAAAGAGCTACGCTGACATTAAAAGAAAAGATATAGAATTTGAAATTGGAGAGATGGTCATGCTTAAAGTTGCACCTTGGAAAGGCGTTGTTCGATTTGGTAAACGAGGGAAATTAAATCCAAGGTATATTGGACCATTCAAGATTATTGATCGTGCCGGACCAGTAGCTTACCGACTTGAGTTACCTCAACAACTCGCGGCTGTACATAACACTTTCCACGTCTCGAATTTGAAGAAATGTTTTGCTAAAGAAGATCTCACTATTCCATTAGATGAAATCCAAATCAACGAAAAACTTCAATTTATCGAAGAACCCGTCGAAATAATGGATCGTGAGGTTAAAAGACTTAAGCAAAACAAGATACCAATTGTTAAGGTTCGATGGAATGCTCGTAGAGGACCCGAGTTCACCTGGGAACAAGAAGATCAGATGAAGAAGAAATACCCGCATTTATTTCCAGAAGATACGTCAACACCTCCAACTGCTTAAAATTTCGGGACGAAATTTATTTAACGGGTAGGTACTGTAGTGACCCGAACTTTTCCATGTTTATATATATATATTAAATGAAATTGTTATTTACATGATTAAGTGTTTCCAACATGTTAAGCAATCAAACTTGTTAAGACTTGATTAATTGAAATAGGTTTCATATAGACAATTGACCACCCAAGTTGACCGGTGATTCACGAACGTTAAAACTTGTAAAAACTATACGATGACATATATATGGTTATATATATAGTTAACATAATTTTATTATAAGTATGTATCTCATTAGGTATTTTAACAATGAGTTATATACATAAAAATGAGACTATTAATTTAAGAAACTCGAAAACGATATATATAACGATTATCGTTATAACAACGTCTTACTAGGTACATATGAATCATATTAAGATATTGATACACTTGGTTAATTATGTTAAATGATAAGTAAATATATTATTAAGTGTATTAACAATGAAATACATATGTAAAAATAAGACTACTAACTTAATGATTTCGAAATGAGACATATATGTAACGATTATCGTTGTAACGACATTTAACTGTATATACATCATACTAAGATAGATTATATATCATAATATCATGATAATATAACAATTTAACATCTCATTTGTTATAATAAACAATGGGTTAACAACATTCAACAAGATCGTTAACCTAAAGGTTTCAAAACAACATTTACATGTAACGACTAACGATGACTTAACGACTCGGTTAAAATGTATATACATGTAGTGTTTTAATATGTATTCATACACTTTTGAAAGAATTCAAGACACTTATCAAAATACTTCTACTTAACAAAAATACTTACAATTACATCCTCGTTCAGTTTCATCAACAATTCTACTCGTATGCACCCGTATTCGTACTCGTACAATACACAGCTTTTAGATGTATGTACTATTGGTATATACACTCCAATGATCAGCTCTTAGCAGCCCATGTGAGTCGCCTAACACATGTGGGAACCATCATTTGGCAACTAGCATGAAATATCTCATAAAATTACAAAAATATGAGTAATCATTCATGACTTATTTACATGAAAACAAAATTACATATCCTTTATATCTAATCCATACACCAACGACCAAAAACACCTAAAAACACTTTCATTCTTCAATTTTCTTCATCTAATTGATCTCTCTCAAGTTCTATCTTCAAGTTCTAAGTGTTCTTCATAAATTCCAAAAGTTCTAGTTTCATAAAATCAAGAATACTTCCAAGATTGCAAGTTTACTTCCAAGTTTTCTAAATCCATTCCAAGTAATCATCCAAGATCAAGAAACCTTTGTTACTTACAGTAGGTTATCTTTCTAATACAAGGTAATAATCATATTCAAACTTTAATTCAATTTCTATAACTATAAAAATCTTATTTCGAGTGGAAATCTTACTTGAAATTGTTTTCGTGTCATGATTCTGCTTCAAGAACTTTCAAGCCATCCAAGGATCCTTTGAAGCTAGATCTATTTTTTTTAATTTCAAGTAGGTTTATCCAAGGAACTTGAGGTAGTAATGATGTTCATAACATCATTCGATTCATACATATAAAGCTATCTTATTCGAAGGTTTAAACTTGTAATCACTAGAACATAGTTTAGTTAATTCTAAACTTGTTCGCAAATAAAAGTTAATCCTTCTAACTTGACTTTTAAAATCAACTAAAAACATGTTCTATATCTATATGATATGCTAACTTAATGATTTAAAATCTGGAAACACGAAAAACACCGTAAAACCGGATTTACGCCGTCGTAGTAACACCGCGGGCTGTTTTGGGTTAGTTAATTAAAAACTATGATAAAATTTGATTTAAAAGTTGTTATTCTGAGAAAATGATCTTTATTATGAACATGAAACTATATCCAAAAATTATGGTTAAACTCAAAGTGGAAGTATGTTTTCTAAAATGGTCATCTAGACGTCGTTCTTTCGACTGAAATGACTACCTTTACAAAAACGAATTGTAACTTATTTTTCCGACTATAAACCTATATTTTTTTTGTCTAGATTCATAAAATAGAGTTCAATATGAAACCATAGCAATTTGATTCACTCAAAACGGATTTAAAATGAAGAAGTTATGGGTAAAACAAGATTGGATAATTTTTCTCATTTTAGCTACGTGAAAATTGGTAACAAATCTATTCCAACCATAACTTAATCAACTTGTATTGTATATTCTGTAATCTTGAGATACCATAGACACGTATACAATGTTTCGACCTATCATGTCGACACATCTATATATATTTCGGAACAACCATAGACACTCTATATGTGAATGTTGGAGTTAGCTATACAGGGTTGAGGTTGATTCCAAAAAATATATAGTTTGAGTTGTGATCAATACTGAGATACGTATACACTGGGTCGTGGATTGATTCAAGATAATATTTATCGATTTATTTCTGTACATCTAACTGTGGACAACTAGTTGTAGGTTACTAACGAGGACAGCTGACTTAATAAACTTAAAACATCAAAATATATTAAAAGTGTTGTAAATATATTTTGAACATACTTTGATATATATGTATATATTGTTATAGGTTCGTGAATCAACCAGTGGCCAAGTCTTACTTCCCGATGAAGTAAAGATCTGTGAAAGTGAGTTATAGTCCCACTTTTAAAATCTAATATTTTTGGGATGAGAATACATGCAGGTTTTATAAATGATTTACAAAATAGACACAAGTACGTGAAACTACATTCTATGGTTGAATTATCGAAATCGAATATGCCCCTTTTTATTAAGTCTGGTAATCTAAGAATTAGGGAACAGACACCCTAATTGACGCGAATCCTAAAGATAGATCTATTGGGCCTAACAAACCCCATCCAAAGTACCGGATGCTTTAGTACTTCGAAATTTATATCATATCCGAAGGGTGTCCCGAAATGATGGGGATATTCTTATATATGCATCTTGTTAATGTCGGTTACCAGGTGTTCACCATATGAATGATTTTTATCTCTATGTATGGGATGTGTATTGAAATATGAAATCTTGTGGTCTATTGTTACGATTTGATATATATAGCTTAAACCTATAACTCACCAACATTTTTGTTGACGTTTAAAGCATGTTTATTCTCAGGTGAATATTAAGAGCTTCCGCTGTTGCATACTAAAATAAGGACAAGATTTGGAGTCCATGTTTGTATGATATTGTGTAAAAACTGCATTCAAGAAACTGATTTCGATGTAACATATTTGTATTGTAAACCATTATGTAATGGTCGTGTGTAAACATGATATTTTAGATTATCATTATTTGATAATCTACGTAAAGCTTTTTAAACCTTTATTTATGAAATAAAGGTTATGGTTTGTTTTAAAAATGAATGCAGTCTTTGAAAAACGTCTCATATAGAGGTCAAAACCTCGCAACGAAATCAATTAATATGGAACGTTTTTAATCAATAAAAACGGGACATTTCACCAATGAACAAAATGCTCAAGCATTTAGAAATCAACAAGCTTCTATTCAAAATCTGGAACAAGAAGTAAGTAACCTAGCAAGGTTAATAGGTGAAAGAAAATCGGGAAGTCTACCTAGTGATACAAATACTAACCCCCGGAATGAAACAGCTAAAGCTATTACCACAAGAAGTGGTATTACACTTAAACCACCTGAAATACCTGTAATTTCTAATGAAGCTATTCCTCCTCCACAAGAACCACAACCTGAGCAAGATAAGGAAAAAGAACCGGTAGTTGAAAAGGTTAATGAAGATAACATAGTTAAGGCTAAACCTTATGTTAAACCATACCAACCACCACTTCCTTACCCGAGTAAAATGAGAAAAGAGAGACTTGAAGCCGAGCAATCTAAATTCTTGGATATGTTTAAACAGATAAATGTAAATCTACCTTTCATTGATGTGATTTCAGGAATGCCTAGATATGCTAAATTTCTGAAAGATCTAATCTCGAATAGAAAGAAAATGGAAGAACTCTCGGCTGTTACTATGAATGCAAATTGTTCTGCAGTACTGTTGAATAAGATACCAGAAAAATTATCAGATCCAGGAAGTTTCACAATTCCATGTTTTCTGGGTAGTCTTAGTTCAATAGAAGCATTGGCAGACTTAGGTGCTAGTATAAATCTAATGCCGTATTCACTATACGCTAAACTAGACCTTGGAGAATTGAAACCAACACTAATAAGCATACAACTAGCTGATCGATCAATAAAATATCCTAGAGGGATAATGGAGAACATGCTAGTTAAAGTTGGTACTTTAGTATTTCCAGTAGATTTTGTTATTCTGGACATGGAAGAAGATTCTCGAGTACCTCTCATATTAGAAAGACCATTCTTAAACACGGCCAAAGCAATGATAGACGTGTTTGGTAAGAAACTGACCCTAAGTATAGAGGACGAGAGTGTTACCTTTTCAGTTGATAGAGCCATGCAACAACCGCAATCTGCAGATGATACATGTTATTATATTCAAACTATAGAATCACATGCAGAATTGTTAGAAGAATTTCCAGAATTACAAGGAACATGAGAATGTTCTTTAGGAGAAGGAACTGAACCAATTGATGAAACTGAAATGTTAGCTACACTTATGGCTAATGGATATGAACCAACAACAGAAGAAATTCAAATGCTAAAAGAAGAAGACAGATATCGATATAAATCATCGATAGAAGAACCACCGACATTAGAGTTAAAGCCACTTCCAAACCATTTGGAATACACTTATTTACATGGTGAATCTGAATTACCTGTAATAATATTGTCTTCTCTTACTAAAAATGAAAAATCTCAACTCATTTCTGTGTTAAAAGCTCATAAACCAGCTATTGCATGGAAGATTCATGATATTAAAGGAATAAGTCCTTCGTATTGCACATATAAAATCCTTATGGAAGAAGGTCATAAAACGTATGTGCAATGCCAACGAAGACTAAATCCTAATATGCAAGATGTTGTTAAGAAAGAAATTATTAAACTGCTGGATGCAGGTTTAATATATCCAATCTCTGATAGTCCATGGGTAAGCCCAGTTCAATGCTTACCTAAGAAGGGTGGCATGACTGTCATCACAAATGAGAAAAATGAGCTTATTCCTACTAGGACTGTAACGGGATGGCGTGTTTGTATTGTTTATAGAAAATTAAATGACGCCACCAGAAAAGATCACTTTCCCTTACCTTTTATTGATCAAATGTTGGAAAGATTAGCCGGAAACAGTTACTATTGTTTTCTTGATGGTTTTTCTGGATATTTTCAAATTCCAATAGCACCCGAGGATCAAAAGAAAACCACGTTCACGTGCCCTTATGGTACTTTTTCTTACAAACGCATGCCATTTGGACTTTGCAACGCCCTGCAACCTTTCAAAGGTGCATGATGGCGATCTTTCACGACATGATAGAAGAATGCATGGAAGTTTTCATGGATGACTTTTCAGTCTTCGGTGATACTTTTGAAACATGTCTAGTTAATCTTGAACGAATGCTTATTAGATGCGAACAATCAAATCTAGTTCTTAATTGGGAGAAATGTCATTTCATGGTTAAAGAAGGCATCGTTCTTGGACATAAAATCTCAAAGGAAGGAATTGAAGTGGATAGAGCTAAAGTAGATGTAATTGCTAAACTTCCACATCCTACCAATGTTAGAGGAGTTAGGAGTTTTCTAGGGCATGCCGGTTTTTACCGACGTTTCATAAAAGATTTTTCTAAAGTTGCCACTCCTATGAATAAACTCCTAGAAAAGGATGCTCCATTCATCTTTTCAGATGAATGCATCAAATCTTTTAATATACTTAAAGAAAAACTCACTAATGCGCCGATCATGATAACTCCAAATTGGAATCTACCATTTGAACTTATGTGCGATGCAAGTGATTTTGAAATGAGAGCCGTTTTAGGCCAAAGGATTGAAAAACGATTTCAACCTATATATTATGCTAGTAAGACGTTACAAGGAGCACAAACGAATTACACAACTACTGAAAAAGAACTCCTTGCTATTGTCTTTGCTTTTGACAAATTTCGTTCATATCTCGATCTAGCTAAAACGGTGGTCTATACCGACCATTCTGCTCTTAGATACCTATTTTCAAAACAAGATGCCAAACCAAGATTAATCCGTTGGATCTTACTCTTACAAGAGTTTTATATTGAAATCCGAGATAAAAAGGGAGCAGAAAATCTCACCGCTGATCATCTTTCTCGTCTAGAAAATCCCGAATTAGAAGTTCTAAATGAATCGGCCATACAAGACAACTTTCCTGATGAATATCTATTGAAGATAGATTATAATAAAATTCCATGGTTTGTAGACTATGAAAAATACTTAGTATGTGGATTCCTTGAAAAAGGATTGTCGTACCAAAAACGAAAGAAATTCTTTAGTGAAATAAAAAACTATTTCTGGGAAGATCCACATTTGTTTAAAAGTTGTCCCGATGGAATAATACGCCGATGTGTATTCGGAGATGAAGCAAGTCAAATCTTAAACCATTGTCACACAGGACCAACAGGAGGGCATTATGGGCCTCAACTTACAGCAAGAAAAGTTTATGATGCTGAATTCTATTGGCCTACAATTTTCAAAGACGCACACTTTCTTTGCAAATCCTGTGATGCTTGTCAAAGGGCCAGAAAGATAAGTCAACGTGATGAAATGCCACAAAATGTCATTCAAGTATGTGAAGTATTTGACATTTGGGGTATTAACTTTATGGGTCCATTTCCAAAATCTCATAATAATCTCCTAATTCTCGTTGCCATTGATTATGTATCTAAATGGGCGGAAGCATAAGCTCTCCCAACTAACGATGCATGAGTTGTAGTCAACTTTTTAAAACGTCTTTTTGCAAGGTTTGGAACACCGAAAGCTTTAATAAGTGATCGGGGAACTCATTTCTGTAATAATCAACTTGAGAAAGTTCTTAAAAGATATAGAGTAACTCATAAAATCTCCACTGCTTATCATCCACAAACAAGTGGACAAGTTGAAAATACCAACCGAGTATTAAAACGTATTCTTGAGAAAACCGTAGGATCAAATCCGAAGGAATGATCCATGAAATTGGAGGATGCACTCTGGGCTTTTAGAACAGCCTACAAAACTCCAATTGGAACCACACCTTTCAGACTCGTTTATGGAAAAGCATGTCATCTTCCAGTAGAAATTGAACACAAAGCATTTTGGGCTTTGAAGACATGTAATCTTGATTTACATGAAGCCGGTCGTCTACGGTTAAGTCAATTAAATGAATTAGAAGAATTAAGACATGACGCATACGAAAATTCGTTAATCTATAAGGAAAGAACGAAGAAATGGCATGATAAAAGAATCAGAAGTTCAAAAGAATTTAAAGAATGAGACAGAGTTCTTCTTTTCAATTCACGATTCAAGCTATTTTCTGGAAAATTGAAATCAAGATGGTCTGGACCATTTATAGTCAAAAGAGTTTTCCCATACGGAACAGTAGAATTAATAAATTCAAATGGGATTGAATTTAAGGTTAATGGTCACAGAATTAAACATTACATAGATAGTCCAATGGAAGTTGAAGATGAAGTTAATCATAATTTCGACACCACAGCTAACTAAGTGTGGGAATAATCAAATCTTTAAAGGATAATATGTATTTCTGTTAGAGTTAGATTTTCTATTTTCGTGTAGTTCTCGAGAATGGAATCCGAATGGTCTTTCCCTAGCAGACCCTAAAGAACTAGTCTTCTCCCCCTATTCTGAATTTTTATTTTTTTAGGTTTTACGAGATGAAGACTTCCTGTGAACTAAACCATGGTCTAATGCTATACGCTTTGATCACTAAACGTAATAATGACACCCTTCCAAGTGAAATAGTATCATTAATCAGAGGTATTTTGGACGGAGTAAGAAAAGAATCCAGTAACGAAAATAATAAGTTACAATTTGGTAAAGGAAAATCAAAATCCGCAGCTAAAAGAAGAGCACGACACCTTGAAAGATGTCACAAATGCGGAAAATGGTCACACGAAGGTAAATGTTCAAATAATCAAACCTATTCAAACACCGAATTTGTTACTTTATGCAGAGATGGACCATTCATATGTTTAGAAGAAAAAATGTTGAATGCTCGTGGTTACGCCTATGTAGCTATGGAAAACCAATTAGTCCTACTATCTTATGAGTGGGCTAGAGCATATCACTAAGAAATCTATTTCACAGGTAAGTATGTATAATTTTTATTTTTATTTTTATTTTTTTAAACCTTTTGATAATAAACACTAAATCGTTCGCTATAAAGTATTAAATTGGTATTCGATAAAATTAGGTCTTGCGACCGAAATTATTGATATCATACAAAAATTTATTACATCACTGCGAAATTTACCGTTTATTCTTAAGGTATAAATATCTTTAATCAATCAACCCAAAATATTTCAAAAATTCGTCATGAGTTAAACTAGGTTATGAAACCGAAATTACTTTATCGAAAAGAGGGGCGCATATTTTTGATTGATTAAAGTGGGATAAAAGCCAAAAAGACTTTTAATTTTATTTTTACTTTGTTTTTAAAATTAATATTTAAAAATTAAATTAATATTGTGAACTTTTTAAAATCAATATATTTAAGTTTGTAAATATTTGAAAAAAATTAATATTTTTAATATAAGTTTGTATGTATAAAAACAAAAATATAATATAAATTTGGTATGAATTTTTAAATTTTAATAATATGAATTTTTAATTTTATGCATTTTTAATTTAAGTTTGGTGTAAATTTAAAAACAAAAATTTACTTTATTTCGCTAAGTTAAAAATATGATTTTTAAAATTCGTCGTGAGTTGAAGACTAGGTCGTTGAACCGAAATTGCTCTACCCAAGGGAGGGACGAGAACTTTTATTATCATTATTTTTAATCTTATTGACTTAAAGTACGCCAAAAACATTTAAAAAAACCCCAAAAATCTTTGCTTTTAAAACAACGTTTTAAAATGACGAAATTTTAAAATTTTGTCGAGGGATGGACTAGGTCAACATACCGAAACAACCTCATCCTAAATAAAAAAGGAAAACAAAATTTTAAATTACTCCATAAATTGTTTTATTATTAAAGGTTTTATAAAAAAAAAAAAACAACCGCACTCGCGGTACTTTGTGGGTATCCACATCCGCACTCGCGGAGGTTGTAAAATGCAGAAGGGGATAACTGGTCGAACAGACCAGTCCCCAACACCCCATCTCATTTTTTTTTATTTTTCTGCGAAAAACCCACAAAAACCACTCCCAATTTCGCAATTTTTCACCGATAAACGTCAAATTTTTTGCTAAAATCATGTTGAGAAGGATGCTACCAAGAAGTTACTCAAGAAAATCGGTAATTTCTACATCTAAACACCATTTAATTCAGATTATTAGTGTTCTTGAACAAAAATATTCATAATTTGATTTTGATGATTTCTAGTGTAATTGTGTTTGAATTGATTGTATATTGTGCTTGTATAACCTAGATTGATGCTATTTAACCTGATTAGAAGCCTTAAACTTCAAATTTTGAGTAATCTATGGTTTGTGTTCTTGAGCAAAATTGGGGCTTTTTGATATAAACGGGTTATGGCCGAATTTTGTTGTTAATTTATACTAAATTGAGTAGTGTAACATGTTTAGGTTGCTAAATGATCAAAACTTTGATCCTAAATATGATTTTCAAAAATTAAAGTGGACTTTTTATGTCTAAAATTCATGAACTTGATTAATTTGATATAATTGCCATTTGAGACTGGTTTAATTGCTAGTAATGACTATTTTGACATGTTATTTGAGTTAAATGCTTATGAACTTTGTATACATTTTTATATGTGCTTATTTGAAAAAGTGTAGAATTGTAAAAAAATTGTGAAAATGTGTATAAGTTTAAGTTTGATTTAACATGTTATTGTAATTATGTTAATTTGTTATTTTGTTAACACTAATGCATATTTGGATGCACAAAATTTGTGTTTGATATGTTTTGCAGACTGAAAGGGGTGAATCTTCATCCGCATCTCAGGCTCACAATGCTCCTCCTGAGAATGCAGCAGAACAGGAGATTAATGACCTATATAGACAAGAACTACCACACCAATACATTCCATATTCAAATATAGAATTGGCAGATTTACATCCTAATTTAAGGTTTGATCGACATTGGATAGATTATCCAAAATACAAGAGGAACTTGCACACCCTTCAGTCTAATGTTGTTGAAGTACCTAGAGTCATAGATTGGGAACCATTAGAAACAGTTGGATTAGCCGGTCCAATCAGAGAATTACTTACGCAAAGGTATGGTAATTCTACTTTTACTGATTGGGAACGTTTGTTTAATATACGTAGACGTGTATATAGAGAATGGTGTGTGGAGTTATTGTGTAGTATTGCAATAAATGATAGGGTATCTACCTTAACCGATCGTAGTTTTATTAGATTTTTATTAGGAGGTGTGATGCGCCATATGTCTCTACTAGACATGGCTCAGGCTTTGTGTATATATACGCCTGAAGAGTTGGCATCTACTGATTGTCAAGGGTTGATACTTAATGGTAGGAGAATTGATGAGAATTTTGATATGAATGGTGTATGGAGTAGAATGACTAGGCATACTCGATTTTGTGGGGGGAATAACTCTTACACTGATATTGATAGAGCTGAGCTAAGAGTAATCCATAGGTTCTTAGCAAATTCGATTACACAGCGAGGTAAGAACAAAGAGAAAGTAAATGAGAATGATTTATTTTATCTCATGTGTATTCGAGACCCACAAAGCGCTGTGAGTATACCTTATTGTGTGGGTTATTATTTATCAGCTATAGTTAAGAGTATACGGCCTAATGGGATAATAGGAGGTGGTATCTTTGTTACCCTAATTGCTGAGTATCTCGGTGTCGATAGAAATCGGGGGGATTAATAATTGCAGCACCGGAACCCCGTGATACAATTGGTTTAAAAGTATATCATGGTGCTAAGGTTTTAAAGAAAAAACATAACGCTGCAGCACCATATGAGGGCTTACACCCACAGGTCGAAAGAGATCAGCAGCAAGGTAACGCGGGAGGGGGGAATGAGATGACAGAAATACAACTTTTTATGGCTCATCATGAGTATGAAATGGCTAGACAACGAGCATTTTAAGATTGGCAGTATCACTAAAACCAAATCATAAGTCATCGTGCACACATAAATGCAGCTTACATTGCGACTCCAATGCCCGTATTTCCTCCCTGGACTATACAGACCCGACCACCGTACCCTACATATGACCCAGCTCAAGCATTCTACAGTACATGCGGCTATGAATGGGATCCATACTGGCACCAGCCTTATCAACCCTGATTTTCTTTTATTTTTATTTTTATTTATTTGATAACTTGTAATTTTATACTTTTAATATTTCTTTTGATATTTTAATAGTTTTTATTTTCTAACTTTTATTATTAGATTTTTAATATTTTTTGAATGTGGGGTGATATACCCAACTTCAAAAATATGTATATATATGTTTGTAGTTTTTCTCATGTATAAAACAGGGTAAAACAGCGCATTTTCAAAGACTGGCATTAAGTTCAGCAAAAGATAGTACTTTTGACGATAAAACGAAAAACAAATGTGATGTAACAACAAGACGGAATGAACAAATGATGTGCACCATTTATCATTCAGCAAACAAACGCCAATATGTTTGGAAACTTTGGTAAAATTTAATCATTTTTCTACGCTAATCACCCTCAATAATTTAAATTGTTACTGATTTCTTGCAAATGAGGGCATTGCAAGATCTTAAGTGTGGGAAGGGGTTAAATTCTTTCGGATTTTTTAAAATTTTTTTAACTTAAACACTTGGTTACCATTAAAATTACTAGTAACGCAGTAGTTGTATTAGAATCTAGTGCTCTCTGATAATAAAGAACAGCCCTAGTCTTATATACTGACTACCCAATTCTAGTAAAATTTTCAAAATTTTCAATTAAATGAACTCAAAATCATGTTTATACATATTTATGAACAATAAAACTAGGTGTTAACACCGAAATTATTGTTACCTCAGAAAGGACATAAATTGAGAAACAAACCAAAATGTTAGAATTCATTTAAAATAGAATAGAGGACAATAAAAAGGCAAATAAAAGAAAATAAAAGCCAAGTGTGGGAAAAATTTACCAAGTTATTTAAAACATATATCACATATTTTTTTTACAAAAAACTGAAGATGCTTTTGCTTTGGACTAAACTAAAAAGTTTTACCCGATTTACTTTAAGAAAGATGGATCTACACGATGAATCAATTCCATCATTAAAAGGAAGTAAAGTCTTCCGAAAAAGACACGTGCTTCTTGATTTAGGTCATGACGTTGTCGTCCAGACCGGCTGTAGGTTGACGAAAAATCTAGAAAAGTCATCACTAAAATCAGCAGGAAATCCACAAACCTTAGCATCAAACAGGGTCGCCAAGTGGTCAGACTTATCCTATCCATGAGAGGATCTGTCTTGTAAAATGGGGAGGACGCCGTGCAAATTAGCTGGATAAGACTAATGAATCAGATCCCCAGAAAGGATAATCTCCTTTAAAGATCAAAAATCAGCTTTTAAGCCTGATATTACTCAATCCTTGAGATTGACCTTAAAGATTGAGAATTACAAACTCATGGAATTCGATGATATCTAAACTCGAGCTTGAACGAGAAAATATTTTAAAAAAAAAAAACCGATTTATTTTCTGAAAACCCATTTTCAATGCGTTCATTACCATTGAACGTAAAATCCTAGGAATTCACCTGGAATTCATTAGGTCACCTGAACCAAATCAGGTGTCAACCATAAGAACGGTGGTTGCATAGCATGGTCGAAGACAGGACCTTGTGCCAGACCAAAAAATTATAAGGGTGAGCTTTACTATTACTCCTACCAAGGATAGTAATTGCATCCGACACGTTATAGACCATAATTAAAAGCATGTCATGGGACATTGCCTTAACAGTTGCTTGTTCAACGCTTTCCTTTACAATCGGACGGTAGTTTATCGAAAGGTAATATACGGAGCAAGTATACTGGACGTGTTGCTTTTCCAATACAAGGTTAGCAAGTGGGTGACACAAAACCATAAGTTTTGAGCTAAAGTTTTCAAATCTGAAACCCACCAAACCCACAAAAACAATTTGCAAACACCGGTGAAGGGTTATTCCGAAAAACTTATCTAGGGTAAAAGCTAGATTTAATTTTTAAAAGATCAAATGTTTTCATAAAGATTCAATTTCCTTAAAGGATCTAAATTTTTATAGTCATGTGGGACTGTAAACCACATCGCTACTACCATTGTTCATACCGCCGTATAGAAATCACTGATGTACAAAGTGTGAAGAATAAAGAAGTGATTCTAGTATTTTTATTTCAAAACTATATTGCTTGAGGACAAGCAACGCTCAAGTGTGAGAATATTTGATAATGCTAAAAACAAACATATATTTCATAGCATTATCCCTCAAGAAAGACAAGCTTTTAGTTGCAACTGTTTTATTTACAAGTGATATTCGTTTAAATAATAAAAGGTGAAGACAAAAGACAGATTCGATGAAATGAAGACGCAAATGACCAAAAAGCTCAAAAGTACAAAGTACAATCAAAGTGGTTCCAATTATTGATAAGAAACGTCTCAAAATTACAAGAGTACAAGACGCAAAACGCAAAGTACAAGATATTAAATTGTACGCAAGGACGTTCGAAAATCCGGAACCGGAACCAAAGTCAACTCTCAACGCTCGATGCAACGGACTAAAAATTACAAGTCTACTATGTACAAGAATAAAATATAATATTTAAATTATTATATAAATTATTTATATATTATATATTATAATAAAAACCGTCGGCAAAGCTAGGATCCAAAGTCTGTGAGCTGGTTTTCAGACCTCCGCACTCGCGGTACTTTTGTGAAGGAAACCTCAGCACTCGCGGAGCTCTACAGTGAAGTCAGGATCTATAAATTCAGCATTTTCGGACGTTTTATTGACACATATTTTTATTTTTATTTTCTTTTTCTTAAAAACCCCATGTACCAAGTATCACTCCAATTAGTAATCTCAATTTGTAATTTTAATTTTAAGTTAGTGATAATAATAAGGTTGGGTTAGTCGAATGTTTTAAGGTCTTGTAAGTCGGAACTCTGTCCGTGTAACGCTACGCTATTTTTAACCACTGTAAGTTATGTTTATGTTATTTTCATTAATGTCTCGTAGCAAAGTTATTATTATGCTTATTTAAGCCGAAGTAATCAGGATGTTGGGCTAAAAATATTAAAATTAGGTAATTAGGCTTTGTACCATAATTGGGGTTTGGACAAAAGAACGACACTTGTGGAAATTAGACTATGGGCTATTAATGGGCTTTATATTTGTTTAACTAAATGATAGTTTGTTAATTTTAATATAAAGATTTATAATTAGACATACCTATAAATAACCATATACACTCAATCGGACACGATGGGCGGGGTATTTATATGTACGAATAATCGTTCATTTAACCGGACACGGGAATGGATTAATAGTCTATGGAATTATTAAAACAGGGGTGAAATTATGTACAAGGACACTTGGAATAATTGATAACAAAGTATTAAAACCTTGGGTTACACGCAGTCGATAACCTGGTGTAATTATTAAACAAAGTATTAAAACCTTGTTACAGTTTAAGTCCCCAATTAGTTGGAATATTTGACTTCGGATATAAGGATAATTTGACGAGGACACTCGCACTTTATATTTATGACTGATGGACTGTTATGGACAAAAACCAGACGGGCATATTAAATAATCCAGGACAAAGGACAATTAACCCATGGGAATAAACTAAAATCAACACGTCAAACATCATGATTACGGAAGTTTAAATAAACATAATTCCTTTATTTTCATATTTAATTGCACTTCTAATTATCGCACTTTTATTTATTGTCATTGTATTTAATTGCACTTTTAATTATCGTACTCTTTAATTATCGCAATTTTATTTTATCGCACTTTCGTTTTCGTTATTTACTTTACGTTTTAAATTAAGTCTTTTATATAATTAATATTTTACATTAGGTTTTAACTGCGACTAAAGTTTTAAAATTGACAAACCGGTCATTAAACGGTAAAAACCCCATTTTATAATAATAATATTACTTATATATATATTTGTATTTTTATAAGTTAAAACTAATATAGCGTTAAGCTTGTTTAAGTGTATCCCTGTGGAACGAACCGGACTTACTAAAAACTACACTATTACGATTAGGTACACTGCCTATAAGTGTTGTAGCAAGGTTTAGGTATATCCATTCTATAAATAAATAAATAACTTGTGTAAAATTGTATCGTATTTAATAGTATTTCCTTGTAAAAATTAATAGTATTTTATACCCCTTCGCTTTAACATCAATGGTGCAAAGGTTACAAACACCAGCAGCAGCACCAGCAGCATAACCAGTACCACCATCACCAATGCCAACAGTACCATTACCACCACCAACAACAACCGCATCGCAAACCTCAACTTCACAATCTGTCACACGAACATCAACATCATACGCACCATAGATACCAAGGAGTACCAACAACAATGAACGATGAAGTATTAATTCATAACTTCAATAAAGAAATATTCTGCGAAGAATATGTGGTTTCTAAAAGTTTTAGAGATTATTTATTCTAGCTCAAACCGAAAAATCAAATGAGTTTAATATCAAATTGACTCATTAAATCCATAATTACATTTGAAGAAAAAATATATATATATATATATATTTTCATAAAGACTGTAATTGAAAATTCTTTCGTACAAACTATTAATGGTGAAAACATTTTAACGGGTAGGTAATACTCGAGAAATATTTAGATTTCACATTAATAAGTTACACTGTATATTCTTCAAATCTGATTAAACATTCATTTACTATCCTACTTACATCTACAGAGATACGAATCCGTTCACCGCAGAATAACCATTTTCATTCAATTTCATATTTGGATTTTGACTTATCAGAATCCAACAAGTGGCATAATGAAGAAAACATTGGACAAAAATAAAATTTGTTAGAAACAAATAAATTAACTATGAGGAATTTTGTTAAGAAACCACGCTAACTATTCCTAACTAACTGTTCCTAGCTAACTGATTACATTTTATTTATCGCAATTTACTTATCGCAATTTATATTCTCGCAATTTTAATTATCGTCATTTAATTTATGTTATTTATTTTACGCACTTTAAATATCGGGACACGTATACAAGGTTTTGACATATCATATCGACACATCTATATATATTATTTGGAATCACCATAGACACTCTATATGCTGTAATGATAGAGTTCGCTATACAGGGTTGAGGTTGATTCTCAAATAATATATATACTTTGAGTTGTGATCGAGTCTGAGACATGTACACGGGTCACGATACGTATTAATTAATTTGAATATTATATATTAAACTATATATGAATGATTGGACTGTTAAATGTGGACTATCGACTGTGGACGAATAATATTGGACAATTAAAATGAATTAAAATACTGATTATAACATATGAAACTAAATAATTCTTCAAGTTTGCCACTTGATTTCATCTTAAACCTCATTTGTATCTTGACGATTCCAATCTGCGTTCAAACATTTCATAATTCTTGAAAACACTTCAATCGAGAGGATGAACCAACCACACTTCGTCTACGGAAGGAAAGATTTATGTATATAGTTATGCACCTGAAAACTCTCGAAACCTGAGTAAACGTTTAACACGTATCTGTGCTAATTCCTTTAGTGTTATTATCACCCAAAATAACTTGGTGATTCCTTTCAAAGTAGCAAATTTTGTCACAGCTCCAGCAAGTCAACTTCGACTTTTCTTTCGAAACAATCTTATTAACACCTTGATATATACGTGTGCTCTTTTATTGTTACCGGAGAACCGTTTATATTCCACCACATTAGCAGTAAACTTACCAGCAACCTCGTTGCTCCTTGGCTTAAATCTTTTCGACAAATCACTATATTTATCTATTGAAGTCTTATCATGAACTCATCGGCATCTTGTAACGATAATTACCATACCAAATACCGGGAAGCATTAATCATTATTCTCGAATTTCGCAGCGTTCCTACGTCAACAGTTATATATCTATATATAACATATATCTTTTGGACTGATGAATTACAATTCAGAATCTCTGAATTCCTAAAAAACACTCTAGCTTATGAATTAGATTTCTGAGTTCTGAAAAAGCTGATGAAACAGCAAAAACTAAAGACTGTTCAAACAGTCAAAAGTTTGATAATAAAGATCGACATACTGAAAGAGCTCAAAAGTTTGATACTGAAAAACGAATCGAGCAAATCACGAAGGAGACCAGGGACAAATACAAGGACCAAACCCTGTATTTAAAGAATCCTGATGATTCTGTTTCTGATGAAATCTTTAGCGAATACCTTACTCCTTAACCGCTCTAAATCATCGTGAATGAATTTCTTCATCATAATTTGATTATGAAATTCTAAGATATCATCATATTCTTCTTTATTAATATCCTCAATATTTCTGAAGATACCTTCATAAATATTCTCGTCCGAAATTATATACCTCTTCGTGCTATCTGTATTACATCATCTTGAAAACTGTTTTAATTTTCAATATTCTGTAACATCTAAGTATAAATTATGAATGAAATCTGGAGAAGTGTTAGAAATTGAAGCATGATTTAGTATAATATAATGACACTTGATCAACGTGATTATATTACAGTAAGTCATGTTGAGTTTCTAATGGGACATGATGATTCACAGATCATAACGTCATCATGTGCCATGTTACATAACTCTTTCATTCTACTTAACTTCTGAACATATCAAGAAAGTATATTCTTAATAGTTCTATTCTTAGTAATTCTGGTAATTTAACAAATTGAATCGTGCTATTATGTTCTTTCTTGTTTAGAACATTCATCATGTTCATTCGAAATTCCATATTTACGAATTCTGGACCATTACTTGATGTGCTTAGTGGATAGAAGAGAAAGCAGAGCATAAAGCTTCGAAGTGTAAATGGGGGTATAAATCGCAGCAAATAGGAGAGAGTATTAACTGTGATTGACAATAATTATAGGAGACAGAAGAAGGGATATTGAAATATAAGAGAAAATATAAAGCCCAATAACAACACGAATGTTACAAACCATGGATATTAATACGAATATCAATATAAAGACACGGTATAATTAAGAATAGTATCACCCCAAGGTAATAGTAGAAGTAAACAGATTTTTCTAGTGGAAGATTGAAAAGGAGGATGACAGAAATAATAATTAGGAAAATATCAAGGATTAGAACTGGATTAAGCATTTTCACAATCTTTTGGATGTATGAACTAAGAAAGAAAATATAGGAATGGTGAGAATAATGGAATGGAAGAGTTTAAATTATAATGGAAAATATCAGACAGAGTAATTGAGGCAGATCATCGTATTTAATTATAGAGATCTTAATTTCCTTATTCGCTGAAGAATCAAATCTTTTAGATTTCGAAGATTTTCTTTAAATCCCTTGAATTCTGGAATTCAAACCTGACTCTGTCAAAAGCTAAGACAAATCTTTATCCTTTCATTTCACTATTTTGTGACAGCTTCACTTGTACGCTCCGCATAATCAAATCGTTTTATCTATATTAACCAATAATGATAAAAACTCTATTTAACCATTCATATTTGTCATAAAAACATTTGTATTGTTAGCTATGATGACCTCGATCAAATTTCGGGATGAAATTTCTTTAACGGGTAGGTACTATGACGACCCGGAAATTTCCGACCAAATTTAAACTTAATCTTTATATGTTTCCGACACAATAAGCAAAGTCTGTAATGTTGAGTCTTGAAAACTTTGGAACAGTTACATGAATGCAGTTGCCCTTTCGACCATTCCCGACGATTCACGAACAATTATTTATAAATAAATATGTATATGTACAAATGTAAGTTTATATAATAAATGGAAATAATAAAATATAATTTAAACATTAAAAGTAAAAATGTAAAATAAGATATAAATAATTAAAAGGAATATATATATATATATATATATATATTTCTAGTTAATAATTATGATAATATATATATATATATATATATATATATATATATATATATATATATATATATATATAGTGTACAAATAGTAAATATTCAGTATATGTTATCATATAATATATGACATTAATAACTAAATGTAATTACAAATTAAAATACATTTGTTATAATATTATTACTATTCCTTTTATTATTACCATTATCAATATATGTATATTTAAAAATGGAAACATGTAACTTGATATACCCTCAGTATTATTAAATATTATTATTATTAAATTATATATATAAAAATTTAATATTCATTATAATATATAATATATAGTTATATTACATAATTTGTAATATGTAATGCTAATATATTAAAATATTGATATTACTTTTAATAATAATATCGATACTAGTGTCATTAATATTATCATAATATATAGATATGATACTCGATATATAAAAAATATTATTATTACTAAAATTATAATCAATATTAATATAATTAGTATTATTATTATAAATAACATTATTATCAAGATCATTAAAAAAATTATTATTGTAATTTATTATTATTATTAATATTATTATTATTATTAGTATTATTATTAATACAATTTTAATTATTAATTATTAATATCATTATTATAAAATCATACATTTGGATTCAATCACAGAATCTGTTTCAAGTAACATCACACTGTATTGGATTTTGTTTATATCTCAAAAATTATTGTATAAGCAGTATAAATCGTACGAGTTAGTTGAATTTATCCATCTGATTATTAATCTAACTTTTCTGATTGAGATTGATGTCCCCAAATTGGTTATCAGTCCAAATCACCCTTCATTGCAGACCAATCGATCCCATTATCTGTATTAAGTCTCAAATAAACGATATCAATCATTAAATAAAGTTATACACTTCTGCAATTTGGAATTTAAAATTAAAAGCACAAGAAATCAGACATTACCCTCCGTTCTTGCTTATTTTTCAAATTAAATGATTTCTTAACAAATTTCAAAATCCTTAAATGCTATTTTGTTAGGAATCTCTTACTCAATCTATATACAAAGTCTCAACTGCCAGTTCTTCAAAATGAGTTCTAATTTTTGAAGTCAAACTTAATTTTCAAAAGTCAACAATTATGTTCATTGAGAAATTCGATTTTGTTTTGAGGTTTTAGGATCAATTGATGTTTCAGAAAGTTTTAAAGAACATTTTACTACCTATTTCGTGTTATAATCTTTGTCCAAAATGCCCTCAATTTCAAAATCATATATTTTTTTTTGTGTTATCCGTCGAGCAGCAGGCCTGGCCTGTTTTCCTTTTTTATTTTTTATTTTTTTCTGTTAATTAAATTCAAAGTGTTACATATTGCTCCTGGTTCGTTTTCGATTTCTAAAACAAGTAAGATTATTATGGTTATGATTTGGTACAAATTCAAGTGATTGGATTATGAAGAAGATGATGAAGATTAACAAATATAGCTTATATATATATATACGGGGTAATTAAATCAGAAACAAAAGAATAGAAGGATGGTGGTGAGTTTTTACGTTAAGCGGGAGGTCATGAGTTCGAGTCTGGGCTGTGACGCATTTCTTTTTTGGCATGGCTTCAAAGGTTGTAATTATTTTTATTATTAGTATTATTATTATTATTATTAATATTACTATTATTACTTATTATTGATATCATTTATTGCTATTAGTTAGTGTTATAAAGATATTATTATTATTATTACTATCAATAATATAATAAATATTAATATCATATTAGTTATTACTAGGTATGATTATAAAGAATTATTAGTATTATTATGCAAATTGTTAATTGTAACATTAATATTAGTATTATTATCATATGTATAGTTATTATTATCATTAATATCATTAGTTATCATTATTATTATTATGATCATAGTTATAATTAAGAGTATTGTTATTATAATTGAAGCGACCCGTCCTAATCCATCCAGACGAAGTCCATATCGATTATAAACGATTCATAACAGTTGATTACTTCGCGAGGTACTTGACCTCTATATGATACATTTTACAAACATTGCATTCGTTTTTGAAAAGACAATCTTTCATTACATCGAAAGTTGACGGCATGCATACCATTTTATAATATATCTAACAATAATTGACTTAATAGTAATCTTGATGAACTCAACGACTCGAATGCAACATCTTTTGAAATATGTCATGAATGACTCCAAGTAATATCTTTAAAATGAGCAATTGCACAGCGGAAGACTTCTTTCATACCTGAGAATAAACATGCTTTAAAGTGTCAACCAAAAGGTTGGTGAGTTCATTAGTTTAACATAAATAATCATTTCCATCATTTTAATAGACCACAAGATTTTCATTTTCAGTTCTCATAAATAAACGTCCCATGCATAGAGACAAAAATATCATTCATATGGATTGAATACCTGGTAACCGACGTTAACTTTAATGCATAGAATATCTCCAAACAGAACCTCTCGTTTGTATAATAATAATCTCGAAGTACTAAAGCATTCGTACCCCGAATGGGACTTGTCAAGGTCCATAGATCTATCTTTAGGATTCGCGTCAATCAGGGGCCATTTCCCTAAATTCTTAGGTTACCAGACTTGAAGGGCAATATTCGGTTTAATAATCCAACCATAGTATGTAATTTTAAGTACTTGTGTCTATTTCGTAAAACATTTATAAAAGCAACACATGTATTCTCAGTCCCAAAAATATATATATAAAAGGGAGTAATGAAACTCACCATACTGTATTTTGTAGTAAAAATATATATAACGATATTGAACAATGTAGGGTTGGTCTTGGATTCACGAACCTATATCAAGTATGCATTTTAACACATATAATAATATTCAAATAAGTATATAGTTTGATATTAGTAATATACTTGTGATATTAAATGTAGTATTAATAGTTACCTAAATACTTCTATTTTATATATTTCATTAAATTATGATTATAGTATATTATATACTTTATTAATATATTTTGAATAAATAATTAGTTTTAATATTTTTTTTAAATAACCATAATTTTTAATATGATAATATTTTTAATGAATTCGAGTTACTTTAAAACGTAAATGAACAAAAACAAAAAAAATATTTTATTAGTAAAAGTAGTTTACTTATTATATATACTTCTATATACTTAATGTTTGTATCTAACTTATAATATCAATCTTTTTAGTTTAAAAACCATAAAAATATTGTTATATTTCATATGCAATTTAAAACTAAAGTTATAGTTAGTGATAATAATAATAATAATGATATTAGTAGTAAAATAATAATGATAATGATAATAATATTGATATTAGTAATAATAATACTTATAATAATAATAATAATAATGATGATAATAATAATAATAATAATAATAATAATAATAATAATAATAATAATAATAATAATAATAATAATAATAATTATAATAATAGGAATAATAAGTATACTACCTTAAAAAAAATAGCTTCCAAAATAATGTCGCAGCCCGGGCTCGAACCCGTGACCCCTTGCTAAACCTATAATTCATCAAACCCCTTAACCATTTGATCTCTGTTGGTTTTTCTATTTCCTAGTCGTATTTAAAAATACATAACACATCTTTATCTGTTTCCTATATTTTCTAAACATCAAGACCCATTTACAACTTCAAGATATACACCATAACCACATCATCTTAATCCATATTATCAACACCGTTTACATCATACACCATCATCATTCGTTACTGTCTTCTTTTTAACTATCAACGTAAGCAGCAATAGCAGGAAACAATCACCATAGCTAAACCGAATGGCTGTTGGGCTTTTTAATACTGAGTTAAATTAAATGATCCAATTTAAATTTAACTTAACTTAAATGGACTCCTCCTTCACCTCTCATAGTATTTAGTATTGAGGCCCATCCCTATCCTAACTTCTTGTAACACAACCGCCTAACGTTTGCAGCCCAATATCCCATGTAACATAAACTGATCGACATATTGTGGTGTGGGGTTTGTCTGGTAAAAGAATCAATAAACACCTCTTTACAGCTCATTAAACTCGTGACTATCAATACTTAATTCTGTATACATACCATCCCATGATTGTAGGCTTTTTAAAAAAAATAATAATAATAAAATAACAAGTTGCCACTTTGAGTGACCCTTTTGGTCGGCCAAACAACCTGTTCCACTTTGACAAATTGATGCAAATGATATATAATAATATTCATTGCAAGTTGTCCACTATAAACTGTAATCACATTCTCCATTTATTTATTTTTTTTTTATTTTTTTTTGCTAAGTTGCTCCAAGAGATAGAATATAGTTACAAAGAAGAAAAAGAAAAGAAAGAAAGAAAGAAAGAAATAGAAGCACTTCAGGAGGATCGAACACTAGCTGCATCAGGAGGATCGAAAGAAAGAAAAGAAAAAGAAATAGAAATGTGAAATAAAAGAAGAAAAAGGACAACGCCGGTTTGGTTGTGAGGATTGTGTGGTGTTCGTGATTTATGAGGGCGGATGCAGGAGGTTATCGATGATTTGAAGCATAAATAGAAGCACTTCAGCAATAATTATTGTGATGACGTTTGTGTTTGGCTTTGACACAGAAACAGTTAAATGAGAAAAGAAGATGGTGATGATTCGATGGAGGTGGTTGTATTAATGATTAAGCTTGACAAACAAGAGAAGGAAAACGTAGGTGCTCTCGACTACTAGTAATTTACGAGAAGTCTCATGGCCAAGGTGGTGGTGTTTCATGATACAACGAAAAAGGTATCGGGTTTTGGTGGCTCAAAGGTTGTAGAGGGTGACAATGAGAGACCATTGTGATGGTGGCCAAGAGTTAAGGAAGGTTGAGTCCGAAAAGAAAAACAATGCAGAACTCAAGATAAGTTTTGTTTGTGTTGATAGTAATAGTTATAGAAGATGCCGGACAATCGAATAATAATTCAATAACTGAGATGTTTTATTATTGTAATATAAAGAAGATGTATCTATCGTCCTTTGATTCTCGCAGACAAGAATAAGAAACAAAATCAAAAAGGTTTGATCGTGATTGAAAACAGATTCGTACAATTTTATGACTTTGTTATTTAACATATTTTGTTTTGTATCTCCGAATAGAGATCGATATGAATCAGATATAGTACCAATCATGAGCAGAAGATGAAGAATTTTTGTAATTTACTGTGATTGAAATCCATTTGTGTACTGGATTAGATTGAGACAGGTAATAAATTAGAGACAAAATCAAAAATCATCAACAGCCAGATCGTGAGAGGAAACAGAAAGCTGAATATATATCTGTATTTACATTTTTGTATATGTATCTGTATATATATATATATATATATATATATATATATATTAATTCGTATATATATCTGTTTATATAGATGTACATATATATCTGTTTTATTAATTTTCGTAATATTAATTAATGATATAAATCTTTTAATAATTTTTAATAAGAATACTTATAATAGAAACATAATATTGATAATATTATTAATAATTTTATCAAAATGTTACTAGTAAAAAAAATATATATGATAATAATGATATTATTACTAATAATAATAATACTAATCATAATAATATTAGTAATAATAATAATACAACGATTTATATATATATATATATATATATATATATATATATATATATATATATATATATATATATATATATATATATATATATATATATATATATATTCATTTTCATATTAATAATTACTAATATAGATGTTAATATTGAAAGTAATAATAATATTACTATATCAACTATAATTTAGCTCATAATTAAACTTATTATATTAATATTACATTTTATTATTTATGTAATATGTACACTAATATATATTGAATATTTAATATTCAAACATTACAATATATAGAATTTATATATATGTATTCATTTTAATAACAACTCATTTATTCTATATCTCATTTTATATTTTAAATTGTAATGATTAAATTATATTATTTCAACTCATTATATATATATACTTTTGTTTATAATTATATATATACATATATATATATACATATATATACACATTTATTTACACATAATTGTTCGTGAATCGTTATGAACAGTCAAAGGGTTGTTTAATATATGAAAATGATTCAAAATTTTTGACACTTATTATTACATACATTGCTTATCGTATCGAAATCATAATTAGATTAGGTTTAAATTTAGTCGGAAATTCCCGAGTTGTCACAATAATTATTATTATTATTATTACATTTATGGACAACTAATATATGTATTACCATTATTATGTAAACATAAGTACTATGATTAAAATTATTATCATTTTGTTATTTAGTAACACCATTAAGTATTAATAACGATATTATTAGTATTAGTATCATTTTAGATTTATTAGTATTAACAAGAGTATTATTATTAAGTTTATCATTAGTAATAAGATGATTATTAAATATTAAGTGTTATTATCAAAATGATTATTTTCATTACCATCAACACTAAATTTTTCATTCTATTAAAAACTACTGTTATTATCATTATTATAATATTTATCATTTAAAACTATCATTAATATTGTTATTAATAAAATCAATAATATTATTATCATTATTATCAACACTAGTATTATCATTATCATTATTTTAAAAAATTCCTAATATTATTTTAATTACTATCTTAACAAACAGATGAAATATATACATATAAAATATTTGATACATATAACATAATACAAGTTATATTTTTATATAATAATAATGAAATATATAAATTAATAATATAAAAATTATATCACTAATAATAATATATATATTTGTTCGATTACAAGTAAATGTTTTGATATATATACAAATGATATAGGTTCGTGAATCCGAGGCCAACCCTGCATTGTTCAATGTCGTCATATGTATTTTTACTACAAAATACAGTATAGTGAGTTCATTTGATTCCCTTTTACTCTTTACATTTTTGGGACTGAGAATACATGCGCTAATTTTACAACTGCTTTATTAAATGCTTTTGAAATACATTTTGAACTGCGAATACATGAAATGCTTTTATAAATATTTGACGAGATAGACACAAGTAAAACATTCCTCGAATGAATTATGTGGACGTGATAATTGCCACCATTGAATTATGTGGACGTGATAATTGCCACAATTGATATGAATATTTTTTCCCTGATTATTATTGCTTGGTAACCTAAGAATTAGGGAACATCACTAATTTTGAGTATTAGTGCACGCCTAATTGACGCAAATCCTAAAGGTAGCTACCGGGTTTAACACCCCCACCCAGAATGTTCACTAGACGGAAGGGCTAGTGGGCGTGGTGTTTAGTACTACGAAGTTTATATGATTATTATACAGACGAGATGTTCTGTTTTGGGGATATTATTATGCACATTATATGTTAAGGTCGGTTACTAAGCCAAGCTATGAAAGCAATGAAAAGTGAATGTTATGTATCGAGAGAATGATTTTATACACAGGTTATGTGTATGTTATTTTTGTGCACAAGATATGTGTACGGTTACTAAGATTTATAAAAGATGATTTCGTACACGAGAAAGGTGTACTGTATTTAAAAGATATCGCATGTACATTACAGGTGGGTATAGGATTCGGGTCCATTTGTACCATGCAGCATTTAAATCTTGTGGTCTATCAAAATGATGAATTTTATTGTTTTATGATAAACCTATGAACTCACCAACCTTTTGGTTGACACTTGAAAGCATGTTTATTCTCAGGTATGAAAGAAATCTTCTGCTGTGCATTTGCCCATATTAGAGATATTACTTGGAGTCATTCATGATATATTTCAAAAGACGTTGCATTCGAGTCGTCGAGTTCATCAAGATTATTATTAAGTCAATTATAGTTGGAGGTATTATGAAATAGTATGCTTGCCGTCAACTTTTGATGTAAAGAAAGTTTGTCTTTTAAAAACGAATGTAATGTTTGTAAAATGTATCATATAGAGGTCAATTACCTCGTGATGTAATCAACTATTGTGAATCGTTTATATTGTATATGAACGGGTCCTTTCACTTTTCTGTTTAAACCCACCTGACTTCTTACCACGAAATCCCGATTGCTTACTTGCCTGTTGAGTAGACTGACTACCAATTTGACCTTCTGATTTTCCCCCAAAAGATCCACTTTTTGAACTTTCTCTTTTCGCTGCCATTATATCACCTTCTGTAACTTTAGCCATCTCATGAGCCTGCGCCAAGGTTGTTGCAAATCTCGCAACTGTTCTATACTCTAGCTTAATCACCCGCATGAAATGCTGAATTTTATCCTTCTCAGTTGGTACCCACTGTTGGACAAACCTTAGCTTTGATGTAAAATCTCTGAAAACTTCGTCAATCGTCATACTTTCTGTCATCTTCATACTCAGAAACTCAGTTTTCAATCTTTCCATCTCATACTTAGAACAATACTGCTCACGAACCTTAGCAGCAAATTGTTCCCAAGTTATTTGACTAATTTGTTCCTTAGGCAAATATGCTGTAATCGAGTCCCACCATTCCATTGTCTCACCTTTTAAAAGTCTACTAGCAAACAACACTCTGGACTCAGGTTCACAAAAACAGGCTTCTAATGCTCGCTCTACTTCTCTTAACCAATTGAGTGTTGATAATGCTAAAAACGAACATATATTTCATAGCATTATCCCTCAAGAAAGACAAGCTTTTAGTTGCAATTGTTCTTTTTACAAGTGATATTCGTTTAAATATTAAAAGGTGAAGACAAAAGGCAGATTCGACGAATTGAAGACGCAAAGGTCCAAAAAGCTAAAAAGTACAAAATACAATCAAAGAGGTTCCAATTATTGATAAGAAACGTCTTGAAATTACAAGAGTACAAGATTTAAAACGCAAAGTACAAGATATTAAATTGTACGCAAGGACGTTCGAAAATCCGGAACCGGGACATGAGTCAACTCTCAACGCTCGACGCAACGGACCGAAAGTTACAAATTAATTATGTATATAAATATAATATAATATATAATTAATTATATAAAATATATTTTTATATTATATTTATATTATTAAAACCGTCGGCAGACTAGGATCCAAACTTGTGTGAGCTAGATTTACGAACTCCACGACTTTGCGGAGTTTGAAGAGCAAGAGTGCCGCGACTCGCGGAGCAGCCAAATTCGAAAATGCCTATAAAAGGCAATGCATTCTGAACGTTTTATATATCCTTTAATCTCTCTATCTAAACGTGTGTATATATATATATATATATATATATATATATATATATATATTTATATTTTAATTTTAATTTTAATTTTAATTTCTAATAATAAGGGTATGTTAGCGAATGTTGTAAGGGTGTAAGTCGAAATTCTGTCCGTGTAACGCTACGCTATTTTTAAACATTGTAAGTTATGTTCAACCTTTTTAATTTAATGTCTCGTAGCTAAGTAATTATTATGCTTATTTAAATCGAAGTAATCATGATGTTGGGATAATTACTAAAATTGAGTAATTGGGCTTTGTACCATAATTGGGGTTTGGACAAAAGAACGACACTTGTGGAAATTAGACTATGGGCTATTAATGGGCTTTATATTTGTTTAACTAAATGATAGTTTGTTAATTTTAATATAAAGATTTACAATTGGACGTCTCTATAAATAACCATATACACTCGATCGGACACGATGGGTGGGGTATTTATATGTACAAATAATCGTTCATTTAACCGGACACGGGAATAGATTAATAGTCTATGGAATTATTAAAACATGGGTGAAATTATGTACAAGGACACTTGGCATAATTGATAACAAAGTATTAAAACCTTGGGTTACACGCAGTCGATAACCTGGTGTAATTATTAAATAAAGTATTAAAACCTTGTTACAGTTTAAATCCCCAATTAGTTGGAATATTTAACTTCGGGTATAAGGATAATTTGACGAGGATACTCGCACTTTATATTTATGACTGATGGACTGTTATGCACAAAAACCTGACGGACATATTGAATAATCCAGGACAAAGGACAATTAACCCATGGGCATAAAACTAAAATCAACACGTCAAACATCATGATTACGGAAGTTTAAATAAGCATAATTATTTTATTTCATATTTAATTTCCTTTATTTTATATTTAATTGCACTTCTAATTATCGCACTTTTATTTATTGTTATTGTATTTAATTGCACTTTTAATTATCGTACTTTTTAATTATCGCAATTTTATTTTATCGCACTTTTATTTATCGCAATTTCATTATCGTTATTTACTTTACGCTTTAAATTAAGTCTTGTATTTATTTTTAATATTTTACATTAGGTTTTAACTGCGACTAAAGTTTTAAAAATCGACAAACCGGTCATTAAACGGTAAAAACCCCCCTTTATAATAATAATATTACTTATATATATATTTGTATTTTTATAAAGTAAAACTAGTATAGCGTTAAGCTTTGTTTAAAAGATTCCATGTGGACGAACCGGACTTACTAAAAACTACACTACTGTACGATTAGGTACACTGCCTATAAGTGTTGTAGCAAGGTTTAAGTATATCCATTCTATAAATAAATAAATATCTTGTGTAAAATTGTATCGTATTTAATAGTTTTTCCTAGTAAAATATAAGCTATTTCATATACGCCTCGCATAACATCAAGTAATTTTTGGCGCCACTGCCGGGGAACGCCGAAGCGAAACGCCACATATAAAAAAAAAACCGAAAAAAAAATATATATATATATATAAATCTATTTTTAAGATTTTTATAAAATTATAATGTATTTCTATTTTTATTTTAGTTTTTAAAACATAAGTTTTTATTTAATTAATATAAATATTTTATATAAATATTAAAACAGAAAAATAAAAAATATAAATAAAAAAAATATTAAAAACCGAACGATTTTGGCCTGCACCTCATTTGAAAATTCAATCACCGCGACTTGCGGAGTTTTCTGGTACATGGCACCGCGACTCGTGGAGCCACCCTGACACGCGTGTCCAGCAACCCTAATTAGCATTAATTACGGGGTATAATTTATTATAATTAAATTAAAACCCTAATTAGGTTTTTAATTTTTAATTAGTTAATTTAGTTTAGTTTTAATTATTTTATATATTTAGTTTAATTAGTTTAATTAAATTTTAAAATTAATAGTTTTATAAAATAAATAATATAAAAATAATATTTTTATAAAAATTGTAATTTTTACAACTTTTAGTATATTTTTATATTTTGTCCCTTTTTAATTGTTTTAGCGTAATTTTTTGTATTTTTCGCTCGTATTTAGTTTTAAATATAGTTTTTGCCATAGTTATTTTTATTTCTAGATTTTTAGGTTTTGCCGTAAAATCCCTTAAGTGCTTTTTCTTTAGACGAAGATTTAGGTGCTTTAGAATTTTTCGACGCCTTTTACCTATGTATCAATTATCACTCCAATTAGTAATCTCAATTTGCAATTTTAATTTTAAGTTAGTGATAGTAATAAGGTTGGGTTAGTCGAGTGTTTTAAAGTTTTATAAGTCACTCTTTTTCTTTCTTATTTTTCGACGCCTTTTATTTTTCGACCCTTTTCTTTTTCGACCTTTTTCGACGCGCTCTTTCTTTTTCTTTCTTATTTCTCGCCATTCTAGTTTTTAGGATATAGAATTTTTTTCTACTTCTTCTCTAAATTTCTTAAAATTACGAAAATTTATTTTAAGTGGTTAAATTGATAGACATCAAAATTTTCTGGTTCGTAGTAATAGTTGGATTTGTACGTGGACCGGGTTATTGGAGCCAAACAGTACTCAATTATATTGAGACCAAACGAATCCTGCCCCTCTGCTGCATCTTTTGGCTATTCGAAACGTGGGCAAAATCAGAAAAGTCTATTAATTGGAAAACTTATATAATTTTTCTTTCCTTTTAAAAACTAATAGGATATTCAGTGAATGCACCGAGCAAGACGTTCACCACATTTTGTACGTTCACCACCTGTAACTCGATAAAGACATCTAGCAAATATTGTCGCCGTTGATTTTTCTTTAGAATCGTCATCCAGTCGACCAAGTACTCCAATTCAAATTTTCGATAATCCATTTTTTGAACCCGATCTCACAATTGAGAATCCGGAGAATATTCAGGGATGATTCATAGATCCTGAACCATTAATTTTTCCTCCGGAACCACCAATCATTCAAACAGAGATTGTTGAGGAACGAACCATTAAATCAGAATCCTCTAGTGATTCAGATTCAACAAATTCAATCATGGAAAATCTGGAACCTCTAAGTATGGAAGACCGAATGAGAGCTAAACGCTCTGGCCAAGGTCACGCAATTACTCATCCTGACATTAATGTGCCAGATTATGAAATCAAAGGACAAATTCTACACATGGTGACTAATCAATGCCAATTTAGTGGTGCGCGGAAGGAAGATCCAAATGAACATCTTCGTACCTTTAATAGGATCTGCACACTATTTAAAATAAGAGAAGTGGAGGATGAACAGATATATCTCATGTTATTTCCCTGGACTTTAAAGGGAGAAGCCAAAGATTGGTTGGAATCGTTACCTGAAGGGGCGATTGATACATGAGATGTTTTAGTTGAAAATTTTCTTAAACAATTCTTTCCAGCATCTAAAGCCGTAAGACTTCAAGGAGAAATTGTTACGTTCACACAGAAACCAAATGAAACTCTATATGAGGCGTGGACAAGATTTGGAAAGTTATTGAGAGGATGTTCGCAACATGGTTTAGACACTTGTCAAATAGTACAAATATTCTACCAAGGATGCGACATCACTACAAGAAAAGACATAGATATTGTAACATCCCGCCTTTTTCCATTTACTTTTCCGTTATACTAATATAAAGTCCGTTATATGTTTATAACATCTCCCGTTGATAAGCGTTTTAAATTATCTCGTTTAGGTAATTCCCGCACCCGAACGAAAGTTGAGGGACTAAACTTGACAAGGGATCAAACCCTTGACTAGGTCAAAGGGTCAAACCCCTTTCACCCATTCATTTCCACCTCCATCTCTCTCTCTTTCTCTCTAGCAAGAACACACACTCAAAACCAAATTCATTCAATCATCATCTAAATCCGATCTAGGAGGCTTACAACAAAATAAATTACATATTCGTGATCCTCTCTTCATCCTCTTCATTTTGGTACCAACTTCATCTCGTTTGGGTAACATTTCTAAAACTCTAGATTTCTCTAAATTCGTGTTTTTGACTTGAAATGGTGTTAGTTAGTGTCTATGGCTCATTGTGATGTCGTGTATATAATTTGTATGCTCGATCTCGTTGTTTTAGTGTAACTAGCACGAACTTGAATTTTGGTGTGTTGTTCTTGAATTTTGGATGATCATATGTTGTTAGATGTTAAAAGTTCATGTTCTAATTGTGTTCCTAGTATCATTAGCTTCATTTTGATGTATAGATTGATTTAAGAAACTTCATAAACGCGATTATTGATTTTGTGAACTTTTGGTTAGGGTTGACAACTCTTAAAACGAACTTTTGATGCGTTGAATGCTTGTTAATGTTATTGATAAGTGTTTAGTTGTATTACATGTTTCATTACCTTCAAAACGGCATATCATATGTATAAATTGGATTCCCGAAACTTAAATTGCAATTGATAAACTTGAAACTTGAAAATAAACCTCTATTGATCACTTGTCGGGATTTCGGTTATAGTATATGATGTTTTTACTTGATGAAAAGTGCTTAGTTGCGTTCCTTGTCGAAAGAGCTTTCCGATGATATAAGATACATATCTTGATTGTTTACGGATCATGAAATGTGTTGGTTTGTGTTTTGGTTCGTGCACTTAGGAAATACAGCAAACAGGGCCTGGAAAACGATCTGGACGCCGTCTAGCTTCTCAGGACGCCGTCCCACCTTTTGAACCGGGACGCCGTCTAGCTTCTCGGGACGCCGTCCCAACCTTAAAACCGGGACGCCGTCTAGCCATTTGGGACGCCGTCCCATTTGGCTAAAACTGGCTGTTTGTTTTGGTCATTTGACATGAAAATGTTTGCTATGCTACGGACCTCCGATTAACATGAAACTTGGCCAACATGCTCATATATGATTATATAACTTAGAAAAATTGTCGGATATCCAACCCGACCCCGTTGACTTTTCTGTTGACTTTGACCCGACCAAGTTGACTTTTAATCAAACTTAACCAAATAATTGTGCAATCGTTCTAACATGTTTTTATACTTGTACCTTGCATGAAACATGACAATTTGATTCACATGCTATTAGGATCGAGTCTTAACGAGCCATAGGACTAATTGAACATCTTTGACCTATCGTGTTTACCGTTATTGATACAAACCTATTGTTTAGGTCAAGACTAGCATTGTTCTTTGCACACGTTTACTTGTTGAAGTACTTTACTACCCGTGCACTCAAGGTGAGATCATAGTCCCACTTTTACTCTTTTTGAACTTACATTTGGGATGAGAAAACATAAACATTTCTTTACTAAGTGAACACAAGTACAGGAAAACAAACATTCTACATACGAGTTTAGAACAAAATCCTCAATTCGATTATCATTAGTTACACTTGCCGGGTGTAAGCGAGAACTTATGTTGTATGGATCCATATGGGTTTGACAAACCCTCATTCAAACGGTTCGCTACCCTTTACGAATGAAATATATTTTCGAGAAACAGTGTATGTTCTAGCACTAAGTGATGGGGTTCAATGGAAGGAAATGTTAAGCATTGATAATTGGGTGCTCGTGAAACAAACTTTTGGAATGTATTACTATTATTTCATTGATGCAAATCTTGTGGTTCACTTGTACTTACTTACTTAAACCTATGATTTCACCAACGTTTTCGTTGACAGATTTCTATGTTTTTCTCAGGTCCTTGAACGATACATGATACATGCTTCCGCTCATTATTTGATACTTGCATTGGATGTCGAGTATATGTGCATTTCATGGAGCGTCTTTTGACTTTACTTTAAACCGTGTCGCCTAGATTTCATTCGTATTATAACGTTGTAACTTAACTATTGGTTGAACAATTCTTGTAAACTTTGGGAACAATCTTTATTTTGAAATGAAGGCGGCATATTTTGGTCAAACTTTGTCTTAAAGACTTATGACCACGTAACGGGACCTAAGTAGACGGCGCCGTCAAACATGATTTGGTCGGGTCGCTACAGATGGTATCAGAGCGTTGGTTGTAGGGATTTAGATTTCATTGGTGTCAACCTCGAGTCATAGGGTACATTGGTGAGTCTAGACTACAACCGGCATATAGACTTGAAGTAGGAATTACTTGACTACTTGTGCATTTATACTCGAACGCTTCTACTCATATCTACTCTTAGTTCATCTTAATCTCACGTTGTTTAATTTGATTGACGCGCCACCTTGACTATATGAAATGATGTCGAATGCACATATGAATCAGGGTAATATAATTTCCGGGATTATATTACGGTGACTCATATGAACGTTCCGACATTATGACATAAAGAATTTAAGGCGAGTCGAGGAAAAACTTCTCTTTATCTTTATTCTATATCACGGTTAGTATTATTGAAAATACTAATCAATGATATTCTTGTGTCTTGAAGGAACAATGGCTCCTCGTCGTGTACGCCGCAATGAAACTCCCGAACAAGCTCTCGAACGGATGATAGCCACCGCCGTAGATGCGGCCATGGCCGGTCACTCATCCAACAACAATAATAATAACAACCACAACAACAACAACAACCACAATGGAGCTGGAAACTCAAACGAGGGATGCTCCTATAAAGCTTTCATGGGGTGCAAACCTCACACTTTTGATGGAACCGGGGGACCGGTCGTGCTCACCCGATGGTTTGAGCAAACGGAAGCCGTCTTTAGCATAAGCGGTTTTCGGGACCAAGACAAGGTCAAATACTCCACTCACACCTTCGCCGGTGTCGCTCTTACATGGTGGAATACTTATGTACAATCGGTGGGTACCGATGAAGCTCATGCCCTCTCTTGGGCCGATCTAAAGGAAAAGATGATTGTTGAATATTTTTCGCGCGAAGAAACCCGAAAGCTTGAGGAAGAACTAAGAGCTTTGAAAGCGGTCGGAAACGATCTTAAAGCTTATAATCAACGCTTCGCCGAACTATCCTTGATGTGTCCTAATCTTGTTAACCCCGAATCTCAAAGGATTGAGCTCTACATGCTCGGTCTTCCAAAAAGCATCAAACAAGGGGTGATGTCATCCAAACCCACTACTCATCAAGCCGCTATGAACATGGCTCGCCAACTAATTGAAACGGTTGACGAAATCGTAGTTCCGGCACCTAAGGCCGAGGATAAATCGGGCGGCAACAAAAGAAAGTGGGAACCCTCCCAATCAAGCAACAACAACTTTGCTAAGAAGCCTTACACCTCCGACGGCAAGAGGGGTTATGCCGGGAACCTACCTCTTTGCAACAAATGCAACAAACATCACTTTGGTGAATGTGGCAAGTTAATCTGTCACCGGTGCCAAGGAGTTGGTCATAAGGCCAACGATTGTAAAAGTGCCACTTCCGTTGCTCGAAAGTGGCCCAATGCACCAAAGACGGGCACTTGTTACGAATGTGGTCAAACGGGTCATTATAGAAATGCATGCCCGAAAAGGAAAGATAACACCAATACGCGCGGCCGAGCTTTCAACATCAACACCGAGGAAGCCCGGGATGACACTGAACTAGTCACGGGTACGTTTCTTCTCAACAATTCTTATGTCTCTTGCTTATTCGATTCAGGTGCCGATAAATGCTTTGTATCCAAGACTTTGACTCATTCTTTTAGCACTCCACCTCTTCCATTAGATACCACTTATACCATTGAAGTGGCTAACGGAAAACTATTAAGTGCCGACACATATTACCGGGGGTGTACGTTAAACATTTTGGGTAGGGAATTTGAAATTGACTTGATACCCATGGAACTAGGAAGCTTTGATGTAATAATCGGTATGAATTGGTTAGTCAAAACGAAATCTCACATTCTTTGTGATCTTAACGCAATCCGAATTCCTATCGAGAATGGTGAACCTTTGATTGTTTATGGCGATAAGAGTTGCACCAGACTCAACCTCGTTTCGTGCCTTAAAGTTAGAAAACTACTCCGTAAGGGTTGTTTTGCGATCCTTGCCCACGTTAAGAAAGTCGAGTCCGATGATAAGCATATCGATGATGTGCCAATTGTTAGTGACTTTTCCGATGTATTTCCCGACGAATTGCCGGGTCTTCCACCTCATCGACCGGTTGAATTCCAAATCGATCTTATTCCGGGAGCCGCACCCGTAGCACGTGCACCATATAGACTCGCTCCATCTGAAATGCAAGAATTGCAAAGTCAAATCCAAGAACTACTTGATCGAGGTTTTATCCAACCTAGCCATTCACCTTGGGGCGCTCCGATTTTGTTTGTTAAAAAGAAAGACGGATCCCTACGAATGTGCATTGATTATCGTGAACTAAATAAATTGACGGTTAAGAACCGATATCCTCTTCCTCGCATCGATGACCTCTTTGATCAACTACAAGGGTCTTGTGTATATTCGAAAATCGATCTCCGCTCGGGTTATCATCAATTGAGGGTTAAGGGGGAAGATGTCTCCAAAACCGCTTTCCGAACTCGTTATGGTAGTTATGAATTCCTTGTCATGCCATTTGGTCTCACTAACGCACCGGCGGTGTTCATGGATCTTATGAACCGCGTGTGCAAACCGTATCTCGATAAATTCGTTATTGTGTTCATCGATGACATATTGATCTATTCTAAAAATGAAGAAGAGCACGAACAGCATCTCCGACTTGTGCTTGAACTTTTAAGACAAGAACAACTCTATGCCAAATTCTCCAAGTGTGAATTTTGGTTAAAGGAAGTTCAATTTCTTGGTCATGTTGTAAGTGACCAAGGTATTAAAGTCGATCCAACAAAAATCGAAGCCATTAGCAAATGGGAGACTCCTACTACTCCTACTCACATTCGTCAATTTTTGGGTCTCGCCGGGTACTATCGTAGATTCATCGAAAATTTCTCTTTGGTTGCACGTCCTCTAACCGCATTGACTCACAAGGGAAAGAAATTCATTTGGGCGACCGAACATGAATCCGCATTCCAAATCTTGAAAACGAAGCTAACCACCGCTCCTATCTTGTCACTTCCCGAAGGCAATGATGACTTTGTTGTATATTGCGATGCCTCAAAACATGGTTTTGGGTGTGTATTAATGCAACGAACGAAAGTCATTGCTTATGCCTCTCGACAACTCAAAATTCATGAACGAAACTATACGACACATGATCTCGAACTCGGAGCCGTTGTCTTTGCACTTAAAATGTGGAGACACTATCTTTATGGAACCAAGAGTACTATCTTCACCGATTACAAAAGCCTTCAACACATTTTCGATCAAAAGCAACTAAACATGAGACAACGAAGGTGGATTGAAACTTTAAACGATTACGATTGCGAGCTTCGTTACCATCCCGGGAAGGCAAATGTAGTAGCCGATGCCTTAAGTCGAAAAGAAAGAGCGGTACCTCTCCGTGTCCGAGCTTTAAACATCACCATTCACACCAACCTTAATAGCCAAATTCGGGTAGCCCAAGATGAGGCTCTCAAGGATGAAAACATCTCTCTCGAACACTTGAACGTCCTCACCTCTCGATTCGAGGTTAAAGAAACCGGACTTCGATATTTCGCCGGAAGAATTTGGGTGCCTAGTTATGGGGATCTACGAAGCCTTATTTTAGATGAAGCCCATAAGTCACGATACTCGATTCACCCCGGTACCAATAAGATGTACCACGACCTTAAACAACTATATTGGTGGCCGAACATCAAAAGGGACGTAGCTACTTATGTTTCCAAGTGTTTGACATGTTCCAAAGTCAAAGCCGAACACCAAAGACCGTCCGGACTACTTCGACAACCCGAGATCCCGCAATGGAAGTGGGAAAGGATAACGATGGATTTTATCACCAAACTACCAAAAACGACGGGCGGTTATGATACCATTTGGGTTATTGTTGACCGTCTCACCAAATCCGCACACTTCCTGGCCATGAAAGAAACGGACAAAATGGAGAAACTTGCACAACTTTACATTAAGGAGATCGTAGCCCGACACGGTGTACCTTTATCGATTATCTCCGACCGAGATGGCCGTTTCGTTTCTAGATTTTGGCGTACGTTGCAAGAAGCGTTGGGAACACGTTTAGACATGAGCACCGCATATCATCCTCAAACCGATGGACAAAGCGAACGTACAATTCAAACCTTAGAGGACATGTTACGAGCTTGCGTGGTTGATTTCGGAAAAGCTTGGGACAAGCACTTACCTCTCGCCGAGTTCTCTTACAACAATAGTCATCACGCGAGTATTAAAGCCGCACCTTTTGAAGCGCTATATGGCCGCAAATGTCGTTCACCTCTTTGTTGGGCCGAGGTAGGCGACGTGCAAATCACCGGACCCGAACTCATTCACGAAACCACCGAGAAAATCGTTCAAATCCGAGATAGGCTTAGGACGGCCCGAAGTCGTCAAAAGAGCTATACCGACAAACGACGCAACGATCTTGAATTTCAAGTCGGTGACCGAGTAATGTTAAAAGTCGCACCTTGGAAGGGTGTAATCCGTTTTGGGAAACGCGGGAAGCTAAATCCGCGGTATATTGGTCCTTTCGAAATCTTGGAGCGTATTGGAACCGTTGCTTATCGTTTAGATCTTCCGCCTCAATTGAACTCCATTCATCCTACCTTCCATGTATCTAACTTGAAAAAGTGTCTTGCCGAACCCGATATCGTCATCCCTCTCGAAGAACTTACTATTGATGACAAACTTCATTTTGTGGAGGAACCGGTTGAAATTGTGGACACCTCCGTCAAGACATTGAAACAAAGCCGAATCCCGATTGTCAAGGTTCGTTGGGATGCCAAAAGAGGACCCGAGTTTACTTGGGAAAGACAAGACCAAATGCAAAGGAAGTATCCTCATCTATTTGTGAATTCAGAAACGCAAGATCTCGAGGAAGAAACAACGACTACTACGCCTACTTAAATTTCGGGACGAAATTTCTTTTAAGGAGTAGGTAATGTAACATCCCGCCTTTTTCCATTTACTTTTCCGTTATACTAATATAAAGTCCGTTATATGTTTATAACATCTCCCGTTGATAAGCGTTTTAAATTATCTCGTTTAGGTAATTCCCGCACCCGAACGAAAGTTGAGGGACTAAACTTGACAAGGGATCAAACCCTTGACTAGGTCAAAGGGTCAAACCCCTTTCACCCATTCATTTCCACCTCCATCTCTCTCTCTTTCTCTCTAGCAAGAACACACACTCAAAACCAAATTCATTCAATCATCATCTAAATCCGATCTAGGAGGCTTACAACAAAATAAATTACATATTCGTGATCCTCTCTTCATCCTCTTCATTTTGGTACCAACTTCATCTCGTTTGGGTAACATTTCTAAAACTCTAGATTTCTCTAAATTCGTGTTTTTGACTTGAAATGGTGTTAGTTAGTGTCTATGGCTCATTGTGATGTCGTGTATATAATTTGTATGCTCGATCTCGTTGTTTTAGTGTAACTAGCACGAACTTGAATTTTGGTGTGTTGTTCTTGAATTTTGGATGATCATATGTTGTTAGATGTTAAAAGTTCATGTTCTAATTGTGTTCCTAGTATCATTAGCTTCATTTTGATGTATAGATTGATTTAAGAAACTTCATAAACGCGATTATTGATTTTGTGAACTTTTGGTTAGGGTTGACAACTCTTAAAACGAACTTTTGATGCGTTGAATGCTTGTTAATGTTATTGATAAGTGTTTAGTTGTATTACATGTTTCATTACCTTCAAAACGGCATATCATATGTATAAATTGGATTCCCGAAACTTAAATTGCAATTGATAAACTTGAAACTTGAAAATAAACCTCTATTGATCACTTGTCGGGATTTCGGTTATAGTATATGATGTTTTTGCTTGATGAAAAGTGCTTAGTTGCGTTCCTTGTCGAAAGAGCTTTCCGATGATATAAGATACATATCTTGATTGTTTACGGATCATGAAATGTGTTGGTTTGTGTTTTGGTTCGTGCACTTAGGAAATACAGCAAACAGGGCCTGGAAAACGATCTGGACGCCGTCTAGCTTCTCGGGACGCCGTCCCACCTTTTGAACCGGGACGGCGTCTAGCTTCTCGGGACGCCGTCCCAACCTTAAAACCGGGACGCCGTCTAGCCATTTGGGACGCCGTCCCATTTGGCTAAAACTGGCTGTTTGTTTTGGTCATTTGACATGAAAATGTTTGCTATGCTACGGACCTCCGATTAACATGAAACTTGGCCAACATGCTCATATATGATTATATAACTTAGAAAAATTGTCGGATATCCAACCCGACCCCGTTGACTTTTCTGTTGACTTTGACCCGACCAAGTGGACTTTTAATCAAACTTAACCAAATAATTGTGCAATCGTTCTAACATGTTTTTATACTTGTACCTTGCATGAAACATGACAATTTGATTCACATGCTATTAGGATCGAGTCTTAACGAGCCATAGGACTAATTGAACATCTTTGACCTATCGTGTTTACCGTTATTGATACAAACCTATTGTTTAGGTCAAGACTAGCATTGTTCTTTGCACACGTTTACTTGTTGAAGTACTTTACTACCCGTGCACTCAAGGTGAGATCATAGTCCCACTTTTACTCTTTTTGAACTTACATTTGGGATGAGAAAACATAAACATTTCTTTACTAAGTGAACACAAGTACAGGAAAACAAACATTCTACATACGAGTTTAGAACAAAATCCTCAATTCGATTATCATTAGTTACACTTGCCGGGTGTAAGCGAGAACTTATGTTGTATGGATCCATATGGGTTTGACAAACCCTCATTCAAACGGTTCGCTACCGTTTACGAATGAAATATATTTTCGAGAAACAGTGTATGTTCTAGCACTAAGTGATGGGGTTCAATGGAAGGAAATGTTAAGCATTGATAATTGGGTGCTCGTGAAACAAACTTTTGGAATGTATTACTATTATTTCATTGATGCAAATCTTGTGGTTCACTTGTACTTACTTACTTAAACCTATGATTTCACCAACGTTTTCGTTGACAGATTTCTATGTTTTTCTCAGGTCCTTGAACGATACATGATACATGCTTCCGCTCATTATTTGATACTTGCATTGGATGTCGAGTATATGTGCATTTCATGGAGCGTCTTTTGACTTTACTTTAAACCGTGTCGCCTAGATTTCATTCGTATTATAACGTTGTAACTTAACTATTGGTTGAACAATTCTTGTAAACTTTGGGAACAATCTTTATTTTGAAATGAAGGCGGCATATTTTGGTCAAACTTTGTCTTAAAGACTTATGACCACGTAACGGGACCTAAGTAGACGGCGCCGTCAAACATGATTTGGTCGGGTCGCTACAGATATAGCAGCTGGTGGTTCTATTATGAAGAAAACAGAAACTGATGCTTACAAAATTATTGATAACACTGCTTCCCACTCACATGAGTGGCACCAAGAAAAAGATATCGTTAGATCATCTAAAGCAGCTAGAGTCGATTCTAGCCATGACTTAGATTCCATTTCCGCAAAGATAGATGCTGTCGAGAGACGAATGGAAAAGATGACTAAGGATATACACTCAATACGAATTAGTTGTGAGCAGTGTAGAGGACCACATTTGACAAAAGATTGTCTCAGTATTGAACTAACAATGGAACAAAGAGAGAATATTTCATACATAAACCAAAGGCCTGGAAATAATTATCAGAATAATTATCAACCGCCAAGACCAATCTACAATCAAAACCAGAATTATAACCAAAATGTTCCATACAACAATCAACAAGGTCCTAGTAATCAACAAGTATCCAACAATACTTACAACCAGCAAAGACCTAATTTTCAAAACAAACCACCACAAACCGATGATAAAAAGCCAAATTTAGAAGATATGATGACGAAGCTAGTTGAAACTCAAACGCAGTTTTTCACATCTCAGAAACAAACTAATGAACAAAATGCTCAAGCATTTAGAAATCAACAAGCTTCTATTCAAAATCTGGAACAAGAAGTGAGCAACCTAGCAAGGTTAATAGGTGAAAGAAAACCGGGAAGTTTACCTAGTGATACAAATGCTAACCCCCGGAATGAAACAGCTAAAGCCATTACCACAAGAAGTGGTATTACACTTAAACCACCTGAAATACCTGTAATTTCTGAGGACGCTATTCCTACTCCACAAGAACCACAACCTGAACAAGATAAGGAAAAAGAACCGGTAGTTGAAAAGGTTAATGAAGATAACACAGTTAAGGCTAAACCTTATGTTAAACCATACCAACCACCACTTCCTTACCCGAGTAAAATGAAAAAATAGAAACTTGAAGCCGAGCAATCCAAATTTTTGAATATGTTTAAACAGATAAATGTAAATCTTCCTTTCATTGATGTAATTTCAGGAATGCCTAGATATGCTAAATTCTTGAAAGATCTAATCACAAATAGAAAGAAAATGGAAGAACTCTCGGCCGTTACTATGAATGCTAATTGTTCAGCAGTGCTGTTGAATAAGATACCAGAAAAATTATCTGATCCAGGAAGTTTCACAATTCCATGTTTTCTGGGTAGTCTTAGTTCAATAGAAGCATTGGCAGACTTATGTGCTAGTATAAATCTAATGTCGTATTCACTATACGCTAAACTAGACCTTGGAGAATTGAAACCAACAAGAATAAGTATACAACTAGCCGATCGATCAATAAAATATCCTAGAGGGATAATGGAGAACATGCTAGTTAAAGTTGGTACTTTAGTATTTCCAGTAGATTTTGTTGTTCTGGACATGGAAGAAGATTCTCAAGTTCCTCTCATATTAGGAAGACCATTCTTAAACACGGCTAAAGCAATGATAGACGTGTTCGGTAAGAAACTGACCCTAAGTATAGAGGACGAGAGTGAACAACCGCAATCTGCAGATGAAACATGTTATTATATTCAAACTATAGAATCACATGCAGAATTGTTAGAAGAATTTCTAGAATTACAAGGAACAGGAGAATGTTCTTTAGGAGAAGGAACTGAACCAATTGATGAAACTGAAATGTTAGCTACACTAATAGCTAATGGATATGAACCAACAACAGAAGAAATTCAAATGCTAAAAGAAGAAGACAGATATCGATATAAATCATCGATAGAAGAACCTCCGACATTAGAGTTAAAGCCACTTCCAAACCATTTGGAATACGCTTATTTACATGGTGAATCTGAATTACCTGTAATAATATCATCTTCTCTTACTGAAAATGAAAAATCTCAACTCATTTCTGTGTTGAAAGATCATAAACCAGCTATTGCATGGAAAATTCATGATATTAAAGGAATAAGTCCTTCGTATTGCACACATAAAATCCTTATGGAAGAAGGTCATTAAACGTATGTGCAACGCCAACGAAGACTAAATCCTAATATGCAAGATGTAGTTAAGAAAGAAATTATTAAACTGCTAGATGCAGGTTTAATTTATCCAATTTCTGATAGTCCATGGGTAAGCCCAGTTCAATGCGTACCTATGAAGGGTGGCATGACTGTCATCACAAATGAGAAAAATGAGCTTATTCCTACTAGGACAGTAACAGGATGGCGTGTGTGTATTGATTATAGAAAATTAAATGACGCCACTAGAAAAGATCACTTTCCCTTACCTTTCGTTGATCAAATGTTAGAAAGATTAGCCGGAAATAGTTACTATTATTTTCTTGATGGTTTTTTCGGATATTTTCAAATTCCAATAGCACCCGAAGACCAAGAGAAAACCACATTCACATGCCCTTATGGTACTTTTGCTTACAAACGCATGCCATTTGGACTTTGCAACGCCCCTGCAACCTTTCAAAGGTGCATGATGGCGATTTTTCATGACATGATAGAAGAATGCATGGAAGTTTTCATGGATGACTTTTCAGTCTTCGGTGATACATTTGAATCATGTTTAGTTAATCTTGAACGAATGCTGATTAGATGCGAACAATCAAATCTAGTTCTTAATTAGGAGAAATGCCATTTCATGGTTAAAGAAGGCATCGTTCTTGGACATAAAATCTCAAAGGAAGGAATTGAAGTGGATAGAGCTAAAGTAGATGTAATTGCTAAACTTCCACATCCCACCAATGTTAGAGGAGTTAGGAGTTTTCTAGGGCATGCCGGTTTTTACCGACGTTTCATTAAAGATTTTTCTAAAATTGCCACTTCTATGAATAAACTCCTAGAAAAGGATGCTCCATTCATCTTTTCAGATGAATGCATCAAATCTTTTAATATTCTTAAAGAAAAACCCACTAATGCGCCGATCATGATAACTCCAAATTGGAATCTACCGTTTGAACTTATGTGCGATGCAAGTGATTTTGCAATGGGAGCCGTTTTAGGACAAAGGATTGAAAAACGATTTCAACCTATATATTATGCTAGTAAGACGTTACAAGGAGCACAAACAAATTACACAACTACTGAAAAAGAACTCCTTGCTATGTCTTTGCTTTTGACAAATTTCGTTCATATCTCGTTCTAGCTAAAACGGTGGTCTATACCGACCATTCTGCTCTTAGAAACCTATTTTCGAAACAAGATGCTAAACCAAGATTAATCTGTTGGATCTTACTCTTACAAGAGTTTGATATTGAAATCCGAGATAAAAGAGGAGCAGAAAATCTCGCCGCTGATCATCTTTCTCGTCTTGAAAATCCCGAATTAGAAGTTCTAAATGAATCGGCCATACAAGACAACTTTCCTGATGAATATCTATTGAAGATAGATTATAATGAAATACCATGGTTTGCAGACTATGCAAACTACTTAGTATGTGGATTCCTTGAAAAAGGATTGTCGTACCAAAAACGAAAGAAATTCTTCAGTGATATAAAACACTATTTTTGGGAAGATCCACATCTGTTTAAAAGTTGTCCCGATGGAATAATACACCGATGTGTATTCGGAGATGAAGCCAATCAAATCTTAAACCATTGTCACACAGGACCAACAGAAGGGCATTATGGGCCTCAACGAACAGCAAGAAAAGTTTATGATGCTGGATTCTATTGGCCTACAATTTACAAAGACGCACACCTTCTTTGCAAATCCTGTGATGCTTGTCAAAGGGCCGGAAAAATAAGTCAACGTGATGAAATGCCACAAAATGTCATTCAAGTATGTGAAGTATTTGACATTTGGGGTATTGACTTTATGGGTCCATTTCCAAAATCTCATAATAATCTCTACATTCTCGTTGCCATTAATTATGTATCTAAATGGGCGGAAGCACAAGCTCTCCCAACTAACGATGCACGAGTTGTAGTCAACTTTTTAAAACGTCTTTTTGCAAGGTTTGGAACACCGAAAGCTTTAATAAGTGATCGGGGAACTCATTTCTGTAATAATCAACTTGAGAAAGTTCTCAAAAGATATGGAGTAACTCATAAAATCTCCACCGCATATCATCCACAAACAAGTGGACAAGTTGAAAATACCAACCGAGCTTTAAAACGTATTCTAGAGAAAACCGTAGGATCAAATCCGAAGGAATGGTCCATAAAATTGGAGGATGCACTCTGGGCTTTTAGAACAGCCTACAAAACTCCAATCGGAACCACACCTTTTAGACTCGTTTACGAAAAAGCATGTCATCTTCCAGTAGAAATTGAACACAAAGCATTTTGGGCTTTGAAGACATGTAATCTTGATTTACATGAAGCTGGACGTCTACGATTAAGTCAATTAAACGAATTAGAAGAATTAAGACATGAAGCATATGAAAATTCGTTAATCTATAAAGAAAGAACGAAGAAATGGCATGATAAAAGAATCAGAAGTTCAAAAGAATTTAAAGAAGGAGATAGAGTTCTTCTTTTCAATTCACGATTCAAGCTATTTCCTGGAAAATTGAAATCAAGATGGTCTGGACCATTCATAGTCAAAAGAGTTTTCCCATACGGAACGATAGAATTAATAAATTCAAATGGGATTGAATTTAAGGTTAATGGTCACAGAGTTAAACACTACATAGATAGTCCGATGGAAGTCGACAACGAAGTTAATCACAATTTCGATACCACAGCTAACTAAGTGTGGGGAGAATCAAGTCTTTAAAGGATAATATGTATTTTTGTTAGAGTTAGATTTTCTGTTTTCGTGTAGTTCTCGAAAATAGAACCCCAATGGTCTTTCCCTAGCAGACCCTAAAGAACTAGTCTTCACCCCCCATTCTGAATTTTTATTTTTTTTAGGTTTTTCGAAATGAAGACTTCCTGTGAATTAAACCATGGTCTAATGCTACACGCTTTGATCACTAAACGTAATAATGACACTTCCAAGTGAAATCGTATCATTAATCAGAGGTAAATTGGACGGAGTAAGAAAAGAATCCAGATGCGAAGATAATAAGTTACAATTTGGTAAAGGAAAATCAAAATCCGCAGCGAAAAGAAGAGCACGACACCTTGAAAAATGTAACAAATGCGGAAAATGGTCACACGAAGGTAAATGTTCAAATAATCAAACCTATTCAAATACCGAATTTGTTACTTTATGCAGAGATGGACCGTTCATATGTTTAGAAGAAAAAACATTAAATGCTCGAGGTTACGCCTATGTAGGCATGGAAAATCAATTAGTCCGAGTATCTTATGAGTGGGTTAGAGCATATCACTAAGAAATCTATTTCACAGGTAAGTTTGTACAGTTTTTATTTTTATTTTTATTTTTAACCTTTTGATAATAAACGCTAATTTGTTCGCTATAAAGTATTAAATTGGTATTCGATGAAATTAGGTCTTGCGACCGAAATTATTGATATCATACAAAAATTTATTACATCACTGCGAAATTTATCGTTTATTCTTAAGGTATAAATATCTTTAATCAATCAACCTAAAATATTTCAAAAATTCGTCATGAGTTAAATTAGGTCATGGAACCGAAATTACTTTACCGAAAAGAGGGGCGCATATTTTTGATAATATTTGATTGATTAAAGTGGGATAAAAGCCAAAAAGATTTTTAATTTTATTTTTACCATGTTTTTAAAATTAATATATAAATCTTAAATTGATATTGTAAACTTTTTAAATCAATATATTTAAAATTGTAAATATTTAAAAAATTAATATTTTTAATATAAGTTTGTATGTATAAAAACAAAATTAAATTTAAGTTTGGTGTGAATTTTTAATATTAATTTTTAATTTTATGCATTTTAAATTTAAGTTTGGGGTGAATTTAAAAAACAAAAATTTACTTTATTTCGCTAAGTTAAAAATATGATTTTTAAAATTCGTCGTGAGTTAAAGTATGCCAAAAACATTAAAAAACCCATAAATATTTGCTTTTAAAACCGCGCTTTAAATTGACAAATTTTAAAATTTTGTCGAGGGACGGACTAGGACATCGTTCCGAAACGACCTCGCCCTAAATAACAAGGGAAACAAAATTTTAGAATTAATTAATTAATTGTTTTATAAGTTAAGGTTTTTATAAAAAAAAATAATAATAATAATAAATAAATACAAACACCGCGACTCGCGGAGTTTGTAATGGGTGAACACCGCGACTCGCGGAGTTTGCAAAATCCAGAAAAAAATAAAAACGGCCGAACAGATCAGTATCCACACAAACAACCCACAAAACTGCGAAAACAAACACGGAAAACACACACAAAATCGAATTTTTTCACCATTTTTCATCAAATCTTTCACAAAATCATGTTGAGAAGGATGCTATCAAGGAATTACTCAAGGAAAACGACTGAAAGGGGTGAATCTTCATCCCAAGCTCGCATTGCTCCTCCTGAGAATGAGGAACAACAGGATGTTGATAACTATTACAAACAAGATATACCTCATCCAGTTATGACATTTTCAGATATGCACGTGGAAGATTTGCACCCGAACTTGAGATTAGACAGACGTTGGATAGATTATCCAAAATACCAAAGGGGCTTGCACACTCTTCATTCTAAAGTTGTTGAAGTACCTAGGATAATAGAATGGGAACCGTTAGAAGCCGTAGGATTGGGCGAACGGATTAGAGAATTACTTACACAGAGGTATGGTAATTCTACTTTTAACGATTGGGTACGATTATTCAACATGCGTAGACCTGTATATAAAGTATGGTGTGAAGAATTACTCTTATCTTGATATTGATAGAGCTGAATTAAGAGTAATCCATAGGTTTCTAGCGAACTCGATTACACAGCGAGGTAAAAATAAGGAAAACGTAAATGAGAAAGATTTATTTTACCACATGTGTATTCGAGACCCACAAAGCGCTGTAAGTATACCTTATTGTGTGGGTTATTATTTATCGGCTATGGTTAGGGGGATGAGACCGCACAGTATAATAGGAGGTGGTATATTTATTATATTAATTGCTGAGTATCTCGATGTGGATATAAGTCAGGGGGATTATTAATCGAAGAACCAGAACCCCACGATACAATTGGTTTAAATGTATATCATGGTGCTAAGGTTTTAAAGAGGCGAAATAACGCCGCAGTACAATATAATGGAAGACATCCACAGGTTGAAAGAGATTAACAGCCAGGTAATGTGGGAGGGGGAAATGAAATGACAGAAATGCAAAGGTTTATAGCTTCACAAGAGTATGAAAATGCTAGACATCGAGCATTTGAAGATTGGAAAGTTCATCAAAACCACATCATAGCTCATTGCCAACATATAGGTAGAAACTATATTCCTACTCCAAAGCCCGTATTTCCTCCCTGGTCTATAGAGATTTAACCACCGTATCCTACTTATAACCCAACTGAAGCATTCTATAACACATACGGTTATGCATGGAACCCCTACTGGTATCAGTATCAACCCTAGTTTATTTAGTTTTATTTATTTTATTTTTGTAATGTTACTACATTTAGCACTTATGTTGATATTGTAATAGTTTTTATAATTTTCTAACTTTTAGTATTAGATTTTAATAATTTTTGAATGTGGGGTAATATACCAAACTTCAAAAATATGTATATATGTTTGCAGTTTATCTTATGTACACAACAGGGTAAAACAACGCATTTTCAAAGACTGGCATTAAGTTCAGCAAAAGCAACTAATTTTGACGACAAGATGAAAAATAAATGTGATGTAACAACAAGACGGAATTAACAAATGATATGCACCATTTATCATTCAACACAAACAACAATATGTTTGGAAACTTTGGTAAAATTTAATCATTTTTTCTGCACTAATCACCCTCAATAATTTAAATTGTTACTGATTTCTTGCAAATGAGGGCATTGCAAGATCTTAAGTGTGGGAAGGGGTTAAATTCTTTCGAATTTTAAAATTTTTACTTTATACACTTGGTTACCATTAGAAATACTAGTAAAGCAGTAGTTGTATTAGAATCTAGTGCTCTCTAATAATAAAGAACAGCCCTAGTCTTATATACTGACTACTCAATTCTAGTAAATTTTTTGAAAATTTTCAATAAAATGAACTCAAAATCATGTTTATACATATTTATGAACGATAAAACTAGGTGTTAACACCGAAATTATTGTTACCTCGGAAAGGACATAAATTGAGAAACAAACCAAAATGTTAGAATTCATTTAAAATGGAATAGAGGATAATAAAAAGGAAAATAAAAGTCAAGTGTGGGAAAATTTACCAAGTTATTTTAAACATATGTCACAAATTTCTGTAACAAATAATTAAAGATACTTTTGCTTTGAACTAAACTAAACAGTTTTACCCGATTTACTTTAAGAAAGATGGATCTACACGATGAATCAATTCCATCATTAAAAGGAAGTAAAGTCTTCCGAAAAAGAAACGCACTTCTTGATTTAGGTCAAGAAGTTGTCGTCTAGACCAGCTGTAAGTTGACGAAAAATCTAGAAAAGTCATCACTAAAATCAGCAGAAAATCCACGGACCTCAGCATCAAATAGGGTCGCCAAGTGGTCAGACTTATCATAACCATGAGAGGATCTGTCATGTAAAATGGGGAGGACGCCGTGCAAATTAGCTGGATAAGAATAATGAATCATATTCCCAGAAAGGATAATCTCCTTAAAGATCAAAAATCAGCTTTTAAGACTGATATTACTCAATCCTAGAGATTGACCTTAAAGATTGAGAATTACAAACTCATGGAATTCGATGATATCTAAACTCGAGCTTGAACGAGAAAATATTTTGATCAAAAATAAAACCGATTTGTTTTCTGAAAACCCATTTTCAATGCATTCATTACCATTGAACGTAAAATCCTAGGAATTCACCTGGAATTCGTTAGGTCACCTGAACCAAATCGGGTGTCAACCGTAAGAACGGTGGTTACATAGCATGGTCAAAGACAGGACCTTGTGCCAGACCGAAAAATTATAAGGGTGAGCTTTACTATTGCTCCTACAAAGGATAGTAATTGCGTCCGACACGTTATAGACCATAATTAAAAGCATGTCAGGGGATATTGCCTTAACAGTTGCTTGTTCAATGCTTTCCTTTACAACCGGACGGTAGTTTACCGAAAGGTAATATACGGAGAAAGTATACTGGACGTGTTGCTTTCCCAATACAATGTTAGCAAGTGGGTGACACAAAACCACAAGTTTTGAGCTAAAATTTTCAAATCTGAAACCCACAAAACCCACAAAAACATTTTGCTAACACCGGTGAAGGGTTATTCCGGAAAACTTATCTAGGGTAAAAGCTAGATTTAATTTTCAAAAGATCAAATGTTTTCATAAAGATCCAATTTCCTTAAAGAATCTAAATTTTTATAGTCATGTGGGACTGTAAACCATAACGTTACTACCATTTTTATACCGCCGTAAAGAAATCACTGATGTACAAAGTGTGAAGAATAAAGAAGTGATTCTAGTATTTCAAGACTATATTGCTTGAGGACAAGCAACACTCAAGTGTGGGAATATTTGATAATGCTAAAAACGAACATATATTTCATAGCATTATCCCTCAAGAAAGACAAGCTTTTAGTTGCAATTGTTCTACTTACAAGTGATATTCGTTTAAATATTAAAAGGTGAAGACAAAAGGCAGATTCGACGAATTGAAGACGCAAAGGTCCAAAAAGCTAAAAAGTACAAAATACAATCAAAGAGATTCCAATTATTGATAAGAAACGTCTCGAAATTACAAGAGTACAAGATTCAAAACGTAAAGTACAAGATATTAAATTGTACGCAAGGACGTTCGAAAATCCGGAACCGGAACATGAGTCAACTCTCAACGCTCGACGCAACGGACCGAAAGTTACAAATTAATTATGTATATAAATATAATAATATATAATTAATTATATAAATTATATATTTATATTATATTTATATTATTAAAATCCGTCGGCAGACTAGGATCCAAACTTGGGTGAGCTGGATTTACGAACTCCGCGACTTGCGGAGTTTGAAGAGCAAGAGTGCCGCGACTCGCGGAGCAGCCAAATTCGAAAATGCCTATAAAAGGCAACGCATTCTGAACGTTTTATATATCCTTTAATCTCTCTATCTAAACGTATATATATATATATATATATATATATATATATATATATATATATATATATATATATATATATATATATATATATATATATATATTTTAATTTTAATTTTAATTTCTAATAATAAGGGTATGTTAGCGAATGTTGTAAGGGTGTAAGTCGAAATTCTGTCCGTGTAACGCTACGCTATTTTTAATCATTGTAAGTTATGTTCAACCTTTTTAATTTAATGTCTCGTAGCTAACTTATTATTATGCTTATTTAAAACGAAGTAATCATAATGTTAGGCTAATTACTAAAATTGAGTAATTGGGCTTTGTACCATAATTGGGGTTTGGACAAAAGAACGACACTTGTGAAAATTAGACTATGGGCTATTAATGGGCTTTATATTTGTTTAACTAAATGATAGTTTGTTAATTTTAATATAAAGATTTACAATTGAACGTCCCTATAAATAACCATATACACTCGATCGGACACGATGGGCGGGGTATTTATATGTACAAATAATCGTTCATTTAACCGAACACGGGAATGGATTAATAGTCTATGAAATTATTAAAACAAGGTGAAATTATGTACAAGGACACTTGGCATAATTAATAACAAAGTATTAAAACCTTGGGTTACACGCAGTCGATAACCTGGTGTAATTATTAAATAAAGTATTAAAACCTTGTTACAGTTTAAATCCCCAATTAGTTGGAATATTTAACTTCGGGTATAAGGATAATTTGACGAGGATACTCTCACTTTATATTTATGACTGATGGACTGTTATGGACAAAAACCAGACGGACATATTGAATAATCCAGGACAAAGGACAATTAACCCATGGGCATAAAACTAAAATCAACACGTCAAACATCATGATTACGGAAGTTTAAATAAGCATAATTATTTTATTTCATATTTAATTTCCTTTATTTTATATTTAATTGCACTTCTAATTATCGCACTTTTATTTATTGTTATTGTATTTAATTGCACTTTTAATTATCGTACTTTTTAATTATCGCAATTTTATTTTATCGCACTTTTATTTATCGCAAATTCATTATCGTTATTTACTTTACGCTTTAAATTAAGTCTTGTATTTATTTTTAATATTTTACATTAGGTTTTAACTGCGACTAAAGTTTTAAAAATCGACAAACCGGTCATTAAACGGTAAAAACCCCCCTTTATAATAATAATATTACTTATATATATATATATATTTGTATTTTTATAAAGTAAAACTAATATAGCGTTAAGCTTTGTTTAAAAGATTCCCTGTGGACGAACCAAACTACACTACTGTACGATTAGGTACACTGCCTATAAGTGTTGTAGCAAGGTTTAAGTATATCCATTCTATAAATAAATAAATATCTTGTGTAAAATTGTATCGTATTTAATAGTTTTTTCTAGTAAAATATAAGCTATTTCATATACGCCTTCCATAACATCAAGTGTCACTGTAGGGTTTGTGTGACCGCTGTACTCAGGAGGTTTGCAGTCTAGAAACTGTTTATAGGTACACTTCTTTTTCGTCTCGGGAACTTGAAAAGGGTATATCATTTGGTTTGGAAATGCTTGGTTAAACGGGAATTGCCTTTGGAGGTTTTGATAGGTGGTTTGAGGAAACTGTGACTGAGAACTGCCACCGGATTGAGTATAAAGGTTTGAAGGAAAAGTTGTGTTCAACGCAGTATTATTAGGATTCCATTGCGCCCGTTCTTGTTCTAATTCTTTAATTTTCTCTTGAGCTTCTAATAATCGGCTTTGAAGGTTTATTACTTCTTGAGAGGTTTCTTCCTCTAATGACACGTGTCAATCTTCTTCAGGAGCTCTGAAAATACCAGTTCCAGGGACAGTGGGGCCAGTAGCGTTTGCTTCATTATCTGCCATTACTGTACTACCACAACACTCACACCAAAGCTTAGTATAAACTTTGTTAGTACTAACAACTAACAAATAACCTGTCCTAATACTCACTTAACCCATCTCCAGCATGTTATGTCTGACATGACTCTACTAAGTTTGGGAACATGACATTTAGATCACAATGTACATGCTGCCAAACCTGGCTCTGATACCAACTTGTGGCACCGCTAAATTTTTTTTTTAAACGTGGCGGAAGCATTTACTATTTTTATTACAAAATAACATTAACTATGTTAATACAACCAGTGTCACGTGTCATTACAAAATACAAGTTTACAAAAGATTATTGTTCAACAAAGCAAGATAACATCAGAGTTTCTTCATAGTCAAACATAACATCGCCATGCCCGTCTTCTCCCCAAAACACGATATCTACAAAAGCTAATAACCTGCAAGGGAGGAGATGAAGGGGAATTAGCACGAAGCTAAGTGAGTACGACTAACTACATGCCATAGCATACATAAGTGTTATACTAATCATGTCACATAGTCTAACATACAAACATCACCCAAGTGCCTTCTACAGAGACTCTGGCGGCTCGGCCAAACCATTAACCACCAGCTGATCGGACTGGGGCTTACCAGAAGTTCCTCTACCACCGTATGTATATACATAATCCACACGCGACGGACTCGTCATTCACATATATATACACCATGGTTGTCTAGGCTACCACAGAGCAACCCAACCCGCAGGTTCATCTCTCCTACCGAGGCTACCACACAATAGGGACGCACTGGGCTCCAGCAGACAAGCATCAACTAACATGCAGTCATCACAAAGTACTAACTAACCACAATAATAAGTATATCTAACAAGCATGACAATCATAATATAACATGCTTCTATATACTATATTCTTCAGTTAGTCCCACTCACCAATTACCAGCAAACGAGAAGGTATTCAGCTATCTAATCACTGAACCTTCTCTTTCTCCTTTTCTCCTGGGAAAAACATATAAACAAGTTAGTTTCTGTCCATTAACCCAAAATAACACAATACAAAAATTTTTTGTCAGAAAAAGTATTCGCTAAAAATTTTTGCTTAACACTTGTGCACTTTCAAAATTTACATCCTGGACATCAAAATACAAACGGACAGCATAACGGCTAAAAATCAACACTTGGTAAAATATTTAACTACCAAAGACACTCGGTCGACTGTCAGAGACAGTCTGCCCACTGTCTACACTCACTCGGTCGAGTGTCTAGTCACTCGGTCGATGGTCTCTCACAGACACCCTCGGCCGTGCATCTTACACACTCGGTCGATGGTCGAGTCGGTCGGTCGAGTGTCTCGAGACACTCGGCCGACTATGTTTATCTGCAGAAGCTGAAGACAAAGTGACGTGTTTCACCCAAAATCGACCAATTCTTGCTTTAGAGCTCGATTACGACCTCAAAACTGACCAAATCAAAGACACTAAGCATGTACAAACATAAACCCACAAGATTTGGACTGAAACAACATCAAATCTAACCACTTTGACCCAAATTACTCACTTTGTAAAATTTACACAAAAACCCAATTTTCTCAAAGATTAAAGCATGAAAAGCTATGAATCTTACCTTGTTAGAATCAGTAAATCACAAGGAACACAAAAATGTAAATGATTCGAGCTCTAAAACAATGATTAGAAATTAGGGTTTGGTGTAGGTGGAGAAGATGAAGGTACGGTGTGTGTTTGTGTGTGTGAATAATCTGGAAGCCAAAAGAAGAAATTAGAAGCACTAGCTCATCTAAAGTGGGTTAAATCCTACACTGTGCAACATACGGGTATTTATCAGTTATCTGATATCTTTCGTACATCATTTGGCAACCCAAACGAGGTCCAAATTAGATAAACAAACCTGTTCTGTGACCCTTGTCACAAACTGGTCCTAACCACATCATTATTTAATAGTAAATATTAAATAAAAATAAAAGCATATATAATAACACAATACTAACTTAAGGGCAACTAGTAATCTTACAGCTAGGCCCGATCGAGGATGTTACAAATGCCTCGGAGGTTATCCTCAGTAAAGTACTAGGTTTATTAGCGAGTTAAGCTCTAATCCTAAACCTCATTATTAGTTTAGGTAACTGAATAACAACGTGCCGTGTTGATTGAACACTGATCACAAACGGAAGGAGTCCGTCGGTTTAAGTTGGCAAAACCTTAAATGAAAACTAACAACCATTCCATCATACTAATGAGATCACAACAAATCAAACATTATACAGCATTACAGTTAATATACTGATAGTAAAGCAGATAGAAACCTAATGAATACCTAAACAGTTGATATGACTAAGACCTAGGGCAACAATCAGACAAGAACATGCAATAGGCTTGGGTCATACAGTAAAGGCACAAACTAGATCTTAACAGCTCCTAAGAGGTCTCTTCAGAATAGTCAATAGGCATACTAGGTCATTCATGTCTCAATTCTTAGGTTCCGTGTCCTAAGAGTGCATTAGATGCCTCTCGGGAACTCCGGCCATACCGAGTTCATAGAATCTTCAGATACAGTATAGCAGGGGTCTTAATCCTATGAAGTAGCTAATTTCATATTGGTGGACAAGTTCTGATCACAACCTAAGTTGGTCAATATTTAAGATGCTAGCATACAAATCTATCAGACTTCCTAGTTCAGTATTATAACAGTAATCGTACTAAATTAACATAATTACGCTAACCCAAACTTCTATCATGGCAACATACAGATTAATTAAGCTATCATGGAAATATCAGAATGCATTATAAAACATAAAAGGTAAGAATACATGTTTAATACAAAATACAAGCGTTTCGGATAAAAACCTGAAAAGGCCTAACAAATATGCCCGAGATCGCAGGGACTCGCCGGGATATCCTCCAAAAAATAAAAGCTAAGCTAACTACTACTAAAAACTAACTAAAAGATTGAAAATATAAATTGAATTGCAAGTTGAGTGTGTTTTGGAATGGATGGAGAAGGCCTTTAAATAGACTTGGTTTTTGCCAGAATACGGCTGGCAGGCCGTATGGCAGCCCGTTTGGTGAGCTGTATTTGGCAGGCCATTTCCATACTGGCAGGCTGTATTGGCAGGCTATTTGGCAAGCCGTTTTTGGTGATGGTCAGTCTGATTCACTGGATCGTAACTTGATTTCTTGTCTTTCACCGTTTTCGCTCAAGAATCTTCGTTTTAGCTCCGTTTTACTTGATTCTTTTTGCATCGCCTTTGTAATTACTTGATCTACAAAATCAACTGAAAAAGCGATAATGTTGCCGACAAAGTTTTAATCTTTATTGTTTTGGGGCTCAATTTAGGGGTTAAAAACGTGACTTTTTGCCCGATATCAAATACCCCACACTTAGCTTTGCTTGTCCTCAAGCAAGAAAGCGAGAATATAAGGATCTTTCTAATAGATTCTCTCCTGCCCTACCCATAGATCTTTTTATTATGCCTTTATCAGAAGTTGGCACATCTTTCGAAAGTATTAGAAAAAGTTTCGAGCTTCGATGATTTGGTCGCCAGATTTCAATCGCGTCCATAGTGGAAAAGGCGTACTTTCCAACTCTCGGATGTAGAGTATACATGATCAGGCTCCTCACTGACGGATCACTCATATCACTCAAGTGTTTAGGGTGTCCTATTCTAATTATATTGTCGCTCTGAAGCCAGTCGTGTAACAGTTCTCATCATAGGCTTGGTAAAGCATCAATATCTCCACCGGTTAAGTAAGGACGGCACTGATCTTCTTTCTAAGCATTCTTTCAAGAGGAAGACGGGTTATAGGGTTTGGTTGAAAATTTATGGATTCGGTGAAAGAAATCCAGATCTCTTGCTTCGAGAGAATTGATAGACTTTGATTCTTCAGATTATCCATTTTTGGATAGATAATGGCTGAGAATTCCGTAAAGGTTTTCTTTGGAAGAGGCGAATTTTGCTAAGACTTTGTCTAGAATTTTCTTTTGCTCTTCCAGCATTCTTCTTTAGGGCATCTCCTTGGGTTTCTTTTTGCCATATTTAGAGACTTTGCTCTTCCATAATCATTTTTTTTTGGCATACCCTTTCTTCATAACTTTCATCTTTCGTTCCTGGTGCCCAGAGAGGAAGTGATAATCCACTAAAAATAGGTCTTTGACCTATCAAAAACAATCAGGAGTTTGGAATCTTTCAACTAGTGCTTTTGAAGCGAATTTGATCGATCTATCTCTTCATTAATCTCTGAATCTTTCGATGAATGGAAAGGGGAGTGAATGTGAATGGTGTATTTTGGGAGTGAATTTGGGGATGAATATTTCTGATTCATCAACTCTTTGTGTGAGTTGGTCGGTTTAAATTGCGTGGAGTGGAAACGGAAACGGAGGGCTTTTTGTCTTCTCTATACAGAATGATTTCGGAAGGAGATCACACCTGCACCACGTATGGCGCTCACTAACCATTGGCCTTGAAACGTATGACTGAACTAAGTTCTAACTTAAACCGTACACCGGCACGCTCATCAATTGAAATAACAAAGTACTGCAGATTTGATGGGTCATACAGATACTTTGGGTCCAATATTCCTCACTTTTTAGAGTAGGGGTCGTGCTTGATCATGCGCAGCCTTTTACATATTTTCTTAAAAGAAATGTTTTGATACAAAACATTAGTTTCAGCTTAATCGTTCCGTTCTAATAAATGTTCCGAAAACCAATTTCTAGCAATTTTATTAGATCTTTTGGGCAAAAACAAAGTAAGAATTTTTCAAAATTACCCAATATCCATTGCTTAATTACTTTTGGACAATTTTTTTTTCAAAACTTGCCGTTTTATGGTTACTTGACTTTAAAACTTCGACCTTTAAAAACCTTATCCATTACCCCACACTTAGAAGAACATTGTCCCTAATGTTCTCTAGAAAGAATATTTTGATACTATATAAATTAAGGACATTGACTTCTAAAATTCTAAGTTAGTTGCAGGGGTTACCCCACACTTAGAGATTTTAGTGCGTTATAATTGAAATAGGTTTGAGGAAGGATTACTTCCCTATGGTCGTGTTACTTTCCTAGTGCTGGGCCTTCCTACGATCAATCTCCTAGGGACCAGTCTCTTTTGATAATATTTCTGCATGAAGAACAAAAAGAGAAAGGCAGCATTTCCACTATATATAATTTTTCAGTACAATGCTTTTAAAAAGATAAAAACTAAAAGATAAAATAAAGATAAAGTAGTCTATGGGATACTATCCTGGTCAGTGCGCTGTGTCGGCGTTGCGAAATATCTGCAGATCTCATCATCCTCATCCTCTAGGCTCGGCAAGTACTCGAGAGGTTGCCCTATATCCAACTCAGGGCCAAGTAAAGAATCTAGACATAAGTCTGTCGGTATCTCCAGGTGGGATAAGTCTGGGAAAGGCTTCTCGTCAGGTATGCTCCCAGTGATCTCAAATGCCTGGGCCATTGGTGGCTCCACTGAAATGGGAATAGTGACTAGGTGACAACCCTCAGGTAACTCAGTGACTGGAGCAAGCGGCGTGATAGGAATAGGAGTAGCATGTGCAGGCATAGCAGCTGAGTGAACTGAGTGAACTGAGGCCTGTGTGGAATGCCTGGGCGTAGCTCGTCGTGTCAGCTGAACACGGCACGCTAGCCTAAATGAAGACGGACCCCGAGTACTGTGCGGCATCCCCTCGTGCTGGAGGTATGTTCTCAGAGCTTTGTAGAGTCTCTGCTGATCTCTGAGTAGTGCCTATGCAACATCAGGGTCATTCAAAGTGGCTACGTAGTGTATCACTATCTTTGGCTCATGCGTATCTAGAAACTGTGTGTGCTCAGCTGGTCTCCTGGCTAAACGTCTAGATCGTCGAACGGGAGGAGCTGGTAGTGCTGTGCCAATATCCTCCTCAACACTCTCTAATATCAAACGCCTTGGGCCTAATTGCCCCGTTGATGGCCTGTTCTTATCAGCACCACTTCAGGATGAGTAAACTCTAGGAGTCCTCCTCCTGCGAACTGGAATGTAAGTTGATGCTCCTGAACTTGGCATTTTGCCTGAACACATTCAACAACTTGTAAGTACTAAGCGCAAGTATGGCGCTTAGTTGTTAGTACACAGAGGTAATATCTTAAGACTGAAAATAAAAAAAATAAAAATAAGTGATAAAAAGGATAAGCAAGGGGTGCCTCCCAAGAGCCCTTTGTTTATCAAGTCGTTTCAGCTCGACTTTTCCTTGTCAGATCTTCAGAATGGATCAAAGGAGAAAAGGTGCTCCTCCTTATCGTGGTCTTCTAGATAAGCTTTCAACCGGTGGCCATTGACCTTGAAGTTACCAGTAGGTCCTTCCAATTCCACGGCTCCGTGAGGAAAAGCATGTACAACTTTGTGTGGGCCACTCCATCTTGATCTAAATTTTCCTGCAAAATTCTTAAACCGAGAATTGAAGAGAAGAACTTTATCTCCAGGGGCGAACTTTGTAGGAATTAATTTTGCATCATGCGTAAGCTTTGTTCATTCCTTGTAGATGTATGACGTTTCATATGCTTGGTCTCTCAATTCGGCGAGTTCGTTCATTTACATTTTTCTATGTCTTCCGGTAACTGAGGGATCGAGGTTGCAGGTCTTCAGCGCCAAGAGTGCTTTGTATTCAAGTTCTAGCGGAAGGTGACAAGCTTTTCCATAGATCATGCGGTAGGGTGTAGTTCCTAGAAGATTCTTGTAGGCAGTCCGGAATGCCCACAGAGCATCATCTAGCTTATCAGCCCATTTATTTCCATGATGGCTGATAGTTCGTTCTAAGATTCTTTTGAGTGCTCTGTTCGTGACCTATGATTGTCCGTTGGTCTGCGGATGATAGGCAGTGGACATCTTGTGGGTAACTCCGTATTGTTGCATCACCTTCATAAACTGAGTATTACAGAAGTGTGTGCCTCTATCACTAATTATCGCACGGGGAGCTCCAAATCTGCATAAGAGTCTCTTCAAGAAATTGGTGATGACTTTGGCATCATTGGTCGGAAATCCTTGGGCTTCGACCCATTTGGAGACGTAATCTACTGCTACGAGGACATATTCTTTCCCGTTAGACTTTGGGAATGGGCCCATGAAGTCTAATCCCCATATATTGAAGATCTCGCAAACTTGGATATTAGTCCGAGGCATCTCGTTCTTCATAGAGATAATACCTTGCTTTTGGCATGCGTCGCAACGCTTTACAAGCTCTTGTGTATCACGGAATATAGACAGCCAGTAGAATCCTGATTCGTAGACTTTTCTTGCGGTTAAGTTTGCTCCATGATGACCTCCGGTTAGCCCATGGTGACATTGGTGAAGAATCCCTGTTGATTGCTTTTCATCTACGCACTTCCTGATTATCTGATCAGGGTAAATTCTAAACAGGTAGGGATCTTCCCAGTAGTAGTACTTGGCATCCCTGAAGAACTTCCTTCTTCAGGAGGTACTCATTCCTTTTTGTACTACTCCGGCAACTAAGTAGTTAGCCATGTCGGCATACCAAGGAGTGTCAGTAAACTGTGATCCTATGTGAGTTTGTCCTAAACTCATAAGCTGTTCCTTTGAAAATTTATCTTTGATATCTTGTTCAGCAAGTTTTTCCATCGCTGGGTTCTCCAAACGACTAAGATGATCTGCTACGACGTTCTCTGCTCCTTTCTTATCTTTAATCTCAATATCGAATTCTTGAAGGAGTAAGATCCATCGTATGAGTCTTGGCTTTACGTCTTGCTTAGTGAATAGATATTTGAGGGCTGAATGATCTGTATAGACTGTAGTCTTGGACAGGATGAGATAGGAACGAAATTTATCGAAGGCGAATACTATGGCTAGCAGCTCCTTCTCCGTGGTAGTGTAATTCTCTTGAGCTCCGGTTAAGGTTTTGCTTGTGTAATAGATTAGATGAAAGTGTTTATCTACCTGTTTTCCAAGCACAAATCCAACTGCGAAATCACTTGCATCACACATGATCTCAAAGGGTAGACTCCAATCAGGAGCTATCATGATGGGCGCATGTATTAGTTGTTCTTTTAGATAGTTGAATGCTTTTTGACATTCTTCATCGAAGACAAACGGGACTTCCTTTCCTAGGAGATGAGTGAGAGGTCGTGTGACCTTTGAAAAATCCTTAATGAAACATCGGTAGAAACTGGCGTGTCCTAGGAAACTCCTAACCGCTCTTACTGTGGTAGGTTCTGGAAGTTTAGTAATGGTCTCAATCTTAGCCTTATCAACTTCTATTCCTGCTTTTGAAATCTTATGTCCTAAAACTATCCCTTCTTTTACCATGAAGTGACATTTTTCCCATTTCAGAACTAAATTTGACTCTTCACACCGGGTGAGCATCTTGTCAAGGTTTGAAAGGCACGAATCAAAGGTACTACTAAAGACTGAGAAATCGTCCATGAAGACTTCCATACAACGTTCAATCATGTCGTGGAATATTGCTACCATGCATTGCTGAAATGTAGCCGGTGCATTGCATAACCCAAAGGGCATGCGATGATAGGCAAATGTTCCATATGGATAGGTAAAGTTTGTTTTCTCTTGGTCCTTTAGATCGAGGGAAATTTGAAAGTAGCCGGAAAAACCGTCGAGGAAACAGTAGTATTCATTTCCTGATAGACGTTCCAACATTTGATTGATAAAAGGTAATGGAAAATGATCCTCCTGGGTTGCATCGTTTAGTTTACGATAGTCTATCCAAACCCTCCAACCGGTGACTTCCCGAGTTGGAATAAGCTCATTATTCTCATTTTGAATTACGATTGTCCCTCCCTTTTTGGGTACCACTTGAACAGGACTAACCCATGGTGAATCAGAGATTGGATAGATCAGACCGGCGTCCAGAAGTTTGATTACTTCTTTCTTGATGACTTCTTGAATGATAGGGTTGACCCTTCTTTGCCTTTGAACTGATGGTTTGAAATCATCTTTCATGAAGATCTTATGGGTGCAATAGTTGGGGCTGATCCCTTTAATGTTGGAGATCTTCCAAGCAATTGCCTTCTTATGTGATTTCAAAACTCGCATCAATTTCGCCTTTTCTTGTGGCGTGAGGTCTTTCGATATGATCACAGGGAGTTGCGATTCTCCTTCTAAGAATGCATACTCTAGATTGTCGGGTAACTTCTTCAATTCCAATTCCGGAGGCTCCTCGATAGATGGCTTCATCCTAGTTATTTCCTTTAGGTCTAATGAGTCGTACTTCTCCTGGAATCCTGATTCTTCAGTAGCAGTCACTGATGCTATCTGTTCTTCATTTCTGGAAATTGTCCTTCTTAATGCTTCCTCTTCAGAAACGTCTTCTTTAGTTTCGAAGGTTGGTTCGGGAAACTCCTCACAGTCTTCCCTTAACTGGGGTTTCTGATGTACCGGAATGAAGTCTGTTTCTTCATTCGGTCTTCTCCTTAATAGAGGGAGAGGAATGCCTTGTCCTGGTGATGCTATTTGAATAGTATTGCCAAGAAAGTTACTTTCAGAGAGGGGAGATTTGTGTTGACTAAGGTCTATGGCGGAATGTTTGTCGAGATTTTCTTCAGGAGGTGTAAAGAACAGATCCTTAAAAATTTGATCTAGACTGCATATAGCCATAGTCTCTTCCAGGTATTCGTTGACGAGTTCTTGAAAAGAATCAGAGAGATTCACATCTTCTTCCTTAGGATGGTTCATGAGGCGATCAACATTGAATGTGATTTCTTCTCCTCCAACCCTTAACTTTAATGATTTCTCATGAACGTCAATTACGGCCTTGGCAGTATTCAGGAATGGTCTGCCAAGAATGAGTGGGACCTTTGTGTCTTCCTCAATATCCATAATGACAAAATCGACGGGAAACGCGAACTTATCCACTCTAACTAGGACATCTTCAGCTATTCCCCGAGGAATCTTAACTGATCTGTCCGCGAGTTGGATAGTCATTCTGGTTGGCCTTAAGTCATTTAATCCTAGCTTCTTGAATAATGAATAGGGCATTAGTTTACACTGGCTCCTAAGTCTGCTAACGCATTGCTAATTTGGACATCTTGCAGGTAGCAAGGTACCGTAAATCTTCCTGTATCTCCTAACTTAGGGGGAATTCCATGATGTAATACTAACGAGCATTCTTCACTTAAGGGCAAGCTAACTATCTCTCTTAATCTCTCTTTGTTTGAAAGCAGTTCTTTGAAAAATTTAGTGCAGTTTGGCATCTCTACTAAAGCATCAACTAGACGTACATTCAAATGCAAATTCTTAATAATATCCCAATACTTAGCAAATTGTGCTTCTTGTTTTTCCTTCCTAAGCCTACCTGGGAAAGGTATGCGGGCGCGCGGAATAATCTCCGGGGCCTTAGGAGAGATAGGGTCCGGTGGATTGACAACTGGGTCAATTGACACAGGTTCCTTATCGGAAAAATTTTGTATGGGTATATTAACAGTTGTTTCCTTCCCTCCTCTAGTGATTACTAGGGCATCAAACTCACTACACTCTATATCAATTTTAGCGGTTAATCGTTTAAGCGTAAGCTGAAAATTAGTGATTAATTCTTCAAAAGTCTTTATCAAAGTGTCGAACTTGTTCTGGCATTCTATGACTTGAAGGTTTATCATATATTGCTTTTTCATAAATACAACTAAAATTTCCTTAGAGTGGAGAGTAGGTTTGTGCAATGGGAATACTATATTATGATTCGAGCTATTTTGTTGTTTGTGTGCCCATCTAGGGTAAGGATACCTTAGATTGGTTCTAGTGGCATCGGAGTTTTTAGGAATTGGTAAACTTTGAAGAGTGAGGGTGAGATCTTGTAACCTGGTTTCCAGCATTTTTACCGTATGAGCGAAGACGTCATCCTTCTCAGCAGCTTCATTGTTTCAATCTTCCTGCTGTGCAGCTATTGTGTCCAAGAGATCCCATGCTTCATCTGTTGTTCGGGACATGAAATTGCCTTGCGAGGCCATGTCTAGGAGAGCCTTATCATCCTTGGTCAAACCATTGTAAAGCGTACAGATTATGTCTGCCCGTCTTAACGAATGATTCGGACATCTTTTAAGCATCATTTTTACTCTATTCCATGCTAGACACAATGACTCATTTTCTTTTTGAGTAAAGTTAGTGATGTCATTCCTTAAACAGGTTTGCAGGGAGGGTAAATAAAATTTGTTTAGAAATTTAATGGCTAAATCCTCCCATGTATGGATTGAATTTGGGTTAAGTGCGTCAAACCATGCTGAAGCGTGTGCAGAAAGTGAATATTGAAAAAGATGAAGCTTTAAAATATTTTTCTCGTTTAATTCCTTCTTAAAAGAGTCAATCAGACTGGTAAATTTGTTTATATGAAAGTTCGGATCGTCAGTCGGTAATCCTTAAAATTTACAGATCATACTAACTAATTTAATCATGTGTGAACTGATTTCAGGAATTCTTTCGGTTCCTAAGGTGATTGGTCCTCCTCTTTCCTCTAAGCATGAATTATGCATAGAAGCAAGGGTGTCTTGTTGGTTCATTTTTAGATTTTCTGTTTAAAAAGACTTAAAAGTAACTTTTAGAAAATATTAATTTACTAAAAGGATCGATAATATAATAAAAACAATTATTCTTGAAATTCGGTCGCTAACCAGATCGGATATCTTAACTGATAGGACTTCTCACAGATTACTCGTATCGAGGTGGACAGGCCGACTATGGAGAGGCAGGATCCTTTTGGTTCCAATATAATTGGAGACTGTTCGGAAAATCCAATAACTAAGTCCGTGTATAATTGTCTTTCTTAGACACCACCAAACAATACTTTGTCTGTTTAAAATCTTTCTCGATCAAAATATTCGATCCCCGGCAGCGGCTCCAAAGAAGAAGTCTCTTTTCTGATATAGCCAAAACGGACGGTTTTATTCGTGCGGTGTCGTTAGGTCGCAGGGTGTCAGATTTGGTATAGCATGCAGAGATTTTCATTTAATTTACATTTTACGGGGCCTAAATTTACTTTTACTTTCTAAGTTGTAGAAGGTGTACGTTAACCTAGTGCCGAATTTTATGCTGATTAACAAATTGAAGATCAAGGGGATAACTGTTTTTTTTTTGTTAAATTACCTAGATAAAAGATAGTAGTTGATTTTAGCTAAAGGTCCTAAATGCGGAAAAGTAAATAAAGTTGAAGGATATCCGGAGTATGCAGATCAGGGAAATATTGACCAAGATATCAGAGTTGGGTTAGGGAAAGGTAATTATGCTTATGTTAAGACTATGCTTGGAATGGTGTAGATCTGGTTGGATGAGCAAATTACACAGACCTACTTGTCTCTAAACTCACGGAGTTCTCTTTGAGCAGTGAGAAGTATGTCACTTGGTCGTATAACTGAAGTGTAACAATGCCTCGGAGGTTATCCTCAGTAAAGTACTAGGTTTATTAGTGAGTTAAGCTCTAATCCTAAACCTCGTTATCAGTTTAGGTAACTAAATAACAACGTGCCGTGTTGATTGAACACTGATCACAAACGGAAGGAGTCCGTCGGTTTAAGTTGGCAAAATCTTAAATGAAAACTAACAACCATTCCATCATACTAATGAGATCACAACAAATCAAACATTATACAGCATTACAGTTAATATACTGATAGTAAAGCAGATAGAAACCTAATGAATACCTAAACAGTTGATATGACTAAGACCTAGGGCAACAATCAGACAAGAACATGCAATAGGTTTGGATCATACAGTAAAGGTACTAACTAGATATTAACAGCTCCTAAGAGGTCTCTTCGAAATAGTCAATAGGCATACTATGTCATTCATGTCTCAATTCCTAGGTTCCGTGTCCTAAAAGTGCATTAGATGCCTCTCGAGAACTCCGGCCATACCGAGTTTATAGAATCTTCAGATACAGTATAACCAGGGGTCTTAATCCTATGAATTTTCTAATTTCATATAGGTGGACAAGTCCTGATCACAACCTAAGTTGGTTAATCCTTAAGATGCTAGCATACAAATCTATCAGACTTCTTAGTTCAGTATTATAACAGTAATCGTACTAAATTAACATAATTACGCTAACCCAAACTTCTATCATGGCAACATACAGATTAATTAAGCTATCATGGCAATATCAGAATGCATTATTAAACATAAAAGGTAAGAATACATGTTTAATACAAAAGATAAGCGTTTCGGATAAAAACCTGAAAAGGCCGAACGAATCTGCCCGAGATCGCAGGGACTCGCCGGGATATCCTCTGAAAAATAAAAGCTAAGCTAACTACTACTAAAAACTAACTAAAAGATTGAAAGTATAAATTGAATTGCAAGTTGAGTGTGTTTTGGAATGGATGGAGAAGGCCCTTTAAATACACTTGGTTTTTGCCAGAATACGGCTGGCAGGGCGTATGGCAGCCCGTTTGGTGAGCTGTATTTGGCAGGCCATTTCCATACTGGCAGGCCGTATTGGCAGGCCATTTGGCAAGTCGTTTTTGGTGCTGGTTAGTCTGATTCACTGGATCGTAACTTGACTTCTTGTCTTTCACCGTTTTCGCTCTAGAATCTTTGTTTTAGCTCTATTTTACTTGATTCTTTTTGCATCGCCTTTGTAATTACTTGATCTACAAAATCAACTGAAAAAGCGATAATTTTTCCGAAAAAGTTTTAATCTTTATTGTTTTGGGGCTCAATTTAGGGGGTAAAAACGTGACTTTTTGCCCGATATCAGTCCTCTTTGAACATATCAAACTACAGAACAAGTCGAGCTGTAGGAAGATAAATAAGGAGTAGTTAGAAGATCTTAGATGCATGTATGTGGTTTTGTTAGTCAATAATAGGGAGTATTATACAGAAATTTTTGTGTGCATGAATGTAGATATAAAGTTAGTAAACAAAAACATGTGTGTGTTTTGAGAAATGAAACACGTGGGGTAACAAGTTAAGAGAAAACAACAATAACAATTGAGTCTTGTGATTTAATTTGTTTTAACTTACCGACATCACCTCCTATATCTTATAATATGGAGTGATTAATAGTATATTACTTACACCACTAATACTCTATTAACATTTATAATTTTTATTTATACTATATTGGATGTAATGGATAACTCGACTAGCTATTGATGGCAAGGTCCCAATATAATAAGAGTCGATGGATGATTGTTTTATGATTATGTTTACTAACCACTTTGATTTGGGTGCTATTTCCATTTGAAACCCACAAGCGTATACATCTTCACTTTCTCATTCTATATTATTATTTTTATTATTATTATTATTATTATTATTATTATTATTATTATTATTATTATTATTATTATTATTATTATTATTATTATTATTATTATTATTTGTAATTTTAGTAGTTATAATATCATGAAATGTATAACTTTACTTAACAGGAAGTGTCGACTAAAAATTTACCATTTGGTCAACATTTTGTTAAAGCAAGTTTACACTTAAATACAAGTACACATAAACCCTAAGGGCAATATGGTAAATTTAAAAGTGGAAAAGTGAGGGTTGTTATAGTATCCCCGTGTTAAAGGAAACTTCGTCCTGAAGTTTTTAGGTAGACTTCTCGGATGCATCAGCGTTGGAGAAAAGAGATATGGGAATATTTCCGTTTCATTTGGTCTTCACGTTCCCAGGTATACTCGGGGCCTTTGCGTGAATTCCAACGGATCTTAAAAATGGGAATGTTGCTCTGTTTCAAGCGTTTTAACCTCACGATCCATAACTTTTATAGATTCTTTGATGAAGTATATTTTATCATCAATCCGGAGATCATCCAAAGGAATAACAAGTGTGTCATCTAACTAGGTTTCCTCAAAAGAGATGGTGATGCTATACAAGCATTTTAGTACACATGAAATGTGTTATGAACAATATTGAGCTCATTTAAAATCTTGAACGTTTATGCCACATTATTAGGGCAGACAAAATAGAGAGGAGTACGTAGAGATCACAGTCATGAAATTTGATTCATGGCTTGTGTTTGTTACAGATAGTATTAATTGTTAATTTCAAAAGGGTAACCATAGACATGATGTCTCTGGTTTTCAAGAAATGTATAATGTGAATAGACGAAATGAGATGTCAGTTGAGGAGTCACTAATTAAACTTATATGCAATGCAAGCCGTAATTATTTAAAATTCTCTCAGAATGGTCTGATTAATGAAAGATATTGTTCAGTATATTATAGTATATGTGAACTTATCTTTGGAAGTAATTTTGAAAGCACATTGTAGAATGTAACTTTATGGTTATGATTTAAGCTATATGTCGAAGCAGAGGCCGAAACTTGACTAGGATGTCATCTAGTTGCAACCAATGAAAGGATATATGTTTAGAGTAACCACGTAAATGTCATAAACGTTTAAGGTAACTTCTTTAGAGTGGAATACGAAGATCATGGATTTTAAATAATTTACATTATATTTCTGATAGGAACCCGCACGAAAGGTGTGATCTCTTACCAAAATGTCCTCGTACAAACAGGCGAGTCGATCTAGAATTCACTTATAAGTTTAAATGCGGATGAGAAGAAATGTGGATTATCATCTATAAAGAATAGTTTACACTAGGTGAGAGATCATCATTATAGAGATTTAATAGAAACTATAGATTTAAATATGATATGATTTTTTTTTTAACTTGCGTTTGAAAATGATATCATAGAATTTATGTTTACGAAGGTGTTGTGGTTTAGTCGTGGAATCTTGGAAGTAGAAACTTCTCAGGCGAGCTTAGTGGAATTTCCACCTGTGATACAAATGTAATAACAATTAGGGTTGATACCAATCTGTAATACAGTTGGGGATGAATTCCCACACAGTGCCTCTCTTAAGGATAGGTGTGACCATTGTGCCTATCTCAGACACTGATTTCTCATCCTGTGGTTATGCCATGGCCAATCTCTAAAAAGAAATAGTGGATGAGCGTAAGGAGGTACGTTTCGTGTTTACACAGAGGAATGAGAAGAATTGTGGTCCAACCATTGTGTAACGTAATAAGAAAATTTTAGAAAATGCGTCAAGGAAATTTTTTTTTTTTTTTTTTTTTTTTTTTTTGAAAAACCATTTGGGCTTAGTTAAATCACTCATGTATGGATCACACTTCTTCTCGCCCTCCGTTAGGGATGAAGCTTACCATTAAGATCTTTGTTAAAAACTCTTGAGCCACTTTGGATGGTAGTTTTATAAAATTTGTTAGGAAGTTTTGCGCTCATAAAATGTTCCTTTTAAGGTTAGACATGGCAAAAATGCGGGCCGATAAATCAGTTTTCTGAGGTACACTCAGTGGTCACCCCACTGTAGGAAAGGCACTAGGTGGGTTTCTACTCTCAATATTTCACGGCTAATCGCAACACCCTCGTAAACATCATCTCTATGATTCAGTATATTGATGTATAAGAAATCATTTTTGAGATTCTTTTCACTTGGAGTAAACCATTCTTTATGACCAATGGTTCAAGTATCTTCTCATCTGCGCATCCCCTTAAGTATAAGAATAAATTCAGATCAACTCGCTCGTTGTACGAAGAGTTCACTCTCGTTCAAAGAGCACACCTTTCGTGCAATTTTCTTTCAGAAATGTAATGTAAATTACTTTAAAAATCTATGAATCTTGTTATCCTCTTGGAAGGGACTGCTTAAAACATCTATAACACTAATGTGGTTATTCTATATATTTCTGCCTTCGTTGGTTGCAACTATATGTTGTTCTAGTCGATGTTAACCCTAACTTCAGCATGTAACTGACAGCATATAGTTACATTATTATGACGATCGATCCAAATCCATATGGACGAACACGTCATTCATCGATTTCATTGCGAGGTATTTGACCTCTATATGATACGTTTTGTAAACATTGCATTCTTTTGAAAAGGCACACCATAAATGAATATTTAAATCAAAGGTTTTCGACATCTGATGATTTCTATATATAGACAATCACCGTAATATAATAGTTTACAATAGTACTTCCGTTGACAATGCAGTCAAAATAAGATACATGGTGATGATTTGGTGAATGCAACGTTTCCTTGAAAAATATGCCATGTATGACTCCATGCACATAGCTTGTCTAACATATAAGCAAACAGCGGAAGACTTCTAGGAAACTTGAGAATAAACATGCTAACAAGTGTCAACACAAAGGTTGGTGAGTTCATAGTTTTAATGTTTTGCATAATCTGTACATAAAGGTGGATCACAAGATTTCAGTTGTTTCATCCAGAAACGTTTATCAAAATATTTTACAAGATTGAGCACCCTGGTAACTAAGCTTTAACGTTATAATAAGTACCCCTTTTTTAACATACATGCAACCAACATGTACAATACACGCAAACCAACATGTACTACACTCAAATAGCATACGTCTGTTTTATAGTTCAGGCTAGGATTTCTATACCTGGAACAGACGGGGATGTCAAGCCCTATGGATCCATATATAACTACTCGCACCCACCAGTTCTTATAACCGGCAGTTACTAGTTACCAAAGCTAAGGAATTTTCGGTTCAAACTCGGTGGAGAATTTAGTATGTACTTGTATCCATTGCGTTTAAAATAAAGTTCATGTATCCTCAGCCCAAAAATATAGATTGCAAAAGCAATTAAAAAGGGAGCATATGAAACTCACCTTAGCAGTATATAAAGTCGTTCACCAAAATGTGACCGAAACTCGGATTACCAAATAACTGTAGATCTCAACGTTTCAATATTGCAGGAAAGTACGTAGACACAACGGAGATGATAAACACTAGTTTGACTCACGAGCAAAACCCTCGAACAATACCCATAACCTCCTTATTAATAACCCATAATTTCCTTAGCTCTATCTGTAATGACCCGCACTTTTTCGATCGTTCTATACTTATAAGATTAATATTTACATAAATTAAACCTTACCAACATGATAAGCAATCCAAATTGTTGAGACTTATGTTTTTGAAATGAGTTTTACACAACGTTTGACCGTCTAGTTTGACCGATGATATCATGAACTATACAATATATGATAATTATACGTTTGTGTATATATATGTATATATACATATTTAACATGATCCAAGAATGTTTTAATATCTCATTTTGTATTAATAACAATAAGTTATAAGTATATTTTGAAACTACTAACTTAAGTTTTCAAAACGATAACCATACGTAACGTTATTTGACATAAATACTTATGACCTATAATGTTTATACATATATCGTATAAGTAATGTATTTAATCACTTTTTAAGGACTTAAATACATAAAACAATATAAGTGTATTCACAAAAGATAGCTATATTTGAATTCTCATTCCATTTTTCACAAAATTTCTATACGTATATCTAGAGTACATGTACTCGTATCATACCTAGCTTCTATACGTATTTACTATTGGTATATACACATCAAATCACCACCAACCAGCCCTTGTTCAATGCCTTATGTATAAGGTAACTACTTTTGTTATCTAGTATGACAATTTCACATGATTAAAAGATTTTTTCACAAAATTACAAACTTATACACCTTTTACATCACCATTTATACTCCATCCATTTTCAATTTTTGATTCATTTTTACCTCAAACCTCTAGCTAAAAACACACACACTTTTAAGAGTCTTAAACTCCATAACCATTCAGCTAATATCCATGAAGATCTAGCCATAAAAACATCACTTAATCACCATAAGAAAACTCTTACAAAAACACTTCAAGAATCCTTCCAAGAACACAAACTTACTTCCAATCTTTCATCCAATTCCATCACCCTTTTGATTCTAGGTTCTTACTCCTCTTTTACAGCAATCTTGTCCAAGTAACTTGAGGTAGTAACTTTGTTCATAACCTTATTCGATTCATATATATATAGCTATCTTATTTTGTGGTATAAAATTTTAACAACAAGAACATAGTTTGAATGTTTTCAAACTTGTTTGCAAACTAAATAGATCCTTCTAACTTAACTTTTAAAATACTTCAATACCTGTAATATAACTTAAATATATGCTAATTTAACAAGGTATAATTTGGTTTTTCAAAGAACACCTTAAAAACTGTTTTTACGACGTCGGAGTGTAACCGGGGGCTGTTTTGGGTTGGATAATTAAAAACCATCTTGAACTTTGAATTGGAGGTTTATATTCTGGAAAAATGATATTTCTTATGAATATGATGACACATAAAAATTTTATGATTTAATTCAAAGTATAAGTATTTTTAGAAAAATGGTCATTAAATGATATTTTTGTAACAAAAATGATTAACTTCATAAGTTTCACTAAAGTTTGACCTATGACCTGTGATTTCGAATACAAAATAAGGTATTTACAGTTCATAGTCTTAAAGAGGGACTCGATCCAAGGAAGTGGCAAGTTGAATCAACGAAAACGGAGTTGTAACGAAGAAACTATGACCAAAACGAGATCGGATATCTAAGACTAGTTTAGCTACGAAAATAATTGGAGAAAATTAAATAAATCACATCTTTTTAAAATAACATGATATTTTATATATATGTACTCATAATTTAATTTTATATGGTTCAGGATCACCCGTAAACAATACGAGAAGATTAATCATAAGATCCCATGATTGTACGCAACACGTCATTTGACAACACCGGTACTTTATGTACGCAACACGTCATTTGACAACACCGGTACCGTGGGTCAAGATTAATCTCGACCAATACATATACGATGGGGGTTTTTATTTATTTCATTGGGGGTTTATTAAACACCTAAAAATGAACCATTTAAAATTGAATTACTAACATCGGACTGCTAACTACGGACTAAGGAATTATTAAAAGTATTAAAAGTATTATAAGTATATATATGTGACGTTTGTTTAAAAAGAAAAGGTATTGATATATTATATATGGATAGGTTCGTGATATCAATCGGAGACCAAGTCAAAATTACATATCTTCAAGACAAAAGTGAGTATATAGTCCCACTTTTAAACTCTAAATATTTCGGGATGAGAATACATGTATTTTATGTTTTACGTTATGGACACAAGTAACTGAAAAATATATTCTACGTTGAGTTGTACCACTGGCATACTTCCCTGTAGCTTGGTAACTGTTATTTACAGCGGTATTGTAAACGCGAATCCTGTTGATAGATCTATCGGGCCTGACAACCCCAACCGGACTGGACGACCAGTATTCAACGGTTGCACAGTACTTCGTTTCGTGACTACACTTGGTACGGTGTAGTAAGATTTCATAATAAAGGGAATATGCGACGTGATTAAATGTTAAGTATGGTTACCAAGTGCTCAACCACTTAGAATATTTTTATTAAAATGTTTATATATGAAATCTTGTGGTCTATATATATATATATTGCTGCCGGCATTAAACCTATATCTCACCAACTTTATGTTGACGTTTTAAGCATGTTTATTTTCAGGTGATAACTAAAAGCTTCCGCTGCAACATGTTGAATTTAAGCAAGATCTTGAGTATGCATATTTGTGTCAAAAATAAAACTGCATATCCGAGGAATTGTAATGTAAAATATGCTAGAAATCGTATTGTTATCATCACATGTAAAGTTTGTAAGTCTAAGATTATCGCTAAACGATAATCATCTTTTTATTGTCTAAAGCTTGTATTAAAATAAGAGTTATGGTTTGTAATGTAAAATAAATGCAGTTGTTCTTTTAAAAAATGTCGCATATAGAGGTCAATACCTCGCAATGAAATCATACGTTATCTAACTCGTTCTTATGGTTAAAGACGGGTTATGACATGTGGTATCAGAGCGGTGGTCTTAGCGAACCAGGTTTGCATTAGTGTGTCTAACCGATAAGTCGTTAGGATACATTAGTAAGTCTGGACTTTGACCGGGTCTGATTTAAAAACCATTGCTTATCATTGTTGGTTAAAATTTATATGTAAATATTATGTAGTACTAATGGGTTAGTTGTTGTGTGATAGATGTCGGGCTCAAAACTTGTTATCACATTCAGCGACTCCGAACCAGAATCTTCAGATGGTGTTCCAGTCATTAACCTATCCGATGACGAAAATAATATCTTTGGGGAAGACTCACAAATTCCGGATGAACCGACTATAGAGAACCCGGAAAGTGAACCCGAGGAGGAAAGTGAACCCGAGGAGGAAAGTGAACCCGAGGAGGAAAGTGAACCCGAGGAAGAAATACAGGAAATTACAAAAGACAAGTTCGAACTAGGAAAGAAACGAAAGGCTAATGAATTAGAAAATTCAAATCCCGAGTTTAGTAAGGATGATGTGGCACTAACTCCACTAGACACTACCACCCCTATTCCCGCTATTCCTATTCGTTCTATCCCGGCATCCAGTTCTTCACTCCCACAGCCAAAATATAGGCAGACAGCTAGGATAAGCGTTAGGCGATTCATTGAACCTAAACGTCTTAGAAAATAGACCAAACGATGCGCTGCCGTATTAAACCATGGGATCATATAATGTTTTGTATAATATTATTAGTGTGGTTTGCTTAATGTTCGATGTAAGATAAGCATATGTAAAATAGTGAAGTGTGAAATGCAATAATTTTCCATGGTTAAGTATTATTTAGATGGTAGTAATTGATTCTGTACTAAGCTATTAAGTATGGACATTAACGGGTAGGTACTACCCTAGATATAATTATAAAACGCTAATAAGAAGAAAAGGCTTTTATAATAATACCTGGTTCATATTATTAATAAGCTATAATGTACTGTAAATATACACTACATCTATAATATTCCATGTGAATAATTATTTTCTTTTCATTCTTATAGAAGAATATGGCGCTATTGAACCGAATGACGGAACAAGAAATCCAGGAACTCATCAATCAGTGAGTGAACAACAGAATGTTATGGGTCGAGGCTGCAAGAGGTGCTGCAGTTAACCCAAATCCTCGTGTGGGGTGCACTTACAAAACTTTTCAAGCTTGCAAGCCCTCATCATTCAGTGGAACAGAAGGACCGATCGGTTTAACCCGGTGGATAGAAAAGATGGAGACTGTGTTTAAAATAAGTGGTTGTGTTGAAAAGGACATGACCAAGTATGCATCGTGCACTTTACAAGATAGTGCACTCACGTGGTGGAAAAATTATGTGAAGGCTGTAGGAGGAGATGTAGCTTATGATACTCCTTGGGAAGAATTCAAAACAATGTTAATCAACGAGTATTGTCCAAGGAACGAGGTTAGAAAGTTGGAAGATGAATTACGAAGCCTGAAGGTTGTTGGTACTGAAATCACCAACTACAATCAGCGATTCATGGAATTAGTTTTGCTATGTCCTGAATTGGTTCCAACCGAAGAACGGAAGATTGAAATGTACAAAGATGGTTTGCCCAAAAAGGTCAAGGCAAATGTTACAGCATCGAAACCTAAGACAATTCATGAAGCTATAACCATGGCAAACGAGCTAATGGATCAGGTCATCATGGATAAGAAAGTATCCAATACTGATGTGAGGGTATCAGGTAACAAAAGAAAGTGGAATGGAAATTATGATCGAGGTAACCAACAACAATCTTTTAAGAAACAAGAAATCACGCAAGGTGCGGGTAGTGGTTTAAGCTTTGGTTATAAAGGACAAAATCCTTTATGCAACCGATGCCACAAACATCACTCTGGTTACTGTAATGTGGTATGCAACAAATGTAATCGAAAGGGTCATCTTGCTGAAGATTGTAGGGCTCTCGTTACAAATACAAATGGTACCAAGACTTCTGCCACTAATGCAAATAGAACTGCTTTGGCTACTGTTACTTGTTATGGATGTGGGAAACAGGGTCATTATAAGAGCCAGTGCCCGAATCCAGAGAAGAATATCGGACCTGCACGAGGGAGAGCATTTGTTATTAATGCTAGAGAGGCGTGTGAAGACCCGGAGCTTGTTACGGGTACGTTTACCATTAATAACTTATCCGCATCTATTATATTTGATACTGGTGCTGATAGAAGTTACGTGTGTAGAGACTTTCACGCTAAATTGAATTGTTCATCATTACCTCTAGATGCTAAGTACATGATTGAGTTAGCTAATGGTAAACTAATTAAAGCCGATAAAATTTGCCGTGATTGTAAAATAAATTTAGCCGGAGAAACATTTAAGATTGATTTGATACCCGTAGAATTAGGAAGTTTTGATGTAATAGTCGGCATGGACTGGATGTCCAAAATAGGAGCTGAAGTTGTGTGCGCCAAGAAGGCAATTCGCATTCCTCGTAAGGATAAAACGCCAGTAATGATTTATGGAGAGAAGGGTAACTCAAAGCTAAAACTCATTAGTTATTTGAAAGCTCAAAAGTGCTTGAAGAAAGGGTGCTATGCTATCTTAGCACATGTTAATAAAGTCGAAAAGAAAGAAAAAGAGAAGTGCATCAATGACGTGCCTGTGGCAAGAGATTTTCCTGAAGTATTTCCGGAAGAGTTGCCGGGATTACCTCCATTTAGATCTGTAGAATTTCAAATAGATCTTGTACCAGGAGCTGCACCGGTTGCCCGTGCTCCATATAGACTTGCACCGTCCGAGTTAAAAGAACTTCAGAGTCAGTTAAAAGAATTACTAGATCGTGGATTCATACGACCAAGTACTTCACCGTGGGGAGCTCTAATTTTATTCGTCAAGAAGAAAGACGGATCTTTCCGAATGTGTATAGATTATCGTGAATTAAATAAGTTAACTATCAAAAATTGGTATCCACTACCGAGAATTGACGACTTATTTGATCAACTCCAAGGATCATGTGTGTCCTCGAAAATTGACCTAAGATCGGGCTATCATCAATTACGCGTCAAAGAAGAAGATATACCGAAAACTGCTTTTCGGACACGTTACGGTCATTACGAATTTTTGGTCATGCCGTTTGGATTGACGAATGCGCCAGCTGTATTCATGGACCTCATGAATCGAGTTTGTAGTCCATATCTAGATAAGTTTGTTATCGTTTTCATTGATGATATTCTTATCTATTCCAAGAGTGAGCAAGAGCATGAGCAGCATTTAAGGTTGATATTAGAGTTGTTAAGAAAAGAACAGCTATATGCTAAATTTTCTAAATGTGCTTTCTGGTTGAAAGAAGTGCAATTTCTTGGCCACGTTGTTAGTAGCAAAGGAATTCAGGTTGATCCAGCAAAAATTGAAGCCATTGAAAAATGGGAGACTCCTAAGACACCAACGCAGATACGCCAATTTTTGGGTTTAGCCGGTTATTATAGAAGGTTTATTCAAGATTTTTCCCGAATAGCTAAGCCGTTGACAGCGTTAACGCAAAAAGGGAAGAAATATGAATGGACATCTGAGCAGGAGAGTGCATTCCAATTACTAAAGAAGAAGTTAACTACGGCGCCTATTTTATCGTTACCAGAAGGGAACGATGATTTTGAAATATATTGTGACGCTTCACGACAAGGTTTTGGTTGCGTTCTTATGCAACGGAAGAAAGTTATTGCATACGCATCCCGACAATTGAAGATTCACGAGCGGAATTATACGACGCATGATTTAGAACTGGGAGCATTCGTGTTTGCATTGAAGATATGGAGACACTACTTGTATGGGGTTAAATGCACTGTGTTTACTGATCATAAAAGCCTTCAACATATTTTTGATCAGAAACAGCTGAACATGAGGCAACGTAGGTGGGTCGAGTTAATAAACGACTATGATTGTGAAATTCGTTATCATCCCGGGAAAGCGAATGTGGTGGCTGACGCACTAAGCAGAAAGGAACGAGAACCAATTCGAGTACGAGCGATGAACATAAAAATTCGCATGAATCTCAACTCACAAATCAAAGAAGTTCAACGAGAAGCACTTACTAAAGAAAATATAGGAAATGAAATAATGAAGAAGTATGAGAAGCAACTCGTTATGCGGGAAGATGGAATTCGATATTTTGCAAACCATATTTGGGTACCAAAGTTGGGTGGATTAAGGAAGTTAATATTGAATGAGGCACATAAGACAAGATACTCGATACATCCTGGAGTTGGAAAGATGTATCAAGATCTTAAGACGCATTATTGGTGGCCTAATTTGAAGACAGACGTTGCAACATATGTTGGGGAATGTTTAACTTGTTCCAAAGTCAAAGCAGAACACCAGAAGCCGTCAGGATTACTTCAACAACCAGAAATCCCAGAATGGAAATGGGATGGTATTACCATGGATTTCATCACGAAGTTACCAAAGACTGCCTGGGGATACGACACTATTTGGGTAATTGTTGATCGTCTTACCAAATCTGCACATTTCTTGCCTATAAAGGAAACGGATAGAATGGAGAAATTATTACGATTATATATAAAGGAAATAGTTTCAAGGCATGGAATACCTATTTCCATTATATCTGATCGTGATAGTAGATTTACCTCAAAGTTCTGGCAATCACTACAGGAGGCACTAGGAACTCGTTTGGATATGAGTACCGCATATCATCCGCAAACCGACGGGCAGAGTGAAAGAACAATTCAGACTCTTAAAGACATGCTCAGGGCATGTGTGATCGATTTTGGAAACGGATGGGATAAATATCTACCATTAGCAGAATTCTCGTATAATAATAGTTATCATGCGAGCATTAAAGCTGCGTGATGTCGTAGCTTGGGGTTACGAAATATACTATATTTTACTACGAAATACGTTACAAATTACACAAGTTTTATTTATTTATTTACAAAATGGATATACCTAAACCTTGCTACAACACTATAGGCAGTGTACCTAATCGTAGAGTAGTATAGTTTTTAGTAAGTCCGGTTCGTTCCACAGGGAGCGGGCTTATTGCACACTATATTTTTAAACAACTATATTTGTACAAAATATATATAATTATATATAATAATATATAAAAGGGGGTTTACCGTTTAATGACCGGTTTGTCGATTTATATTTTAAGCGAAGCGTATAGTAAATGATGATATTTAAATAACAATAAAATAAATAACAATAATTAAAATGACAATAAAAAAAAAATACGAGAAAAAAATGAAATAAAATATATTATGCTTATTTAAACTTCCGTAACCATGATGGTTGACGTGTTGATTTTAGTTTTATGCCCATGGGTTAATTGTCCTTTGTCCTGGATTATTTAATCTGTCCGTCTGGTTTTTGTCCATAGCAGTCCATCAGTCATAAATATAAAGTGCGAGTGTCCTCGTCAAATTATTATTATACCCGAAGTTAAATATTCCAACTAATTGGGGATTCGAATTGTAACAAGGTTTTAATACTTTGTTTAATGAATACACCAGGTTATCGACTGCGTGTAAACCAAGGTTTTACTACTTTGTTAACAATTACACCAATTACCCTTGAATGTAATTTCACCCCTGTTTTAATTATTCTAGTGGCTATTAATCCATTCCCGTGTCCGGTTAAATGAACGATTATTCGTACATATAAATACCCCGCCCATCGTGTCCGATTGAGTGTATATGGTAATTTATAGGGACGCCCAATTGTAAATCTTTATATTAACATTAACAAACTATCATTTAGTTAAACAAATATAAAGCCCATTAATAGCTCATAGTCTAATTTCCACAAGTGTCGTTCTTTTGTCCAAACCCCAATTATGGTACAAAGTCCAATTACCCAATTTTAGTAATTAGCCCAACATCATGATTACTTCGGCTCAAATAAGCATAATAATAACTTAGTTACGAGACATTAATTTAAAAAGGAGAACATAACTTACATTGAGTATTTATCGCGTAGTGTTACACGGACAGAATTTCGACTTCAAAAACCCGTAAAATAACCTTTACATAACCCGAACTAATCTAATATAACACTAATCTATACTATATATATATATATATTTATTATCTTATGGAGTATTATTATTATTATTTGTGTGTGTGTTTAAAAACGAACGAAAACTGGCAAATTTATAGACCAGGCCTGATTCTGATCCTCATGCGACTCGCATGGGAAATAGGCATAAATCCATGCGAGTCGCATGGCTATGCTGGACAGCTCACATACGTTTGTCACATAGCTTTGCCGACATAATATAAAATAAATATAAATATATAAATAATTAATATAATTATTTATATATTATATTTTATTCTTGTGCATAGTAGACTAGATATTTTTGGTCCGTTGCGTCGGGCGTTTCTTCTTGGCTCGGGTTCCGGTTCCGGATTTTCGGACGTCTTCGCGTATTATTTTATATCGTGTACTTTGCGTTCCGCAACTTGTACTCTTGTCATTTTTAGACGTCCTTCATAAATATTTTGAACCTTTTTGATTGAATCTTGTACATTTGAGCATTTTGGACCTTTTTGTCTTCAAATCTTCGTTTACGCCTTTTGTCTTCGCACTTATTAAATATAAACAATTACAATGAAAATATAATACAATTACATATGAAAACCTATTATTTAGGAGGGATATTGCTATGAAATATATGTTCCTTTTTAGCCTTATCAAATATCCCCACACTTGAACGTTGCTTGTCCTCAAGCAATACAGAACTTGAAATATAATACATCACACGAATCACTTCTTTATTCTTCACACTTTATACATTAGTGATTTTGAGATGGCAGTATAAACAATGATAGTAATGATAGAACCATGGTTAAAGGTGGGTGTGTCATCCACAGTTGCCTTGGGTTTAGGTCAACGACACTTACAATCAAATAGCCGATTTACTTTCGGTTTCCAAAGCAAAGTGCACATTTGAAAGGCGGTTTACAGTCCCACATGACTATAAAAATGTAGATCTTTAAGGAAATTGGATCTTTATGAAAACATTTGATCTTTTGAAAATTCAAGCTAGATTTTACCCTAGACAAGTTTTCTGATTTAATCCATTCTTTGGTGTTGCAAAATATATTTGTGGATCAATATTTTGGCTTAAAACTTTTAGGTTCGTGTAATCCACTGCTATCCTGGTATCGGAAAGCACACATCCAGTTTACTTGTTCCGTATATTACCTTTCGGTAAACTACCGTCCGGTTGTAAAGGAAAGCGATGAACAAGAAACTGTTAAGGCAATGTCTAATGACATGCATTTGTTCATGGTCTAAAAACGTGTCGGATGCTAGAACTATCCTTGGTAGGAGCAATAGTAAAGATCATCCTATGATTTTTCGATCTGGCACAAGGTCCTGTCTTCGACCATGCTATGCAACCACCGTTCTTACGGTTGACACCCGATTTGGTTCAGGTGACCTAATGAATTCCAGGTGAATTCCTAGGATTTTACGTTCAATGGTAATGAACGCATTGAAAATGGGTTTTCATAAAACAAATCGGTTTATAATTTTGATCAAAATATTTTCTCGTTCAAGCTCGAGTTTAGATATCATTGAATTCCATGAGTTTGAATTCTCAATCTTTAAGGTCAATCTCAAGGATTGAGTAATATCAGTCTTAAAAGCTGATTTTTAATCTTTAAGGAGATTATCCTTTCTGGGGATCTGATTCATTAGTCTTATCAAGCTAATTTGCACGGTGCCTCTCCATTGTACGAGATAAATCCTTCTCATGGTTAGGATAAATCTGACCACTTGGCGACCCTGTTTGATGCTGAGGTCCGTGGATTTCCAGCCGATTTTAGTGATGACTTTTCTAGATTTTTCGTCAACCTACAGCTGGTCTGGACGACAACTTCATGACCTAAATCAAGAAGCACGTGTCTTTTTCAGAAGACTTTACTTCCTTTTAATGATGGAATTGATTCATCGTGTAGATCCATCTATTCTTTTTTTTTTTCATCGGATAAAATAGTTAATTTTGTTCAAAACAAAAACACCTGCAATAACTTTGTACAAACATGTGATAGATAGTTTTTTTTTAATTGAATAACTTGGTACATTCTCCCCACACTTAGTTTCTTTCTTTGCCTTTTTATTCTCCTTTATTCCATTTTAAATGAATTCAAGCGTTTTAGGTTGTTTCTCAATTTATGTCCTTTTAGAGGTAACGGTAATTTCGGTATTAACACCTAGTTTTCATCGTTCATAAATATATATAAACATGATTTTGACTTCATTTAATTGAAAATTTTTCAAATTTTCACAAAATTTGGCAAATAAACTAAGTGTAAACCCGAGAGAATTTATAACCCTTCCCCACACTTGAGATCATGCAATGCCCTCATTTGCATGAAATCAGACTATAATTATAAATTCATGAGGGTGATTAGTGTAGAAAAGTGATTAAGAATACCTAGTTTGTACTTACAAAGCTCGTCGAATGATAGATGGCGCGCCTCATCGTTCATTCCTTCTTGTATTATCACACATGTTTTTCTTCAAAAATGGTTGCTTTTCTGAACTGTTTGCTAATCTTTGAAAATGCATCTTTTACCCTAATTTATTATGCATGTTTATTAACGAGTTATGCACTAACCCGAACCCCTAATTTAACGTTAAGTGGGGTTAGACTTCCCCACACTTAGCTGACGACATGTGAAATCGGTGGAATAAGTTCCACGAATTAAAATAGTGAGCCAGTTATTTGCATCTCGGGTGGTGTATAATATATCAATGGGTTTAAAGTTTAGACTCACCCGATCGTCACTACTTAATTCTTTTTTAAGTGTAGCTTTTAGTAAATGGATATGTCTCTTTTCTGGTTCTTGGTCAAATGGATCGATATACACCGACATACTTATATCTATAGGGTGGTCAATTCCAAAAGTGTCCTTCCGTTTATTCTCGGGATTAAAGTTTTCACCTCTATTACCCAATTGGGTGAAATCCGAGGTGTCATTATCTATTACAGCTCGTAGTTCATCTTCAGTAGATGACTCGTCTATTGAGAATATTGGGTTGGAAAGTTGTGGGATGGTAAAGTTCGGTTTGGCCTCGGGGGGTAAAATTTTCAACGTTATCGTTTTCCCAAGAGTACCAATTTGTCACCCTTTCTTCTTCTTCATCCTCCATTGATGGATTGATTATTTCGTCGGTAGAGGCTAATGTGTCGATATGTTGTGAATTTGGTAAGACTGAATAAAAAGTATCATCGGGATAGTTGGTGATTTCGGAGCTCCCGAATTCATCAAAATTCGATGATTTGAGATTTTCTTGCACACGACTCCTCAGATCAACAGGTGTGTAATCTGATAGAGTTTCAGCTTGCCGGTTTACAAACTCTCTCATTTGTTCCTTTTGAGCATCAAGTTCTTCGAGTTTGATTTTCATATTGTCTAAAGAATTTTCGGACACGTAATTTTCCTCGTCTTCTGGTTGTTGAGTTTGGATATATTCTTGGGAATAATCCCAGTTTGAATTGCGTTCTTCATAATCGTTCCATTCAGGTTCTGTGGGTACGTAATTTTCCATAGGAACGTAATAATAACATTCCCATGTTGAGTGATAATCTCCACAGATTTCACAACCAGTTATTGTTTCGTCATTTGTGATCCAAGATTGACTGAACGAATTGTCATCAACACTCGGTTGAGAGTATTGATTTAATTGATTTTGGAGTTCAAAAAGAGTTTCCAAGGCCTTGTTTTCAAAATTTTCCATTTTATTGCGACGGCCAAATTTTAGCTACATTCACAAATGATCCTATTAGTTATAAAAATAGAAAAACTTATATAAGTTGTCCAATTAATAGACTTTTCTGCTTTTGCCCACGTTTCGAATAGCCAAAAGATGCAGCAGGGAGCCAGAACCCTTTAAATCGGAAGCTCACAACTCAGCCACTAACAAATCCAACTATTACTACGAAGCAGAAAATTGTCAACGTCCATTAATTTAACCACTTAAATAATTTTTCTTTCTGTTTGAGATATTAGATAAGAAATAGAGAAAATTCTAGGTCCTAAAAACTAGAGCGTCGAGAAATAAGAAAGAAATAGATTGCGCGTCGAAAAACGTCGAAAAAAAAAATAAAAATAAGAAAGAAAAACGTCGAAACTTAAAAGTCTAAAAACTAAATCTAAAAAGTAGCACCTAAAGGTATTAAAGCTTAAAAGGAATTTTATATCTAAAACGGCAATAACTTAATTTAGGCACTAAAATCTATTTAAAACTAAAGCGAAAAACGGCGTCGCAAAATTCTATAGCACCTAAATCTTAATCTAAAGAAAAAGCACTTAAGAGATTTTACGGCAAAGCCTAAAAATCTAGGAATAAAAATAAGCTACGGCAAAATACTAAATTTAAAACTAATACGAACGATAAAAATACAAAAATTACGCTAAACGATAAAAAGATACAAAATATAAAAGTTAATAAAAAGTTATAAAAATTATTTATTTTTATAAAAATATTATTTTTATATTTATATATTATAAAAGTATTAATTTATAAATTTAATAAACTAATAATAAGTAATAATAATTTAATTAATCTAAAAACTAAATATAATAATTAATAATAGATTAGGGTTTTAGATAATAATAATAATAAAATACGTGTAATTAATGCGATTTTAGGTTAACATGTGGCCTGTCAGACTCCTCCATGCGACTCGCATGGAATCAGGGGAACAGGTCATGCGAGTCGCATGACCTGCTGAGCCGGTTCAAGTGGGGGTTCAAACAACAGGTTCAGTTTGTATTATATTTATATTTATTTTATTTTCTGTTTTAAAAAAATAAGATATTTATAAACATATAATTTAAATAAAAACTTAATTTTTAAAAACTAAAATAAAATAAAAAGACTTAATAATTTTATAAATAATAAAAACTTAAAAATAGATTTTAATATATATATATATTTTTTCGGTTTTAATAGATTTTATATTATTTTTTTTTTTAATTTTATATTGTTTTTCTAAAAATCATTAATAATGTTTTGCCGACTCCCCGGCAGCGGCGCCAAAAACTTGATGTCGTAGCTTGGGGTTACGAAATATACTATATTTTACTACGAAATACGTTACAAATTACACAAGTTTTATTTATTTATTTACAAAATGGATATACCTAAACCTTGCTACAACACTATAGGCAGTGTACCTAATCGTAGAGTAGTATAGTTTTTAGTAAGTCCGGTTCGTTCCACAGGGAGCGGGCTTATTGCACACTATATTTTTAAACAACTATATTTGTACAAAATATATATAATTATATATAATAATATATAAAAGGGGGTTTACCGTTTAATGACCGGTTTGTCGATTTATATTTTAAGCGAAGCGTATAGTAAATGATGATATTTAAATAACAATAAAATAAATAACAATAATTAAAATGACAATAAAAAAAAATACGAGAAAAAAATGAAATAAAATATATTATGCTTATTTAAACTTCCGTAACCATGATGGTTGACGTGTTGATTTTAGTTTTATGCCCATGGGTTAATTGTCCTTTGTCCTGGATTATTTAATCTGTCCGTCTGGTTTTTGTCCATAGCAGTCCATCAGTCATAAATATAAAGTGCGAGTGTCCTCGTCAAATTATTATTATACCCGAAGTTAAATATTCCAACTAATTGGGGATTCGAATTGTAACAAGGTTTTAATACTTTGTTTAATGAATACACCAGGTTATCGACTGCGTGTAAACCAAGGTTTTACTACTTTGTTAACAATTACACCAATTACCCTTGAATGTAATTTCACCCCTGTTTTAATTATTCTAGTGGCTATTAATCCATTCCCGTGTCCGGTTAAATGAACGATTATTCGTACATATAAATACCCCGCCCATCGTGTCCGATTGAGTGTATATGGTAATTTATAGGGACGCCCAATTGTAAATCTTTATATTAACATTAACAAACTATCATTTAGTTAAACAAATATAAAGCCCATTAATAGCTCATAGTCTAATTTCCACAAGTGTCGTTCTTTTGTCCAAACCCCAATTATGGTACAAAGTCCAATTACCCAATTTTAGTAATTAGCCCAACATCATGATTACTTCGGCTCAAATAAGCATAATAATAACTTAGTTACGAGACATTAATTTAAAAAGGAGAACATAACTTACATTGAGTATTTATCGCGTAGTGTTACACGGACAGAATTTCGACTTCAAAAACCCGTAAAATAACCTTTACATAACCCGAACTAATCTAATATAACACTAATCTATACTATATATATATATATATATTTATTATCTTATGGAGTATTATTATTATTATTTGTGTGTGTGTTTAAAAACGAACGAAAACTGGCAAATTTATAGACCAGGCCTGATTCTGATCCTCATGCGACTCGCATGGGAAATAGGCATAAATCCATGCGAGTCGCATGGCTATGCTGGACAGCTCACATACGTTTGTCACATAGCTTTGCCGACATAATATAAAATAAATATAAATATATAAATAATTAATATAATTATTTATATATTATATTTTATTCTTGTGCATAGTAGACTAGATATTTTTGGTCCGTTGCGTCGGGCGTTTCTTCTTGGCTCGGGTTCCGGTTCCGGATTTTCGGACGTCTTCGCGTATTATTTTATATCGTGTACTTTGCGTTCCGCAACTTGTACTCTTGTCATTTTTAGACGTCCTTCATAAATATTTTGAACCTTTTTGATTGAATCTTGTACATTTGAGCATTTTGGACCTTTTTGTCTTCAAATCTTCGTTTACGCCTTTTGTCTTCGCACTTATTAAATATAAACAATTACAATGAAAATATAATACAATTACATATGAAAACCTATTATTTAGGAGGGATATTGCTATGAAATATATGTTCCTTTTTAGCCTTATCACTGCGCCATTCGAAGCATTGTACGGAAGGAAGTGTAGATCTCCTATTTGTTGGAATGAAGTAGGAGATCGACAATTAACTGGTCCCGAGATCATACACGAAACGACTGAGAAGATAGTACAAATCAAGGAGAGATTGAAAACAGCCCGTAGTCGCCAAAAGAGCTACGCCGATGTCCGAAGGAAACCATTAGAGTTTCAGATCGGTGACATGGTTATGCTAAAGGTGTCACCTTGGAAAGGTGTAATACGTTTCGGTAAAAGAGGTAAACTGAACCCAAGATATGTAGGCCCGTTCAAGATCATCGAACGCATTGGACCGGTAGCTTATCGACTCGATTTACCGCAACAACTCGCCGGAGTACATAATACATTTCACGTCTCGAACCTTAAGAAGTGTCTTGCAAAGGAAGACCTCACCATTCCTCTTGAAGAAATCCATGTCGATGAAAAACTACAATTCATCGAAGAACCAATCGAAATCATGGATCGTGAAGTTAAACGGCTCAAGCAGAGCAGCATACCGATCGTTAAGGTTCGTTGGAATGCTCGAAGAGGTCCCGAGTTTACTTGGGAAGAGAGGATCAGATGAAACAAAAGTATCCACACTTGTTTCTCGATGACGCAAAATAGGTACAATTTTAAAATTTCGGGACGAAATTTATTTAACGGGTAGGTACTATAATGACCCGCACTTTTTCGATCGTTCTATACTTATAAGATTAATATTTACATAAATTAAACCTTACCAACATGATAAGCAATCCAAATTGTTGAGACTTATGTTTTTGAAATGAGTTTTACACAACGTTTGACCGTCTAGTTTGACCGATGATATCATGAACTATACAATATATGATAATTATACGTTTGTGTATATATATGTATATATACATATTTAACATGATCCAAGAATGTTTTAATATCTCATTTTGTATTAATAACAATAAGTTATAAGTATATTTTGAAACTACTAACTTAAGTTTTCAAAACGATAACCATACGTAACGTTATTTGACATAAATACTTATGACCTATAATGTTTATACATATATCGTATAAGTAATGTATTTAATCACTTTTTAAGGACTTAAATATATAAAACAATATAAGTGTATTCACAAAAGATAGCTATATTTGAATTCTCATTCCATTTTTCACAAAATTTCTATACGTATATCTAGAGTACATGTACTCGTATCATACCTAGCTTCTATACGTATTTACTATTGGTATATACACATCAAATCACCACCAACCAGCCCTTGTTCAATGCCTTATGTATAAGGTAACTACTTTTGTTATCTAGTATGACAATTTCACATGATTAAAAGATTTTTTCACAAAATTACAAACTTATACACCTTTTACATCACCATTTATACTCCATCCATTTTCAATTTTTGATTCATTTTTACCTCAAACCTCTAGCTAAAAACACACACACTTTTAAGAGTCTTAAACTCCATAACCATTCAGCTAATATCCATGAAGATCTAGCCATAAAAACATCACTTAATCACCATAAGAAAACTCTTACAAAAACACTTCAAGAATCCTTCCAAGAACACAAACTTACTTCCAATCTTTCATCCAATTCCATCACCCTTTTGATTCTAGGTTCTTACTCCTCTTTTACAGCAATCTTGTCCAAGTAACTTGAGGTAGTAACTTTGTTCATAACCTTATTCGATTCATATATATATAGCTATCTTATTTTGTGGTATAAAATTTTAACAACAAGAACATAGTTTGAATGTTTTCAAACTTGTTTGCAAACTAAATAGATCCTTCTAACTTAACTTTTAAAATACTTCAAGACCTGTAATATAACTTAAATATATGCTAATTTAACAAGGTATAATTTGGTTTTTCAAAGAACACCTTAAAAACTGTTTTTACGACGTCGGAGTGTAACCGGGGGCTGTTTTGGGTTGGATAATTAAAAACCATCTTGAACTTTGAATTGGAGGTTTATATTCTGGAAAAATGATATTTCTTATGAATATGATGACACATAAAAATTTTATGATTTAATTCAAAGTATAAGTATTTTTAGAAAAATGGTCATTAAATGATATTTTTGTAACAAAAATGATTAACTTCATAAGTTTCACTAAAGTTTGACCTATGACCTGTGATTTCGAATACAAACTAAGGTATTTACAGTTCATAGTCTTAAAGAGGGACTCGATCCAAGGAAGTGGCAAGTTGAATCAACGAAAACGGAGTTGTAACGAAGAAACTATGACCAAAACGAGATCGGATATCTAAGACTAGTTTAGCTACGAAAATAATTGGAGAAAATTAAATAAATCACATCTTTTTAAAATAACATGATATTTTATATATATGTACTCATAATTTAATTTTATATGGTTCAGGATCACCCGTAAACAATACGAGAAGATTAATCATAAGATCCCATGATTGTACGCAACACGTCATTTGACAACACCGGTACTTTATGTACGCAACACGTCATTTGACAACACCGGTACCGTGGGTCAAGATTAATCTCGACCAATACATATACGATGGGGGTTTTTATTTATTTCATTGGGGGTTTATTAAACACCTAAAAATGAACCATTTAAAATTGAATTACTAACATCGGACTGCTAACTACGGACTAAGGAATTATTAAAAGTATTAAAAGTATTATAAGTATATATATGTGACGTTTGTTTAAAAAGAAAAGGTATTGATATATTATATATGGATAGGTTCGTGATATCAATCGGAGACCAAGTCAAAATTACATATCTTCAAGACGAAAGTGAGTATATAGTCCCACTTTTAAACTCTAAATATTTCGGGATGAGAATACATGTATTTTATGTTTTACGTTATGGACACAAGTAACTAAAAAATATATTCTACGTTGAGTTGTACCACTGGCATACTTCCCTGTAGCTTGGTAACTGTTATTTACAGCGGTATTGTAAACGCGAATCCTGTTGATAGATCTATCGGGCCTGACAACCCCAACCGGACTGGACGACCAGTATTCAACGGTTGCACAGTACTTCGTTTCGTGACTACACTTGGTACGGTGTAGTAAGATTTCATAATAAAGGGAATATGCGACGTGATTAAATGTTAAGTATGGTTACCAAGTGCTCAACCACTTAGAATATTTTTATTAAAATGTTTATATATGAAATCTTGTGGTCTATATATATATATATTGCTGCCGGCATTAAACCTATATCTCACCAACTTTATGTTGACGTTTTAAGCATGTTTATTTTCAGGTGATAACTAAAAGCTTCCGCTGCAACATGTTGAATTTAAGCAAGATCTTGAGTATGCATATTTGTGTCAAAAATAAAACTGCATATCCGAGGAATTGTAATGTAAAATATGCTAGAAATCGTATTGTTATCATCACATGTAAAGTTTGTAAGTCTAAGATTATCGCTAAACGATAATCATCTTTTTATTGTCTAAAGCTTGTATTAAAATAAGAGTTATGGTTTGTAATGTAAAATAAATGCAGTTGTTCTTTTAAAAAATGTCGCATATAGAGGTCAATACCTCGCAATGAAATCATACGTTATCTAACTCGTTCTTATGGTTAAAGACGGGTTATGACACTATCCCGCTTGAAAACCCATTTTGAAAGTGACACGCTCATAACCTTGTCGTAATATTTTATGTAATAATATTATTAAAAATAATACTAATAATTATAATAATAATAATAATAATAATAATAATAATAATAATAATAATAATAATAATAATAATAATAATAATAATAATAATAATAATAATAATAATAATAAGACTAATAATAATATTAATCTTAATAATTATGATAATAATAATAATAATTATAATATATATATATATATATATATATATATATATATATATATATATATATATATATATATATATATAATACGGAGCAAGAGATAGATTGATGAAATATATATTGAATTCGATCACCAGGCTTCGCATTTTATAGTACCTGACTTGTCCCAGCCCACCATGCGATCGCATGATTTTTGGGCATCAAGGCCATGCGATCGCATGGCCCTCTGATCCAGCTTACATTTGTTTAACTTTTAGCTTGTCGACATATTTTTATATAATATATATAATATATTTAATTTAAATAATTAATTATATATTATATTATATTCACGTGCATAGTTGACTTGTAATTTTTGGTCCGTTAACTCGTACGTTGTCACTCGACTTATGTCCCGGTTCCGGTTTCTCGAATGCATTTTCGTACGCTTAGAAAACTAGTACTTTTCGTTACGCGACGTGTACCTTTATCAAAAATTAAACTTAATCATTGATAAACTATGTCACTCGAAGTGTAGCTTCAATCAATTAAGTGTTTTGGTTATTTTCTTCTATAAATTATCATCTCGTAGTATATACATATACATATACACATTTTCATTTTAAAATAGTGTTTTACTGTAGCAAATAGTGATTTTCGAAAACACTGTAGCTTTTCAGGTACTGTAGAAATTCGAAAATACTGTAGCAAATTAGTGTTTTACTGGTTCATCTTAAACATTTTAGTTAACTTATATAAATATCAATCGAATCAATAATCGAATGTTACTATCGTTTACTAAATAACTTGAAATCATATATATATATATATATATATATATATATATATATATATATATATATATATATATATATATATATATATATGCACATTAAGTTATATATATATTGTTTGTGAATCTTCGAGAACAGTCAAAGAATAATTGATTACATGAATATAGTTCCAAAACTTAAGACTCAACATTTCAGACTTTGCTTATCGTGTCGAAAACATTAAATCATTTTAAAGATAAAGTTTAAATTTGGTCAGAAATTTTCGGGTCGTCACAGCACCTACCTGTTAAAGAAATTTCGTCCCGAAATTTGAGTGAGGTCGTCATGACTAACAAAAAAAATGTTTTCATGATGAATATGAGTTGGTAAATAGAATTTTATCACCGTTGAATAATATGGATAAAACAATCCGATTTCTTGAAGCGTATGAGAGAAGTTATCGTAAAAGAGTGAAATGAAAGAATAGAGATTCGTCTTAACTTTTGACGTAGTTACGATTGATTTCCGAAATTTAAGGAATAGAAAATCTTCATAATCTAAGTAAGATTTGATTCTTCGAAATTTAAAGAAATTAAGATTTCCTTTAAATGCGTAATCTGCCTCGATTGCTATGTCTAATATTTTGCTATAAATTAACCACTTCCGTTTCATTATTTTCACCACTCCTACATCTTCTTCCTTATTTCATACTTTCAAAAGATTGTGAAATGCTTAATCCAGTTCTGATTCTTGATATTTTCTTGGCTATCGTATCCTTCATTCTTCTTTTTCATCTGCCACCAGAGGAAGTTATTTTCTTCTACTATTACCTTGGGGTTATAATATTTTTCATTCTCCCGTGTCTTTATATTGCTATACGCATTGATATACACGGTTTGTAATATATGTGTTGTTGTCAGGTTTTATATTTTCCCTTATATTTAGGAGCTCCATGCTTTCGTTTTTCCTTCCCGACTTCAAGTCAAGCGAATAATGGTTCAGAATTCGTAGCTATACATTTCGGAATGAACATAGTTAATGTTCTAAGAAAGAAATTGTAATGGCACGATCTTGATTTGTCAAATTACCAGAATATCTGGGAAGACCGAATCATCAAGAAAAGTATTTTCTTGATATATTTGGAGATTAAATAGAATGAAAGAGTTATGTAACATGGTTGATGATGAGGGTATGATCTGTGAACCTTTATCACGTTCCATTAGAAACTCAGCATGACTTACTGTAATATAATCACGTTGATCAAGTGTCATTATATTATACTAACTCATGCTTCAATTCCCAACATTACTTCAAAACATCCATTTTTCGAATTTTTCAGATTTTTGAAACTAAAATAGTTTCTTTTATGATGTAACACAGATAGCGCGAAGAGATGAATGGTTTCGGATAAGAATAATTATGAAAATATCTTCAGAAATATGGAGGATATTTAAAATAAAAGATACGATGATATCTTAGAATATTTAAGATAAGATGATGAAGAATATTGTCCGCAAGGGTTTTAGAGTAAAGAGCAAGGTATTTGCTAAGGATTTCAGCAGACACTGAATCATTTGTATTCTTTGAAGTTAGATTTCGTCTTTGTGATTTGTCCACAGCTTCCTTCATGGTTTGCTCAATTCGTTTTCCAGTACCAAATTTTCTATTTTTCTGTGCTTTTCCAACACACTACTCTTTATCATCAAACTTTCGACTGTTAAAGTCGTTTACAGTTTTTGCTGCTTCATCAGCATTTTTCAAGATTTCGAGAACTAGTTCGTCGTTTGGGGTGTTTTTCAGAAACTTCACATTTGAAGTATGTAAGTCTAAAAGATAGACATTATATGTATATATATAACTGTTAGCATAGAATTGCTGCGAAATTCAAAATACTGATTGCTAATTCCCGGTAGTTGGTATGACAATTATTGTTACAAGATGTAGGTGAGTACATGATGGGGTTTCAATGAGTATAATGATTTTTCAGAAGGTCACAGATCAATGAAGTTGTTGATAAGTTTACTGCTAATGTGGTGGAATATAAAAGGTTCTCCGGTAACAATGATGAAGGGGTAATCGTTATAATAAGGCATATTCGAATGAACAATTGAAGGTGATTTTGCTGGAGTGGTGACAAAACTGTCTATTTTGAAAAGGGATTGAAAAGTTATTTTAGCTAATAAATGCCAAAGGGTCTGACACGGATACGTGTTAAACTATGACTTTGATTTCGAGGGTTTTTCAGGTACAAGACTGCGGTAAAATGTGGTTGGATCATCATCTCGATGATTCATTATTTGAAGTGTCTTTAGGAATTTCGAGGGATTTGAACATAGATTGTAATCGTTAATATTCATATGATGTTCTAGGAATTTGAATGATACAAATACTTTTCTGGGTTCTATGATGTTCTAGCACAGTTTTGAAGTCAAAGTATAGCTTCGAAAAATGTAGGAATCTAAGAATGATGTCTTTTGTTAATTCTTGACTTGGATTTTGATTTGTCAAAATCAAAATATGTAATCAAATTTGGATGGGGATGGTTGCTTTGATTTTTATAAAAGAATATTTATTATTGTGAAAGTAGTGAGTATAGTTGATGATTTATTGAATCAGAATCGAAGAATGTAACATATTAATTGTGAATTTATATATCTCTCGGGTATTACCTACCCGTTAAAATATTCTCACCATTAACAGTTTGTACAAAAGAATTTTCTTAATTACAGTCTTTATGAAAATATACCTACATATATATTTTCCTTAGATGTAATCATGGATTTAATGAGTTAACATAATATTAATCTCATCTGGTTTTCGACTAGGACTAGAATATATAATCTCTAAAACTTTTAGAAACTACATATTCTCTGAAAAATATTTCTTCGATGAAGTTATGAATCAATACTTCATCGTTTGTTGTTGTTGGTATTCCTTGGTATCTATGGTACGTATGACGTTGATGTTCGAGGTACAGATTCTGATGTTGAGGTGTAGGATGCGGATGTTGTTGTTGGTGGTGGTGATGGTACTGTTGGTGTTGCTGATGGTGGTACTGTCGCTGCCGGTGCTGCTGCTGGTGCTTGTAACCTTTGCACAACATTCTCCAAAGCCACTACCCGAGCGCGAAGCTCGTTGACTTCTTCTATTACACCGGGGTGATTGTCGGTTCAGACGAGTGGACGAATAAGATCTAGAATTTGAGATAATATATAATCATGACGAGACACTCTGGAAATGAGAGAGAAAATGGTGTCTCGAATAGGTTCGCCGGTAAGTGCTTCAGGTTCTTCGCCAAGATGACAATGTGGTGGATGGAAGGGATCACCTTCTTCTTGTCTCTAATGACTAAGCAGGCTACGAACCCATCCCTAATTCATCCAGAATAGGTGATGGCTGATTGTTGATCCATTCCGGTTACACTGTCTTCGTAATTCAGGTGAATATCCATATCGGAATAGCTGTCGGAGTTTAAGGATTTTGAACTAGATACGGGATCCATCTTGTATAATTAGGGAGATGATTTTTGATATCAATTAGATTATAGAATTTAGTTTGGTATTCTTCAATACATAATTTACATATGTATATATAATACCAAATTCCATAAATCACGGAGAAATTTTCGGAAGGTGTCAGGAAAAGTTTACAGTAACAGATACGCTAAGATATGAATTTTTGTCTATACACTATTTATGCAATAAATGCAGGAAAATGTGTCTAGACTTAAGAATGATAAGCATGTAATTTCCGACAAGAAATGATAAGTAAAACTTTTAACATGCAGACACGGTCGAAGTCCAGACTTACGAATGCATCCTAACAACTATCAGTTAGACACACTAATGCAGACCTGGTTCACTAGGACCAACGCTCTGATACCAACTGTGACGATCGCTCCAAATCCATATGGACGAACACGTCATTCATCAATTTCATTACGAGGTATTTGACCTCTATATGATACGTTTTGTAAACATTGCATTCTTTTGAAAAGGCACACCATAAATGAATATTTAAATCAAAGGTTTTCGACATCTGATGATTTCTACATATAGAAAATCACCGTAATATAATAGTTTACAATACTACTTCCGTTGACAATGCAGTCAAAATAAGATACATGGTGATGATTTGGTGAATGCAACGTTTCCTTAAAAAATATGCCATGTATGACTCAATGCACATAGCTTGTCTAACATATAAGCAAACAGCAGAAGACTTCTAGAAAACCTGAGAATAAACATGCTAACAAGTGTCAACACAAAGGTTGGTGAGTTCATAGTTTTAATGTTTTGCATAATCTGTACAAAAAGGTGGATCACAAGATTTCAGTTGTTTCATCCAGAAACGTTTATCAAAATATTCTACAAGATTGAGCACCCTGGTAACTAAGCTTTAACATTATAATAAGTACCCCTGTTTTAACATACATGCAACCAACATGTACAATACACGCAAACCAACATGTACTACACTCAAATAGCATACGTCTGTTTTATAGTTCAGGCTAGGATTTCTATACCTGGAACAGACGGGGATGTCAAGCCCTATGGATCCATATATAACTACTCGCGCCCACCAGTTCTTATAACCGGCAGTTACTAGTTATCAAAGCTAAGGGATTTTCGGTTCAAACTCGGTGTAGAATTTAGTATGTACTTGTATCCATTGCGTTTAAAATAAAGTGCATGTATTCTCAGCCCAAAAATATATATTGCAAAAGCAATTAAAAAGGGAGCATATGAAACTCACCTTAGCAGCATATAAAGTCGTTCACCAAAATGTGACCGAAACTCGGATTACCAAATAACCGTAGATCTCAACGTATCAATATTGTGATTCAATATTGCAGGAAAGTACGTAGACGCAACGGAGATGATAAACACTAGTTTGACTTACGAGCAAAACCCTCGAACAATACCCATAACCTCCTTATTAATAACCCATAATTTCCTTAGCTCTATCCCGCTTGAAAACCCATTTTGAAAGTGACACGGTCATAACCTCGTCGTAATATTTTATGTAATAATATTACTAAAAATAATAATAATAATAATAATAATAATAATAATAATAATAATAATAATAATAATAATAATAATAATAATAATAATAATAATAATAATAATAATAATAAGACTAATAATAATATTAATAATAATAATAATAATAATAATAATAATAATAATAATAATAATAATAATAATAATAATAATAATAATAATAATATATAAATATAATACGGAGCAAGAGATAGATTGATGAAATATATATTGAATTCGATCACCAGGCTTCGCATTTTATAGTACCTGACTTGTCCCAGCCCACCATGCGATCGCATGGTTTTTGGTCATCAAGGCCATGCGATCGCATGGCCCTCTGATCCAGCTCACATTTGTTTAACTTTTAGCTTGTCGACATATTTTTATATAATATATATAATATATTTAATTTAAATAATTAATTATATATTATATTATATTCACGTGGATAGTTGACTTGTAATTTTTGGTCCGTTAACTCGTACGTTGTCACTCGACTTATGTCCCGGTTCCGGTTTCTCGAATACATTTTCGTACGCTTGTACCTTTATCAAAAATTAAACTTAATCATTGATAAACTATGTCACTCGAAGTGTAGCTTCAATCAATTAAGTGTTTTGGTTATTTGCTTCTATAAATCATCGTCTCGTAGTATATACATATACATATATACATTTTCATTTTAAAATAGTGTTTTACTATAGCAAATAGTGATTTTCGAAAACACTGTAGCTTTTCGGGTACTGTAGAAATTCAAAAATACTGTAGCAAATTAGTGTTTTACTGGTTCATCTTAAACATTTTAGTTAACTTATATAAATATCAATCGAATCAATAATCGAATGTTACTATCGTTTACTAAATAACTTGAAATCATATATATATATATATATATATATATATATATATATATATATATATATATATATATATATATATATATATGCACATTAAGTTATATATATATTGTTTGTGAATCTTCGAGAACAGTCAAAGAATAATTGATTACATGAATATAGTTCCAAAACTTAAGACTCAACATTACAGACCTTGCTTATCGTGTCGAAAACATTAAATCATTTTAAAGATAAAGTTTAAATTTGGTCAAAAATTTCCGAGTCGTCACAATTATGGAACTGTGCTTTCATTCCATCCCAGGATAAGTTCACATGCAGTATGTTAAACTGGGTGATATCTTTCATTATTCGTTCAGACCGTCCTGAAGACACTATAAATAATTATGGCTTGCATTGCATGTAAGTCTGATTAGTCACTCTCAGCTAAAATTTCAATTCATTTATTCAAATAAAACGTTTCTTAAATATCGGGTTCTTTATGCCTACGGTCTCCTTCTGAAATTAAGGGGTTAGTAAAATCTGTGGCTAACACTATCCAGACATCAAGTCGCATGGTTGTGATCACCATGTTTTCCATTCTACATGTCAGCTTTGTATTGCGACATAAGCGCTCAATGTTTTAGATGAGTTGGTAACATTCATGACGCATTTCATGCATCCAGCTTATTGAAGATGTCTGTAAAGCTAAAAACATCATCTTTCCTTTTATGGATATATATTCAGATGACATACTCATGTTAACAAGAAACGAAATCAATTTGTTGATCTTAAGGTCAAGAGACTTAATTAATGGCATATACCCATTCTTACTTTTATACGCCCAAGTACCTCTCAAGGTAAATAGCTCACTTCTGAGCCCACGAGTCTCTCGGAATTTTGATACGCTCCTTCTTCTTCAAATTCGGTACCGTTGTTGGTCACTCCTCAAAATTTCGGGACAAAATTTTCTTTAACGGGTGGGTAATGTAACGAACCGACTTTTTTGACCTATATTTTTGTGCTCTATACTTTCACGAATCTGCGTATATGTGCGTACTGAGCTAATTTATGCTCCGGGATCTTTATTCATGATTAATTACTTTCGTTAATATCTTACAACGTGCTATTAAGTGTTTAATCACTTAACTTGATCCTCGAATGCTTTTACGACCGTTAGTGTCACTTGTCATTTTGAACGAGCTACGTACTTTGTACACATTAAACTTTTGTCATAATTGGAATATTATGACTACGTAATACTAATTGTTATTTTTTAATGACAATTACTTGGCCTATTGGTCGCTTAATTACGCATAGTAATTTACTAATGCACACTAGTTTGTCTTAATGGACTCTTTACCTTAATGGACTTAAGCCCACCCTACTCTAGTTAATGGACCATTAAATTAGCTCAACTTTAATGGATTTATGATCCATTAAGATGTAGGACAAAAATCCATTAAGATGAGCCAATATACTATCATTTTTGTTAACCATTACTACACATGTTGCATGGGATCCCAACAACAAACACCACCTTTGTACCACCACCATGCAAAAGCAAAAGGTTGTCCCCCCTTGTCCCCCATGATGCCTACGGTTTGGAGACACCCACCACCACCTCCACCACGATAAATATCAAGCCTCATTCTTCATTTCACACTTGATTTCATTCTCATTTTACACACACTTGCTCTCTAATTTTCTCTCTAGTCTTTCTCACACTAAAATTGTAAGTTCTTGAATTTTCTTTTTCTTCTTCTTCTTCTTCTCTTTTTCTTCTTAACCACGACATCATCATCATCATCAAAGGATCAAGCTTTTTAGCTTTTTGATCTTGTTACATCTTGTAGATTCAAACTTTGATTTGAGATCTTCAAGAACATGAAAGATTCAAGATTTTTAGCTTTGAATCTTCATTACTTTGTTGGATCTAAGTTTTGAAGCTTAAGATCACTTTATTTTGTTAAAAGATCAAAACTTGTGTTTATGATCTTCATGTAACTTGTAGATCTAGCTTTTTGCTTTAAGGATCTTCAATAACATTAAAGATCCAAGCTTTCTAGCTTAGGGTTTCATTATTTTGTTAAAGATCTAAGCTTTTTAGTTTATGATCTCATTACTTTTACTAGATCTTAGCTTTCTAGCTTATGGTCTCATTTATCTTGTAAAGATCCAAGCTTTCTAGCTTAGGGTTTCTTAACACTTGAGATCTAATTTATTATTGTAGATCTCAATTACTTGAAACCTTTTTATGATTTTTATGGTGATAAAAATCAAGTCTTCATCATCTCATATGAGGAAGATGCATAAACTTGTATCAAAAGGACAAAGGTTGAAACTTTATTGTGTTTATACAATAAAGAGACAACCTTGATGTTCAAAACTTGTAGAAAGTTAGCTTTCACTTTTAGTTGTGTATTGATGGTTAAAACTTGGTCATAATGATGCTAAAACATCAAAGAGTTATACACTTGAGGCTTATACGCATCAAGGATGAGAACCGTGATAAGCATCAAGCACCAAGAAACCTACCAGAGCACTTGTTTCTGTTTTTTGGGGTCTGATTAGACTCCTGGGACTTCTGGAAAGTTGATTTTTAGATATTTCGGTTTGATTATATGACTTTTCGTTCAGGACTCACCTAAATTCGATATACGGTTTGGGATTTATAGCCTTCCAAAAATCACTACGCCTTCGTAACGGCTTGCTGAAATTTCTGACCTACTCGCGCTTGAACCGTCGCCACGGTTAAACGACACCGAGTTAGGATCTGAAAATTGGATAGCGGTAAGAGGACTCACAAACGGAGCATTGGCCACTGGCCGCGCATCATTTCAGTTTGTATAGAGGTCGTAGCAGCTGTCTGAAGTCAGCCCTTTGTTTCAATCTCTATTCTTGTTGAAAACCTTACTTTATCTTTTACGTATGATGATAACGATGATGATGATGATGATACTTAAGACTTAACTTATTTACTTTTAAACTTTCGAGGACGATTTACTGACTTAGTAACCATTGACTTAGGTTGAGGACCTTTTGGATCGACCAACTTACTTGTTTGGACCGACTTACTACTTGCTTACATTTTCGTATCGATTTTACCGCACATTCACTGTGAATTATAGCTCCCTTTTTACTTTAACTATTTTTGGGACTGAGAATACACGCGCTTTTTATGTTTTACATACTAGGACACGAGTACTTAAACTCGATATATGTGTGGGTGATATAACGGCACAAAGATTCTCCTTAGCTCGGTAACGTTTAACTATTGGTTTATGAACCGGTAGATGCGAATCTTAGATATAGATCCATAGGGTTTAACATCCCCACTCGGGCTAGCCGCGCTAGCATTTAATGGGTTTTTAATACTTCGAGAACATACGCACTTGCCAAGTGTACTTTTAGTGGGTGATATATTATTTTTACGTTAAGTTAGTTACTGAGTGCCCACGGATAAGCATATACTTTTCATACTGTTTTGAATACGAAATCTCGTGGTCTACACTACATTGTTGTTTACAATCAAACTATAGCTCACCAACATTCGTGTTGACTTTTTGAGCATGTTATTTCTCAGGTGCTTAGACGATTTGCTTCCGCTGTTATAGATTCGTTGTGTTAGACTTCTGCTGCATTGTTTAGAGATGTCTCAATCATGGAACTTTTACTTTGCATTCACAACTTATGTTACATTTGAACAATGATTTTGTAATGACCTCTGCGTCACTTACTTATGTTAATGCTCTCTATTCGTAGAAGCACGTTATCTTTTGTAAAACATTTGACGTTGGTAAAGACATTATCTTTTCATGAATGCAAAACTTGTTTTAAAACAGCATATAGTGTTATACCGTGTAATGGACCTGTTGTTGATGATTCGTACGCTTTGATTTTGTACGGGGCGTCACATTTGGTATCAGAGCCTTGGTTGTAGGGAATTAGGTTGCATTAGTGTGTCTTGACCGAGTCGAGTAGAATACACTAATAGGACTAATCTACAACTTGCTCGTTTACTTGTTTCTGTGGAACTGCTGCATGCTACTGCTTACTTTTACTGCTATATGATCTTGTTGTATGTTATTGCTTATTCTCGCTACTGCATGCTACTGTCTGCTTTTGATTACATGTTACTTCAGTATGATACTGTTATTATTGCCATGCTATGCACTGCTATAGATGATTTAGGCTGTTGTTTCTTGCTACATGTCTGCTATTCACTGTACCGACTTGGAAAATTTATCTTTCCTAGTTCAGATGTTTTTCTGAACCCTTTTCCCACTCATCTAACCCTAAGAACTAGTAATGTAATCCACCTGTTACTACCATTCCACCGTTTCAGAGATCGAAACATTACTTCATGCAATCTTGAAAGAGTACCCCTCGAATTACACGCCCACTAAAGTTGATCCTCGGAGGAGGAGATATGTGAGGACTTGTCGGAGTAACCGCACCTCTCCCCATCCCCGAGCTCACCCTAATTAGCCACGTACAACGTATGAACATTAGAAGGTTGTTCAGTTTTCGCAAGTTGACCCGTATCCCATACGCTTTCATGACCGTCACTTATCTCTTTCATCCTTCACCACTACTCGATGATCTAACGACACTTCTGGACTTAGGTCCCTAACACTCTTAGGCATTGGAGAAGTCGGGAAGGCATCTCCTTTCACAAGGTCAGAGTGTGTGATGACTCGGGAATTTCCGATCAAATTTAAACTTAATCTTCATATGATTTCGACATGATAAGCAAAGTCTGTAATGTTGAGTCTCGAAAACTTTGGAACGGATTACATGAATGCCATTACCCTTTGACTATACTCAACGATTCACGAACAATTGTTTGTAAATAATATATATATATATATATATATATATATATATATATATATATATATATATATATATATATATATATATATATATATAATGATAAATAATCAAATATGTTATAATATAAAATAGTAATTAATGAAATGTATGGTTAACATATTATTGAGATTACAAGTTAAAATAGAAATGTTATATTAATGTTATCATTATTACATTCATTGTTATCATTAATATTGTTAAAAAAAATAATAAATATTTGTATTACCAATAATATAAATTCTAATGTGAGATATAAAGATACATAAATAAAATCTAATATGTAAAAGTTGTTATATTACTAGTATTGATATTATTATTATTCTTATTAATAATATTGAATGTATTATTATTATTAATATGTTTACACTCCTTAATCACTAATAATAAGTGTAATTTATAAAAACAGATATATATATCTGTATATATATATACGTTCCAATTCTGTTTTCAGTTACAATCAAACAGTGTTTGATTTTTGTTCTGTCTCCTAAAGTGATCAACATCAAAATCCATAGTACAGATTAGTTGAAGATATGATCAATATTATTTAGATTATTATTATTAATATAATTTTAATTATTAATTATTAACAAAAAGTATAATAAATTGGCTGTATATGTTTGGAATCGAATTCGGTTACACTTCTCCATCAAATTCTGTAGTGGTTTTTGTTTGAATCCCTTAAGTTGTTACACATCTCGATCATTAGTACAAATCAATGGACCTTAACAACCCTTTTAATTTTTATTTATTCTCTGATAGGAATGACTGTCAAAAACAATGAGTTATATAATCCAACGAATTATACACATATATGGATTAGGACATTTACTATTACATTTTCTTTATCAATTAAAAACCATTGCAGTACCATTTGATCGATTTTCTTTCACTTATACATTTTCCTTATCAGTCAAACCCACTTGCACACAGAAAATTAGAGGTCACCACCTCTCTTTTTTGTTTCTTATTGAACTCAATATCACCATTTCTATCTCTATATTATAAACATATACATAAGATTACAATCGATAGATATATCCCTCACTTGATCACCTCAACTAAACCATCATCCTATCAACCATCACCAAACCCACACGATCACCATCCCTTCGTTTTTCAGTTTAATCCAAAACCAAAACACCTTGAATAACCGCTGCCTCCATCCGCCACTTCTCTCTCTCTCTCTCTCTCTTAACTAGGTACGAAGACCCATTCCACCACAGCCATCATTCATCGAACCACCTGCAAACCAGTTCCTGTTTTCTGATTATTTCGAACACCCATCTCCACCGTAGCAACACCACCTTCATCATTTAGACAACCACCATAACCACCACACCACACCATCACCATTTATCCACCATCATGTACAACTGTAATACTTCTGTTTCATAAATGTTGCTGATGTTATTTCAATATGATAATGAACAATAATTCAAGGGTAATGATGAGGAATAATTAATAACGATGATGATGATGTTAAAGGTAAGATGGTGATGGAAATTTATGATTGATACAATAAAGATGATGTATTAGGTAAATACTTATATAAAGAACCTGAGTCCCCACCCTTTTTAACTTCTGTCGACCTACTCAGTTGCAAAGCTAGACACCAAATCGTTTTGGACCTGAAGCAAAGTGTTTGGGCTATCTACTTTGGGACGTCGCAAATCCAGTTGTTGTTATTTTGAAACAAAGCCCAATATCCTACTACTTGCTACTAATTCTGTCGCTGCTACACTATGTTTCTGTTTTATTTCTCGAATCCTTGCTATCAATACTGCTGCTGCACAACTCCAAATCCGTTCCTGTTACAGCAAACAAGAATGATAATAATCGATAGTAATGTACATGGTGAGGTTTAGTGAGTTAGGTGATGCGAAGTCATGAGGATGTATGATTTATGATTTCATGTGATTGTGATCGTAATAAAGATGATGATGCTCGTTTTACATGATGTTCGATGTATGATGATGATGCGTGATGGAGAGGGGGATGATGTTATATAGATGAGGGTTATGGCAATGGGTAGTGTTAGTGAGGATGATAATCCCAAACAGAAACGAAAATGGTTAATAGGAATTAACCTGTAAATATAATCAAGAAAGAATAGATAGAGGAGCGGTTTGATTGAGTGTTACTGGAACGAGAGGTTGTGGGTTCGAGCCTTGGCTTGAGCTATTCTTTTTGGATAAGCTTTTTAAAGGGTATATACACTTTTAATTTAATTATTATTATTATTATTATTATTATTATTATTATTATTATTATTATTATTATTATTATTATTATTATTATTATTATTATTATTATTATCATTATCATTATTATTTATTGTTGTTATTATTGTTATCCTAAATATTATTAATTATAGATATTATGTTAGTTATTATTAACTATATGCTTTGATTTGTAACATTAGCTTCATTAAATATAAATTACGATATTATCATTATTGTTATTGTTATTAGTATTATCATTTAGAAAATTAGTAATATTATCACTACTAAAATTATTATTATTAGTATTAGTATTATTGAACTATTGCTAGTAATAATATTATGATTACAAATTAATGTTAAAAGAAACTATCGTCATTAGTTTTTAAATTAAACGCGAAGGTTATAATTATTATAACTATGAATATACCGGTGTTAATAATATTGATAAGATAATAAATATAGCAATTTTGGATATAAATATTATTATGGAAATGATTAAAATTTTAATTAAAGTATGTTTCAAAAAGAATTATTCGAAGTTTTATAATTATTGTTATGTATTATTATCATTAATATCCTTATTTTTATTAACATTATTATATTCATATTTAGCATTATCAATATTATTACTAATACTAGTATTAACATAATTATTAATTTCACAAACAAATGATCTCCATATAAAAATATATTTAACTTAACTATATTAATAATTATTCAAAATAAATAAATGAATATACTTAATTAAATAAAGAAATACATAAGTTATTAATATAGAAATTATATCACTATTAATAATATATACATTTGCTAGAGTACCAGTATATGTTTATTAATAAATACACACATGATATAGGTTCATGAATTCGAGGCCAACCCTACAATTGTTCAATATCGTCATATACACTTGTTCAATGTCGTCATATGTATTTTTACTACAAAATACAATAGGTGAGTTTCATTTGCTCCCTTTTACTCTTTACATTTTTGGGACTGAGAATACATGCGCTGTTTTTACAACTGCTTTATTAAATGCTTTTGAAATATATTTTGAACTGCGAATACATGAAATGCTTTATTAAATGTTTGACGAGATAGACACAAGCAAAACATTCCTCGAATGAATTATTGTGCAGACAGAAGTTCTGCGGATTATTATTGAATTATGTGGACATGATAATTGCCACCATTGAATTATGTGGACAAGATAATTGCCACCATTGAATTATGTAGACATGATAATTGCCACCAGTTGATGTGAATGTTATATATCGAGAGAATGATTTTATACACAGGTTATGTGTATGTTATTTTTGTGCACAAGATATGTGTACGGTTACTATGATTTATGAAAAATGGTTTCGTACACGAGAAAGATGTACTGTATTTAAAAGATATAGCATGTACATTACAGGTGGGTATAGGATTCGGGCCCATTTGTACCATGCAACATTTAAATTTTGTGGTCTATCAAAATGATGAATTTTATTGTTTTATGATAAACTTATGAACTCACCAACCTTTTGGTTGACACTTTAAAGCATGTTTATTCTCAGGTATGAAAGAAATCTTTCGCTGTGCATTTGCTCATTTTAAAGACATTATTTGGAGTCGATCATCGCAATGGGACCAGATGTTTGTGACTTAGTCCAGGTGGATTAGGATGGGTCACTACAGTTGGCATCAGTGATGGTATAACGTCGTCCATGTGTGGCGGGTTAGTCATAAAGGAGTTTCTCACAGTGTTACCTGTGACGAAGCATTGGCTCTTACTCTTTGCGATCCCTTACGAGGGTTGGCAGTAGCTGAGAGGCAGGCCCTAAAATCAGTATCTGAGGTACACTCAGTGGTCACCAGGCGGTTAGCTGGGAAGGCACTGGGTGGGACGGTGGTTGTCCCCAACTGTACTACAGTTGGTATCAGAGCGGTGGTCTTAGCGAACCGGGTCTTGCATTACTGTGTCTAACTGATAGTCGTTAGGATGCATTAGTGAGTCTGGACTTCGACCGTGTCTGCATGTCAAAAGTTTGCTTATCATTTCGTGTCAAAAATTACCTGCTTATCATTCTTAGGGAATCACTTGCTTATCATTCTTAATCTAGACATATCTTACTGCCTGGATTTCATGAATAGTGTATAGACAAAATTCATATCTTAGCGTACCTGCTACTTCATATCTTAGCGTATCTATTACTGTAACCTTGCCTGACATATTTTGTAGATTCCTCCGTAACTTATGGGATTTTAGTATTATATATGCATATGTAAATTATGTATTGCAGGGTACTAATCTACATCCTATAATCTATTTCTTATCGAAATTCCTTCATCTGATTGTACTAGATGAATCCCTCAACCAATTCAAGTCCTTCAGATTTCGTTAGCTACTTTGATAGTTATTCTGACAGCTATTCTGACATGCATATTTCACCTAAGCTCCGAAAGCTGTGTCACCAGAATGAATCAATCAGTCAGCCATCCCCAATTCATCTGATGGGTTTGTAGTTTACTTAATCATTGGAGACAAGAAGAAGCGATCCCTTTCATCCACCATATTGTCCGCTGGGCGAAGGACTTGAAGCATTCACCGGCGAACCAATCCGAACCACCATTTTCACTCTCATTTCCCGAATATCTCGCCATGATTATATTCTATCAAAAATCCTAAACCTTATTCATCCGCTCGTTCCGACCGACAATCATCCCGGAATAATAGAAGAAGTCAACAAACTTCACGCTCGAGTAATCAATTTGGAGAATATGGTGCAAAAATTTACCAGCTTCAGCAACATCACCGACACCAACAGTACCATCAGTAACAACACCTGTATCATCAACAATCCTTGCCTTAACATCTCGTTCTGTACCTCGAGCATAATCATCGTTCTACATGATGTTCTACATTATTTATCTTCATTCGACATGGCGATTATATAATCTCTAATGTTTTAGAGATTATATATTCTTATTCTAACGATAAATCAAATGAGTCTAATATCATATTGACTCATTAAATCCATGATTACATCTGAAGAAAATATATATGTATATATGTTTTCATAAAGATTGTAGTTAAAAATCCTTGTGTACAAACTGTTAATGATGAAAATATTTTAACGGGTAGGTAATACCCGAGGAATATTTAAGATTCATATTAATAAGTTACGCTGTACATTCTTCAAAGCTGATTCAATAGTCATTTACTATCCTACTTACATCCACCATTATACAAATCCGTTCACCACAGAATAACCATTTTCATCCAATTTCATATTTGAATTTTGATTTATCAGAATCCAACAAGTGCATAATGAAGAAAACATTTGACGAAATAAAAATTTGATAGAAACAAACAAATTTAACTACGAAAAATTTTGTTAAGAATCCACGCTAACTGTTCCTAGCTAATTGTTCCTAGCTAACTGATTACATTTTATTTATCGCAATTTAATTATCGCAATTTACATTCTCGCAATTTTATTTATCATCATTTAATTTCTGTTATTTATTTTACGCACTTTAAATATCGGGACACGTATACAAGGTTTTCACATATCATATCGATGTATCTATATATATTATTTGGAATCACCATAGACACTCTATATATAGTAATGATCGAGTTCTCTATACAGGGTTGAGGTTGATTCTATAATAATATATATATTTTGAGTTGTGATCGAGTCTGAGACATGTACACGGGTCACGATACGTATTAATTAATTCGAATATTATATATTAAACTATATATGAATTATCGGGCCGTTAACTGTGGACTATCGATTGTGGACTAATAACATTGGACAATTAAAATGAATTAAAATATTGATTATAACATATGAAACTAAACATTTCTTCAAGTTTGCCACTTGATTTCATCTTAAACCTCATTGTATCTTGACGATTATAATCTGCGTTTAAACCTTTCATGATTCTCGAAAACACCTCAATCGAGAGGATGAACCAACCGCACTTCATCTACGGGAAGGAAAGATTGATTCATATAGTTATGCACCTGAAAACTCTCGGAAACTGAGTAAACGTTTAATAAGTATCTGTGCTAGCTTCTTTGGCAAAGTTATTATCGAAAGTAACTTTGTAACTCCTTTTCATATTAGCCAATTTTGTCACAGCTCCAGCAAATCAACATCGACCTTTCATTCGAATAAGTCTTATTATAACCTTGATGTATACAAATGCCTTTTCGTCATTGTTACCGGATAACCTTTTATATTCCGCCACAATAGCAGTAAACTTACCAACAACTTCATTGATCTTTGACTTTTTGAAAAATCATTATATTCAGTGAAACCCTATCATTTACTCATTTACCTCTTATAACAAGAATTACTATACCAACTACCGGGAATTAGCAAATAGTATTTTGAAATCTCGCAGCATGTCTACATCAACAGTTATAAGTATACATATAATCCTTATCTCTTAGAATTATGATCTTCCACTCTAAAATTTTGAAAAGCACCCAGTCTACAAATCAATAGTCCAAATTTTGAGGAAGCTGAATGAAGCAGCAGAAACTGTAGACAATCGTAAATGACTTTAATTTTCAGAAGTTTGATGATAAAGAATAGTATGTTGGAAAAGCTCAGAAAAGTGGAACTGGAAAACGGATTGAGCTAACCTGGAAGGAAACTATGGACAAATCACAAAGACTAAACTTGTACATTAAGAATTCTGATGATTCTGTTTCGGATGAAATCTTTAGCGAATACCTTGCTTCTGACTCCAAACTCTTGCGGACAAATTTTCTTCACCATCCTCCGATAATAGAAATTCCAAGATATCATCGTATCTTTCATTATAAATATCCTCCATATTTCTGAAGATATTTTCATAACTATTCTTATCTGAAATCATTAATCTCTTCGTGCTATCAGTGTTACATCATATAGAAACTGTTAGTTTCTATATTCTGTAAACTTTCGAGCTTAAAATATGAATGTTATTGAAGTAATGTTGGGAACTGATGCATGAGTTAGTATAATATAATGACACTTGATCAACGTGATTATATTACAGTAAATCATGTTGAGTTTCTAAATGAAACATGATGATTCACAGACCATACCGTCATCATGTGCCATGTTACACGACTCTTACATTCTACTAAATCTCTAAACATATCAAGAACATATTTCTTGATAGCTCTATCTTTCTCTTAAATTCTGGTAATTCAACAAATCAAGATCGTGCTAATACAATTTCTCTCTTAGAATGTTAGTCATGTCTATTCAAAATTTCATATCTATGAATTCTGAACCATTATTCGATTGGCTTAAAGTCGAGAAGAGAAAAACAAAAGAGTGGGACTCCAAAATATAAAGGGAATGAAGAGGGTGAATTTATAGTGAAATATCTGACAGAGCAATCGAAACATATTATTGTATTTAACCAAAGAAGATTCTAATTTCCTTAATCACCGAAGAATCAAATCATATATAGATAACGAGGATATTGTTTGAAATCCCTTGAAATCCGGAATTCAACTATGACTAGTGAAAAGTTATGATGAAACATGTCCTTCTTATTTCACTCTTCCGTGATAGCTTCACTCGTACGCTTCGAATAATCGAATTGTTATTCTATATTACTCAATGATGATAAAATTCTATTTATCAGCTCATATTCGTCAAGAAAACATATTTATTGTTAGCCATAACGACCTCACTCAAATTTTAGGATGAAATTTCTTTAACGGGTAGGTACTGTGATGACCCGGGAATTTCCGACCAAATATAAACTTAATCTTCATATGATTTCGACATGATAAGCAAAGTCTGTAATGTTGAGTCTCGAAAACTTTGGAACGGATTACATGAATGCCATTACCCTTTGACTATACTCAACGATTCACGAACAATTGTTTGTAAATAATATATATATATATATATATATATATATATATATATATATATATATATAATATAAATGATAAATAATCAAATATGTTATAATATAAAATAGGTAATTAATGAAATGTATGGTTAACATATTATTGAGATTACAAGTTAAAATAGAAATGTTATATTAATGTTATGATTATTACATTCATTGTTATCATTAATATTGTTAAAAAAAATAATAAATATTTGTATTACCAATAATATAAATTCTAATGTGAGATATAAAGATACATAAATAAAATCTAATATGTAAAAGTTGTTATATTACTAGTATTGATATTATTATTCTTATTAATAATATTGAATGTATTATTATTATTAATATGTTTACACTCCTTAATCACTAATAATAAGTGTAATTTATAAAAACATATATATATCTGTATATATATACGTTCTAATTCTGTTTTCAGTTACAATCAAACAGTGTTTGATTTTTGTTCTGTCTCCTAAAGTGATCAACATCAAAATCCATAGTACAGATTAGTTGAAGATATGATCAATATTATTTAGATTATTATTATTAATATAATTTTAATTATTAATTATTAACAAAAAGTATAATAAATTGGTTGTATATGTTTGGAATCGAATTCGGTTACACTTCTCCATCCAATTCTGTAGTGAGTTTTGTTTGAATCCCTTAAGTTGTTACACATCTCGATCATTAGTGTAAATCAATGGACTTTAACAACCCTTTTAATTTTTATTTATTCTCTGATAGGAATGACTGTCAAAAACAATGAGTTATATAATCCAACGAATTATACACATATATGGATTAGGACATTTACTATTACATTTTCTTTATCAATTAAAAGCCATTGCAGTACCATTTGATCGATTTTCTTTCACTTATACATTTTCCTTATCAGTCAAACCCACTTGCACACAGAAAATTAGAGATCACCACCTCTCTTTTGTGTTTCGTATTGAACTCAATATCAACATTTCTATCTCTATATTATAAACATATACATAAGATTACAATCGATAGATATATCCCTCACTTGATCACCTCAACTAAACCATCATCCTATTGACCATCACCAAACCCACACGATCACCATCCCTTCGTTTTTTAGTTTAATCCAAAACCAAAACACCTTGAATAACCACTGCCTCCATCCACCACTTCTCTCTCTCTCTCTTAACTAGGTACGAAGACCCATTCTACCACAGCCATCATTCATCGAACCACCTGCAAACTAGTTCCTATTTTCTGATTATTTCGAACACCCATCTCCACCGTAGCAACACCACCTTCATCATTTAGACAACCACCATAACCACCACACCACACCATCACCATTTATCCACCATCGTGTACAACTGTAATACTTCTGTTTCATAAATGTTGCTGATGTTATTTCAATATGATAATGAACAATAATTCAAGGGTAATGATGAGGAATAATTAATAACGATGATGATGATGTTAAAGGTAAGATGGTGATGGAAATTTATGATTGATATAATAAAGATGATGTATTAGGTAAATACTTATATAAAGAACCTGAGTCCCCACACTTTTTAACTTCTGTCGACCTACTCAGTTGCAAAGCTTGACACCAAATCGTTTTGGACCTGAAGCAAAGTGTTTGGGCTATCTACTTTGGGCCATCACAAATCCAGTTGTTGTTATTTTGAAACAAAGCCCAATATCCTACTACTTGCTACTAATTCTATCGCTGCTACACTATGTTTCTGTTTTATTTCTCGAATCCTTGCTATCAATACTGCTGCTGCACAACTCCAAATCCGTTCCTGTTACAGCAAACAAGAATGATAATAATCGATAGTAATGTACATGGTGAGGTTTAGTGAGTTAGGTGATGCGAAGTCATGAGGATGTATGATTTATGATTTCATGTGATTGTGATCGTAATAAAGATGATGATGCTCGTGTTACATGATGTTCGATGTATGATGATGATGCGTGATGGAGAGGAGGATGATGTTATATAGATGAGGGTTATGGCAATGGGTAGTGTTAGGATGATAATCCCAAACAGAAACAAAAATGGTTAATAGGAATTAACCTGTAAATATAATCAAGAAAGAATAGATAGATGAGCGGTTTGATTGAGTGTTACTGGAATGAGAGGTCGTGGGTTCGAGCCTTGGCTTGAGCTATTCTTTTTGGATAAGCTTTTTAAAGGGTATATTGAAAGGACCCGTTCATATACATTATAAACGATTCACAATAGTTGATTACATCGCGAGGTATTTGACCTCTATATGATACATTTTACAAATATTGCATTTGTTTTTAAAAGACAAACTTTCTTTACAACGAAAATTGACGGTATGCACACCATTTCATAATATATCCAAATATAATTGACTTAATAATAATCTTAATGAACTCAATGACTCGAATGCAACGTCTTTCAAAATATGCCATGAATGACTCCAAGTAATATCCTTAAAGTGAGCTAATGCACAGCGGAAGATTTCTTTAATACCTGAGAATAAACATGCTTTAAAGTGTCAACCAAAAGGTTGGTGAGTTCATAGGTTTATCATAACAATCATTTCAATATATTAATAGACCACAAGATTTCCGTTTATAAATATATGTACACTCGCAAGTGTATAAAAGTATTCTATAAGTTGTAGGCACCCGGTAACAAGCCTTAACGTTCATGTTTTACCCTCTGAAGTACACCAGATCAGGTGTGTTTAAAATAACCTCGAAGTACTAAAGCATCCCATAGTCAGGATGGGGTTTGTCAGGCCCAATAGATCTATCTTTAGGATTCGCGCCTACCGTACATAGACAAGTAGTTTAATGTTACCAAGCTAAGGGTATATTTCTGGTTTAAACTCACGTAGAATTAGTTTTAGTACTTGTGCCTATTTCGTAAAACATTTATAAAAACAGCGCATGTATTCTCAGTCCCAAAAATATATATAAAAGGGAGCAAATGAAAATCACTTTTGCCTTGAAGGTATTTAATTCTACTTGGTCTCCGATAGATATCACGAACCTAACCATATATATAATATATCAACATATTTTCTTTTTTAAGTAATCGTTACATATATATATATATATATATATATATATATATATATATATATATATATACTATTAATACTTTTAATATTTTCTTAGTCCGTAGTTAGCAGTCCGATGTTAGTGGTCCACAATTAGTTGCTTAAATACAATAAATAAAGACCCCATTGTATTCGTATTGATCAGAATTAATCTCGACCCATGGTACCATGTTGTCAAATGACGTGTTGCGTACATAAAGTACCGTGTTGTCAAATGACGTGTTGCGTACAATCATGAGATCTTATGATTAATCTTCTCGTGTTGTTTACGGGTGGTCCTGAAATATATAAAATCAAATCATAAGTAATTATATATAAAATATCATATTAGTTAGAAAAGATATGATTAATTTACTTTTTCTCCAAATATTTTCGTAGCTAAACTAGTTTCGGATACCCAATCTTGTTTTAGTCGTAGTTTCTTCATTACAACTCCGTTTTTGTTGGTTCAACTTGTCACTTCCTTGGATCGAGTCAAATTTTAAGAATATGAACTGAAAATACCTTAGTTTGTATTCGAAATCATAGGTTATAGGTCAAACTTTGGTGAAACTTATGAAAGTGATCATTTTCCATCATAAAAACAACATTTAATGATCATTTTTCTAAAAATACTTACACTTTGAGTTAAACCATGAAATTTTTATGTGTTAACATATTCATAAGAAATATCATTTTTCCAGAACATGAACTTCCAATTCAAAATTCAAGATGGTTTTTAATTATCCAACCCAAAACAGCCCCTGGTTGCACTCCGACGACGTAGATTCAGTTTTTAAGATGTTCTTTGTAAAACCAAGTTATATCTTGTTAGGTTAGCATATCATTATGATATATTACAGGTCTTGAAGTGTTTTAAAAGTCAAGTTAGAAGGATCTATTTAGTTTGCGAACAAGTTTGAAATCATTCAAACTATGTTCTTGTTGTTAAAATTTTATACCACAAAATAAGATAGTTATATGAATATGAATTGAATAAGATTATGAACAAGGTTACTACTTCAAGTTACTTGGACAAAGTTACTGCAAAAGATAAGAAATAATCTTAGAATCAAAGAGTGGTGGAGTTAGATCAAAAGGTTGGAAGTAAACTTCTTCAAATGGGTGGTTATTTTGATATGTTCTTGAAAGAGTTTTCTTATGGTGTTTAAGGCTTGTAATTGAAGCTAAATGATGGGGAAAATACTTGGAGATGATCAAGTATGAAGTTAGGAGTATTTTGAGAGAGAAATGAGGGTGTAGGTATGAGAAAATAGAGTGAAGAAATGGTGTTCATTTATAAAAACGTTTTTAGTTTATAAAGAAAGAAAAGGATACCTAATTTTGTTTTCTTACTAATAATTCATACTACTTGACAAATCCTAGTTACCTCATATCTAGGGCAGTAATAATGTTGATTAGGATGTTGATTTGATGTGTATATACCAATAGTAAATACGTATAGAAGCTGGGTATGATATGGGTACATATACCCTAGATATACGTATAGAAATCTTGAGGAAACGGAACGAGAATTCAAATATAGCTATCTTTTGTGAATATACTTATATTTTTTTATGTATTTAAGTCCTTAAAAAGTTATTAAATACTTTATATATACGATACGTGTATAAGCATTATATATTATAAGTATATATATCAAAGAATGTTACGTATAGTTATCGTTTTGAAAACTTAAGTTAGTAGTTTCAAAATATACTTATAACTCATTGTCATTAGTACACAATGAGATGTTAAACCATCCTTAGATCATGTTAAATATATATAAATACATATATATACACAAACGTATAATTATCGTATGTTATATAGTTCGTGATATCATCGGTCATATTGGACGTTCAAACGTTGTGTAAAACTCTTTTCAAAAACACAAGTCTCAACAATTTGGATTGCTTATCATGTTGGTATGGTTTAATTTATGTAAATATTAATCTCATAAGTATAATTTGGTCGGAAAATTCCGGGTCATTACAGTACCTACCCGTTAAAGAAATTTCGTCCCCGAAATTTGATAGAGGTTGTTATGGATAAAAATAAGAAGGTTTTCATGAAAAATATAAGGTGATAATGGAGTTTTATCATCATTGAGTAATGTAGATAAAATGATTCGATTATGCGAAGAATATAAATGAGGCTATCGTAAAAGAGTGAGATGAGTAAAATATATTCATCTTAACCGATGACGTAGTTATGATTGATTTCCGGGATTTAAGGGATTTAAAGAGAATCTTACGTAACAAGATTTGGTTCTTTGGTGATTAAGGAAATCAGAATCTTCTTTGATTATATGCAATAATCTGTTTCGATTGCTCTGTCGGATATTTCAATATAAATTCACCCATTCGTTTCCTTATTTTACACGACTCAAACCTTCTATTCTTTCTCCCTTGATTCTTACTTTAAAGCATTCATCAATATGCTCCATCCAGTCCTGATTTTTGATATACTCCTAACTTTTATATCTGTCATTCTTCTTTTTCATCTACCACCAGAAGAATCTATTTACTTCTACTATACTCTTGTGTTTATAGTGTTTCTAATTCTCCCGTGTCTCTATATTGCTATCTGCATCGATATATACGGTTTGTAATTTCGGGGTTATTATCGGAGTTTATATTCTTCATTATTTTTCGGAGCTTCATGCTTTCATTTTCTCTTCCCGACTTCGAGTCAAGCGAGTAATGGTCCGGAATTCGTAGATATGAAATTCAGAATGAACATAGCTAATGCTCTAAGAAGAAAATGGTAATAGAATGATTTTGATTTGTTAAATTACCAGAATACCCTGGAGAAGACCGAGTCATCCAGAAAAATATTCTCTTGATATGTTTAGAGATTAGATAGAATGTAAGAGTCGTGTAAATGGCACATGATGACGGTACTGTGAATCATCATGCTTCATTAGAAACTCAGCATGACTTACTGTAATATAATGACGTTGATCAAGGGTCATTATATTATACTAATCCATGCTTCAGTTCCCAACACTACTTCAAAACATTCATATTTTAAACTCGAAGGTTTCAGAATTTAGAAACTAACACATTTTCTTTTATGTTGCAGAAATTACGGAGAGATAAATGATCTCAGATAAGAATAGTTGTGAAAATATCGCCAGAAATATGGAGGATATTTATAATAGAACATACGAGAATATCTTAGAATTTCTAATATCAATGGATGATGAAGAAGATTTGTCTGTGAAGGTTTAGAATGAGAAATAAGATGTTTGCTAACGATTTCAGTAGGCACAGAATCATTTGGATTCTTTGAAGGCAAACTTATTCTTTGTGATTTGTCCACGGCTTTCTTCATAGTTTCGCATAATCCGCTTTTCGGTACTAAATTTTCTATCGAGCGTTCCTAACACTCCTTTCTTTATCATCAAACTTTTGGCCATTAAGATCATCTACAACATGTTGCTTCGTCAGCATTTTTAAAGTTAACTGATTTGGGTCATCGGTTATCAAACCGAGGTAGATTGTATTTTTAGAATGATTAATCGCTGATGGTAATATTGTGGAATATAAAAGGTTCCCCAGTAACAATAAAGAGTACGCATATATATCGCGGTTATAATAAAGTTATTTCGGATGAAAAGTCGGAGTTGACTTGCTGGAGCTGTGAAAAAATTAGCTACTTTGGAAAGGGATTGCAAAACGATCTTCGGTAATAACAATGTCAAAGGAACTAGAACAGATACGTGTCAAACGTTTACTCAGTTTCCGAGGATTTTTCAGGTGCATAACTATATGCATCAATCTTTTCTTCCGTAGATGAAGTGCGGTTGGTTTATCCTCTCGATTGAGGTGTTTTTAAGAATCATGATAGATTTGAACGCTGATTGTAATCGTCGAGATACAATGAGGTTTAAGATGAAATCAAGTGGCAATCTTGAAGAAATGTTTAGTTTCATATGTTATAATCAATATTTTAATTCATTTTAATTGTCCAATGTCATTGGTCCACAGTCGATAGTCCACAGTAACAGTCTAATAATTCATATATAGTTTAATATATAATATACGAATTAATTAATACGTGTCGTGTCCCTTATACGTCTCAGACTCGATCACAACTCAAACTATATATATTATTGTAGAATCAACCTCATCCCTGTATAGAGAACTCGATCATTACTACATATAGAGTGTCTATTTTGATTCCAAATAATATATATAGATGCGTTGATATGATATGTCAAAACATTGTATACGTGTCCCGATATTTAAAGTGCGTAAAATAATTACAGAAATTAAATGACGATAAATAAAAATACGATAATTAAATTGCAATAAATAAACTGCGATAAATAAAATGTAATCAGTTAGCTAGGAACAGTTAGCTGGAACAGTTAGCGTGGATTCTTAATAAAATTTTTCATAGTTAATTTGTTTGTTTCTAACAGATTTTATTTTGTCATATGTTTTCTTCATATGCCACTTGTTGGATTCTGGAAAGTCAAAATCTAAATATGAAATTGAATGAAAATGGTTATTCTGCGGTGAACGGATACGTATATCGGTGGTTGTAAGTAGAATAGTAAATGACTGTTGAATCAGCTTCGACGAATGTACAATGTAACTTATTAAGATGAAATCTAATTATTCCTCGGGTATTACCTACCCGTTAAAAAAAAATTTCACCATTAATATTTTGTACAAAAGAACTTTTAATTACAATCTTTATAAAAACATATATACATATATATTTTCTTCAGATGAAATCATGAATCTAATGAGTTAATATGATATTAATCTCATTTGCTTTTCGGTTTGAGCTAGAATAAGAAATCTCTAAAACTTTTTGAAATCACATATTCTTCGCAGAACATCAATGAAGTTATGGATCAATACTTCATCGTTCATTATTGTTGGTACTCCTTGGTATCTATGGTGCGTATGATGTTGATGTTTGTGGGACAGATTATGATGTCGAGACGTGTGATGCGGATGTTGTTTGTTAGTGGTGATGATGGTATTGTTGATGTTATTGATGGTGGTGCTGATTATGCTGCTGGTGCTGCTGCTGGTGTTTGCAACCTTCGCACCATGTTCTCCAAAGCCGTCACGCGAGCGCGAAGTTCGTTAACTTCTGCTAGTACACCGGGATGATTGGCGGTTGGAGCGAGCGAATGAACAAGATTTGTAATATGGGATAGTATATAATCGTGATGAGATACTCTAGAAATGAGAGAGAAAATGGTGTTTCGAATAGGTTTTCCGGTAAGTGCTTCAGGTTCATCGTCAAGAGGGCAATTTGGTGGATGGAATGGATCACCTTCTTCTTGTCTCCAGTGATTTAGTATATTACGAACCCATCCCCAATTCATCCAGAATAGATGATGGAAAATTGGTTGATCCATTCCGGTGACGCTCCTTTCGGAGCCCGAATGGAAATCCATATCGGCATAACTGTCGGAATCTGAAGAATTCGAACTAGATGCGGAATCCATCTTGTATAATGGGGAAAATGAAATTTTGGTATGGAATAGATTATAGGAGTTAGATTTGGTACTCTTCAATACATAATTTACATATGTATATATAATACCAAAATCCCGTAAATTATGGAGAATCTTTTGTGAAGATATCAGTCAAAGTTCGCAATAACAGATATGCTAAGATAAGAATTCGTCTATACACTATCAATGCAGTAAATGCAGTAAAACGTGTCTAGACTTATGAATGATAAGCAGATAATTTCCTAAGGATGATAAGCAGATGATTTCCGACTAGAAATGATAAGCAAAACTTTTGACATGTAGACACGGTCGAAGTCCAGACTCATTAATGCATCCTAACAACTACTAGTTAGACACACTAATGCAAGACCTGGTTTGCTACGACCACCGCTCTGATACCAACTGAAAGGACCCGTTCATATACATTATAAACGATTCACAATAGTTGATTACATCGCGAGGTATTTGACCTCTATATGATACATTTTACAAACATTGCATTTGTTTTTAAAAGACAAACTTTCTTTACAACGAAAATTGACGGTATGCACACCATTTCATAATATATCCAACTATAATTGACTTAATAATAATCTTAATGAACTCAATGACTCGAATGCAACGTCTTTCAAAATATGCCATGAATGACTCCAAGTAATATCCTTAAAGTGAGCTAATGCACAGCGGAAGATTTCTTTAATACCTGAGAATAAACATGCTTTAAAGTGTCAACCAAAAGGTTGGTGAGTTCATAGGTTTATCATAACAATCATTTCAATATATTAATAGACCACAAGATTTCTGTTTATAAATATATGTACACTCGCAAGTGTATAAAAGTATTCTATAAGTTGTAGGCACCCGGTAACAAGCCTTAACGTTCATGTTTTACCCTCTGAAGTACACCAGATCAGGTGTGTTTAAAATAACCTCGAAGTACTAAAGCATCCCATAGTCAGGATGGGGTTTGTCAGGCCCAATAGATCTATCTTTAGGATTCGCGCCTACCGTACATAGACAAGTAGTTTAATGTTACCAAGCTAAGGGTATATTTCTGGTTTAAACTCACGTAGAATTAGTTTTAGTACTTGTGCCTATTTCGTAAAACATTTATAAAAACAGCGCATGTATTCTCAGTCCCAAAAATATATATAAAAGGGAGCAAATGAAACTCACTTTTGCCTTGAAGGTATTTAATTCGACTTGGTCTCCGATAGATATCACGAACCTAACCATATATATAATATATCAACATATTTTCTTTTTTAAGTAATCGTTACATATATATATATATACTACTAATACTTTTAATATTTTCTTAGTCCGTAGTTAGCAGTCCGATGTTAGTGGTCCACAATTAGTTGCTTAAATAAAATAAATAAAGACCCCGTCGTATTCGTATTGATCAGAATTAATATCAACCCATGGTACCATGTTGTCAAATGACGTGTTGCGTACATAAAGTACCGTGTTGTCAAATGACGTGTTGCGTACAATCATGAGGTCTTATGATTAATCTTCTCGTGTTGTTTACGGGTGGTCCTGAAATATATAAAATCAAATCATAAGTAATTATATATAAAATATCATATTAATTAGAAAAGATATGATTAATTTACTTTTTCTCCAAATATTTTCGTAGCTAAACTAGTTTCGGATACCCAATCTTGTTTTAGTCGTAGTTTCTTCATTACAACTCCGTTTTTGTTGGTTCAACTTGTCACTTCCTTGGATCGAGTCAAATTTTAAGAATATGAACTGAAAATACCTTAGTTTGTATTCGAAATCATAGGTTATAGGTCAAACTTTGGTGAAACTTATGAAAGTGATCATTTTCCATCATAAAAACAACATTTAATGATCATTTTTCTAAAAATACTTACACTTTGAGTTAAACCATGAAATTTTTATGTGTTAACATATTCATAAGAAATATCATTTTTCCAGAACATGAACTTCCAATTCAAAATTCAAGATGGTTTTTAATTATCCAACCCAAAACAGCCCCTGGTTGCACTCCGACGACGTAGATTCAGTTTTTAAGATGTTCTTTGTAAAACCAAGTTATATCTTGTTAGGTTAGCATATCATTATGATATATTACAGGTCTTGAAGTGTTTTAAAAGTCAAGTTAGAAGGATCTATTTAGTTTGCGAACAAGTTTGAAATCATTCAAACTATGTTCTTGTTGTTAAAATTTTATATCACAAAATAAGATAGTTATATGAATATGAATTGAATAAGATTATGAACAAGGTTACTACCTCAAGTTACTTGGACAAAGTTACTGCAAAAGATAAGAAATAATTTTGGAATCAAAGAGTGGTGGAGTTAGATCAAAAGGTTGGAAGTAAACTTCTTCAAATGGGTGGTTATTTTGATATGTTCTTGAAAGAGTTTTCTTATGGTGTTTAAGGCTTGTAATTGAAGCTAAATGATGGGGAAAATACTTGGAGATGATCAAGTATGAAGTTAGGAGTATTTTGAGAGAGAAATGAGGGTGTAGGTATGAGAAAATGGAGTGAAGAAATGGTGTTCATTTATAAAAACGTTTTTAGTTTATAAAGAAAGAAAAGGATACCTAATTTTGTTTTCTTACTAATAATTCATAATACTTGATAAATCCTAGTTACCTCATATCTAGGGCAGTAATAATGTTGATTAGGATGTTGATTTGATGTGTATATACCAATAGTAAATACGTATAAAAGCTGGGTATGATATGGGTACATATACCCTAGATATACGTATAGAAATCTTGAGGAAACGGAACGAGAATTCAAATATAGCTATCTTTTGTGAATATACTTATATTGTTTTATGTATTTAAGTCCTTAAAAAGTGATTAAATACTTTATATATACGATACGTGTATAAGCATTATATATTATAAGTATATATATCAAAGAATGTTACGTATAGTTATCGTTTTGAAAACTTAAGTTAGTAGTTTCAAAATATACTTATAACTCATTGTCATTAGTACACAATGAGATGTTAAACCATCCTTAGATCATGTTAAATATATATAAATACATATATATACACAAACGTATAATTATCGTATGTTATATAGTTCGTGATATCATCGGTCATATTGGACGTTCAAACGTTGTGTAAAACTCTTTTCAAAAACACAAGTCTCAACAATTTGGATTACTTATCATGTTGGTATGGTTTAATTTATGTAAATATTAATCTCATAAGTATAATTTGGTCGGAAAATTCCGGGTCATTACATATATACACTTTTAATTTTATTATTATTATTATTATTATTATTATTATTATTATTATTATCATTATCATTATTATTTATTGTTGTTATTATTGTTATCCTAAATATTATTAATTATAGATATTATGTTAGTTATTATTAACTATATGCTTTGATTTGTAACATTAGCTTCATTAAATATAAATTACGACATTATCATTATTGTTATTGTTATTAGTATTATCATTTAGAAAATTAGTAATATTATCACTACTAAAATTATTATTATTAGTATTAGTATTATTGAACTATTGCTAGTAATAATATTATGATTACAAATTAATGTTAAAAGAAACTATCGTCATTAGTTTTTAAATTAAACGCGAAGGTTATAATTATTATAACTATGAATATACCGGTGTTAATAATATTGATAAGATAATAAATATAGCAATTTTGGATATAAATATTATTATGGAAATGATTAAAATTTTAATTAAAGTATGTTTCAAAAAGAATTATTCGAAGTTTTATAATTATTGTTATGTATTATTATCATTAATATCCTTATTTTTATTAACATTATTATATTCATATTTAGCATTATCAATATTATTACTAATACTAGTATTAACATAATTAGTAATTTCACAAACAAATGATCTCCATATAAAAATATATTTAACTTAACTATATTAATAATTATTCAAAATAAATAAATGAATATACTTAATTAAATAAAGAAATACATAAGTTATTAATATAGAAATTATATCACTATTAATAATATATACATTTGCTAGAGTACCAGTATATGTTTATTAATAAATACACACATGATATAGGTTCGTGAATCCGAGGCCAACCCTACAATTGTTCAATATCGTCATATACACTTGTTCAATGTCGTCATATGTATTTTTACTATAAAATACAATAGGTGAGTTTCATTTGCTCCCTTTTACTCTTTACATTTTTGGGACTGAGAATACATGCGCTGTTTTTACAACTGCTTTATTAAATGCTTTTGAAATATATTTTGAACTGCGAATACATGAAATGCTTTATTAAATATTTGATGAGATAGACACAAGCAAAACATTCCTCGAATGAATTATTGTGCAGACAGAAGTTCTGCGAATTATTATTGAATTATGTGGACATGATAATTGCCACCATTGAATTATGTGGACATGATAATTGCCACCATTGAATTATGTGGACATGATAATTGCCACCAGTTGATGTGAATGTTATATATCGAGAGAATGATTTTATACACAGGTTATGTGTATGTTATTTTTGTGCACAAGATATGTGTACGGTTACTATGATTTATGAAAAATGGTTTCGTACACGAGAAAGATGTACTGTATTTAAAAGATATAGCATGTACATTACAGGTGGGTATAGGATTCGGGCCCATTTGTACCATGCAGCATTTAAATTTTGTGGTCTATCAAAATGATGAATTTTATTGTTTTATGATAAACTTATGAACTCACCAACCTTTTGGTTGACACTTTAAAGCATGTTTATTCTCAGGTATGAAAGAAATCTTCCGCTGTGCATTTGCTCATTTTAAAGACATTATTTGGAGTCGATCATCGCAATGGGACCAGATGTTTGTGACTTTGTCCAGATGGATTAGGACGGGTCACTACAGAGTGTCTCCTACTGATGCTCAGCCATACCCAAAGACTTGGGAGTCGCCTCAAGACATATCGTATTATTACTTGATACACGTACAACTTGACACGAGACCCAGATTGAATTTTAGAAAGGAACCTAACGACATTACCTGAACCCGAACATTTTGAAGAAATTTCGGGACATTTAGGCATTGATGCATGACCTACGGAACCTACGCACCCACACCGAGAAGCTGTGAGAGTAATTATGTAGATTTTGTTTTGTGATAGCATAGATAAAGCACCGTTGGATGAAATTGATAGAACTTGAAGTGATCACTTTACATTGACCATATGGAGTGACATTGGAATGAACGTACGATTTAGTACAATATAATGACACCCGGCCAGCGTGATTATATTGAAGTAAATCATGCAGAAGTTTCAATGTTACTACATAAGTGATATGAAGTGATTCGAAGAAAATTTTGGTAGGAACCACTTTAGTATACGCATTATGGTCTGTTAGAGGTAGGGAAAGAATAATCACGTAGCCCAGATACTATACAAGAAGGGTCTTGATTGCAGAATTGATAACCCGAAAATTTGTTATAGATATAGACACCCTGGACACTTAAGGAAAAAGTTCTCAAACAGGAAAAACTTTGGACTTACTTGTGGTAGAGCAATCGTTATCTCAGCTATGGAGACTCGCATGGATCCTAATTTTAGTTAGGGTACGTTTCGTCACAACGTTTTATTGTCTCGAAGTTGTTTAATGCTAGAGCAATAGAAACCTTATATCTAAGAACCTTAGTGTTATGACTAATAAGCCATTAACAACCATGAGAGTTAAGTATTCTATAGGACAAGCTAATGGTAAGCTGGCAGAGATAGATGAATAATTTAAGGTAGTACCTTAAAATTAACAGGTGGGTCATTTGGAGATGACCTCATGTCAACAAAACTTGGAACTTTTAAAGTAGTAGTTGGAAAGGATTAGTTACCTACGCACAAGCATATGTTATTTGAGAAGATTGATAGAATTTTTCACGGTAGTATAATAAGATTTAGTTGGAATGAACCTTAATATTAACCTAACACCCATCAATTTGGGAAGCATGATGTAATAGTTGGAATGGACTGGCTTTCAAGGATGAAAGTGAAAGTTATTTATAGTGAGAAGATTATTCGTATACCTCGCGAGAATGATGAGCCATTAATAGTTACGGGGAGAGAAGTAGCCCGAAGCTGAACCTTATTAGTTGCATGAAGGCACAAAAGGTCATGAGAAAAGGGCGTTTTTACTATTTTGGCACATGTGAAGAAATTGGAGACTGAGGAGAATATTGCTCAAGAACGCTTGAACATTCTCGTCTCTCGATTCGAGGTTAAAGAGACCGGACTCCAATATTTTGCCGGAAGAATTTGGGTACCTAGTTGTGAGGATTTATGAGGCCTTATTCTAGACGAGACCCATAAGTCACGGTATTCGATTCATCCCAGAGCTGGTAAGATGTACCAGGATCTCAAGGAACAATATTGGTGGTCGTACCTTAAAAAGGACATTGATACTTATGTTGGGAAGTGTCTGACTTGTTCCAAGGTCAAAGCCGAACACCAAAAGCCATCTGGGTTACTTCAACAACTCAAAATCCCACAATGGAAATGGGAAGGAATAACAATGGATTTCATCACGAAGCTACCGAAAATGGTAGGCGGTTATGACACTATCTGGGTTATTGTTGACCATCTCACCAAAACTGCTCATTTTCTAGCCATGAAAGAAACCGATACAATAGACAAACTTGCACAACGATACAGGAAATTGTATCCCGTCACTTCAACAATTCAAATTCTATATTAAAGACTACCCAAGAATCTTATTTGATACTCATTCTTACGCGACTCTAAATTCTAACTTATTCCGAGAGATTTCTTATTTGATAATAATCATACCATCATCCTTCTTACTTCGATATTAGTCATACCAGTTCAAATTTTTTTTTTTCCAAAATCAATGGGTGGTTAATTCTCATCCTCATACTCTCCCATTCGTATCTCACTTATAAGAAACAGCTTCACACTTAAGCATTTTTGGTCGAAGGACTTATGCCCTACTAATAGTCATCAACCACATTTAAATTCAATAGTTTTCATTACCTCGTGACATTGTTGCTCAAATATCACCCGAAATTTTCAAAAATCTTTTACTCGATCCTCATCAATCTTTTTCCAATTGTAACCTCCGATATATGAAAATTTTGTTTGCCAAAATTTTACACACACTATTTTACTGTGCGATCCTCTCAAAGTTTTAAAAAAATAAATTTATTTTATTGCCATTCGTACAAATTTTAGAAACCGTATATGTTATATATAATAAAGTAAATAATTACTTATTTTTGACTAGTACATATGAAATTTTACTTTCACTTTTACGAATCAATTCTTTTATTTAAAAGATATTTTACTTAGAATAGTACATGTTTACTAAGAACTTCGTTTTTTTTCTTACATTGTCACCTTAAACGATTTCTATAAAATTTTCGTTGCATGTTATATAAAAATTTTCGTGTTATTCGTATCCAAGTCATCATGAAGACTTTACAACCGTCAAAATCGAGAGATTCATGTGTGTGTGTGTGTGGGATAAAGGCACTTACCGCCACATCATGCAGAGCCTTTGGGCATCCACTAACACTTAAACCATTCAAAATTATTGCGTTACCCCAAGGATCTTATTTGCCACACCTGTTGGAGCGATGCTCTTTCTTACATTGTGACAACCCGAAAATTTCCAACCAAATTTAAACTTTAATCTTTATATGTTTTCGACACGATAAGCAATGTTTGTTAAGTTAAATTTCAAGAATTTTAAACTATGTTCATACATTCATTCAACCTCGACCAAGTTCCAACGATTCACGAACCATTAAACGAATATGATTATATATGTATATGTGTATATATATTATAACTTGAAACGTAAAAAAAATATTAGATTAAATACTTTATATGATTGTATCTGTTTCAAAATGTTTATCAATGGAATTAGAAGATAAGATCAAATGATTGAATTATCAGATATATTGAATTATGATTACAAGTCTCTGTTGAAAGGCCCACGTTGATTTGAGAAATCTTTCCATTTTAACAATATTCGAAAAATGGTAAAGTGATTTATAAATAAGAACAAATTGTCAATTATTGAGAACTAGACAAAGGATAGTGGAAGATTGAATCTCATAAAGACTCGATTGATCTATTTAGTTTCAAACGTACAAAAACGTTTTCAGTTTAAAAAGAACTTTATTATTAAAACGTATATAACTTTTATAAATATCTAGAACCACTTTTGACAACTCATTACTTAACTAGTATGATAAAGATAACGATATTTATATTTTAATTTATTAAATATATATAACGATTTAAATTAATATTATATATATTTATACGCGTATTATACGTACATAGTTTTATACTTTTACTATACTTAAACTTTACCTTTACTTTATTTTTACTTTACTTTAACTTTAATAATTCACTTTAATAATTCATACTTTAATAATTCACTTTAATAATTCATACTTTAATAATTCACTTTAATAATTCATACTTTAATAATTCACTTTAATAATTCATACTTTAATAATGGGGGATGATTCTCACACACACTTTTTTGATCCTCACACACCTATTTTAACATTTTACTCTTCTAATAATACTCAATTGGTGTGTGAGGATCAAAAAAGTGTGTGTGAGAATCGTCCCCTTTTAATAATTCACTTTAATAATTCATACTTTAATAATTCACTTTAATAATTCAAAAATCTATTATAAATAGAATTCAATAGGTTTCATTATTTCATAGAAACTTGAAAATATTTTTCTCTAAACTCTCTCAATCGATTTACATATATATATTTACTCCGTATTATTTCAAGATATTATTAGTATACATAAAATATTACGACGGAGTGCTGTCCGAGTGATTTCGAAATTGTTTTTCGAGTAGGATAGGATTAAGGAAATTATGGGTTATAGCTATGGAGGTGATTGAGTATGGTTCATGGGTATGCTCGTGAGGTCAATATAGTGTTTATCATTTCCGTTGCGTCTACGTACCTTTCCTGCAATATTGAATCTCAATATTGATACGTGAGTACTCATAATTTAACTATTACATACTAATAGTGTATCCCTGACTAGTGCTCGAGTATTTAGGATTATGCATGCTTGTACTTTTGATATTGCCCTTAGACAGGTTAGGTTGAATCTTAAATTAGTTACACTTACGGTTGAGATAAGGTATAAGATATGCATATCCTTAGAAAGCTAGCGAAAAATTAAGAACTTTTCCTTTAGATATCGAATGGTTTCGATGAACGGATTAGAAGTTATAATCAATTGAATTTTTGATATTTTTATTAAAAATGATTATTATTATCGTCGTTTTTATCGTCGTTCTAGTTTTATCTTATTATTATCATTATTATTATCTTTATCAATAAAAGGGATTTATCATTAAAAATTGTTATTTTTTATTATTATTACTATCGTTATTATCGTTAAAGTTATAATTAGTATTATTATTATTATCCAATTATTATTATTATTATTATTAGTATTAGTATTATTATTATTATTATCATTATTAATATGTATATCATTATTTAAAAATAGTTATTGTTATTGTTATTATTATTATTACTATATTATCATTAAGATAATTATTAGTATTATCGTTAATAATGTTATAGTAACTATCATTATTAATATTAGTGTAATTAAAACAAATATTTGTAACACCTAATTATTTTGATTACTATTATTATCATTATTATGAACACGATATAAAAGACGATTAAAAGCTATTAAACGAAACGATTAGGAAATAATGAGTAAGAGTATCATGATGAAATTAAAATATTATAAGATATTGATTTAGATAAAATTATCGTTCTTATTATTTTTATCATTACTATTATTATTAAAAGTATCGTTAGTATTAAAACTATCATTTTAACAAAAATTATTATTTTAATAGAAATGTCATTGTTACTCTAAAATATCATTATTATTATTATTTTAAATAGAATTATTATTTTAAAGATAATATTAAAAATTATCGTAAATATTAAAGTTATCATAATTAGAATTATCGTTTTATCATAATGTCATCTTAGTAATTATAAATATTGATATTTTTATAATAATAATTATTATTACAAAATAATACAACTTTTACTTACTATCATTATAGATATTATTTTATCAAATAAATATGTGATACAAACATATTTTACTACGTGTAATAACTTACTTTAATAATACCTATCATATTATCTTTATAATATTAAATGAACCCTATAAACTTTATTACTTAATATATATAAAAGTATATTTTATTATATAAATTTAATATAAAATTTTATTTATTAATAAATAAATTATATTATTTACTCTAATAAATCTTTTAAAAATATTTAAAAATATAAAACGACGATATTTAAACTATATATTAATCATGTATAGATTTTTGGAAATTATTTTGAGTCAAATTTACTTTTGTTGACTTTTGCATATTAGTCTCGAGCATTAGGATAGTGGTACACTATGACTTGACCTAATTTGTTAGACAAATATTGACCAACACATAAATATATATATAATTAATTTAGGTTCGTGAATCCGAGGCCAACCTTGCACTTGTTCAATGACGTTATATGTATTTTTACGACGAAATACAGTATGGTGAGTTTCATTTGCCTTTTTACCCTTTATATTTTTGGGACTGAGAATACATGCGCTTTTATAAATGTTTGATGAAATAGACACAAGTAATTGAAACTACATTCTATGGTTGAATTATCGAAATCGAATATGCCCCTTTTTATTAAAGTCTGGTAATCTAAGAATTAGGGAACAGACACCCTAATTGACGCGAATCCTAAAGATAGATCTATTGGGCCTAACAAACCCCATCCAAAGTACCGGATGCTTTAGTACTTCGAAATTTATATCATGTCCGAAGGAGGATCCCGGAATGATAGGGGATATTCTTATATGTATCTAGTTAATGTCGATTACCAGGTGTTCACCATATGAATGATTATTTTTGTCTCTATGCATGGGACGTATATTTATGCGAACTGGAAATGAAATTCTTTTGGTCTATTAAAATGATGGAAATAAATGATTATGATAAACTAATGAACTCACCAACCTTTTGGTTGACACTTTAAAGCATGTTTATTCTCAGGTGTTAAAGAAATCTTCCGCTGTGCATTTGCTCATTTTAAAGATATTACTTGGAGTCTTTCATAGCATATTTCGAAGAACGTTGCATTCGAGTCATTGAGTTCATCAAAGATTATTATTAAATCAATTTATAGTTGGATAGTGGATATTATGAAATGGTATGCATGCCTGTCAATTTTCGATGTAAAGAAAGTTTGTCTTTTAAAAACGAATGCAATGTTTGTAAAATGTATCATATAGAGGTCAAATACCTCGCAATGTAATCAACTATTGTGAATCGTTTATAATGTATATGAACGGGTCCTTTCAGTTGGTATCAGAGTGGTGGTCTTAGCGAACCAGGTCTGCATTAGTGTGTCTAATTGATAAGTTGATAGGATGCATTAGTGAGTCTGGACTTCGACCGTGTCTGCATGTCAAAACTTTTGCTTATCATTTTGTGTCGAAAATTAACTACTTATCATCCTCAGGAAATTACCTGCTTATCATTTTTAGTCTAAGACACGTCTTGCTGCATTGATTGCATGAATAGTGTATAGACAAAAATTCATATCTTAGCATATCTGCTAAATCATATCTATATATATAGATATATATAGATATGATTTATTTAGCAAAGTCCTCCGTAATCTACGAAATCTTTTGATCTATATATATATATATATATATATGTATATATATATATATATATGTATATATATATATATATATGTATATATATATATATATATATATATATATATATATATATATATATATATATATATATATATATATTCTATGTAATTAGAATACCATCCGTTAGCCAAAATCATTTCATATCGGAAAAAAAAAAATCCTTTATCCAATCGTACGAAATGGAATTCGTCATCAGTTCAAGTCACTCAGATTCTGAAATGGAATCCCATTCAAGCTCCGAAAGCAGTGTGACCGGAATAGATCAACCAATCAGTCATCACCTATTCTGGATGAATTGGGGGTGAGTTCGTAGCCTCCTCAATAATTGGAGACAAGAAGAAGGTGATCCCTTCCAGCCACCACATTGCCCTCTTGACGAAGAACCTGAAGCACTTACCGGAGAACCTGTCCGAAACACCATTTTCTCGCTCATTTCCAGAGTATCTCGTCATGATTATATATTACATCAAATTTTAGATTTTATTTATCCGCTCGTCCAAACCGACAATCACCCCGGTGTAATAGAAGAAGTCAACGAGCTTCGCGCTCGGGTAGTGGCTTTGGAGAATATGGTGCAGAGATTACAAACACCAGCAGCAACATCAGCAGCATAACCAGTACCACCATTATCAACGCCAACAGTACCATTACCACCTCCAACCACAACCGCGTCGTAAACCTCAACTTCACAATCTGTCCCATGAGCATCAACGTCATACGCACCATAGATACCAAGGAGTACCAGCAACAATAACTGACGAAGTATTAATTCATAACTTCACTGGAGAAACATTCCGCGGCGATTATGTAATCTCTAAAGTCTTAGAGATTATCTAATCTAGCCCTAACCATAAATCAGTTAAGCGAACCAAAATGATAGAAGGAATAGTAGAAACCCTGACAAAAATGGTGTGTGATTAACAAGCTAAACTTGCTTTACCAACAGCATCAACAGTACCGTCAGCGTTACCAGCATCGTCAGTACAGTCAACATCCGAATCAACAACACCGATAACATCACAAACTCCGTCAGTTCAAGAATCACTGTGGACATCATTACGAATCAATAACGTGTATATTGTATCAACGAGTTATGAAGAATTAACTCATTTCGTCTGAAGAAATTATATGTATATTATATATATATATATATATATATATATATATATATATATATATATATATATATTTTGAAATAAATCTTTCCGTGCTAAGCTATTGTGTGTGAATCTTAACTACTCGGTTAATTCATATTACAAATATGCAATAATGTACGTCCTTCGGCCGCAACTTAACCAGCGCTAACTACAATCTCTGTCGCAATTCAACAAATTCCAATTCATAATAAATCAAGTATATATTTGATTTTACACTTTCATCATCGATGTACCCGAAACTTTTCATATAACATCATTCGTACTTTGCGAAATTCACAAGAATTCCACGAACCGAACATCATACATCAACAAATAATGAAGTATTGATTCATAATTTCAATGTTATTAAAGAAATACTGCGTAAAAGTTATGTACTTTTTAAAGCCTTTAGGGAATATTCAATTCTAGTTTCAACCATAAATCAAATGAGTTTAATTTAACATTAACTCATTAAATCTATGTTACATCTGAAGAACATATACATATATATATTTTCATAAAGACTGTAATAAAATTCTTTTGTACAAAATATTAATTGTGAATTTTTTTTAGCGGGTAGGTAATACCCGAGAGATATATAAATTCACAATTAATATGTTACATTCTTCGAATCTGATTCAGCAAATCATCCATTATACTCCCTACTTTCACAACAATATACATTCTTTTATAGAAATCAAAACAACCATACTCATTCAAAATTTAATTACATATTCTGATTTTGAAATCTCAAAATTCAACTTGAGATATGACCAAAATCATCACTCTTAGATCCTTACATCTTTCACAAGCTATATTTTGACTTCAAAACTGTGATAGAATATCAAATGTATATTAACGATTACAATCTGTGTTCAAATCCTTTCGAAAATTTCTGAAGACACTTCGAATGATGAGCAATCGAGATGATGATCCAACCACATGTTACCCACAGTTATGTACCCGAAAAACTCTTGAAACCAAAGTAAAAGTTTAAACAACGTATTCGCGTCAGATTCTTTGGCATTTATTAGCAAAAATAACTTTGCGACTCCTATTCAAAGTAGCCAGTTTTGTCACAGCTCCAGCAAGTCAAATTCGACTTTTCAGTCAGACTAACCTTATTATAACCTTGAGATATACACCATCGTTACCAGTGAACCTTTTACATTCCACCACATTATTAGCAGATGTACCAACAACTTCATTACCCTTGGACTTTAGCCTCTCCAAAAAGTCATTATAATTATTCATTGAAACCCCATCATTTACTCATTCGCATCTTGTAATGAGAATTGCCATACGAATCATTGGGAATTAGCAATCAGTATTTTGAAATCTCGCAGCATGTCTACGCCAACAGTTATATGTGTATATATAACGTCTATCTTCTGGACTTAATTTGAATGTGAAGTTTCTGAAAAACACTCCGAACTACGAATTGGTTCTCAGAAAATGGAAAAAATGATGATGAAGCAGCAAAAACTATAAACGACTTTAAACGGTAAAAGCTGGATGATAATGATGAAATGTGCTGGCAAAGCGCAGAAAAAGAGAAGTTTTGGAACTGGAAAACGGATTGAGCAAAGTAGGAAGGAGGCTATGGACAAATTACAAAGACTGAACCTGACTTCAAAGGATCCAAATGATTCAGTACCTGCTGAAGTCATTAACGAATACCTTGCTCCTGACTCTAAACCCCTGCGGACAATATTCTTCATCATCCTCTGATATTAGAAATTCTAAAATATCATCATATCTTTCATTATAAATATCCTCCATATTTCTGAAGATATTTTCTTAATTTTTCTTATTTGAAATCATTTACCTCTTCGCGCTATCTGTATTACATCATAAAAGAAACTATTTTAGTTTCTAAATTCTGAAACATTCAAGTTTAAAATAGGAATATTTTGAAGTAGTGTTGGGAACTGAAGCATTAATTAGTATAATATAATGACACTTGATCAATGTGATTATATTACAGTAAGTCATGCTGAGTTTCTAAATGGAACGTGATGATTCACAGATCATAACATCATCATGTGCCATGTTATACGACTCTTGTATTCTATTTAACCTCTAAAATATCAAGAAAATATTTCTTGATGATTCGGCATTTTCCAAGGTATTCTAGTAATTTGACAAGTCAAGATCGTGCCATCACAATTTCCTTCCTAGAACATTAACAATGTTCATTCCGAAATTCATATCTGTGAATTCTGGACCATTACAAGCGGTGCTTAATCACAAGAAGAAGAAACGGAAGGACAAAACTCCGAAATAGAAATTGGGGTATAAATTGCAGCAAATAAAAGAGAGCATTAACTGTGAATGATAATAATTATAGAAGACAGAAGTAGAGACTTTGAAATATAAGGGAACATATAAAGCCCAATGACAAACCAGAAATTATAAACCATATATATCGATGCATATAGCAATATAATGACACAGGAGAACTAGAAACACTATAAACCCAAGAGTATAGTAGAAGTAAATAGATTCTTCCGGTGGTAGATGAAAAAGAAGAATGACCGATATGAAAGTTAGAAGTATATCGAGAATCAGAACTGGATGGAGCATATTGATGAATACTTTAAAATATGAGTTGAGGGGGAAAGAATAGAAGGTGATGAAACATGACTAGGAACTTAGAAATCAATATATTTAACTCACACAATGGCGGAATAAGTGAATCAAACCCTCTAGTGAATAGGTTAAGTTTTTTTTTTTGATTAATTTAGTCAAATCACAACTAAATCAAGTGTGATTAGATCAACACCTAGAGCTATTATTCACCACCTGGGTGATTTGGACTGAGAGAGAATCGGAGGAGCTCACTAGATCTAAGTGTGTGTAACAAATGAGAGGCTTAACCTAAAATGAAGAACATAAGACTTTATATACCCCTGCTGTTGAATCACCCATACGATTCATTCATCACACGTACGAGTTGGCTTCATCAGCTGTACGGGTGATCACTCACTCGTGTATTCTCATTTAGGTTGTAATTGTGACTTAGCTCAGCATCAACCGTGCGTATGAGCCTGTTAGCCATACTAGTGAGGCTTCACTCGTACGTCTGACTAAGTCTAACATAGTCAAACATCTAAATCTCGTTCCTGCAGTTCCTATAACTACATACAAACATGGATAGGATAATAACGAGCAACTATGGTGGCCTGTAAACTATTGTACCTGCAATGGACGTGGGTAGATGTCTAGGGACTTGCATAAAATGCATCAACAGAAGGTGTGAGTTGTAAGGAAACGAAGGAGGTGAATTTATAAGAAAATCTTCGACAGAACAATTAAAATGGACGATCGCATTTAAAGCGGATCCTAATTCCCTTGATTACTGGAGAGTCAAATCTTATTAAGAAGATTTTCTTCAAATCCCTTGAAATCTGGGAATCAATCATATCTACGTCAAATGATAAGATGAATCTACACTTACTCATTTCACTCTTCTATGTTAGCTTCATTCGTACTCTTCATATAAATGGATTGTTTATCCAAATTATTTGCTGATGATAAAACTCAAATTTCCAGCCCGTATGCATCATGAAAACATACTTATTATCATTCACGACCTTTCCACTCAAATTTCGGGACGAAATTTCTTTAACGGATAGGTACTGTGACAACCCGGAAATTTCCAACCAAATTTAAACTTTAATCTTTATATGTTTCTGACACGATAAGCAATGTTTGTTAAGTTAAATTTCAAGAATTTTAAACTATGTTCATACATTCATTCAACCTCGACCAAGTTCCAACGATTCACGAACCATTAAACGAATATGATTATATATGTATATGTGTATATATATTATAACTTGAAACGTAAATAAAATATTAGATTAAATACTTTATATGATTGTATCTGTTTCAAAATGTTTATCAATGGAATTAGAAGATAAGATCAAATGATTAAATTATCAGATCTATTGAATTATGATTACAAGTCTCTGTTGAAAGGCCCATGTTGATTTGAGAAATCTTTCCATTTTAACAATATTCGGAAAATGGTAAAGTGATTTATAAATAAGAACAAATTGTCAATTATTGAGAACTAGACAAAGGATAGTGGAAGATTGAATCTCATAAAGACTCGATTGATCTATTTAGTTTCAAACGTACAAAAACGTTTTCAGTTTAAAAAGAACTTTATTATTAAAATGTATATAACTTTTATAAATATCTAGAACCACTTTTGACAACTCATTACTTAACTAGTATGATAAAGATAACGATATTTATATTTTATTTTATTAAATATATATAACGATTTAAATTAATATTATATATATTTATACGCGTATTATACGTACATAGTTTTATACTTTTACTATACTTAAACTTTACCTTTACTTTATTTTTACTTTACTTTAACTTTAATAATTCACTTTAATAATTCACTTTAATAATTCATACTTTAATAATTCACTTTAATAATTCATACTTTAATAATTCACTTTAATAATTCATACTTTAATAATTCACTTTAATAATTCATACTTTAATAATTCACTTTAATAATTCAAAAATCTATTATAAATAGAATTCAATAGGTTTCATTATTTCATAGAAACTTGAAAATATTTTTCTCTAAACTCTCTCAATCGATTTACATATATATATTTACTCCGTATTATTTCAAGATATTATTAGTATACATAAAATATTACGACGAAGTGCTGTCCGAGTGATTTCGAAATTGTTTTTCGAGTAGGATAGGATTAAGGAAATTATGGGTTATAGCTATGGAGGTGATTGAGTATGGTTCATGGGTATGCTCGTGAGGTCAATATAGTGTTTATCATTTCCGTTGCGTCTACGTACCTTTCCTGCAATATTGAATCTCAATATTGATACGTGAGTACTCATAATTTAACTTTTACATACTAATAGTGTATCCCTGACTAGTGCTCGAGTATTTAGGATTATGCATGCTTGTACTTTTGATATTGCCCTTAGACAGGTTAGGTTGAATCTTAAATTAGTTACACTTACGGTTGAGATAAGGTATAAGATATGCATGTCCTTGGAAAGCTAGCGAAAAATTAAGAACTTTTCCTTTAGATATCGAATGGTTTCGATGAACGGATTAGAAGTTATAATCAATTGAATTTTTGATATTTTTATTAAAAATGATTATTATTATCGTCGTTTTTATCGTCGTTCTAGTTTTATCTTATTATTATCATTATTATTATCTTTATCAATAAAAGGGATTTATCATTAAAAATTGTTATTTTTTATTATTATTACTATCGTTATTATCGTTAAAGTTATAATTGATATTATTATTATCCAATTATTATTATTATTATTATTATTATTAGTATTAGTATTATTATTATTATTATCATTATTAATATGTATATCATTATTTAAAAATGGTTATTGTTATTGTTATTATTATTATTACTATATTATCATTAAGATAATTATTAGTATTATCGTTAATAATGTTATAGTAACTATCATTATTAATATTAGTGTAATTAAAACAAATATTTGTAACACCTAATTATTTTGATTACTATTATTATCATTATTATGAACACGATATAAAAGACGATTAAAAGCTATTAAACGAAACGATTAGGAAATAATGAGTAAGAGTATCATGATGAAATTAAAATATTATAAGATATTGATTTAGATAAAATTATCGTTCTTATTATTTTTATCATTACTATTATTATTAAAAGTATCGTTAGTATTAAAACTATCATTTTAACAAAAATTATCATTTTAATAGAAATGTCATTGTTACTCTAAAATATCATTATTATTATTATTTTAAATAGAATTATTATTTTAAAGATAATATTAAAAATTATCGTAAATATTAAAGTTATCATAATTAGAATTATCGTTTTATCATAATGTCATCTTAGTAATTATAAATATTGATATTTTTATAATAATAATTATTATTACAAAATAATACAACTTTTACTTACTATCATTATAGATATTATTTTATCAAATAAATATGTGATACAAACATATTTTACTACGTGTAATAACTTACTTTAATAATACCTATCATATTATCTTTATAATATTAAATGAACCCTATAAATTTTATTACTTAATATATATAAAAGTATATTTTATTATATAAATTTAATATAAAATTTTATTTATTAATAAATAAATTATATTATTTACTCTAATAAATCTTTTAAAAATATTTAAAAATATAAAACGACGATATTTAAACTATATATTAATCATGTATAGATTTTTGGAAATTATTTTGAGTCAAATTTACTTTTGTTGACTTTTGCATATTAGTCTCGAGCATTAGGATAGTGGTACACTATGACTTGACCTAATTTGTTAGACAAATATTGACCAACACATAAATATATATAATTAATTTAGGTTCGTGAATCCGAGGCCAACCTTGCACTTGTTCAATGAAGTTATATGTATTTTTACGACGAAATACAGTATGGTGAGTTTCATTTGCCTTTTTACCCTTTATATTTTTGGGACTGAGAATACATGCGCTTTTATAAATGTTTGACGAAATAGACACAAGTAATTGAAACTGCATTCTATGGTTGAATTATCGAAATCGAATATGCCCCTTTTTATTAAAGTCTGGTAATCTAAGAATTAGGGAACAGACACCCTAATTGACGCGAATCCTAAAGATAGATCTATTGGGCCTAACAAACCCCATCCAAAGTACCGGATGCTTTAGTACTTCGAAATTTATATCATGTCCGAAGGAGGATCCCGGAATGATAGGGGATATTCTTATATGTATCTAGTTAATGTTGGTTACCAGGTTTTCACCATATGAATGATTATTTTTGTCTCTATGCATGGGACGTATATTTATGAGAACTGGAAATGAAATTCTTGTGGTCTATTAAAATGATGGAAATAAATGATTATGATAAACTAATGAACTCACCAACCTTTTGGTTGACACTTTAAAGCATGTTTATTCTCAGGTGTTAAAGAAATCTTCCGCTGTGCATTTGCTCATTTTAAAGATATTACTTGGAGTCTTTCATAGCATATTTCGAAGAACGTTGCATTCGATTCATTGAGTTCATCAAAGATTATTATTAAATCAATTTATAGTTGGATAGTGGATATTATGAAATGGTATGCATGCCTGTCAATTTTCGATGTAAAGAAAGTTTGTCTTTTAAAAACGAATGCAATGTTTGTAAAATGTATCATATAGAGGTCAAATACCTCGCAATGTAATCAACTATTGTGAATCATTTATAATGTATATGAACAGGTCCTTTCATACATAACTCTAAGTCCTAACTTATTCCAAGAGATTCTCATTTAGTGATATTAACATCATCAGTATTCCGACTTTAATATTAGTCACAACCTATTTGGCATTTTGCAAAGTCAAGAAGCGATTAACTTCTCGTCCTCATGCTCTATCCTTCATACCTCACTTTTTAGCAATGGCTTCGCACGTGAACATTTTTGGCCCAAAGACTTACGTCCTGATAATTATCAAAACTACATTTAATTCATTAGTTTTCATTACCTAGTAACATGTCACCCGATGATTCAAGGATTTTTCACTCGATCTTTTTCAACTCGTAACCTCTGAAATACGAAAAACTATGTTTATCAAAAATTTTACACGTTTATTGTGCGGTCCTCATGAGATTTATGGACAAATGAAAGTAATAGAATTTTTCTGTCACTTATGCGATTTATTTAATCATATATGTATGTATATAATTAAGTTAATAAATTTACCTTTACTTATTTTGGTTAGTACATACTAAGTTATACCTTCAAATTATTTAAAAAAAATCGCTCCTTTATTGAGTTGTTTAACTTAAGTCGAATAGTTTTATGCAAAATGGTACACGTTGTACTATTTCTAAATTTACTAAGAACTTCGTTCCATTTATGTTGTCACATCAAATGTTTAAAGGGTTTTCAAAACTTCCTTGGTTGATTTTATTAAAGGTTTTCATATTAGACTACACCATGTATGGATCACACTACTTCTCGCCCACCGTTAGGGATAAAGCTTACCATTAAGATCTTTGTTAAAAACTCTTGAGCCACTTTGGATGGCAGTTTTATAAAATTTGTTAGGAAGTCTTTGCGCTCATAAAATGTTCCTTTTAAGGTTAGTCATGGCAAAAACGCGGGCCGATAAATCAATTTTCTGAGGTACACTCAGTGGTCACCCCACTGTAGGAAAGGCACTAGGTGGGTTTCTACTCTCAATATTTCACGGCTAATCGCAACACCCTCGTAAACATCATCTCTATGATTCAGTATATTGAGGTACAAGAAATCATTTTTGAGATTCTTTTCACTTGGAGTAAACCATTCTTTATGACCAAGGTTTCACGTATCTTCTCATCCGCGCATCCCCTTAAGTATAAGGATAAATTCAGATCAACTCGCTCGTTGTATGAAGAGTTCACTCTCGTTCAAATATCACACCTTTCGTGCGATTTTCTTTCGAAAATGTAATGTAAATTACTTTAAAAATCTATGAATCTTGTTATCCTCTTGGAAGGGACTGCTTAAAACATCTATAACACTAATGTGGTTATTCTATATATTTATGCCTTCGTTGGTTGCAACTATATGTTATTCTAGTCGATGTTAACCCTAACTTCAGCATGTAACTGACAGCATATAGTTACATTATGGAACTGTGCTTTCATTCCATCCCAGGATAAGTTCATATGCAGTATGTTAAACTGGGTGATATCTTTCATTGTTCGTTCAGACCGTCCTGAAGACACTATAAATAATTATGGCTTGCATTGCATGTAAGTCTGATTAGTCACTCTCGGCTAAAATTTCAATTCATTTATTTAAATGAAACGTTTCTTAAATATTGGGTTCTTTATGCCTACGGTCTCCTTCCGAAATTAAGGGGTTAGTAAAATCCGTGGCTAACACTATCCAGACATCAAGTCGCATGGTTGTGATCACCATGTTTTCCATTCTACCTGTCAGCTTTGTATTGCGACATAAACGCTCAATGTTTTACATGAGTTGGTAACATTCATGATGCATTTCATGCATCCATCTTACTGAAGATGCCTGTAAAGCTAAAAACATCATCTTTCCTTTTGTGGATATATATTCAGATGACATACTCATGTTAACAAGAAATGAAATCAATTTGTTGATCTTAAGGTCAAGAGACTTAATTAATGGCATATACCTATTCTTACTTTTATATGCCCAAGTACCTCTCAAGGTAAATAGCTCACTTCTGAGCCCACGAGTCTCTCAAGGTAAATAGCTCACTTCTAAGCCCACGAGTCTCTTGGAATTTTGATACGCTCCTTCTTCTTCAAATTCGGTACCGTTGTTGGTCACTCCTCAAAATTTCGGGACAAAATTTTCTTTAACGGGTGGGTAATGTAACGACCCGACTTTTTCGACTTATATTTTTGTGCTCTATACTTTCACGAATCTTCGTATATGTGTGTACTGAGCTAGTTTATGCTTCGGGATCTTTATTCATGATTAATTACTTTGACTAATATCTTACAACGTGCTATTAAGTGTTTAATCACTTAACTTGATCCTCGAATGCTTTTACGACCGTTAGTGTCACTTGTCGTTTTGAACGAGCTACGTACTTTGTACACGTTAAACTTTTGTCATAATTGGAATATTATGACTACATAATACTAATTGTTATTTTCTAATGACAATTACTTGGCCTATTGGTCGCTTAATTACGCTTAGTAATTTACTAATGCACACTAGTTAGTCTTAATGGACTCTTTACCTTAATGGACTTAAGCCCGCCCTACTCTATTTAATGGACCATTAAATTAGCCCAACTTTAATGGATTTATGATCCATTAAGATGTAGGACAAAAACCCATTAAGATGAGCCAACATACTAGCATTTTTGTTAACCATTACTACACATGTTGCATGGGATCCCAACAACAAGCACCACCTTTGTACCACCACCATGCAAAAGCAAAAAGTTGTCCCCCTTGTCCCCCATGATGCCTACGGTTTGGAGACACCCACCACCACCTCCATCACTATAAATATCAAGCCTCATTCTTCATTTCACACTTGATTTCATTCTCATTTTACACACACTTGCTCTCTAATTTTTTCTCTAGTATTTCTCACACTAAATTTGTAAGTTCTTGAATTTTCTTTTTCTTCTTCTCTTTTTCTTCTTAACCACGACATCATCATCATCATCATCAAAGGATCAATCTTTTTAGCTTTTTGATATTGTTACATCTTGTAGATTCAAACTTTGATTTGAAATCTTCAAGAACATGAAAGATTCAAGCTTTTTAGCTTTGATTCTTCATTACTTTGTTGGATCTAAGTTTTGAAGCTTAAGATCACTTTATTTTGTTAAAAGATCAAAACTTGTGTTTATGATCTTCATGTAACTTGTAGATCTAGCTTTTTGCTTTAAGGATCTTCAAGAACATTAAAGATCCAAGCTTTCTAGCTTAGGGTTTCATTATTTTATTAAAGATCTAAGATTTTTAGTTTATGATCTTATTACTTTTACTAGATCTTAGCTTTCTAGCTTATGGTCTCATTAATCTTGTAAAGATTCAAGCTTTCTAGCTTAGGGTTTCTTAACACTTGAGATCTAAGTTATTATTGTAGATCTCAGTTACTTGGAACCTTTTTATGATTTTTATGGTGATAAAAATCAAGTCTTCATCATCTCATATGAAGAAGATGCATAAACTTGTATCAAAAGGACAAAGGTTGAAGCTTTATTGTGTTTATATAATAAAGAGACAACCTTGATGTTCAAAACTTGTAGAAAGTTAGCTTTCACTTTTAGTTATGTGTTGATGGTTAAAACTTGGTCATAATGATGCTAAAACATCAAAGAGTTGTACACTTGAGGCTTATACGCATCAAGGATGAGAACCGTGATAAGCATCAAGCACCAAGAAACCCACCGGAGCAATTGTTTCTGTTTTTAGGGGTTTGATCAGACTCCTGGGACTTCTGGAAAGTTGATTTTCAGATATTTCTGTTTGAGTAGATGACTTTTCGTTCAAGACTCACCTAAATCTGATATACAGTTTGGGATTTATAGCCTTCCGAAAATCACTACGCCTTCGTAACGACGTGCTGAAATTTCTGACCTACTCGCGCTTGAACCGTCGCCACGGTCAAACGACATCGAGTTAGGATCTGAAAATTGGACAGAGGTAAGAGGACTCACAAACGGAGCCTTGGCCACTGGCTGCGTGTCATTTCAGTTTGTATATAGGTCGTAGCAGCTATCCGAAGTCAGCCCTTTGTTTCGATCTCTTTTCTTGTTGAAAACCTTACTTTATCTTTTACGTATGATGATAGCGATGATGATGATGATGATGATGATGATACTTAAGACTTAACTTATTTACTTTTAAACTTTTGGGTATGATTTACTGACTTAGTAACCATTGACTTAGGTTGAGGACCTTTTGGATCAACCAAATTACTTGTTTGGACCTACTTACTACTTGCTTACATTTTCGTATCGATTTTACCTCACATTCACTGTGAGTTATAACTCCATTTTTACTTTAACTATTTTTGAGACTGAGAATACATGCGCTTTTTATGTTTTACATACTAGACACGAGTACTTAAACTTGATATATGTGTGGGTGATATAACGACATAAAGATTCCCCTTAGCTCGGTAATGTTTAACTATTAGTTTATGAACCGGTAGACGCGAATCTTAGATATGGATGCATAGGGTTTGACATCCCCACTCGGGCTAGTCGTGCTAGCATTTAACAGGTTTTTAATACTTCGAGAATATACGCACTTGCCAAGTGTACTTTTAGGGGGTGATATATTATTTTTACGTTAAGTTAGTTACCGAGTGCCTACGGATAAGCATATACTTTTCATACTGTTTTGAATACGAAATCTCGTGGTCTACACTACATTGTTGTTTACAATCAAAATATAGCTCACCAACATTCGTGTTGACTTTTTAAGCATGTTTTTTGTGACGACCCGGAAATTTTTGACCAAATTTAAACTTTATCTTTAAATGATTTAATGTTTTCGACACGATAAGCAAAGTCTGTAATGTTGAGTCTCAAAGTTTTGAAACTATATTCATGTAATCAATTATTCTTTGACTGTTCTCGAAGATTCACGAACAATATATATATAACTTAATGTGCATATATATATATATATATATATATATATATATATATATATATATATATATATATATATATATATATATATATATATATATGATTTCAAGTTATTTAGTAAACGATAGTAACATTCGATTATTGATTCGATTGATATTTAGATAAGTTAACTAAAATGTTTAAGATGAACCAGTAAAACACTAATTTGCTATAGTATTTTTTTGAATTGCTACAGTACCCGAAAAGCTACAGTATTTTTGAAAATCACTATTTGCTACAGTAACTTTGCTAAAGTAAACACTATTTCAAAATAAAAATGTATATATGTATATGTATATACTACGAGATGATGATTTATAGAAGCAAATAACCAAAACACTTAATTGATTAAAGCTACACTTCGAGTGACATAGTTTATCAATGATTAAGTTTAATTTTTGAAAAAGGTACACGTCGCGAAACGAAAATTATTAGTTTTCTAAGCGCACAAAAATGCGTTCGAGAAACCGGAAGCGGGACATAAGTCGAACGTCAACGTACAAGACATCGGAACCAAGATTACAAGTTAACTAGGCATGAGAATATAATATAATATATAATTAATTAATTTAAATTATATATATTATATTAATTTAATATTATGTCGACAAACTACAAAACAAACAAATGTGAGCTGGAGGTGACTGCCATGCGATCGCATGGCCATGAGGAAGAAACCCCATGCGATCGCATGGGGTGTAAGTGCACAAATTCTTCTATAAAATGCTCGAGTTCTGGTTCGGTTTAAATCATAATTCATATATCTCTCATCTCAATCTCTCTATTATATTTATATTTATTATTATTATTATTATTATTATTATTATTATTATTATTATTATTATTATTATTATTATTATTATTGTTATTATTAAGATTAATATTATTATTAATCTTAATATTATTAGTAGTATTATATTATTATTAATTAGTATTATTACATAAAATATTACGACGAGGTTATGAGCGGGTTATTTTCAAAGCGAGTTTCGAGCGGGATAGAGCTAAGGAAATAATGGGTTATAGCTTTGAAGGTTATGAGTATTATTTGGGGGTATTGCTCGTAAGTCAAACTAGTGTTTATCATCTACGTTGCGTCTACGTACTTTCCTGCAATATTGAATCACAATATTGATACGTGAGCATTCATATCTTATCTTTTATATATTAATAGTGTATACATGTCTAGTGCTCGAGTATATATGTTTATGCATGCTAGTATGCTAAATTTCGTCGTTAAACAGTTTATGATGAATCACAAATTAAATACATATATTACTGATAAAAGGTATACGATATGCATGTTTTTGGAAAGCTGGCGAAAAATCAATAACTTTTCATTTAGAAATCGCGAAATTTCGATGAACGAATTAAAAGATATGGGCAACTGAATTATGATCAACGTTAATTGGAATTGCTTTTGAATCTGAAATTAATATTTAAACAACTTCTCTATGAGATTGATAAATTGGAATTTTAGATATTACTAATCGAGTAAATGAATTTCTATATAAGGCACGTCTCGTTTTGTTGAACAATTGTCAAAATTGATTGTTTTATCATATTTTAAAGCCTTATAAAAACTATAGTTTAATTTTACAAGAATTGGGAAACTATGTGAAATGTTAAAATGTTTCGATTGCCCTGATCATTCAACTATAGTATTGAGTCAGATTGACTTTTTGAAACGACTTTTGATAACTTTTGTATGTCGATCTCGAGCATTAGGATTGTGATACACTATGACAAGATCTAGCTTGATAGACATTTATTGACCAACATATGTTCTTTAGGTTGAGATCTACGGTTATTTGGTATTCCGAGTTTCGGTCACATTTCGGTGAACGACTTTATGTGCTGCTAAGGTGAGTTTCATTTGCTCCCTTTTTAAATGCTTTTGCAATCTATATTTTTGGGCTGAGAATACATGCACTTTATTTTAAACGCAATGGATACAAGTACATACTAAATTCTACACCGAGTTTGAACCGAAAATCCCTTAGCTTTGGTAACTAGTAACTGCCAGTTATAAGAACTGGTGAGCGCGAATAGTTGTATATGGATCCATAGGGCTTGACATCCTCGTCTGTTCCAGGTATAGAAACCCTAGCCTGAACTATAAAACAGACGTATGCTATTTGAGTTTAGTACACGTTGGTTTGCGTTTATTGTACATGTTGGTTGCATGTATGTTAAAACAGGGGTACTTATTATAACGTTAAAGCTTAGTTACCAGGTTGCTCAATCTTATAGAATATTTTGATAAACGTTTCTGGATGAAGCAACTGAAATCTTGTGATCCACCTTTATGTACAGATTATGCAAAATATTAAAACTATGAACTCACCAACCTTTGTGTTGACACTTGTTAGCATGTTTATTCTCAGGTTCCCTAGAAGTCTTCCGCTGTTTGCTTATATGTTAGACAAGCTATGTGCATGGAGTCTTACATGACATATTTTTCAAGGAAACGTTGCATTCACCAAATCATCACCATGTATCTTATTTTGACTGCATTGTCAAAGGAAGTACTATTGTAAACTATTATTTACGGTGATTGTCTATATGTAGAAATCATCATCTGTCGAAAACCTTTGATTTAAATATTCATTTATGGTGTGCCTTTTCAAAAGAATGCAATGTTTACAAAACGTATCATATAGAGGTCAAATACCTCGCAATGAAATCGATGAATGACGTGTTCGTCCATATGGATTTGGAGCGATCGTCACATTATTTCTCAGGTGCTTAGACGATTTGCTTCCACTGTTATAAACTCGCTGTGTTAGACTTCTGCTGCATTGTTTAGAGATGTCTCAATCATGGAACTTTTACTTTGCATTCACAACTTATGTTATATTTGAACAATGGTTTTGTAATGACATTTGCGTCACGTACTTATGTTAATGCTCTCTATTCGTAGAAGCATGTTATCTTTTGTAAAACATTTGACGTTGGTAAAGACGTTATCTTTTCATGAATGCAAAACTTGTTTTAAAACAGTATATAGTGTTATACCGTGTAATGGACCTGTTGTTGACGATCCGTACACTTTGATTTTGTACGGGGCGTCACAAATATAATCATGTTGGCCGGGCGTCATTATATTTCACTAATTCATACTTCCATTACAATATCACCCCATAAGGTCAGGATAAGTGATCAAACTTTAACGTTGGAATGTCGAGCATTTCAGAAGTCATGAGTGACATCCCTCGGTTTCACCAACCGAGGTGGTCTTATAAAATAACTCGCATGAGTTAAAGAATACTTTGAATCACAATGGCGAAATCAGATCACAAAGAGATGTATGGATATGATAGCAATCACATACTAACTGATCCTCCAAAGTCAGATTCAGGCATGAAGATAGGGTTTTGGCTCTACATCCTTAGGAAAGGAAACAGAATACCAAAGGAGATTCTAAGGCAATACGCAAGTCTATAAGTAGGTAAAGTATCTAAAGCACCTATGCATCAAATAAGCAGGAAAGGTTATAGTCCTAAAGATTGCTAAGACACCTATCTAACATTTAAGGCACACATAAAATGCAATCCTGGTTCTCTATAACAAGCCTGGCTCTGATGCCACTCTTTCACACCCCCAAATAGGGTCGGGGGTATTTGTGACTAATCATATCAAATCAAACAATTGTATAACGTGAACGACTCTATATGAGACGTTTTATTACTTTTATTGAGTTTTTGCATTGGAAGATAAATAGTCATTATATTGTATTTAATGAACAAGGCATTAAATGTTTTTAAAAGAAATGATAGGTAATGCATGAAGACTCCAAGCATAGCACGCAATCATCATCAAAGCAGCAAATACACAGCGGAAGCATTATGTAATAAACATGCTAAAAAGTGTCAATCACAAAGGTTGGTGAGCTCATAGGTTTATCATAAATCATAGTTTCAGTAATAGCATTAGACCACAAGATTTCAGTTTAAAGTTGATTGATACCAAATATATCAATCGAAAGAGTTGTTGTTTGTAATATCGTGACTAAACAAAATTACCCCGTGACACTTGTTATTCATGTCGTTGAATCATTATTATGTAGCCAAAGACCAGCGGTCAACTGGCTAGAGACGTCACTCTCAGTAGCGCTACTCACAATAACTAAGCTTGCATCTTATACCTCAGCAATTAACGATATTACGACATGGATTTAGCATGAATTAAAGCATGTATATAGCATAAAAGTTTGAGTACGTGTGTCTAACGTGTAAAACAGTTATAAAAATAGTGCATGTATTCTCAGCCAAAAATATAGATAAAAAGGGAGCAAATGAACTCACCTTATTATGAGTACTGAAAGCTAACTGACAAAATGTGAGATTGACCCGAAATGGTATATCCTGAATAATTGTATAAATTTAACATTTATTATAATAAATAAATAGTAACTAACATAGGATTAGTTTCTCACTAATTTTGTATATAGGGGGTAAATTCGAAATTTTATGAACTACCTATTAAGTTTGAAATGATAGTCATAGTTCAGGGACCAAACTATAACTTCTAAATTAAATCATGCATGTTCTTGTTTTGGTTTTTGAACGTACAGCAAACGCAAAACATTTTATTTTATTTTACTTATTTTTTTTTAAGGTATTATAATAACTAAACTTATATTTAATACAATACCTTTATAAGTTTAAAAATACTATTTCACTATTAACCAATTTATTTTAAAATAAGAATTCCGAATAGCGTAAGCGAAATATTTTTGGCGATTAGTTTCGGTTCATTACACCAATCGATATGAATGATTAGATTATATAGATGGATAAATATTAAGGTTAGCATAAGTTATTTTGACTCTTTGTGGGTTGGAATGTTAGGTGAGTAACTATTAGTTATTAATTAATATTTAATTTGATAATAAAGCCAACACATATGGGAGCTAGTGTCTCCAACTTTTGACTTAATCTACTACTATCTCTGCCCATAATTTTTTTAAAAAAAAATTAGTTAAAGTGTAGACATAATTGTTGGATGGTTTTAGTGTACTTAATTCTTTCTTTTGAGTTATTTAGAGGATCATGGCTCGGTTGGTGGTCCTCTTTGAACATATCAAACTACATAACAAGTCGAGCAGTAGGAAGACAAACAAGGAGTAGTTAAAAGATCTTAGATGCATGTATGTGGTTTTGTTAGTCAACAATAGGGAGTATTATATAGAAATTTTTGTGTGCATGAATGTAGATATAAAGTTAGTAAACAAAAACATGCGTGTGTTTTGAGAAATGAAACAGGTGGGGTAACAAGTTAAGAGAAAACAACAATAACAATTGAGTCTTGTGATTTAATTTGTTTTAACTTACCGACATCACCTCCTATATCTTATAATATGGAGTGATTAATAGTATATTACTTACACCACTAATACTCTATTAATATTTATTTATACTATATTGGATGTAGTGGATAACTCGACTAGCTATTGATGGCAAGGTCCCAATATAATAAGAGTCGATGGATGATTGTTTTATGATTATGTTTACTGACGACTTTGATTTGGGTGCTATTGCCATTTGAAACCCACAAGCGTATATATCTTCACTTTCTCATTCTATATTATTATTTTTATTTTTATTTTTATTATTATTATTTTTATTTTTATTATTATTATTATTATTATTATTATTATTATTATTATTATTATTATTATTATTATTATTATTATTTGTAATTTTAGTAGTTATAATATCATGAAATGTATAACTTTACTTAACAGGAAGTGTCGACTAAAAATTTACCATTTGGTCAACGTTTTGTTAAAGCAAGTTTATACTTAAATACAAGTACACATAAACCCTAAGGGCAATATAGTAAATTTAAAAGTGGAAAAGTGAGGGTTGTTATAGAGTGAGGTCGTTACGCATGATTATTACTCACGATTTTCTTGTAAAGCTTGGTGTGATTCAAATTGAAGCTTTTGTTAACAACAAACATGAAGAACAAATCATGGGGCAAACGGAGTCTATTACCTTAGGCCCACATGGTTTGTTGTCCTTTCAAGGAAGAGTGTGGGTACCTAAGATGGGTGATTACCGACAAGTGCTACTCGATGAGGCACATAAGTCAAAGTACTCCATTCATCCGGGTGCGACGAAGATGTATCTTGATTTGAAGAAAGAGTATTGGTGGCCGGGCATGAAGCGTGATGTTGTCAAGTACGTTGAACAATTACGTGTTTGCAAGTTAAGGCCGAACACCAAAATCCGTATGGTATGTTACAACCGCTTGAAATTCCAAAATGGAAATGGGAGCACATTACCATGGACTTCATTACAAAGTTACCGAAGACGGCGAGAACCTAATTCGATACGATTTGGGTAATGGTTGATCAGTTGACGAAAAGTACATTGTTTTTTCCCATTCGGGAAACAATATCGTCGGAGACTTTGTCAAAGTTGTTTATCAAGGGGGTGATATCGAGACATGGGGTTCCTATATCTATTGTTTCGGATCAAGATACTCGTTTCACGTCTCAATTTTGGAATAAGTTTCATGAAGATATGGGTACTCAATTGAAGATGAGCACGGCGTATCATCCTCAAACAGACGGTCAAACCGAACGTACGATTCAAACGTTGGAGGATATGTTACGGGCGTGTGTTATTGATTTCGGTGGTAGTTGAGATGAGCACTTACCTTTGGTGGAATTCTCGTACAACAATAGTTATCACGCTAGTATAGGAATGCCACCATATGAGATGCTTTATGGGCAAATGTGTCGAACTCCTATTTGTTGGGGTGAAGTGGGGCAAAGGGAAATCGGGAGTACCGATTTGGTTTTAGAGACGAATAGTAAAATTGAGATGATTCGGGCTCGATTAAAGGCGGTGCAAGATAGACAAAAATCTCATGCCGATAAATGAAGGCGACCGATTGAGTTCCAAGAGGGCAACATGATGATGCTTAAGGTTTCGCCGTGGAAGGGTATTATACGGTTCTGAAAGCGGGGGAAGTTAGCTCCTCGATTTATTGGTCCTTTCAAGATCTTGGATCATGTTGGTGAGGTTACTTATAGACTAGAGTTGCCAGAAGAACTTGCGGGGATTCAAAACACATTCCATGTTTCCCATCTCCGTAAGTGTCTTGCGGATGACTCGACGTGGGCACCGTTGGATGAGATTTCGTTGAATAACAAGTTAGAGTATGTGGAGGAACCGATTGCCATTCTTGATGAGAAGGTTAAAATGTTGCGTAACAAGGAGGTGAAGACTTTTAAGGTCCAATGGCGTCATCGAAAGGGTTCCGAGTTTACATGGGAATCTGAATAGTTTGTTTTGGTGTATCTTCCTGCTTGTCATGCGGCCTGGATTGCGAGGACGCAATCCGAGTCAAGTGAGGGAGAGTTGTAAGACCCAAGTCCGAATGGTACATATTTGTGTATATAATAAAAAGCTGGCGGCTTCTGTTTCAGCATGGGGCCGCGGCGCGGCTCTTTAGGTCGCGGCGCGGCGGCGTCAGGTGGAAAGTCCTTGTTTATTTAAATTGAAGAAGGGCATTTTGGTATTTTTCCCATGGTGAACGGATTTAAGGCCACAAGATCAGTTCAAAGGTGTCATTTACTCCTCTCACACCAACCTTATCCCCTCCACTTCAATTTTAGAGAGAGAACCCATTTAAGAGAGAGAAAGCTCAAATAAAGAAGGAAGAAGCTTGTTTCGAGCTAAAGTCCAAGTTTTAAATTTGTTCCCTACGTCTCTAGCTACATTGTGATAGTGTTGGTAAGTCTTAACTCCGTGTTTTGAGTTAATTTGATTTATGGCTAGGGTTTTGTTCATTTAAGGCTTGTAAGACCCATTTGGGGGTTAGATGGGTGAATTTGGGTTAAATTGATGTAAGAAAACCCTAAGGGTTGTGATATAGGGTTTGGTCTTGTAATTTGGTGATTGTAAGTGTTAATTGTGTCGTTAAATCACCAATATACTTGTGTGTTAGTGAAAGGTTGTAAATGGGTTCAAGTATGACCAAATTGTGAGTCTAAATGTTAAAATGGGTCAAATGGGTAATAGTTGACCTAGTTGGGTAAGATGGGTATGAAATACCCTAAGGTTGTGTTAGTTGGTGTTGTTAGACCTTAATCACTAGCTTTTAGTGATTTAGGGTGGTCTTGACCTTAAATGGGCGGTTTTGATATAAATGAATCATTTGATGCAAGTAAGCCATTAAATGCACATGAGTAAATTGTTGGTGTTTAGTCCAACGAGTTGTATGTTAATTATATGCATAATGTAATAGATACGTTACATTGAAGGTTGCAAGCTTGAGTATTTTTCACCAAAAGGCGTTAAGGTGAGTGGAATAATTATGCATTTATGTATATAATGTATTTAGTTGTGTGGCACGAAATGTGGGGTATTCGCAGTGTTAAGACATCACATAATACGTAACGAGTGGGTTAGTCGCGGTGTTAAGACATCACTCCAGAAATTAATGAAATGTGGGGTAGTCGCGGTGTTAAGACACCACATAATACGTAACGAGTGGGTTAGTCGCGGTGTTAAGACACCACTCCGGGATTTAATGACATGTGGGTTAGTCGCGGTGTTAAGACACCACAATGTCATTGAGGGTGGGTTAGTCGCGGTGTTAAGATACCACCCGGGGGGGTTAGTGATACGCGGTGTTAAGTACACTAACGGATGTTGTGAACTCCGATGGTCTTTAGCGAGCAGCATCTCCTTGAATGATTGGTTAACCGTGGTTTTGTGTAGTGATATAGCATATTATATTGTTTGGATTATATGCTAATAATTGTGCTAGCTCGTGGTTTTGGGAATTTAGCGTTATACTTGCGATGATATGCCATTAGTTTGCTAGAGTATATGCAGTAATGTGTAAGTGTTTGCAAGTAGGTATATTATATATATATATATATATATATATATATATATATATATATATATATATATATATATATATATATATATATATATATATATATATATATATATATATATATATATATATATACGTGTGTGTGTGTGTGTAATTATTGCATTCACTAAGAGTTATGCTTACCCTCTCGTTGTTTACCTTTTCATGCTCCGTCGTGGATAAAGGCAAGGGTATTTGCTTGGATTAGCAGACTCCTTAATGATTATGCTAGCGTATTGCTTTTGAAGTTCGACCTAGGTTTGGGTAGTTTAACCCCAAACACCATGCTCGGGTTTTTGTTTGGTATTTAAACTTGTGGGTCGAAACTTATATTTTGATGTGTAAATGAGCGTATGGAGCTCGGTGGTCAAATACTCGAATTGTGGTTGCTAAAACATGTACACTTTATTTACTTACGCGGCGGAAAGCCTTTGTGTTGATGGTTGTCGATTACCACGAAATTTGGTGTTGTATAATTTTTAATAAGTCAGAATCAGGTCCAGGGTAAAGCCGCGCCGCGACCCCTTTGGGGCGCGCCGCGAGTTTGAGCGCAGTTTGGTAACAACTTTTTGATGGTCCCTGACCTCCAGTTCCTAGCGTGGGCCGCGTCGCGGCCAGATGAACCACGCCGCGGTAATTGCCTGACAGGCTTAGCCTGTCCTTTTAAAAAAATAAAAAATGTTTTACGATGTTTAACGGGTTGGGTCGTTACAGTTTTTCTTTTCTTCAGTTTCGTTTGTTTACTGTAATTTTAATATCATATATCAACTAAGGCTTTGTTCTCGAATCATTTTATAAAAGAAATGAAGTAAGATGGAATTGATGAATGTGAGATCCTTTCGGTTACTAGTAGTGATATTTTCAAGTTCACTTTTGATAGATCCACAATTATTTCATACTATATTTCAATAATAACATCAGATAATTTCTAGATAAAAACTGTGCAATACATCATTTAAGGATATTTTAGGTATTTAAGTCAATTTGATAAGTGGATATATTATCACCTTTCAGTTACGAATGAACAACCGAAGGAAGGAGTGAAAAAAAATCACATTAAAATCATTAGGGATGGAAAAAAACCCCTACCTGATGGGGAAACTCGAAATCCGATATTTTTGGGCCGGGATCAGGCCGGGTAAATAGGTCTAGGGTTGGTTATGGGGATAGTTTTTTTTTTTTTTTTTTTTTTTTTTTTTTTTTTTTTTTTTGCGGATTCGGGTCCGGTGATGGTTTTAGACACAAACCTGATTACCTGCCCCGTATACCCGAAAAAAGACCCGGACGGTATACCCGATTATTCGACCCGATTATCCGGCCCATATACCCAATTACCCAGCCGTATACCCGAAAAAGACTCGAATAACCGTGGGATAACTCATTTATCCAATAGTTGTTAAATAAATGCAGACCCGAATACCCGTAGGTAAACTCGATTACCCACTAGTTAGTAACTAAATAAAAAAACAACAAGTTCGAATCCGGATTTGAGACGAATTTTTCTAATCGTGTTCGGGTCTTACCTAAACCCGACCCGACCCGACCCGATGACATGCCTGCAATTTTAAATTATCATTCCACTTCTTTCCACTTCGTTCCACTTCCTTCATTTCATGGAACACCAATTCCTTAAACATCATTAACAACTCATCGGAAAATCGTTCTCTCTTTTACCGCTAAATTATCTTCTTCAGCTGCAGAGTTAAGGTTTGTTTCTCGTTTTAGCATTTCGATTATGGGTACGATAAAGTTTTAGACTTGTATAATATAATTCGGTCACTTTCTAACTACCGACGATTTCCTAAACCCTAATTTAATCCCTAAATATTATATATCATGTAGCTACTATTTGAATCTTTTGTTATACTTAACGATAATTACCACGTTCAGAATATGAATGTTAGCTTCGTTGCGAGCTTATATAACTTCTAATTTTCCCACTTACGATTTCTAGGTTTTTGATTTTTGGGTCTTTTTAGCAAAATTACAAGCTGTTTTGAATCATGTACGAGTGTTGTGTTTGCAACCATGAAAACATTATGAAACATTTAACTGCATTATTAGATTATGTAATTGATAGTTATGCTTAATCGAATATAGACTTATACTTGTTTTTAGTTGAATATCGTTTGATTCATTTTCATAATAATAGAAACTTGTACATTTTCTATTAACTTTTGGGATAGCCACTATGCCGATTCACCTCTAATCGCATTGTAATATGGCCGAATAGCGATATATCGGCCAACTTTTGCAACCCTGCCAACGTTCTTATGAATGTTACCCCGTATATGTTATCATTTCATACATGAAAAATAAAAATGCATATATAACCAGGGTTGTGTTATCATTTGACCGATTAATTAAGCGGATTCTGGATAATCGGATACGTCTGTTCTTAAAAAGGAGTAATCGGGGATTAATCAGGGTTTTTACAACAATGTATATAACAGAATATACACCTTTTCTTTAACACTTGCATCGTATGTAATTTTAAGTTTTTTTTATCTCTCTCAGACGATACATTTGTAATTTTTTTTTTTTTTTTACAGAATGGAAACCAAAGAAACTAAGTTGATCTCTAAAACAAAAGGTGGGAAAGTTGCCCAGATGTTTTCGCAATTTATGGAAAGGTTAGTATACTGTTTTTCTTGTATACGTCTATCTCATGAAACGAGATTATTTTATTATCATTGATATTGGTTTAAGGCAGCTTCAAGTATCATAAGACTATTGGCTAATAACAATATTTCGAATATCAACAATTTCAAGAATTTACTTTTTTGACTATGTTATAAATAATATAAGCTTCATAGGCACTTAGGAAGCAAAGAATGAGATTTAAGTATCTAAAATTGTTGTTTCATTGTAGGGTTGCAAAATTTGAAGAGATAAATGATGCAGGGAATAGATATCTTGTTAGCTTTCGTCAAGGGCTTGGTGACTTTTTTTTTTTTTTTTAATTTCTTATGTTTCCTGCATGCATATGGTATAAAAACAAGGCTTAATCACTTTAATTTTTTTTTTTTTTTTTTTTTTGGATTTTAATTGTGTTTGTGTAGAGTTCATCAGAAGACCCCCTATTGAAAATACATCGGAACTCTTTAAGAAGGTCGTTAAAACTAATAACACTCATAGGATGCAGTCTTACATTGAAGCTGGATATGTACACACTTCTAATAGGTGTGAAAACCTCAACAAGTGTATGTGATTGTTAGGTTTTTTTAACTGATCTTTTCCATTCTAGAAATCGTTCTAATTTAGGTCAGCATTTGAAATTATCTGTCTGCATTATGCACATGGTAGGCTGACTTTTTTTTTTTCTTTTCGCTTTTGGTGATATGCGTACAGAAGTGAATACGAGCCATATTCAACTGTTGGGTAATGTAAGTAAAGGTAACGTTCCTAGTATTTCACTCTTTTGGTTAGTCTTTTACAGTACATTTACCGTTGTATATTTGTAATGTCCCATTCTAGTGCATAGCATAGAACACATGATGCTTCTTTTAAAAGTCATCTTGATAACGTTACAAACAGCTGATGCAATTTGAACATGACATATTTGAAATGAAATCGTTATTTTATATTATAACTTATTTTTTTCTACAGCAAAAAATATTATCGTTGAACTTGAAAACCTTGTTGAGGATGTTAAGCTGGCATTAGAAGCTGCAATTGAAACGGAATATATTTCTAATTTGGATCCTATATCGCCTACATCCAATGAGGTAGCTTCATTTCATATTGTTTGCCTTCCACTCTGCATTTCACTTATTTTTTGTTAACATCTTCATCTCAACTATTAGCGGATTACTATCGATGAAGACTTGTGTTCCGTTTACAAGTTTTAGGAATATATTGATCCGAGAACCATGTTGTTTCTATCAGTTAGTAACAATAATCCGCATATTGTAGGACGATATTGTCTCAATTGTCCCTGAGAAACCAAAAGATGTTGATTATGCCACGATGGTAGCTGTAGTATATAGCATGGTGAAACAAGATTATGTTATGCAGGTTATAACGCTCCTTTGTCCTTTCCTAATGAAATTGACACAGTACAGGGGGTATATTCAGAAATTTACTTTTTTGTGCGTTTGTGTGTACAGGAAAAGATAGTTACTTCACTTAATCTAAATACATCATCAGGAGAACTAGAGAGTTACTGCTTGATGTGGTCGCTGCGCCCTTTTATAAACGATGAAATCATGCATCAAGCCTGGAAACTAATTTCATAAATTTTTGTTGTATTCAAAAGAAAAAAGTTCAAGTTTTTGTATTACTTGGCAGTAAATACAAAGTGGGTATTAAAGCTGTAATATGAATCTATAATTTATGGGTTGTGAAATTAGGTCTGTTCAAAGATATGGAGGTTTCGGTTTGTTTGCTGCTTCAACTCCAAGTCTCCAATTTAGATATGTATAACTTTTTGGCCCAAACCATTAGGCATTATCTGGTAGGTTTGTGATACTGTAACAAGTTTTCTCACACATACAAAAAAAAAAAAAAAAAAAAAAAAAAAAAAAAAAAAAAAAAATGATTTATGTACTGCATATAAAATTCCAACATCTCTTGCTTACTGTTCTTAGTAACTACAAAATTTCACAGTATAAAAGGTATAAAACACTTATGCACGAGTAAACAGGCATAAACAGTTGCTAACTATCGAGCATACACTTGTGTTATCGTGTAATCATTAACTGACGACCCGGACTGAACTTCGCTAGGGATCTCGCCTGTAAAAAAAGCAGGTTGTTTAGGTTGAGGCAACACACCTTCACTTACCAACATCAGCACCACCGAAAACATCGTCGGTCTATCTTGTGCATGATGTTGCACACATAATAGCCCAACGTGTATTGATCGTAATACTTCAGACATAACACACGACTCGCGTAAGGATGGACACATGAGTTCGATGGACCTGTTTTCTTTGTAGAGTCTCCATGCCTGAATAAGGCCAAACATAGTGATCGATAAGTTTAAAGAAATTGTTTAAATTATACTATAAGACGGTGGTTTTAGGTTCCTATCAGTTTGACTTACATGTCCAATAAGGCTGTCACTATGATCTTCATGAGAGAATCCTCTGTTTTTCTTACCACTAATTATCTCCAAAACCAAAACGCCAAAACTAAACACATCCGACTTTGTAGAAAATTGCCCGTGTAATGCATACTCCGGTGAAATGTAACCGCTGCAGAAATATTGATTGCAAAATATTTCAAAAAATTAGCATTTTAGTTTTATTTATTTATTTTTTCTGATTAGAATCAAAATATATGATATTTCAGATTCTTACTATGTTCCCATGACTCTCTTTGTCTTAGTAGCGGTATCCGATCCTACAAAGTTTCTTGCAAGGCCGAAGTCTGTGATTTTAGGGTTCATATCATTATCCAGTAAAATGTTACCAGCCTTGAGATCTCTATGTACGATTTGAAGACGTGAATCTTGATGTAGATATAGAATACCTCGAGCCATCCCGTTAATAATGTGAAATCGCTTGGGCCAATCAAGCATTGAGCTTCTCGTTTCATCTGTGGATACATAACCACTTCATTAGTCAAAGTATTCTGTTTATCCATTAATTTGTGAAAAACATAGTACCAAGTATTAAAGTGAGGTTATATAATTGGGTTGTAAGTTTGATAAACGTTTAAACGAATAAGGTTTCCCTGATCAGACTATCCAAGTAAGAAAAATACTTTTACTCAGATGTAAGCGGCTTAACCAGGTTATCCCGTGACCGTCTCTGACCCTTTTTCTGACACCCAAAAATATGTTGCTGGTGACTGGTGAGGTTTGATTTCCAACTAAGCACAGTGAGAAGGTAGCGAGTCGAACCAAATAAGTAAGTGTCTAAGCTTTTGTTGGGCATGTATTCATAAACCAAAATCATTTCATTTTCATGAACGCAGTATCCGAGAAGCTTCACAAGATTGCGGTGCTGAAGTTTAGCAATACAAATTACTTCATTTTTGAATTCATCGAGCCCTTGTTGCGATGTTTCTGACAGCCGCTTCACAGCTACTTCTTGTTCGTTTTCTAACACACCCTGAAATATCAAGTGTCACAGTTATTTATAATGCTGATATAACCCAAATTCTTTACTAACAAAAACTACATACATATGATCGTTTAGATTAATGATATTGCTTATCATATTAATTAAGGCGAACAAAACGTTACCTTATAAACAGGACCAAAGCCACCTTCTCCTATCTTATTGTTGATGCTGAAGTTATCTGTAGCCTTAGCTATTTCATGTAGGCTAAAGGAAGGCAGCTCATCAAGATCTTGAATTTGAACAGTCGCATGCTTTTTATTAAGGGCATATTGGTTTCCTATAAAGACGCATTCATTCAATTTTTTTACTGATAGAAGCTGATAAATAGTACTGTAATAATCATAATCATTACTATCATTTCGTATGCAGAATTATGAAATTGCCAATTACTTCTACATACCTAATAAGTGACGCCTTTTCATTTTCGTTCTACAAGCAGACAACACTGCAAACAGAAGCCCCGCAGCAGACGAAGTTAATAAGACCACAGTGAGTACTCCAAACTTTTTATTGAAGCCAAATTTAGCGATCGAATTTCCTTCAGTTAATGAACAATATAATCAGTATGATTTTAATACAAGTGACAATCAGCTAAAGATAACAGATTGAAATCGAGTAAAACAATAATTACAAATTTAAAGCTTCGTTTTTTTAAACAGCAATTTGGGATCACCAAGGGTGACTAAACCACCCACGCGATCATCTCCAGCTATTGCATAACCCGCCCCCAACTGCTACCCTGAAGGAAACCCGGACCAATAATCCGAGGGCATGGCCGGCAAAACATCCCCACCCCCCTCCACTACCCCCAACACAGTGTGCGAAAGGCGATCTTGGGTGGATTTCAAAGTCAGGGATAACCTTGTGTGCAATGTTGTAGTTCTCGGAGTCGAACTCCTGACCTCTAACAAAGAGTGTCAGACCACTACCATTTGAGGTACAACACAAGGTTCAAATTTAAAGCTTCGTTAACATGAAATGATAAATTTATGTATTAGCTTAATAATTACCTAATAATTCTGAGGCCGCCAGTTTAACATAAAGATCTTGCCCGTTAATTGAGTACACTCGTACGTCAATCAAATCACCAAACCATCGCAAACATCCAACAGAACCTCGAGTAACGTTCGGATTAGCATACGCAGTGCACGAGCAGTTATCCTTACAAGCAACCTCACATTCATGAATACTCATACTTCCATCGAACACGGCATTTTGCGTATCTGGCAATTTCATACTCGAAAATTTCAAAAATCCATCTCCGGGCCCACAATCCAACTCTCTACTTCGTCTACATCCATTACTCCAATTATACGGATTCAAATCGTATCCCACATCTTTAATCTCAAACCCTTTCATACACTCACAATTAGATAATGTATTAGTACTACAGCTTCCATATGGGCCACATAATCCATAATTATCACAATAATCCATCGGTATCGTAAGATCCTGCATCCACTCTTGGTTTCGCATATTCAGCTGCCAGATTTCAAGTTTGCCACCTGGCGTCATTACTGTTCTTGCCGCGAGTACGGTACTATTAGATCTATATTTGTAATACATCTCCTTGTGATTAACAACCATTTCATTTTGATACAAGTTGTTCGAGTCATGCCTAGATTTCGGATGTCCAGCAAACTCGATACCATCAAACGGGCCCATCCTTGATACAATAACAGAACCTTTACTGATATATACTTGTGGATATTTACCCTTAACCTTAAACAGCCTAACTGTATACTTACCTGGAAACGGGTCATCCGCGCTCGCCCATGATCTCAGATAAAACTCTTTTCCTGTTACCAAATTTTTACCCAATTTCATACCCGATATAAACGTGTCCCCAGGGTAATCAAAACTTTGCCAAACCACACTGTTTCGAATCTTGATCACCAAGTTTCCTGTATTCAACAGTTGTGCTATGGGGTTTGCATTTGTCCTTGGTGCCAATGAGTTCGATGACCAAATGATTGAGCCACGGATGTTTACGATAGACAGTGTCCCGCGGCTGCTTAATGTGATTTTGGCCAACGTGTTGTTTAGTGGTGTTTTTCTGTTAGCGACCCATACGACTGTAAGAGGTGATGTGTTCTTAAACCATATCCCTAAGTATCGATTTTTTGAAATCCCGGGGCTAAAGAAACCAAGCTCAAATTTTTGGTTCTTTGAAATGATTGTGTCACCATCTGTGATGTTTTGATTAACAGAAATGGTGTTTACTGCACTGCATGTTGATAGAGTTAGAAATAAAAAGGTAAAGGCTGGGAATAACATTATTTGCCTTCACATTAATATCATTGCATATATGTTATTTTTTGGTATTAATTAAGACTAAAAAATATAAAAAATTGCTGTATCATATTTAAGTTGGGAGTAACAGTATAGAAAGTCAATTGTAGTACTAACATTGAACACGGCTGTCAGTTTATATTTAATCTTGTGATGGGAGTTTATACATCAATAACCTAACCTTGACACGTGCTTCGTTAAGGTTTGGATCAAAGTCTTCATCAAGTAAAGTAGTCAAATTATTAAGGTTATCAAATCGTTCTTCGCTTCTTTTTTTTTTTTTTTTTCAACGGCAGTTTAGATCACCATACTAAATCACTCATGCATTCATCTCACGCAATTACATAACCCGTCCCCAACTACTATAAAAAAAAACCTGGTTCAATCCGAAGACATGGGCGGTAAAACCCCCCTCCCCCATTGTCCTCTCAACGCGACACCTTTGAGTAGAATTCAAAGGTTAAGGGACAACCTTATGTGCAATGGTGCATTTCACGAGAGTCGAACTCATGACCTGTTAAGAGAGCTAAAACTCTCTTTCCATTACTTGTGCAATCGTAATTGGAGTATTTATCAACGTATGTGGCTCCAAGTTTTGACTAAATTGAACTATAGAATGTTTATTCTTTCGAGATGTTTGATGTGATTATTTGAATTCATTCGAACATTGAATGTATTAAAATCAAAATATAGTGAAATATTTATGCTTATATTTTACATACATTTCGACTCACGTATTCGAGTTGCGTTTTCACGCGCGTTTTTTAGGCACGTTTTCGACTCGCTTTTTTCGAGGTACGTTCGCTTTTTCGAGGCACGTTTTTGACTCGCTTTTTTCGAGGCGCGTTCGCTTTTTCCGGTGCACTTTTTTCGATGCGTGTTTTTGAGACCATTATCGGCGCGTTTTCGAGGCGCGCGTTCAACGCGTTTTTTTCGTGGCGCACTTTCGTTTCACGAATCTGAAAACTAAAATCCAAAATGCGAGTCTAAAAATAAACACAAAAAATGGAAACGTAAATATTTTTGTACTACTTTGTTTATTTGATAGAATAGAATTCAATTTCATTCCATGTCAATAAAAAACACATTATTTCACATTCCATGAAATTTACCAATTCCAATTGCTTCAAATTCCAATTTCTAACACATTTCATTTCTTCTTAAAACATTCTTCCAACCAAACGACACCCTACTTCATCATCACAATTTGTTTGCCCATATTTCCTTTCCGAGTTGCCCCCACTACCAAATATGAATAAGAAATTTGATGATTTTCATCATATTATCCCTGACTAAAATTTGAATCACAAAAAAGATATATCAATCAAAATTATGCTTCAGTTGATTCTACTATACAACATATCTTTTTGTGGTCATTGAAAATTTGAAATTGAACTACAGCAAAGATGACATGAATCTGAAAATATCCGGCTTCAGTCTTGCTGGAAAGTTTGTAGGATCTGTTATGATAACGCTGCTAAGAAGAAGAAAGCGGTTGGAACCTAGTAAGAATCTAAACCATGTTCTGTCATACTTATTTTGCTACTAATAATTTTCTGACACAAGGACTCAAATGCCCAACTTCACTGCAGTGGGCATAAAAGATCACATGACAGATCACAGGGACAACCTTCTTAGACATGTAAGTTAAATTATATTGGTGATCTTAGGACTCGAAACTAGTGTTCTATTTAAATAACTCATTTAATTGCATACTTATTACTCCGTTACAATACATTAGGGCTTAATTAAGGCGTGCAGACTCTACAAAGTAGACAAGAGTGCATCTTTATGGTACTCGTGCTTTATATCTGAAGTACAACGTATATTTAGTCAGCTTTACAAACAAAACAGACATACAAAGTACTCAAATTTTACTCATTTATGAGTCGCAACCCATCTTATCTGACCCGCCCAATTTACCACCTCTATGGGTTATTTGACTTGTTCCTTTACACTACCAGGATGGCATAATAGGCGCCTTCAATGATTCATTTGCTATCTACATCAATACCCTGTCTTCACATCCTCTACAAGGACCAAAAATTAAGCTAAGTAATACTTTGAAGTAGCAACAAAGTTTATACTACTACGAGAAAAACTTATGAACAAAGTGTGAGAATCTAAAAACCATGGTATATTAGATTGAACTTTTTACTCATGTACACAGCACATTGCGTATACACAAAATTTAAAACGTGATGATGAATTTGACTAGTTTGAATATATTGCAAACCCCTCAAAATAGTGTTATCTATTTAAATGTTTTAGTATGGTCATTTCTCTGTCTATTTAAAACGTGATGATGAATTTGACTAGTTTGAATACTTTAAATGTTTTAAATGCTTTGAGGTCACATATAAGTACAAGTTAACAATGTATCACCTATTGAAACAGATTAAAGGTACAACTCCTTGGTTTGAGAAGGTCGAGCTTTTCTCTATACCTAGCAATTGAGACCCATACACTCAAATTCAGGTCAGATGGGTCAAGCTTTCGGGTTAACTGGTTCTTGAGAAAAATTAGGCCTAACAATGTAAATCAAAACTTAAAAAAAGATCCAAATAGGTTTCTCTCCAATCTATCGAGTCCTATACAAAAAATGAACGGGTCTAACGGGTATCAATACTCAAAGATCAATAAATAGAAATAGGTCTAGTGGGTTTGGTATATGGGTCAAATGGGTCAAACATAAAAAGTTTCATCCGACAAAAAATTATGAAAGCATTCATGGTTATATCATTTACGGAGTATTATGTTTATTTATATTTCTTATGTATATATAATAGAATAGATAAATAACTAAAATAATTTAATAAATGTAAAAAAAAAAAAAAAAAAAAAAGCGATGTAACCCATTTGACCCAAATGACCTGTGACCCGTTTCGACCCGTTACCAAAACCGACCCAACCTGAGCCATTTTGACCCGTTTAAAAAATTGACCCGTTTGACCTATGACCCATTTTAACCCAAAACCATTTTGACCCGTTACCCAAACTGACCAAACCTGACCCGTTTTCCAGGCATACTTTTCTCCAACAATAAATCCATTTTGAATACTTAAATCTCATATACTAAACTGTTAGTACTTACACAAAAATGAACCTCATGGCCAATTTGTCCATATAAAAGGGAAAGGCTGTAACCACAAGTTTAGTGTCATTACATATTTTCTACATTATCCACTTTAACCAACTCATTTGATTGTCGCGACTCACTCTCTTCTGAAACACCTGTGCCATCTTGTTTCTGCAAAAAAGCAACAACTAAACTTGAGATAGTGAAAAGAAACAATATAGAAAGAAGAACAAAATAGCCTTTAATCTAAATATCAAAGATTAGACTTGACAGCAGAGTAGTTCGATAAAGATGAATCCACAATTACCCTTGTTGGTTAAAAATAGGTAAAAATCTCTAAACGAAATCTTTTGAACATGATTTTTTATATAGATAAATGACAGTAGATGGTAAAAGTGATCTCAAAGTTGTATAGCTCATCACACACAAAAAAAAGCTAAAATTTCGTTACAATTCTAGCATGATAAGCTTATCAAGTTTTCATGAAACCAAACATGGTACGACTAACTGTAAAAATTTGCGGTCAGTATTACCTTCTTCACACGACCTTGAGCAGCCATCGAATCATAAAATGCGCGCATTAACATTTCTTGTTCAACCTACAGACAAAACATTAAAGACAATTAAAAATTTGCCAGCAGGTGTTCAACAATATATATAGTGGGCTATCTATGCAAACTTCTACAGGTAATTATATATCTAGGGATGTAGCAAATGCATCACCTGAAGTTTATGCAATTCATGTGACATTGATCTGTAAGCATCCATGAGAAGTTCATCCTGCTTCTCCAAGTGTCTACACATAAAAGTATAAAACAAAGAAAATTATGAGTATCTATTGCTAGTTGTACACTTGTAGATGTAATTTTAGAAGAGTTCAACAAAGATTACCTTAACATCTCACCAGTATACTTGGGATCCATTATGTTAAGAAAACTCTGATCTTAACCAACAGTCACTGCACGCGAAAAACGCTACTCAGATTAGAGACAGTATTCAAGTGATGTAGAGATAATGACTATACACCAACACTTCTTACATCATACACTGTATCAGAACAATATACAACGTTAATGCAAATATATTTGGAGCACAGACAGGAGATTGATACCTAAATATCACGGGAACTATTAACTACTGAAACCATCATACGTCCTTTTTATTGCAAAACAAGTAGCATTATTCACGAACGAGAAGAAAAAAATACAAAACACTGTCGTGAGAATTAATAAAAACTTGTGCAGAAAGTCTCGATTGTAACATTCTCATTACATTTTATCGCATATATACTATTTAAAAAAAATATCACTATTGCAAAGTATATTAATACAGCATAATCTATTCATATTTCACAAAGTCACAACATATAAGAACAAGTATAAGAAATTAGTCACTCTAAAACCTAAACATTCGACACACGTAACATGAACGACCACAAACAAACCAGCTTAATTCTTCGTCTAAAAGTATGCTTAAGCTTTACACGTCAATAAAACTGGCTATATTACTCCAAACATGACAATATCCATCATCAATTAAGTTATAAATTGTGACCAGTAATATGGCACTTGAACTCTTGTAACAAACAGCTAACTTCCTTACAATTAATTGTGTGTAATGTGACGCACAAAAACTAATTTCAGAAATTAAACCCTAAAAACAACCTTCAAATTATAATGTAATCAACTCGATCAGAATTCTGTATTTCACAATTATATTCATCCGACGCTCAAGAAGGACACAAAAGGCAGTATATAAATCCAGATTCAACATAAAAATAAATTCAAAGCTCTTAGCGTAATCAAAGAAGCTATTTAATTCAACCGTAAAACATGTAGTAATAATCAAAAGGAATTTTAGCTTAGAAATCAATCAAATAGGGTTAGCGAAAGTATTAAAACCCTAATTAAGAGATAATTACCTTAGCCGTGTGCTTGTGAGACACGGAGGGAAATTGCACAGGAGAAACACGAACAGGTCACTTTTATGAGCCGAATTTGACAACTCATTTAAGGCGGTAGGCTTTAAACATTTCAAGGTGCAGTTTCCTTTTTAGCCCACTTACAAATATCCATTCAGCCCAAACGTACATGGCTTATGAGTCATGAAAGAATATTTGACTTTATATTTCAAATTTTATATATTTACTACAGAAATGATCTGTGAAATCACATGTTTGTTTAAACGAAACAATTTAATGATATGTTTTAGGTCTTAAGTGAATGTAAATGCTAAAGTCATTTATTTTGATGACCCGTTTGACTAAGAAACTTTTCGTTGTTTTTACAAATATATAAAGACATGTATTTTCGCATACATATGTAACGTAATTAATTTCGTAAAAAAAATCCATATTTGAATATTAATAATATAATAATTATAGTTATAATTATAATTATAATTATTATATTAAAAGTAAATAATAATAATAATAAAGTTCGCTCGAAGTTTAGTATTTATATTTTTAATAATAATAATAATAATTAGTAGTAGTAGTAATAAATGCCTTTTAAATTTTTTTAGAAAATTAAAATTACAATTTAAGAGAGATTAGTATTTCCTTTTATAAAAGATTTCGTATTATGTTTTAAATTAAATTAATATATAATTATTACATCAAGATTATAAAAATTAAAGGGTAATTAATTTAATGATGAAATCATCATTTTAGAGCTTTATATATGACTATATAGATAGATTTATATTTATAATAGTTTTATAAGTTCTTGCTTTAAAACACCAATTACTAGTAATTATGCTTTAAAACACCAATTACTAACATAAATCTAGGTGGTTCAAGCTTTTATGTGTAATCAAGGCAGAAATGGATAGAGTGCTAAATGATAGGCAAATAACACATGGCAACAACTCGGATCCATTAAACCATTCATGACCACAACCTTTGATTCCTTATATCTATTGTCACATAAACGTCAACCACGAAATTGACCTCAAAGAATTAAACACCACAGAAGAAATTACAACACTACCCCTCATTTGCCATGTAATCAATCTAAATAGATCAACCTTCCACGTGGTCCAATAACATTTCACTATCCTCAAACACTTGGCCAATAATATTCAACGTTTGGATTTTGCATTGTATCACCTCAAAAATTTTCCTCCATATTATTCCTACCATCACACCAAGTATTATTCATCAACCATCATTCTTACTAATAATCCTCCATTTCCAAGTTCAATATTTTCTTTGAAAATGGCTTCTAATGCATTAATGAGCTGCGGTATGGCGGCCGTATGCCGCCCTTCGATGTTGTCTTCTTCTAAATCAAGATTCGCAACGGCTGTGCCACTTTCGGGTGTGGCCACTAATGCATCTCGGGTTTCCATGGCCGCTAACTGGATGCCCGGTGAACCACGACCACCGTACCTAGACGGATCTGCACCCGGGTAAGTACTAATTAAGAGTTCATTTTCTTTTAAAGTGACTGAATATTCTATTCGAAATATAATGTAATATTCCATTAAAAATGAATTAAGGCAGTGTTTCATGAATGATAACATAATAAGTTATAGAGAAACGTTGTACCTTAAATAGATATCATAACAAATGACTTGAAATAAATATGGTTAATAGAGGAGTAATTTTTATCTACTTTGTGAAAATGTTGTTACTACTAAACTTTTAATTTGTTTGATTGAATTAATCTTCAAGTAGTTTAAAAAGAACTTATGTAGTGTCTAGTGCAACAAAGAGTCTTTAAATCTTGTTTTTGTATGTTTCAGGGATTTCGGGTTCGACCCACTTCGTCTCGGTGAGGTCCCAGAGAACCTTGAAAGGTTCAAAGAGTCCGAGCTCATTCACTGCAGATGGGCTATGCTTGCAGTTGTATGTCATTTGCTAAACCCATTTCTCTTATCTTTGATACCTCATTTTAAAACATAACTTGTATTGTATTGTATTGTTTTAACATATTATGCAAAGTTCTCAAAGTGTATTAACTCTTATGTGCTATAGCGAAAATAGTTATCATGTGGAAAAAAATGGTGCAAGACATAAAATTAGTATCCAAGTTCTAATGATTTTAATATTTGCAGCCCGGGATCTTGGTACCCGAAGCCTTAGGATTGGGCAATTGGGTAAAAGCACAAGAATGGGCTGCCCTTCCCGGAGGACAAGCAACGTACCTAGGAAACCCTGTTCCATGGGGCACCCTACCCACCATTTTGGCAATCGAATTCCTCTCTATTGCCTTCGTAGAGAACCAAAGAAGCATGGAAAAAGACCCCGAAAAGAAGAAATACCCAGGTGGCGCTTTTGACCCATTGGGCTACTCAAAAGACCCAAAAACATTCGCCGAGAACAAAGTCAAAGAGATCAAAAACGGTAAAATTCTAGGCACTAAACTTTTAACTTTATGAATTATTATGTTAACATGTAGTATAATTAAGATTTGTGACTCGTTTTGTGAAATGTAGGACGCTTGGCGTTGTTGGCATTTGTGGGATTCTGTGTGCAACAATCGGCTTACCCTGGTACCGGACCTTTGGAGAACTTGGCAACCCATTTGGCTGACCCATGGCACAACAACATCGGAGATGTCGTTATTCCTAAAGGAATTTTCCCAAACTAAATTTAAGCCGCCTCTTGTGTCCGAATTCATATGTAAAATCCATGTCGATCGATCTGTAATGAAATGAACTTATATTAGTGTTGAACTTGCTATTCTGAACTTGACAGTTAATGGAAACTTTTTGTTGTATATTTGATCATATTTCAAAGATTATATTCATGGCGATACAGGTATAGATACATATCCTGTCAGTAATGATAATTAAAGTTCAAACCCTGCTGTTTCGTTCACGGCTAGGTTGTGACCGAGTTAGTTGATTTATCGGCGAGATATGACTGATTAACCGAAACATTCCATACAAACTCAAAATTCCAAACATGAACGAACGTTTTTAGTTGATCTTCACATATTTAAACCACATTACTTCATGAACAGCACAAATATACACCACAATAAACTAAACTAACCATTTATTCATGAAAATTCGTAAAAAACATCATGCACACCACCTGTTCGATAAAATGCAAATACTAATCTTGAAATATAAATCAATATAATCGAATCTGACTTGGTTTTCACCTCGTATGTGGGCATTTGAATGCTTGTATAGGCTCTCAATTGCAAGATCCTCGGTTAGTAGTGGCGCATTTGACGTAGAATGATATGGATCTGCGTATGATACGGATTTGTATGCTCGAGATAGTCTATCTATCTATACGTATATAAAAACAAACTGCTCCGTATTTTATTTCCAACCAATTACGTAGAGGAAATTGATTTCTCTGGTGCGTCAGTTTATTTATTAAATAAAAAAGATACATCTTGAAATAAATATTAAGTCAACGAAGTAGTGGAATACTTTGTTCATGCCTAAAAAAGTTATCTGGATCGAACTCTGTTTTGACCTTGGCCAACCTCATGAAATTATGTTTATAGTATCTTGTTCCCCATGAAGCTGCCTTAACAAAGCTTGTATTATCTCCATTTTTTAAATTCATTCCAAGATCAAGATCTCTATAATTCACGATCAAGATCTCTATAATTCACATAAGCTTCTCTTGGATTGTTTGAAGCAAATTGACCCATGTACTTATAAAGATTTCTGATCCACTTATAATGCTTCTTCATGGCTTTATCATCAATATTCATTGTCCAAATGTTTACATACTGAATCTTAAACAGAACACCTTTTCTATGTGGAAATGGTGTTGATGATTCTGATATTCTTCCCATCATTCCTCCATATGGATTCCATATCATCAATGGGTTGTCTTCTTTCATGAATCTCTTCCAAATTCCTTCCATTCCCGATTCTGGAATCGGAGTTCTCACGAAATCTGATTTGGCTTTGAAGTAGGTCAAAAAAGCTGGTTTTCCAGTTAGGAGGAACGAGGTGGGGACGGTTTTGGGGAAACCGGCAATGAACATGACGGATTCAAGCCAACTCATTTCCCAACAATCGGTTCGCTGCAAACCCAACTCTGGAAAACTCTTGTCCATGATCTGGAGGAGCTCGTCGGCTCCTCCAAGGAAGAGTGTGTTGTACGCTGTCTGTATTGTGCTTTTATTAGTTGTACCTACAGCTTTTTAGATAAAAACTCTCATCCAAAGACCATCATTTTCAAAATGTGGAGCCACTTGTTGCCATTTGTATAGAGTTTTGGTGGCACCTTGTTCCAATGTTCTTGCAACATTGAAAACCGTAACAGTGGTGGGTACTGGTACCAATTTTAGTTTCTAAGAAACAATAACTCCATAATTGCCCCCGCCACCGCCACGAATTGCCCAAAAAACATCTTCCCCCATTGCTTTTCTATCGAGGATCTCTCCTTTTGCGTTGATGATTATCGCATCTAATGTGATGACCCGGGAATTTCCGACCAAATTTAAACTTAATCTTTATTTGATTTCGACACGATAAGCATAATCTGTAATGTCGAGTCTCAAAAACTTTGAACTGTGTTCATGTATACACTTGACCTTTGACTAACCCCGACGATTCACGAACAATTGTTGCTAATAAATATGTATATATGTATATATATAAATATAAATATATGTGTATGTATAATAATATGAAATAATAAAAATACAAATTAATCAGTAGAATTAAAATATAAAATAAAATATAGAATAATTAAGTTATTATTGAAATAAATATATATATATATATATATATATATATATATATATATATATATATATATATATATATATATATATATATATATATATATATATATATATATATATATATATGACTTCCATATACAATTAATATTACATGTATATTGTAAAATACATAAAATGTATAAATATTAAATATTCAGAAAATGTTATTTTATATATATTAAAATGACACCTGAAAATTTATATGTTAAATGTAATTGCAAGTTTAGATATAGTATTATATCAATATTATTATTATTACTTTCATCATTATTATTAAAACTGATATTAATATTATTATTTGTAATATTAATATTTTATAATATATAATATGTAGTTATGAAATGTAAGATGTAAAAATTGTTATGTTGTTATTATTATTATTATCATAATAATATCAATATTATTATAATTAGTATTATTATTAGTACCACTAATAATATTTATTATTATAATTATTATTAATATCATTTTTAGTATTATTTGATAATATTAATATTATTATATTTATTATTAATACAATTATTAATAGAATTTTAATTAATATAATTATAATTATTAATTATTAATATATATTATGGAACGTATCCAATTGAGATCTGAATTTGTTACATGTAACTTTCAATGGACTGTATTATCTTGTTTCTATCCCCAATCTTGACTCAAATACTAGAAAACATCCAAAATCAGTTAGGGATACATATCAAACTTTATTTTTTTGTCTGCTAGAGAAAATGGGTCGATCCCTTCCAATTCTATAAATCAGGCGATATTATACAGCTGGGTAACAATTTATTTTTTTCAATTTCTCCACCCTTATTATCAAACTACAACTTCCTATAATTGAATTATAATTGTTACAACAATTTTGTTTTTTTTTTTACAGCACGATACCTCTGTATATCATCTTTTTAGCAAAATCTCGAATTCAAAACAATTTCTAAAATCTAATAATGTAAAGTTGTTAGGAATCATACGTATAAACTTTCTTCAAAATCTAAAGTCTCAATTCGTCATATTGAGCTTGAATTTTCGAGTCAAATTTATGAGGTCATAAGTCAAACTTTTTGTTCATTAAGAAATTTGATTTCGTTTTGATGTTTCAATCTCAATTGATGATTCCTAAAGTTTATATATATGATTAGAAAACTAATTCATGTAGAAACTTTTGTTCAAAACGATCTCCAATTCACAATCAATATTTTTTTTTTACAAGTGACGAGCAACAGCGGGTTTTTTGATTTTTTTTTTTCGTACTAACCTATTTAAACCTTCTTATGGAACGTTCTATTACAATTATGTTAAATGAAAACCGCAAGGATCAATAATGGTTGTTACCACTACCTGTCGAACTGTTTTTGGAGAAGAAGGAAATAAAAGGAAAACAGAAAAATAATACGATTTATATATAATTATGTTGTGCATATAATCAGAGAAACAGAAGTGGTGGAGTGGTGTTGTGTGTTTGTGTATGAGCGGGAGGTCTCGGGTTCGATTCTCTTATGGGGCACTTTTTTTGAGAAAAACGTTTTTAAAGGGTAATATATATTTTTACCTTCATTTCCATCATTATTATTATTATATTTATTATTATTATTATTATCATTATAATTATTATTGTTATTGTTATTATTATTATTATTATTATTATTATTATTATTATTATTATTATTATTATTATTATTAATTATGGTTATTAGTATTAAGTAAATTGTTATTATTATTATTAACATTAACACAAGTTATATCATTATCATTATTATGATAGTTATTATTACTAACTATATTAGTAAAATCACTTAAAATTAGAAGTATTATCATCATTAGTATTATTATCTATAGTATTATTATTATTGTATTATTTTTGTTAGTAATATTACTATGATTACAAGAATATTAAACATGTTAATTTATAATAAAAGGTGTTATGATAAAGATTAGGAAATTTATATTAAATATATGAATACATGTAGATTATGGGTATGAATACAAATTAATGTTAAAAGAAACTATAGACATTAGCTTATAAATTAAAACCGAAGGTTATGATTATTATAACTATGAATATACGGTTTTAATAATATTATTGAGATTAAAAATATAGAAATTTTGGGATATAAATATTATTATGAAAATGATTAAAATATTATATAAAGTATGTTTTAAAGGAATTATTATCATTAATATTAACATTGTTATTTTAATACAATTTAGTATTATCATTATTAATATCATTATTAACATTATTATTATCACTTTTAATCATTTTTATATATATTCAATATTATTACTAATGTTAGTATTATCATAATTATTAACTTCAACCAAGTGATTCGCATATAAAAGTATGTTTAACTTAACTGTATTAATATTATTATGACAAAAAAATGAAGATATATAAATAAATAATGAAACTTATAAATTAATTATATCACTAATAATAATGATATATATATTAAATCAATTACAATTATATATATTAATGAGTATACAATTGATATAGGTTCGTGAATCCGAGGCCAATCCTGCATTGTTCAATATAGTCATATGTATTTTTACTACAAAATACATTAGGTGAGTTTCATTTGCTCCCTTTTACTCTTTATATTTTTGGGCTGAGAATACATGCGCAATTTTTATAAATGTTTTTACGAAATAGACACAAGTAATCAAAACCACATTATATGGTTGAATGATCGAAATCGAATATGCCCCTTTTTATTAAGTCTGGTAATCTAAGAATTAGGGAACAGACACCCTAATTGACGCGAACTCTAAAGATAGATCTATAGGGCCCAACAAGCCCCATCCAAAGTACCGGATGCTTTAGTACTTCGAAATTTATATCATGTCCGAAGGAGGATCCCGGAATGATGGGGATATTCTTATATACATATTGTGAATGTCGATTACCAGGTGTTCACCATACGAATGATTTTTGTCTCTATGCATGGGACGTATGTTTATGAGAATTGGAAATATGAAATCTTGTGGTCTATTAAAATTATGAAATGATTCTTTATGATAAACTAATGAACTCACCAACCTTTTGGTTGACACTTTAAAGCATGTTTATTCTCAGGTATGAAAGAAATCTTTCGATGTGCATTAGCTCATATTAGAGACATTACTTGGAGTCATTCATGGCATATTTCAAAAGACGTTGCATTTGAGTCGTTGAGTTCATCAAGATTATTATCAAGTCAATTATAGTTAGATGTATTATGAAATGGTATGCATGCCGTCAACTTTCGATGTAATGAAAGATTGTCTTTTCAAAAACAAATGCAATGTTTGTAAATGTATCATATAGAGGTCAAGTACCTCGCGATGTAATCAACTGTTGTGAATCGTTTATAATCGATATGGACTTCGTCCGGATGGATTAGGACGGGTCTCTACATCTAACGCGCTATCAACTCCTAGCCCATATTTTCTCATTATGGCGCCATATGCTCCGCCAGTGATATGCCCACCAACCCCAAGGCTCGTGGAAAGCCCGGCCGCAATCCCATGTGTGTTGGTTTTCTCAGCTACTCGGTAATAAAGTTCACCAAGGGTGGCACCAGCCTCCACCCATACATACTTTTCTTCAAGATCCACATTAATGGCACGCATCTTTGACAAGTCAATGACAACAAACGGAGGATCCATAGCGGACGTATAAGAGATCCCTTCGTAATCATGACCTCCACTTCTAAAGCGAAGTTGAATACCAGACTTTTTGGCGCAAATGACGGTAGCTTGAATTTGGTATTGATCTAAGGGGGTGATTATAAGCCGAGGCTTCAGATTAGAAGGGGTAATGCAACGAAGATTTTCGGCTATGGTGTTTAGAATGAGTGTATAATTAGGGTTGTTTGGGGTGAAGTAAATGTTAGGGGTTTGCAGGATTGTAGTAGAAGAAAGGCATTGATCAAAGGAATCATAATGTTGACAAGATGAGAATTTAACAAGTGCAGATAGTATCAAAAGTATTTTAGCAATTCTGGAATGGAGAAAACTAGAAGACATTTTTGTTGCGGCAAAATTACAAGGGAAGCTATGGATTCATATTTGGGGCATGTTTGGCAGAAGTAGCTAGTAGTTGAAGCTGAAAGATGTTAGCTGAAAGATTGTAGATGTTAGCTGTTAGCTGTTAGCTGAAAGCTGGTATCTAGTAGCTGAAGCTTTTCCAATATATATTTTTGTTTGGCAAAGTAGCTGAAGCTGTTATAAAAATTATAAAATGACAAAAATAGACACGAAAAAAAAACACATAATAAAAAATATATCTTTATTGTAATATATATATATATATATATATATATATATATATATATATATATATATATATATATATATATATATATATATATATATACTCACGGCTAACGTGAATCTATTGGATCTATATACTTTATCCCTATCTCTATTGCATTATCATTACTATCTATTATTTATTATTATTATTATTATTATTATTATTATTATTATTATTATTATTATTATTATTATTATTATTATTATTATGTTATATTATATTAGATATAGATAAATATTTCAGTTGGATATATTCAAAAGTTGATGCTCCAGATATCTTTAATTTATGGATGATATTTTTTGGTAATAATTTGAAAGACTATTTAAGTAAAATATACACCAAAAAGCTCCTTTCCAAAATCAAACGCTACATCAAGAAGCGTTTTAATTAAGAGCTTTTTCAACTAACCAAAAGCTTTAAGCTTTTTGAACCAAACGAAGCTATTTATTTGATGGGAGCTTTTTTTTAAACGCTAAAAATCTAAAAGCTTCAAAAAGCTTCAAAAATCTCCTTGCCATATGAAAGATGAATTTTGCTTAAGTTGACCGAAATACAATGCACATTATGCAAACTAGTTTAATTGTTTTATAAGCAACATGATTTAAATATTATATATTAATATATTATTATTATTATTATTATTATTATTATTATTATTATTACTATTATTATTATTATATTATCATATATATATATATATATATATATATATATATATATATATATATATATATATATATTATATTGCAATAACCTTATTTCATTAGTTAATTATGTTTATACATTATATATTATATAGCCTAATAGATAATGTGGAGTCTCTTTACTCTAATGAACATGTGTTACTCTATTTTGTAATGAAATAAAACGGAAGTGGTACAGCTCTATTTTATATAAATTCTTTTTGGCAGAATACTAAGTGGTATTTGTTATAAGTCATGGTGGCCGACATATTATGTTAAAGTCAAAATTTGATTGATCAAATTCATGGAGATATTAATAATCCACCTAACTGCACAGTGAATTATTGTACTATAAATATGTGATCGATTGTAATCAGTAGGTGCACCAATTTTTACATATATAGATAAAGATATATTCCCTCTTCTCTCTTTAATAATCATTAATAGTTTATGTAACATCCCGCGTTTTTTCGTTAAATTTATTTTAACACCGTCTTTTTTTTAGATAATATCTTCCGTTATCTAAATTCGTACCTTTCGTTGACTAACGTTCTAAATATTTTCGTTATTTGGTTATAAAATCTCCCGGTTACTCTAGCGTTTTTAAGATATTCGTTCGGTTATTTCACGCACCCGCTTTGAAACTTGAGGGACCGAAGTTGCCAAGTGGGCAAACTAGTTGACTAGGTCAACTAGTCAACCCACTTTCCACCACCCATTCATTTCACCTCCACCTCTCATCTCTTTCTCTCTTTTCTCTACTTCCATTTTTGAACTCAAACACCCAAATCATTCATTCGTCATCTAAATTCGATCTAGGAGGCTTACAACAAAACAAATTACATATTCGTGATCCTCTCATCATCCTCTACACTTTGGTACCAATTTCATCTCCTTTGGGTAACATTTCTAAAACTCTAGATTTCTCTAATTCGTGTTTTTGACTTGAAATGGTGTTAGTTAGTGTCTATGGATCCTGTCTAGCATGAATATATGAATTATTTGCTCGATCTTGTTGTTTTGCATAAACTAGCATGAACTTAAAATGGGTGTGCTTAATCTTGAATTTTGGATGATTAAATGTTGTTTTAATGTTAAAGTTCATGTATTAAATGTGTTACTAGCATCATTAGCTTCATTTTGATGTGTATGTTGATTTAGAAAAGCTTCATTTACAAAATGATTGAATTCATGGTTTTGATTAGGGTTTGATGAACTTTGAAATGAACTTTTGATGTGTTGAACACTATGAAATTTTGTTAGTAAGTGTTTAATTGTATTGTATGTTTAATTACCTTCGAAACGGCATATCATATGTGTGGATTGAATTCCCGAGTCAAGAAATGCATTTTATGAACTTGAAACTTTGATTTTGAACATTTAACGATCATTCAACGAGGTTTTTGTTATTGTAAATGATGGATTTGAGTGATGATATGTGGTTAGTCGTATTACTCGTCAAAATACCTTTCCAACGGTATAAAATACGTGCTGTAAGTGTTTTCGGTTTGTTATTTATGCTTAAATGAAGTTGGTTGAGACTTGAACAATTGAAACAGCCCAGGCACCAGGCCACGCCCATTGTCGCGGCGCGGCCACCATATGTCGCGGCGCGACATTTTCCTTGTTTAGGGGCTGATCAACTTTGCTTTTATACGAAAAATTCTAACTATGCTACGCAACTCCGATTGACATGAAACTTGGCCAACATGCTTATATATGACTTCTAAGCTTAGAAAAATTGTCCGAGACCCGACCCGAACATGTTGACTTTTTCGTTGACTTTGACCGGACCAAGTTTGACTTTTATTCAAACTTAACCAAACACTTATGCAATCGTTCTAACGTGCTTTTATACTTATATCTTGCATGAAACTTGACAACGTGATTCACATGCTACATAATCGAGTCGTAGCGAGCCATAGGACTAATTGAATACATTTCGCCCGACCTTGTGTCGTAACCGGTTAATTGATACAACTTACTTGTTTAGGTCAAGACTAAGCAACTTTCATGCACACGTTTACTTTGTGAAGTTCATTTATACTCGTGCACTCAAGGTGAGATCATAGTCCCATCTTTCAACAATTTTTATACTTTAAATAATGGGATGAGAAACATATACAGTTTTATACTACATACTTTATACTTTGAACACAAGTACGGAAACAAACATTCCACAGCGAGTTAGAACAAAAAGCCTCAATTCAATTATCATTAGTTACACTTGCAGGGTGTAAGCGAGAACTTATATTATGTGATCACATGGGCTTGACGAGCCTCATTCGGACGGTTCGCTACCGTTAGCGGATAAAATATATTTTCGGGTTTAGTGTATGTTCTAACACTACGTAACAGGGTACAAAACAGTTAAGTCTTGATAATTGGGTGCTCGCGAACATACTTTTGGAATGCAAATGATTCAGATAATCAACGTTATGGAAATACAAAATCTTGTGGTTCAAAACAACGTTTACAAACACCTATGATTTCACCAACGTTTTTCGTTGACAGTTTTCTATATGTTTCTCAGATTCATGAATGGCTATTTGATACATGCTTCCGCGTACACTCATACTTGCTTGGGGTCAAGCATACATGCATACACTCTGATTACTTGCTTGGAGTCAAGCATACATACATACTTACGCTATTTATAGCAAACCGTGATTTTCAACTTATATTATGTCGCAAGTTGTTTCATTTATACTTTACTACTTTTGTAAACTTAAACTTGTTGTTGAACCGTTTGGTAAACTAAACTTTGTAAATCTTGTACGTTTCAAATGAATGCGATATAATTTTGGTCAAACGCGTCTCATTTAGGGACTATGACCACGTAACGGGACCTAAGTTAACGGCGCCGTCAATGACGATTTTATCGGGTCGTTACAGATAGTATCAGAGCGTTGGTTTTAGGGAAATAGGATATGCATTAGTGTGTCTGACAGAGTCGTTAGGACGCATTAGTGAATCTAGACTACAACCGGATAGTTAGCCATTGCATTATGACATACATTTGCTATAGATAGCACTTACTTGACTACTTGTGCATTATACTTGAATAATTCTTAGGCAAACTTCTTAATGGTACCAAACTTTCATCATACGAATCCGTATTCTGCCACTTTTTGGTGACATACGTAAATTCAAGATTCATACGCATAAAGATGACGACAACTTCATTAGTCACACTAGTTCGGGAACTCTGTCTCCTCGGTTGTTATTCGTCACCGTCCCGGCTTACTATCCACAAGTGTTGTAAAGTTACCACCACTACTTTAGATGAGTATCGTCATCACTACTTATCACTACGGTTGCGTACTACTCATTATCATACTTCGTTACTCTTTCCGTGCCTAAAGACATTATTGTTTGACTTGAACTGCATTGACGTGAACAATCATTTATACACTTCCCTCGGGGAACGCTTCTTTAGAGTTGCACTAATTCTTTCGATTCAATACGAGTCACGTTAGAGACGTCGTTACACTTTATTCATTTTAAATCTTCACGATTACACGAACTTGATTCTATGGAGTAATGTGGGAATGGAGGTATGAGTTGGCATAATATAACGACACTCGATCAACGTGGTTATATTATGGTAAGTCATACCAAAGTTCTAATGACTCTTGATGGTGATTGGACTCGATCAACCTAATCACCACCAAGTGCCATGTACATGACTTCATTTTTCTTGTTGGATATCCGAAAACTCCGAGAATACTGATAACAACCATACCCGGGACACATCGTCGATTATTGTCGAACCATATTTATGCTTCCGAATGAATGACAAATTCTTTCTACTACAACCATATGTTACACGTGTATACTATCTCATTTTCGCGCAGTTTTATCGACGAACTACAATATGCTTGATATGCTCACATCGAGGTGGAAATTTCTCTCGCATTACACTCGTACTTCCGTATAAGGAAATCCTTTATCTAAATTCTCAATGGAGAGAGAGACTCTTCACATTATACTAGTATTCACCAAGAGGAGGAATAGTCCTAACGAACGTTTTCAGAAACCAATAAGAAACTTGCTCTTACAAACGTTTCCGGAAACCGATAAATCTTCCGTGGCGCGAAATTCTTGAGGAACGAAAACTTGTTCAAATATATATCTTAAAGAAATGTACCTCGTTTCGGATCGAGAGTCTCGTTTCACTTCTAAATTTCGGAGTGCCTTACAAAAAGCCTCGGGACCACGTTTAAACATGAGTACAACACATCAACCACATCCCGAAGGACCAAACAAATGTACGATTCGAACCTTGGAAACCATAATACGAGTTTGTATTATCAACTTCAAATTTACTTGAGAAAAATATTTGCCTTTAGCTGAATTCTAGTACTACAATAATTTTCATTCGGGTATTAACGCCACACTTTTCGAAAACCCATATAGCCGCAATTATCGTTTTCGTAATCGTTGAACCAAAGTAGGCGACAAGCAAACTACCGGACCCAAACTCATTCATGAAATAACCATTAAGATTGTTTAAATCCAAGAGAGGCACAAGACGATCCGTAGTCGCCAAAAGAGCCTTGCAAATGTTAGATGTAAACCTCTCGATTTCCAAGTGGAAAACCGCGTAACGTTAAAAGTCGCACCTTGAGGAGGTGTAATCCGTTTCGGGAAACGTAGGAAGCTAAATCCGCGATACATTAATCCTTTTGAAATCTTGGGGCGTATTGGACCCGTTACTTACCGTTTCGAATTCCCAATTCAAACAAATTCCGTTCACCCTACATTCTGTGTATCAAACTTAAAGACGTGTCTTGCGAAACAAGAACTTGTTATCCTCTTCGACGAACTTACTATCGATGATAAACTTCACTTCCTAGGAGGACCGGTTGAAACTATGAATAGTGAAACCAAATTTCGAAACAAAGTAAAACCCCGATTTTTGAAGTTTGTTGAAATACCCAAAGAAGTACCTTCACTTATCCATAGAATTGGTAACGCAAGATCTCGAGGTAGAAACGACAACTACTACTTCCAACTAAATTTCGGGACGAAATTTCTTTTAAGGTGTAGGTAATGTAACATCCCGCGTTTTTCCGTTAAATTTATTTTAACACCGTCTTTTTTTTTATAGATAATATCTTCTGTTATCTAAATTCGTACCTTTCGTTGACTAACGTTCAAAATATTTCCGTTATTTGGTTATAATATCTCCCGGTTACTCTAGCGTTTTTAAAATATTCGTTCGGTTAATTCACGCACCCGCTTTGAAACTTGAGGGACCGAAGTTGCCAAGTGGGTAAACTAGTTGACTAGGTCAACTAGTCAACCCACTTTCCACCACCCATTCATTTCACCTCCACCACTCGTCTCTTTCTCTCTTTTCTCTACTTCCATTTTTGAACTCAAACACCCAAATCATTCATTCATCATCTAAATTCGATCTAGGAGGCTTACAACAAAACAAATTACATATTCGTGATCCTCTCATCATCCTCTACATTTTGGTACCAATTTCATCTCGTTTGGGTAACATTTCTAAAACTCTAGATTTCTCTAATTCATGTTTTTGACTTGAAATGGTGTTAGTTAGTGTCTATGGCTCGTGTCTAGCACGAATATATGAATTATTTACTCGATCTTGTTGTTTTGCATAAACTAGCATGAACTCGAAATGGGCGTGCTTAATCTTGATTTTTGGATGATTAAATGTTGTTTTAATGTTAAAGTTCATGTATTAAATGTGTTACTAGCATCATTAGCTTCATTTTAATGTGTAGATTGATTTAGAAAAGCTTCATTTACAAAATGATTGAATTCATGATTTTGATTAGGGTTTGATGAACTTTGAAATGAACTTTTGATGTGTTGAACACTATGAAATTTTGTTAGTAAGTGTTTAATTGTATTGTATGTTTAATTATCTTCGAAACAGCATATCATATGTGTGGATTGGATTCCCGAGTCAAGAAATACATTTTATGAACTTGAAACTTTGATTTTGAACATTTAACGATCATTTGACGAGGTTTTTGTTATTGTAAATTATGGATTTGAGTGATGATATGTGGTTAGTCGTATTACTCGTCAAAATACCTTTCTAACGATATAAGATACGTGTCGTAAGTGTTTTCGGTTTGTTATTTATGCTTAAATGAAGTTGGTTGAGACTTGAACAATTGAAACAGCCCAGGCACCAGGCCACGCCCATTGTCGCGGCGCGGCCACCATATGTCGCGGCGCGACATTTTCCTTGTTTAGGGGCTGATCAACTTTGCTTTTATACGAAAAATTCTAACTATGCTACGCAACTCCGATTGACATGAAACTTGGCCAACATGCTTATATATGACTTCTAAGCTTAGAAAAATTGTCCGAGACCCGACCCGAACACGTTGACTTTTTCGTTGACTTTGACCGGATCAAGTTTGACTTTTATTCAAACTTAACCAAACACTTATGCAATCGTTCTAACGTGCTTTTATACTTATATCTTGCATGAAACTTGACAACGTGATTCACATGCTACATAATCGAGTCGTAGCGATCCTACTAATTGAACACATTTCGCCCGACCTTGTGTCGTAACCGGTTAATTGATACAACTTACTTGTTTAGCTCAAGGCTAAGCAACTTTCATGCACACGTTTACTTTGTGAAGTACATTTATACTCATGCACTCGAGGTGAGATCATAGTCCCATCTTTCAACAACTTTTATACTTTAAATCATGGGATGAGAAACATATACAGTTTTATACTACATACTTTATACTTTGAACACAAGTACGGAAACAAACATTCCACAGCGAGTTAGAACAAAAAGCCTCAATTCAATTATCATTAGTTACACTTGCAGGGTGTAAGCGAGAACTTATATTATGTGATCACATGGGCTTGACGAGCCTCATTCGGACGGTTCGCTACCGTTAGCGGATGAAATATATTTTCGGGTTTAGTGTATGTTCTAACACTACGTAACAGGGTACAAAACAGTTAAGTCTTGATAATTGGGTGCTCGCGAACATACTTTTGGAATGCAAACGATTCAGATAATCAACGTTATGGAAATACAAAATCTTGTGGTTCAAAACAACGTTTACAAACACCTATGATTTCACCAACGTTTTTCGTTGACAGTTTTCTATATGTTTCTCAGGTTCATGAATGGCTATTTGATACATGCTTCTGCATATACTCATACTTGCTTGGGGTCAAGCATACATGCATACACTCTGATTACTTGCTTGGAGTCAAGCATACATACATACTTACGCTATTTATAGCAAACCGTGATTTTCAACTTATATTATGTCGCAAGTTGTTTCATTTATACTTTACTACTTTTGTAAACTTAAACTTGTTGTTGAACCGTTTGGTAATCTAAACTTTGTAAATCTTGTACGTTTCAAATGAATGCGACATAATTTTGGTCAAACGCGTCTCATTTAGGGACTATGACCACGTAACGGGACCTAAGTTAACAGCGCTGTCAACGATGATTTTGTCGGGTCGTTACAGTTTATAGCCAAAAGCCATCCACAAAAGGTAGTTATAAACACCTAAATTATAACACATTATCAGCACGATTATCTCAACATTTATAATATGGTTGGCTCTGCCACCTAAATAATATATGATCGGTTATACCGCCTAAATAATATATGGTCGACACTGTCGCGTAATTTACATTTATGTTATCTAACATTTATTTCTGAATACTAACATTTACATTTATGATATCTAATATTTATTTCTGAATACTAACATTTACATTTATGTTATCTAACATTTATTTCTGAATACTAACATTTACATTTATGTTATCTAACATTTATTTCTGAATACTAACATTTACATTTATGTTATCTAACATTTTTTTCTGGTTACTTACATTTATTTATTACATACTAATGTTTATTCTTAAAACTATTAGTTATACATAGTACGTTTATTTTTATCTCCGTATTTATACTAATTAAATTTTTTTATTAAAATTATTTTAATACAACGGCAACATAACGGTCGTTAATATTAATTAACAACGATACAACGGTCATATATATACATAATGGTTGTTAACATCAATTGACGACGTTACAACGACTATATTTTTCAAATATAAATTAAATATCCCCGTTTTCACATTTTCACAAATCAATCTTCATTTTCTCAAATTACTACTCTCTAATTGTTTTTAAAAAAAGATGATTAACTCAAGGATGATTTTCCCTACTGTATTGGTCATAATAGCTATCATCCTTGTTGCTTGTACACCACTAGATGAACCTATATTCTATCCTTCCCTTATGGTTTTATTATTTGTAATCATACCATTATTCTGTTGTTTGCTACTTATGAATCTAAACTAATTCCAATTTCATGTTGTTATTTGTCTATAAAAAAAATTGATTATGATTATGATTATGATTTATGTTGTTCATCTTTCTGAAAATAGAAAATGTCAAACTTATCAAAGCTTGAGTTTTATGCCTTAGACGTATCCTGATGATTCATATTATAGGCTTTGCTTATCGTGTCAAAATGAATTTATTAAAATAGTTCAAAAATTTTGAGACTCCACATTATAGGCTTTGCTTATCGTGTCGAAATCATGTAAAGATTAAGTTTAGATTTGATCGGAAATTTCCGGGTTGTCACAGTACCTACCCGTTAAAGAAATTTCGTCCCCGAAATTTGATCGAGATCGTCATGGCTAATAGTAAGAATGTTTTCCTGAAGAATATGAGCTGATAAATAGAGTTTTATTACTATTGAGTAACATGGATAAGATAATTCGATTACTCGAAGAGTATAAGTGAAGCTACCGCAAAAGTTTGAAATAGAGGAATAGAGATTCATCTTAACTTTTGACGTAGTCATGGTTGATTTCCGGAATTTAAAGGATTTAGAAGAATTTCTTGGAAATCTATAAAATCTGATTCTTCGGAATTTAAGGAAATTAGGATTTTCTTTAATTAAATGCAATCATCTATCTCGATTGCTCTGTCGGATATTTTACTATAAATCCACTCCCTTCGTTTCCTTACAACTTACACCTTCTATTCTTTCTCCCTCAACTCATATTTTAAAGCATTCATCAGTATGCTCCATCCAGTACTGATTCTGGATATACTCCTAACTTTCATATCTGTTATTCTTCTTTTTCATCTACCACCTGAGGATTTTGTTTATTTCTACTATTACCTTGGGGTTATAGTAATTTTAATTCTCCCATGCCTTTACGTGGCAATACGTATTGATATGTATGGTTTGTAATTTATGTGTTTCTGACAAGCTTTATATTTTCTTTTATATTCAAGAGTTCCATACTTTTGTCTCCTCTTCCCGACTTCAAGTCAAGCGAATAATGGTCCAAATTCGTAGGTATGAAGTTTCGGATGAACATGACTAATGTTCTAAGAAAGAAACAGTAATAGTACAATCTAACTTGTCAAATTACCAGAATTCAAGGGAAAAGATAGAACTATTAGGAAGATATATTCTCGATATGTTTGGAGATTTGGTAGAATGTAAGAGTCGTGTAACATGACACATGATGACGTTAGGATCTATGAATCATCACGTTCCATTAGAAACTCAGCATGACTTACTGTAATATAATCACGTTGATTAAGTGTCATTATATTATACTAACTCATGCTTCAGTTACCAACACTACTTCAAAAACATTCAAATTTTAAATTCGAATTTTTCAGAATTTAGAAACTAAATTAGTTTCCTTTCTGATGTAACACTGATATCGTGATGAGATAAATGATTTCAGATAAGAATAGTTATGAAAATATCTTCAGAAATATCGAGGATATTTATAATGAAAGATACGATGATATCTTAGAATTTCTAATATCGCAGGATGATGATGAAGATTGTCTGTAAAAGTTTAGAGTAAGGAGCAAGATATTCATTAATAACTTCAGCAGATACTGAATCATTTGAATTCTTTGAAGGTAAGTTTAATCTTTGTGATTTGTCCACGGCTTCCTTCATAGTTTCGCATAATCCGCTTTTCGGTACTAAATTTTCTATTGAGCGTTTCCAATAATCCATTCTTTATTATCATACTTTCGACGGTTAAAGTCATTTACAGTTTTTGTTGCTTCCTTCAACTTTTTCAAAGTTCGGAGTATTGTTTCGTAGAATGGGTGCTTTTCAGAATTTCAGAATGGAAGATCATATTCTAAGAGATAAATTTTATGCATATAACTGCTGATGTAGACATGCTGTGAGTTTTCAAAGTACTGATTGCTAATTCCTGATGATTCATATGGTAATTCTCGTTATTGGATGTGGATGAGTATATGATAAGGTTTTGATGAACAAATATAATGGTTCCTCGGAGAGGCTTAAGCTAATGAGTAATGAAGTTGCTGGTAAGTTTCCTGCTAATGTGGTGGAATATAAACGGTTCTTCGGTAATGATGATGAAGGGGTAATCTTTATAATAAGGTTTTTTCGAATGAAAAGTTGAAGCTGATTTGCTGGATCTGTGACAAAATTGGCTAATTTGAAAAAGAATTGCAATGTTATTTTCGGTAATAACAATGCCAAAGGAGATAGCACAGATACGTGCTAAACGTTTACTCAGGTTCCGAGTGTTTTCAGGTGCATAACTATATGCTTCAATCTTTTCTTCCGTAGATGAAGTGCGGTTGGTTCATCCTCTCGATTGAGGTGTTTTCAAGAATCATGAAAGGTTTGAATGTAGATTGTAATCGTCAAGATACAAATGAGGTTTAAGATGAGATCAAGTGGCAAACTTGAAGAAATGTTTAGTTTCATATGTTATAATCAATATTTTAATTCATTTTAATTGTCCAATGTTGGTAGTCCATAGTTAGTAAGTCTCAGACTCGATCACAACTCAAAGTATATATATTATTTTAGAATCAACCTCAACCCTGTATAGCTAACTCGATCATTATCGCATATAGAGTGTCTATGGTTATTTCAAATAATATATATAGATGAGTAGATATGATATGTCAAAACATTGTATACGTGTCCCGATATTTAAAATGCGTAAATAACAGTATTTAAATGATGATAAATAAAGTGCGTAAAATAAATAACAGAAATTAAATGACGATAAATAAAATTGCGAGAATTAAAATTGCAATAATTAAATTACGATAAATAAATGTAATAAGGAATTAACAGTTAGCTAGGAATAGTTAGCTAGGATTTTGTTAGCGTGGATCCTTAACAAATTTTCTCATAGTTAATTTATTTGTTTCTAACAAATTTAATTTTTGTCCAATGTTTTCTTCATTATGCCACTTGTTGGATTCTGATAGGTCAAAATCTAAATATGAAATTGAATGAAAATGATTATTCTGTGGTGAACGGATTCGTATATCTGTGAATGTAAGTAGGATAGTAAATGACTATTGAATCAGATTGAAAGAATGTACAGTGTAACTATTAATGTGAAATCTAAATATTCCTCGGGTATTACCTACCCGTTAAAATATTTTCACCATTAACAGTTTGTACAAAAGAATTTTTAATTACAATCTTTATGAAAACATATATACATATATATTTTCTTCAGATGTAATCATGGATTTAATGAGTTAATATGATATTAAACTCATTTGATTTACCGTTAGAACAAGAATATATAATCTCTAAAACATTAGAGATTACATAATTGTCATGTCGTACGAAGATAAATGATGTAGAACGTCATGTAGAACGAAGATAATCGATGTAGGACATCATGTAGTATGATGATTATGCTGGAGGTACAGACTGTGAGTTTGAGACGTGTAGTGTTGAGGCTTGTACTGCGGATGTTGTTGTTGGTGGTACTGGTGCTGCCGGTGCTGTTGCTAAAGCTGGTAGGTTTTGCACCACATTTTCCAAATTGATTACTCGAGCGCGAAGCTCGTTGACTTCTTCCATTACTCCGGGATGATTGATGGTCGGAACGAGCGGATGAATAAGGTTTAGAATTGTGGATAGAATATAATCGTGTTGAGCTACTCTAGAAATGAGGCTGAAAATGATGTTTTGGATAGGTTTGCCGGTAAGTGCTTCAGGTTCTTCACCAAGAGGTGAATTCGGTTGGTGGAAGGGATCGCCTTCTTCGCGTCTCCATTGATTAAGTATACTACGAACCCATCCCCAATTCATCCAGAATTGGTGATGACTAATTTGTTGGTAACATTCCAATTATACTGCTTTCGGAGCTCAAGTGTGTTTCCATATCGGAATAGCTGTCAGAATCCGAGGAACTTGAACTAGTGACGAGTTCCATTTCGTACTATTGAATAACAGATTATTCGATATGAAATGATTTTCGGCTATCGGATGGTATTCTAATTACATAGAATATATATATATATATATATATATATATATATATATATATATATATATATATATATACACACACACACATATATAACAAAAGATTTTGTAGATTACGGAGGGATTTATTGAATATGTCAGGCAAAGTTTACAGTAACAGATACGCTAAGATATGAATTTTTTCTATACACTATTCATGCAATCAATGCAGTAAGATGTGTCTAGACTAGGAATGATAAGCAGATAATTTCTAAGGATGATAAGCAGGAAATTTTCGACACGAAATGATAAGCAAAACTTTTGACATGCAGACACGGTCGAAGTCCAGACTCACTAATGCATCTAAACAACTATCAGTTAGACACACTAATGCAAGACCTGGTTCGCTAAGACCACCGCTCTGATACCACATGAAGCGACCCGTCCTAATCCATAAGGACAAATACAATAACATACGGTTACATTGCGAGGTATTTGACCTCTATATGATACATTTTACAAACATTGCATTCGTTTTAAAAAGACAAACTTTCATTACATCAAAAGATGACAGGTATGCATACCATTTATAAGTAATCGTTCGTGAATTGTCGGGAACAGTCAAAGGTCAAATGAATTTATTAAAATAGTTCAAAATTTTTGAGACTCCACATTATAGGCTTTGCTTATCGTGTCAAAATCATGTAAAGATTAAGTTTAAATTTGATCGGAAATTTCTGGGTCGTCACATGATTGCAGCTAATAGCAAGACCATTGATAATGAGAACAAACTAAAAATATATTATATAATTAATATAAATTATATATATATTATATATTAATATAAAAATACGTCGACAAACTAAAAACCAAACAAGTGTGAGCTGGATCCTCCAGCCATGCGATCGCATGGCCAAGGAGGCTAAACCTCATGCGATCGCATGGGGTACTTTTTCAGCTGAGGTCCTATAAATTCAAACGATTTCAGTGCTGTTTTCCTCACATTATTCTTAATATTACTCCGTAATTATTTATTTATATTATTATTATTATTATTATTATTATTATTATTATTATTATTATTATTATTATTATTAAGATTAATATTATTATTAATCTTATTATTATTTGTATTATTAATTAGTATTATACATAAAATACTACGACGAGGTCATGAGCGTGTCACTTTAAAAATGGGTTTCGAGTGGGATAGAGCTAAGGAAATTATGGGTTATAATTATGGAGGTTATGGGTAATATTCGCAAGTTAAACCTAGTGTTTATCATCTCTGTTACGTCTACATACTTTTCTACAATATTGAATCTCAATATTGATACGTAAGCATTCATATTTTATCTTTTAATTGTGTATCCATGTCTAGTGCTCGAGTATATATATTTATACATGCTTGTATGCTAAATTTCGTCGTTAAACAGTTATGATGAATCACGAAGTAAATACATATATTACTGATAAAAGGTATATGATATGCATTTTTTCGGAAAGCTGGCGAAAAATCAATAACTTTTCATTTAGATATCGAATAGTTTCGATGAACGGATTAAAAGATATGATCAACTGAATTATAATTGACGTTAATTGGAATTACTTTTGAATCTGCAATTAATATTTAAACAACTTGTTTGTAAGATTGATAAATTGGATTTTTGAATACTACCAACCGAGTAAACGAATCCTTATATAAGGTACGTCTCGTTTTGTTGAACTATTTTCAAAATTGACTTTTTGAAACGACTTTGGATAACTTTTGTATGTCGATCTCGAGCATTAGAATTGTGATACACTATGACCTGACCTAGCTTGATAAACATTTATTGACCAACATATGTTCTCTAGGTTGAGATCTACGGTTATTTGGTAATCCGAGTTTCGGTCACATTTTGGTGAACGACTTTATATGATGCTAAGGTGAGTTTCATTTGCTCCCTTTTTAATTGCTTTTGCAATCTAAATTTTTGGTCTGAGAATACATGCACTTTATTTTAGACATAATGGATACAAGTACATACTAAATTCTACACCGAGTTTGAACCAAAAATCCCTTAGCTTTTGTAACTAGTAACTGCCGGTTATAAGAACTGGTGGGCGCGAGTAGTTATATATGGATCCATAGGGCTTGATATCCCCGTCCGAGCTAGAGCGCTAGCCTTTTAACGGACGTATGCTATTTGAGAAGCGTACACGTTGGTTTGCATGTATTATTAAGATGATTATACAAAGGGTATAAATTATATACATTAAGTTTAGTTACCAGGGTGCTCAATTTCGTAGAATATTTTGATAAACGTTTCTGGATGAAACAACTGAAATCTTGTGATCCACCTTTATATACAGATTATGCGAAACACTAAAACTATGAACTCACCAACCTTTGTGTTGACACTTGTTAGCATGTTTATTCTCAGGTTCCCTAGAAGTCTTCCGTTGTTTGCTTATATGTTAGACAAGCTATGTGCATGGAGTCTTACATGGCACATTTATTAAGGAAACGTTGCATTCACCAAATCATCACCATGTATCTTATTTTGACTGCATTGTCAACGGAAGTACTATTGTAAACTATTATTTACGGTGATTGTCTATATGTAGAAATCATCAGATGTCGAAAACCTTTGATTTAAATATTCATTTATGGTATGCCTTTTCAAAAGAATGCAATGTTTACAAAACGTATCATATAGAGGTCAAATACCTCGCAATAAAATCGATGAATGACGTGTTCGTCCATATGGATTTGGAGCGATCGTCACAGTTGGTATCAGAGCGTTGGTCCTAGCGAACCAGGTCTTGCATGAGTGTGTCTAACTAATAGTTGTTAAGATGCATTAGTAAGTCTGGACTTCGACCATGTCTGCATGTTAAAAGTTTCGCTTATCATTTCTTGTCTGAAATTACATGCTTATCATTCTTAAGTCTAGACACATTTTTCTGCATTTATTGCATAAATAGTGTATAGACAAAAATTCATATCTTAGCGTATCTGTTACTGTAAACTTTTCCTAACATCTTCTGAAAATTTCTCCTTGATTTATGGAATTTGGTATTATATATACATATGTAAATTATGTATTTAAGAATACCAAACTAAATTCTATAATCTAATTCATATCAAAAATCATCTCCCTAATTATACAAGATGGATCCCGTATCTAGTTCAAATTCCTTAAACTCTGACAGCTATTCCGATATGGATATTCACCTGAATTCCGAAGACAGTGTAACCGGAATGGATCAACCAATTAGCCATCATCTATTCTGGATGAATTGGGGATGAGTTCGTAGTCTACTTAATCATTGGAGATAAGAAGAAGGTGATCCCTTCCATCCACCACATTGCCCTCTTGGCGAAGAACCTGAAGCACTTACCGGCGAACCTGTTCGAGACACCATTTTCTCTCTCATTTCCCGAGTATCTCGTCACTATTATATACTATCCCATATTCTAAATCTTATTCATCCGCTCGTCCGAACTGCCAATCATCCCAGTACAATAGAAGAAGTCAACGAACTTCGCGCTCGGGTAGTGGCTTTGGAGAATATGTTGCAAAGATTACAAACACCAGCAGCAGCACCAGCAGCATAACCGGTTTCACCATCATCAACACCACCGGAATCATTACCACCACCAACAACCACATCCGCATCACACACCTCAACATCACAATCTGTACCTCGAACATCAACGTCATACGCCCCATAGATACCAAGGAATACCAACAACAACAAACGATGAAGTATTGATTCATAACTTCATCGAAGAAATATTCTGCAGAGAATATGTAGTGTCAAAATTTTTTAGAGATTATTCATTTCTAGTTCCAGCTGAAAATTAAATGAGCTTAATATTAACTCATTAAATCTGTATTACATTTGAAGAAAATATACATACTAATATTTTCATAAAAATTGTGATAAAATTCTCTTGTACAAAATATTATTTGTGAAACATTTAACGGGTAGGTAATACCCAAAAGAAATATAAATTCACAAATAATATGTTACATTCTTTGAATCTGATTCAGCAATCATCAACTATATTCACTACTTTCACAACAATATACATTCTTTCATAGAAATCAAAACAACCATTCGCATCCAAATTTGATTACATATTCTGATTTTAAAAAAAAATCAGAATCCAAGCCCAGATTTAATAAAAAAACATCACTCTTAGATTCTTACATCTTTTAAATGCCATACTTTGAATTCAAAACTGTACTAGAACATCATATGTATACATATAACATTCATCTCTTAGAATTATGAGCATTCATTCTGAAATTCTGAAAAGCAACCAGTCTACGAATCAATACCCTGAATGTTGAAAAAGCTGATGAAGCAGCAAAAACTGTAAACGAATTTAACAGCCAAAAGTTTGATGATAAAGAATTGTGTGTTGGCAAAGCTCAGAAAAAGAGAAAGTTTGGAACTGGAAAACGGAATGAGCAAAACATGAAGGAGGCTGTGGATAAATCACAAAGACTAAACCTGCCTTCAAAGAATCCAAATGATTCAGTATCTGCTGAAGATATTAACGAATACCTTGCTCCTGACTCTAAACTTTTATGGATAAATCTTCTTCATCATCTTTCGATATTAGAAATTTTAAGATATCATCGTATATTTGATTATAAATATCCTCGATATTTCTGAAGATATTTTCATAACTATCCTTATCTAAAATCATTTATCTCCTCGCGTTATCTATTTTACATCATAAAGGAAACTGTTTAGTTTCTATATTCTGTAAACCTTCGAGTTTAAATTATGAATATTTTGAAGTAGTGTTGGGAACTGAAGCATGAGTTAGTATAATATAATGACACTTGATCAACGTGATTATATTACAGTAAGTCATGCTGAGTTTCTAATGGAACATGATAAAGGTTTAGAGATCATACCCTCATTATAAACCATGTTACATAACTCTTTCATTCTATTTAACCTCTAAACTATCAAGAAAATATTTTCTTAATGATTCGGTCTTTTTCGAGGTATTCTGGTAATTTGACAAGTCAGATAATGCTATTATCGTTTTTTTAGAACATTAATTATGTTCATTCCGAAATTTATACCTACGAATTCTGGACCATTATTCGCTTGACTTAAGGTCGAGAAGAGAAAACAAAAGCATGAAGCTCCAAAATATAATGGAGAATAAAAAGCCCGATAAAAACCCCGAAATTACAAACCATGTATATCAATGCGTATAGCAATATAAAGACACGGGAGAATGAAAAACACTATAACTCCAAGGTAATAGTAGAAGAAAATAACCTCCTCTGGTGGCAGATGAAAAAGAAGAATGAATGATACGATAGCCAAGAAAATATCAAGAATCAGAACTGGATTAAGCATTTTCACAATCTATTAGGAAGTATGAAATAAGGAAGAAGCTTATAGGAGTGGTGAAAATAAATGAAACGGAAGAGGTCAATTTATAGTAAAATATCAGACATAGCAATCGAGGCAGATTACGCATTTAATTAAAGAAGATCTTAATCTCCTTAATTCCCGAAGAATCAAATCTTATTTAGAATATGAAGATTTTCTATTCCTTAAATTCTGGAAATCAATCATTACTACGTCAAAAATTAAGACGAATCTCTATTCCTTCATTTCACTCTTTTACGATAATTTCTCTCATATGCTTCGAGTAATTGGATTGTTTTATCCATATTATTCAACAGTGATAAAATTCTATTTATCAACTCATATTCGTTATGAAAACATTTTTATTGTTAGCCATAACGACCTCACTTAAATTTCGGGACGAAATTTCTTTAACGGGTAGGTACTGTGATGACCCGAAAATTTCTGACCAAATTTAAACTTTATCTTTAAATAATTTAATGTTTTCGACACGATAAGCAAAGTCTGTAATGTTGAGTCTCAAAGTTTTGGAACTATATTCATGTAATCAATTATTCTTTGACTGTTCTCGAAGATTCACGAACAATATATATATAACTTAATGTGCATATATATATATATATATATATATATATATATATATATATATATATATATATATATATATGATTTCAAGTTATTTAATAAACGATATTAACATTCGATTATTGATTCGATTGATATTTAGATAAGTTAACTAAATTTTTTAAGATGAACCAGTAAAACACTAATTTGCTACAGTATTTTCGAATTGCTACAATACCCGAAAAGCTACAGAGTTTTCGAAAATCACTATTTGCTACAGTAAAAAAACTTTACTACAGTAACTTTGCTACAGTAAAACACTATTTCAAAATGAAAATGTATATATATATATATATATATATATATATATATATATATATAAACAAATAGCGAGACGATGATTTATAGAAGTAAATGATCAAAACACTCGAAAGTTTAAGATATATTTTGAGTGGTATAGTTTATGGATAACTTAAGGCTATATTTTGACAAAGGTACATGACACGAAACGTAAAATGAAAGTTTTCTAAATGTACAAAAGAACATTCAAAAAACCGGAACCAGGACATAAGTCGAGTAACGACGTACGACTTATCGGAACAAAAATTACAAGTTATCTAGGTACGAGAATATAATATAATATATAATTAATTAATATAAATTATATATATTATATATTAATATAAAAATACGTCGACAAACTAAAAACCAAACAAGTGTGAGCTGGATCCTCCAGCCATGCGATCGCATGGCCAAGGAGGCTAAACCCCATGCGATCGTATGGGGTACTTTTTCAGCTGAGGTCCTATAAATTCAAACGATTTCAGTGTTGTTTTCCTCACATTATTCTTAATATTACTCCGTAAGTATTTATTATTATTATTATTATTATTATTATTATTATTATTATTATTATTATTATTATTATTAAGATTAATATTATTATTAATCTTATTATTATTAGTATTATTAATTAGTATTATACATAAAATACTACGACGAGGTCATGAGCGTGTCACTTTCAAAATGGGTTTCGAGCGGGATAGAGCTAATGAAATTATGGGTTATAATTATGGAGGTTATGGGTAATATTCGCAAGTTAAACCTAGTGTTTATCATCTCCGTTACGTCTACATACTTTCCTACAATATTGAATCTCAATATTGATACGTAAGCATTCATATTTTATCTTTTAATTGTGTATCCATGTCTAGTGCTCGAGTATATATATTTATACATGCTTGTATGCTAAATTTCGTCGTTAAACAGTTATGATGAATCACGAAGTAAATACATATATTACTGATAAAAGGTATATGATATGCATGTTTTCGGAAAGCTGGCGAAAAATCAATAACTTTTCATTTAGATATCGAATAGTTTTGATGAACGGATTAAAAGATATGATCAACTGAATTATAATTGACGTTAATTGGAATTGCTTTTGAATCTGCAATTAATATTTAAACAACTTGTTTGTAAGATTGATAAATTGGATTTTTGAATATTACCAACCGAGTAAATGAATCCTTATATAAGGTACGTCTCGTTTTGTTGAACTATTTTCAAAATTGACTTTTTGAAATGACTTTGGATAACTTTTGTATGTCGATCTCGAGCATTAGGATTGTGATACACTATGACCTGACCTAGCTTGATAAATATTTATTGACCAACATATGTTCTCTAGGTTGAGATCTACGGTTATTTGGTAATCCGAGTTTCGATCACATTTTGGTGAACGACTTTATATGCTGCTAAGGTGAGTTTCATTTGCTCCCTTTTTAATTGCTTTTGCAATCTATATTTTTGGGCTGAGAATACATGCACTTTATTTTAAACACAATGGATACAAGTACATACTAAATTCTACACCGAGTTTGAACCGAAAATCCCTTAGCTTTGGTAACTAGTAACTGCCGGTTATAAGAACTGGTGGGCGCGAGTAGTTATATATGGATTCATAGGGCTTGATATCCCCATCCGAGCTAGAGCGCTAGCCTTTTAACGGACGTATGCTATTTGAGAAGCGTACACGTTGGTTTGCATGTATTATTAAGATGATTATACAAAGGGTATGTATTATATACGTTAAGTTTAGTTACCAGGGTGCTCAATTTCGTAGAATATTTTGATAAACGTTTCTGGATGAAACAACTGAAATCTTGTGATCCACCTTTATATACAGATTATGCGAAACACTAAAACTATGAACTCACCAACCTTTGTGTTGACACTTGTTAGCATGTTTATTCTCAGGTTCCCTAGAAGTCTTTCGCTGTTTGCTTATATGTTAGACAAGCTATGTGCATGGAGCCTTACATGGCATATTTATCAAGGAAACGTTGCATTCACCAAATCATCACCATGTATCTTATTTTGACTGCATTGTCAACGGAAGTACTATTGTAAACTATTATTTACGGTGATTGTCTATATGTAGAAATCATCAGATATCGAAAACTTTTGATTTAAATATTCATTTATGGTATGCCTTTTCAAAAGAATGAATGTTTACAAAACGTATCATATAGAGGTCAAATACCTCGCAATGAAATCGATGAATGACGTGTTCGTCCATATGAATTTGGAGCGATCGTCACAGTATTATACATATTATGTAATCTTGGGATACCATAGACACATATACAATGTTTTGACATACCATATCGACCCATCTATATATATTATTTGGAACAACCATAGACACTCTATATGCAGTAATGTTTGAGTTAGCTATACAGGGTTGAGGTTGATTCCAAAAATATATATACTTTGAGTTGTGATCTAGCCTGAGACGTGTATACACTGGGTCGTGGTTTGATTCAAGATATATATATTGATTTATTTCTGTACATCTAACTATGGACAACTAGTTGTAGGTTACTAACGAGGACTGCTAACTTAACAAACTTAAATCATAAAAACGTAATAAAAAAAATGTTGTGAATATATTCCGATCATAAATTGATATATATGTACATATTTGTTATAGGTTCATGAATCGACCAGTGGCCAAGTCTTACTTCCCGACGAAGTAAAAATTTGTGAGAGTGAGTTATAGTCCCACTTTTAAAATCTATTATTTTGGGATGAGAATACATGTAGTTTATAAATGTTTTACAAAATAGACACAAGTAATCAAAACTACTTTCTATGTTGGATTATCGAACCGAATATGCCCCTTTCTAGCTTGGTAGCCTAAGAATTAGGGAAATGGCCCCTAATTGACGCGAATCCTAAAGATAGATCTATTTGGCCCAACAAGCCTCATCCGAGTACGGATGCTTTAGTACTTCGAATTATCATATCCGATGAGAGTCCCGAAATGATGGGGATATTCTATATGCATCCTGTTAAGGTCGGTTACCAGGTGTTCAACATATGAATAAATTTTTATCTCTATGCAATTTGCCAAATGCCTGATATGAGATGTATATTTATGGGAAAAATGAAATCGTGTGGTCTATTATTATGATTTGATAATATATAGGTTAAACCTATAACTCACCAACATTTTTGTTGACGTTTTAAGCATGTTTATTCTCAGGTGATTATTAAGAGCTTCCGCTGTTGCATATTAAATTAAGGACAAGATTTGGAGTCCATGATTGTATGATATTGTGTAAAAACTGCATTCAAGATCTTAGTTCGATGTAACATATTTTTATTGTAAACCATTATGTAATGGTCGTGTGTAAACGGTATATTTTAGATTATCATTTCTTGATAATCTACGTAATGCTTTTTAAACCTTTATCGATAAAAATAAAGGTTATGGTTATTTTAAAAATGAATGCAGTCTTTGAAAAACGTCTCATATAGAGGCCAAAACCTCGCGACGAAATCAATTAATATGGAACGTTTATAGTCAATATGGACGGGACATTTCAGTTGTATCAGAGCTGGTTTAACGCCGTTGGTGCGGGTTAGTCGTAAAGGAGGTTCTCACAGTGTGACCTGTGGTGAAGCATTGGCTCTTACTCCTTGCGATCCCTTACGAGGGTTGGCAGTAGCCGAGAGGCAGGCCCTAAAATCAGTATCTGAGGTACACTCAGTGGTCACCAGGCGGTTAGCTGGGAAGGCACTGGGTGGGACGTGTGGTGTCCCCAACTGAATTTCAGTTGGTATCCGAGCGTTGGTCTTAGAGAACCAGAAATTTGCATTAGTGTGTCTAACCGAATTCGTTAGGATGCATTAGTGAGTCTGGACTTCGACCGTGCTTTCTTTAAAAACGATTGCTTAACTTTTTTTATTTTATTTTTTGTTGAAAACTATATATTATTAACATGTAAATATTATGTGATATATTAATCTCTTAACGTATTTGATATTGTGTGATAGATGTCTACCTCTAATACAAATCCCATCGACTCACCTAATAATAATGAAGAGTCAAATATATATTGGGAAGATTCACAAATTCCCGAAGAGGAACCGGAAGAAGAGGAACCGGAAGAAGAGGAACTTGAAGAAGAGGAACCCGAAGAAGAAGAGGTTCCGGGGGAGGAAATATTAGAAACCACTGAAAAACAGATAAATAAAAGAAAATCCTCAACCAATGGACCAAAATTAATAATGGTCAATGATGTTTCCGCCGAGGAAGCAAAATATTGGGAAGATTACCAATTTTCCGATGAATCGGATCCCGATGAGGATTCCGATGATGTTATATAAATTACCTCGACCCAATTTGAAAAATCAAAAGAAAATAATAAGGGAAAGGGCATTAAAATAGAGAAACTTGATTCCAACCCCGATGAACTATATATGTATCGTCAACACCCGTATTTCTTAAGTTGTAACAATAACCCGGGAACCTCTAAGCCACCAGGTTTTTCTAGACCATTTGTGAAAAGAACGGCTCGTATTAGGGGAGCACCATATATCTCTAGAAAGTTAGCAAAACGAAACAAGTTTAAAGAGGAAGAAACAAGTGAGTCGGAATAAAGAGTTGTAATCATGAGGTGTAAAATATGTAATATAAGTGTGCTTTTACTATTATGTTGTATGTGAAAATTACTTGTATTATTTGATAATTATCTTTTACGAATCTAACCATTGTCTATTTTTACAGTATAAAAACAAAATGGATGTTAAGGATAGACAACCAAAAATTTTAGAAGACCTACCCGGGGACATGATTGATGAAATCTTGTCTAAAGTCGGTCAGAATTCGTCGGCACAGTTATTTACGGCAAAATTAGTTTGTAGAATATTTGATGAACGTTCCAGGCATGCCTTAGTTTATAAAAGGCTTTCATTTGAAAGATGAGGTATATCACATTGGGGAGACTGTAAGTTACGCCGTGTTTTCTTTAAAGTGTTAAATGCGGGGTACTCAAATGCAATTTTACGCTACGGGTTAAAAACCTATTTTGACTCAACATATCCCAACATAGGACTTCGAGCTTTAGAAAGAGCTGCTAACATGCAACATAAAGAAGCATGTTATGCTTACGAGTTAGTGATGTTCACTTCTCACCAAAGTGAGAAAAAGAACATCGAATTTCAACTTTTAAATAAAACCTTCCCACAAGTGACGGATTCAGTAGTTGGGGGTGAGAAATAAGGTTTTTAGATTTTTACGGGGCTATTGGGCATTACGAAACCCTCGTCCCTTTGACGACGTTACAAAATGCTATCTTGTCAACGGCCACAACAGTTATGTTCCACAAGACCAAGGATGGGAAGTAGTCTTAGTAAAACCAGGATGCATGACTTGTTTCTGGACTTATGAGTTACGTGTTTTTATTGCCTTTGCTGAACGACTTGCGTATCAAAGTTATTGTGTGCTATATTTCATGCTATATGTATAATAGCGATATTGTAAGTTTGTAAAATATTGTATAATAGTTTGAACGCGAAATATTATTGTAATCAGTTTTTCATATAGAATTGTAGTAGTTGAATTGTATATTAGCTATTAAGTATGAACTTAACGGGTAGGTACTAACCGAATTAAAACTATAAAATGCTAATATGAAAAAAAAAGCTTTTATAAATAAGTTCATATTATGCTACGAAATACTATTGACTACTCTTAATATTCTATATGATTAACTTAATTCTTTTGGCTATTTTTGAAGGAAATGGCACCGACTACTCGTCAGAACTTGAACATGAGCGAGGAAGACTTTCGTGTTTTCCTTGCTGCGAACATAGCTGCGGTGCAAGCCACAATGCAAAATAACAACAATAACTCTGGTTCTAGCAGTGGAACAAATTCCACAAGAACTCGTGTAGGATGCTCCTACAAAGAATTCACTGCCTGCAAACCTTTGGAATTCGATGGAACCGAGGGTCCAATCGGATTGAAATGGTGGACTGAAAAGGTTGAATCGGTGTTTGCCATAAGTAAATGTACTGAAGAAGACAAAGTAAAGTACGCTACGCATACCTTCACAGGTACTGTGTTAACATGGTGGAATACCTACCTCGAGCAAGTGGGACAAGATGCTGCTTACGCATTACCATGGTCAGCATTCAAACACCTGATGACCGAGCAGTATCGTCCCAGAAACGAGGTCAATAAGCTCAAGGTAGAGCTTAGAGGATTACGAACGCAAGGTTTCAACATCACCACGTACGAACGACGATTCACAGAGTTATGCCTATTGTGTCCAAGAGCGTTCGAAGATGAAGAGGAGAAGATCGACGCATTTGTAAAAGGGTTACCGGAGAGGATTCAAGAAGATGTGAGTTCACACGAGCCCGCCTCCATATATAAGGCAAGTCAAATGGCTCACAAACTCATAAATCAGATTGAGGAAAGAATTAAGGAGCAGATGGCCGAAGAGGCCAAAACGAAGCAAGTCAAGAGAAAGTGGGAAGAACCCAGTGACAAGAGTCACAATTTCAACAATCAACACAACAATAGTAACTATCGCTTCAACAATCAACACCACAACCACAACCAAAATGGCACCATTTTTCGCAACAACAAACGCAACAAAAACCATTCCAACAACAATAACTACAACAATCATCCCAACAACAATACCAACCGCAACAACAACAATACCAACGACAAGCTCAATATCAACACTGGTATTCAAAATCAGAAAATTTTGTGTCTAAGGTGTGAAGGGTACCATCCAACTACTTTTTGTCCGGCAATATGTACCAAATGTAATAGAAAGGGTCATGATACAACGAAGTGTGAAGTTTATGGACCATCGGGTAAAGGAACAAGTAATGCTCACATTATTTGTTATGGATGCGGGAAGAAGGGCCACTACAAAACTGCGTGCCCAAACCAGGGAAATAATAATGGGCAAAGCCGTGGGAGAGTTTTTAACATTAATGCGGAAGAAGCGCAGGAAGACCCGGAGCTTGTTACGAGTACGTTTCTTATCAATGAAAAACCTAACTGAAATGTCCCGTTCTTATTGATTAAAAACGTTCCATATTAATTGATTTCGTTGCGAGGTTTTGACCTCTATATGAGACGTTTTTCAAAGACTGCATTCATTTTTAAAACAAACCATAACCTTTATTTCATAAATAAAGGTTTAAAAAGCTTTACGTAGATTATCAAATAATGATAATCTAAAATATCCTGTTTACACACGACCATTACATAATGGTTTACAATACAAATATGTTACATCGAAATCAGTTTCTTGAATGCAGTTTTTACACAATATCATACAAACATGGACTCCAAATCTTGTCCTTATTTTAGTATGCAACAGCGGAAGCTCTTAGTATTCACCTGAGAATAAACATGCTTTAAACGTCAACAAAACTTATGTTTTATTTGATTCGGGTGTGGATAGAAGCTATATGAGTAGAGATTTTTGTGGTAAATTAAGTGGTCTATTGACGCCTATGAATAATAAATTTTTACTCGAATTAGCAAACGGTAAATTAATTTCGGCAGATAAAATATGTCGGAATCGAGAAATTAAACTGGTTAGTGAAACGTTTAAGATTGATTTGATACCAGTAGATTTAGGGAGTTTTGATGTAATAATTGGCATGGACTGGTTGAAAAAGGAGAAAGCCGAGATCGTATGTTATAAAAATGCAATTCGCATTGTACGAGAAGAAGGAAAACCCTTAATGGTATACGGAGAAAAAAGCAACGCGAAGCTAAATCTTATTAGTAATTTGAAGACACAAAAGCTAATAAGAAAAGGTTGCTATGCTGTGCTAGCACATGTCGAGAAAGTACAAACTGAAGAAAAGAACATCAATAATGTTCCCGTCGCAAAAGAATTTCCAGATGTATTTCCGAAAGAATTACCGGGACTACCTCCACACCGATCTGTTGAATTTCAAATAGATCTTGTACCAGGAGCTGCACCAATAGCTCGCACTCCATACAGACTCGCACCCAGCAAAATAAAGGAACTTTAAAGTCAATTACAAGAACTTTTAGAGCGTGATTTCATTCGACCAAGCACATCACCGTGGGGAGCTCCTGTTTTGTTTGTCAAGAAGAAAGATGGTACATTCAGGTTGTGTATCGACTACCGAGAGTTGAACAAGCTTACCATCAAGAACCGTTACCCACTACCGAGAATCAACGACTTATTTGATCAACTACAAGGCTCGTTGGTTTATTCGAAGATCGATTTATGTTCCGGGTATCATCAAATGCGGGTGAAGGAGGATGATATTCCAAAGACTGCTTTCAGGACGCGTTACGGTCATTACGAGTTTATGGTTATGCTGTTTAGATTGACTAACGCACCAGCTGTGTTCATGGACCTCATGAACCGTGTGTGTGGGCCATATCTCGACAATTTTGTCATTATTTTTATCGATGACATACTTATTTACTCAAAGAATGAGCAAGAGCACGAAGAACATTTGAGAAAAGTGCTAGAGTTGTTGAGGAAAGAAAAACTGTACGCTAAGTTTTCAAAGTGTGCATTTTGGTTAGAAGAAGTTCAATTCCTCGGTCACATAGTGAACAAAGAAGGTACTCAGGTGGATCCGGCAAAGATTGAAACTGTTGAAAAATGGGAAACCCCGAAAACTCCGAAACATATACGCCAATTTTTAGGACTAGCTGGTTACTACAGAAGATTCATCCAAGATTTTTCCAAAATAGCAAAACCCTTGACTGCATTAACGCATAAAGGGAAGAAATTCGAATGGAAGGATGAGCAGGAGAAAGCGTTTCAATTATTGAAGAAAAAGCTAACTACGGCACCTATATTGTCATTGCCTGAAGGGAATGATGATTTTGTGATTTATTGTGACGCATCAAAGCAAGGTCTCGATTGTGTATTAATGCAACGGACGAAGGTAATTGCTTATGCGTCTAGACAATTGAAGATTCATGAGCAAAATTATACGACGCATGATTTGGAATTAGGCGCGGTTGTTTTTGCATTAAAGACTTGGAGGCACTACTTATATGGGGTCAAAAGTATTATATATACCGACCGCAAAAGTCTTCAACACATATTTAATCAGAAACAACTGAATATGAGGCAGCGTAGGTGGATTGAATTGTTGAATGATTACGACTTTGAGACTCGTTACCACCCGGGGAAGGCAAATGTGGTAGCCGACGCCTTGAGCAGAAAGGACAGAGAACCCATTCGAGTAAAATCTATGAATATAATGATTCACACTAACCTTACTACTCAAATAAAGGAGGCACAACAGGGAGTTGTAAAAGAAGGGAATTTGAAAAATGAAATACCCAAAGGGTCAGAGAAACACCTTAATATTCGGGAAGACGGAACTCGATATAGAGCTGAAAGAATTTGGGTACCAAGGTTTGGAGATGTGAGAGAAAAGGTACTTAAGGAAGCACATAAAACCAGATATTCAATACATCTAGGAGCGGGGAAGATGTACAAAGATCTTAAGAAACACTTTTGGTGGCTGGGTATGAAAGCCGATATTGTTAGATACGTAGGAGAATGTTTGACGTGTTCTAAGGTCAAAGTTGAACATCAGAAATCATCAGGTCTACTTCAACAACCCGAAATCCCGGAATGGAAATGGGAAAACATTACCATAGATTTCATTACTAAATTGCCAAGGACTGCAAGTGGTTATGATACTATTTGGGTAATAGTCGATCGTCTCACCAAGTCAGCACACTTTCTGCCAATGAGAGAAGATGATAAAATGGAGAATTTAGCACGACTATACTTAAAGGAAGTTGTCTCCAGACATGGAATACCAGTCTCTATTATCTCTGATAGGGATGACAGATTTGTTTCAAGATTCTGGCAGACGTTACAACAAGCATTAGGGACTCGTCTAGACATGAGTACTGTCTATCATCCACAAACTGATGGGCAGAGCAAAAGGACGATACAAACGCTTGAAGACATGCTACGAGCATGTGTTATTGATTTTGGAAACAATTGGGATCGACATCTACCATTAGCAGAGTTTTCCTACAACAATAGTTACCATTCGAGTATTGAGATGGCGCCATTTGAAGCACTCTATGGTAGAAAGTGCAGGTCTCTGATTTGTTGGAGTGAAGTGGGGGATAGACAGATTACGAGTCCAGAGATAATTCAAGAAACTACCGAGAAGATCATTCAAATTCAACAACGGTTGAAAACCGCCCAAAGTCGACAAAAGAGTTACGCGGACATTAAAAGAAAAGACATAGAATTTGAAGTTGGAGAGACGGTCATGCTTAAGGTTTCACCTTGGAAAGGCGTTGTTCGATTTGGTAAACGGGGGAAACTAAATCCAAGGTACATTGGACCATTCAAGATTATTGATCGTGTCGGATCGGTAGCTTACCGACTTGAGTTACCACAACAACTCGAGGCTGTACATAACACTTTTCACGTCTCGAATTTGAAGAAATGTTTTCCTAAAGAAGATCTCACTATTCTGTTAGACAAAATTTAAATCAATGAAAAACTTCAATTCATCGAAGAACCCGTCGAAATAATGGATCGTGAGGTTAAAAGACTTAAGCAAAATAAAATACCAATCGTTAAGGTGCGATGGAATGCTCGTAGAGGACCCGAGTTCACCTGGGAACGTGAAGATCAGATGAAGAAGAAATACCCGCATCTATTTCCAGAAGATTTGTCAACACCTTCAACAGCTTAAAATTTCGGGACGAAATTTATTTAACGAGTAGGTACTGTAGTGACCCGAACTTTTCCATGTTTATATATATTAAATGAGATTGATATTTACATGATTAAATATTTTCAACATGATAATCAATCAAACTTTTTAAGACTTGATTATTTGAAATGAGTTTCATATAGACAATTGACCACCCAAGTTGACCGGCGATTCACGAAAGTTAAAAACTTGTAAAAACTATATGATGTTATATAAATGGATATATATATATGGTTAACATGATATTATGATAAGTAAGTATCTCCATAAATATGTTAACAATGAGTTATATACAAACAAATGAGATTATTGATTTAAGAAACTCGAAAATGATATATATAACGATTATCGTTATAACAACGTCTTACTAAATACATATGTATCATATTAAGATATTGTTACACTATATTTAACATGATAAAATGATAATTAAGTAAATCATTAAGTGTGTTAACAATGAACTACATATGTAAAAACAAGACTACTAACTTAAGGATTTCGAAACGAGACATATATGTAACGATTATCGTTGTAATAGTATTATAACATATATATATATATGATGTTAAGATATATTTATACACCATGTTATTATGATAAAATAACAATTTAACATCTTATTTAAGTATTATAACAATGGATTAATTACATTTAACAAAATCATTAACTTAAAGGTTTCAAAACAACACTTACATGTAACGACTAACGGTGACTTAACGACTCAGTTAAAAAGTATATACATGTAGTGTATTAATATGTATTAGTACACTTTAGGAAGACTTCATGACATATATCAAAGTACTTCTACTTAACAAAAATGCTTACAATTACATCCTCATTCATTTTCATCAACAATTCTACTCGTATGCACCCGTATTCGTACTCGTACAATACACAACTTCTAAGATGTATATACTATTGGTATATACACTCAATCATCAGCTCCTTAACAGCCCATGTGAGTCATTAAACATGTGGGAACCATCATTTAGCAACTAGCATGAAATATCTCACAAAATTACAAAAAATATTATAAATCATTCATGAATTATTTACATGAAAACAAACTTACACATCCTTTATATCTAATCCATATACCAACGACCAAAAACACCTACAAACACTTTAATTCTTCAATTTTTTTTATCTAATTGATCTCTCTCAAGTTCTATCTTCAAGTTCTAAGTGTTCTTCATAAATTCTATAAGTTCTAGTTTCATAAAATCAAGAATGCTATCAAGTTTGCAAGATTACTTCCAAGCTTTCTAATCCAATTCAAGTAATCATCTAAGCTCAAGAAATCTTTCTTATTTATAGTAAGATATCTTTCTAATACAAGGTAATACTCATATTCAAACTTTGATTCAATTTCTATAACTATAACTATCTTATTTCGAGTGGAAATCTTACTTGAACTTGTTTTCGTGTCATAATTCTACTTCAAGAACTTTCAAGCCATCCAAGAATCCTTTGAAGCTAGATCAATTTTTGTCACTTTTATTAGGTTTACCTACTTAACTTGAAGTAGTAATTATGTTCATAACATCATTCGATTCATATATATAAAACTATCTTATTCGAAGATTTGAACATATAATCACTAGAACATAGTTTAGTTAATTCTAAACTTGTTCGCAAACAAAGTTAATCCTTCTAACTTGACTTTTAAAATCAACTAAATACATTTTATATATCTATATGATATGCTAACTTAATGATTTAAAACCTGAAAACACGAAGAACACTGTAAAACCGGACATACGCCGTCGTAGTAACACCACGGGCTGTTTTGGGTTAGTTAATTAAAAACTATGATAAACTTTGATTTAAAATTTGTTCTTCTGGGAAAATGATTTTTCTTATGAACATGAAACTATATCCAAAAATCATGGTTAAACTCGAAGTGGAAGTATGTTTTTCAAAATGGTCATCAAGATGTCGTTTTTTCGACGGAAATGACTACCTCTTTAAAAAATGACTTGTAACCTGTATTTCCGACTATAAACTTATACATTTTCTATTTAGTTTCATAAATTTCAGTTCATTATGAAACCATTGCAACTTGAATCACTCAAAACGGATTTGAAACGAAGGAATGACGGGTAAAACAAAATTGGATAAACTTGCTAGTTTTAGCTACGAAAATTTTGTAACAAATCTAGACTAAATATATCCTAACTAATTTATATTGTATTATACATATTATGTAATCTTGGGATACCATAGACACGTATACAATGTTTTGACATATCATATCGACCCATCTATATATATTATTTGGAACAACCATAGACACTCTATATGCAGTAATGTTTGAGTTAGCTATACAGGGTTGAGGTTGATTCCAAAAATATATATACTTTGAGTTGTGATCTAGTCTGAGACATGTATACACTGGGTCGTGGTTTGATTCAAGATATATATATATATATATATATATATATATATATATATATTTCTGTACATCTAACTGTGGACAACTAGTTGTAGGTTACTAACGAGGACTGCTAACTTAACAAACTTAAATCATAAAAACGTATTAAAAAAATGTTGTGAATATATTCCGATCATAAATTGATATATATGTACATATTTGTTATAGGTTCGTGAATCGACCAGTGGCCAAGTCTTACTTCCCGACGAAGTAAAATCTGTGAAAGTGAGTTATAGTCCCACTTTTAAAATCTATTATTTTGAGATGAGAATACCTGCAGTTTATAAATGTTTTACAAAATAGACACAAGTAATCAAAACTACTTTCTATGTTGGATTATCGAACCGAATATGCCCCTTTTTAGCTTGGTAGCCCAAGAATTAAGGAAATGGCCCCTAATTGACGCGAATCCTAAAGATAGATCTATTTGGCCCAACAAGCCTCATCCGAGTACGGATGCTTTAGTACTTCGAATTATCATATCCGATGAGAGTTCCGAAATGATGGGGATATTCTATATGCATCCTGTTAAGGTCGGTTATGTAGCGACCCGACAAAATCGTCATTGATGGCGCCGTCTACTTAGGTCCCGTTACGTGGTCATAAGTCTTTAAAACAACGTTTGACCAAAAGTATATCGCATTCATTTCAAAAGTAAAGATGTTTCAAGGTTTACAAAGTAGTTCGACAACTAGATACATAACAAAGTTTAAAGTACAATTGAAACATATGCGACACAATTTAAAAGTAGCCAAAAGACGCTCCACGTATGCACGTATACTTGACATCCAAGCAAGTATCAAAAGTAATGAGCGGAAGCATGTATCACAAAACGTTCAAGGACCTGAGAAAAACATAGAAATCTGTCAACGAAAACGTTGGTGAAATCATAGGTTTAAGTAAGTAAGTACAAGTGAACCACAAGATTTGTAACATTGATATAATAGTAATACATTCCAAAAGTTAATATTCACGAGCACCCAATTATCAATGCTTAACATTCCTTCCATATAACTCCATCACAATAGTGTTAGAACATACACTGTTTCTCAAAAATATATTCCATTCGTAAACGGTAGCGAACCGTTTGAATGAGGGTTTGTCAAACCCATATGGCCATATAACATAAGTTCTCGCTTATACCCGGCAAGTGTAACTAATGATAATCAAATTGAGGATTTTTGTTCAAACTCGTATGTAGAATGTTTGTTTTCCTGTACTTGTGTTCACTTAGTAAAAAGAAACGTTTATGTTTTCTCATCCCAAATGTAAGTTCAAAAGAGTAATAGTGGGACTATGATCTCACCTTGAGTGCAAGTATGTAAAGATACTTCAACAAGTAAACGTGTGCAAGAACGAATGCTAGTCTTGACCTAAACAAATAGGTTTGTATCAATATCAGTAAACACGGTCGGTTAAAGTGTTCAATTAGTCCTATGGCTCGTTACGACTCGATTACTAAAGCACGTGAGTCAAATTGTCACGTTTCATGCAAGATACAAGTATAAAAGCATGTTAGAATGATTGCACAAACATTTGGTTAAGTTTGATTAAAAGTCAACTTTGGTCGGTCAAAGTCAACGAAAAAGTCAACACATTCGGGTCGGGTCCCGAACTATTTTTCTGAGGTTTTTAATCATATATGAGCATGTTAGAACAAGTTACATGTGAATCGGAGGTGCGTAGCATAGCAAACATTTTCCGTAAAATGGCAAATCAAGACAGCACCAAACAGGCAAATTGGACGGCGTCCAAAAGGCCTGGACGGTGTCCAAGTTTGAAAGCCTGGCTGGACAGCGTCCAAACATTTGGGCAGAAAACATTTTGCTGAAAACACACAAGTGCACGAACCAAAACTCAAACAATCCTAATTTATGACCCGCAAACAATCAAGACAAGTATCTTATATCATCGGAAAGGTATTTTGACGAGGAAAATCTCTAAACACATTTCATCAATCACATTTACCTTTACAACAACCAAAATCACATTCAAAGTTCATCATTTAATGCATTCAAGTTCATAAATGCAAATAAATGATTCGGCAACCAATTTACATGAATGATATGCCGTTTCGAAGGTAATCAAGCATACAATACAACCTAACATTTACTAATAATATATCATGTCATTCAAAGCATCAAAAGTCCATTTCAAGTTCATCAAACCCTAACCCAAATTCACCAAAATCAATAATCAAGTTCATGCAGTTTTCTAAAGCAACCTACACATCAAATTGAAGCTAGTGATACTATGAACACATTTAATACTTGCACTTTATGATAACAACAACATTAAATCATCCAAAACTCAAAATCAAATACACACTTTTCATGTTCATGCTAGTTACACTAAAACAATGAGATCGAGCATATAAATCATATATTCATGTTAGACTTGAGTCATAGACACTAACTAATAACTTTATAAGTTAAAAACATCAAGAATACAAAATCTAGTGATTTTAGAAAGTTACCCAAATGTAATGAAATTGGTATGGAATCGAAGAGGAAGTTGCAAGGATTTCAAAAATGTAATTTGTTTTGCAAAACACCCGGTAGCTCGGATTTGGATGATGATTCTTTGAAATTGGGTGTTGAGAGAAAATGGAGGAAGTAGTAAAATGAGAGAGATGATAATGAATGGATAAGAGGGGTTTGACTTTGACCTAGTCAAAGGTTTGATCCTTTGGCGAGTTTGGTCCCTCAACTATCATTCGGGTGCGTGAATTACCTAAACGAGATAATTTAAAACGCGTATCAACGGGAGATGTTATAAACATATAAAGGACTTTAAAATGAATAAACGGAAAGTAAACGGAAAAAGGCAGGATGTTACATTACCTCCTCCTTAGAAGAAATTTCGTCCCGAAATTTAAGTAGGCGTAGTTGTCGTTGTTTCTTCCTCGGGATTTTGCGTTTCCGAATTCGCGAATAGATGAGGATACTTCCTTTGCATTTGATCTTGTCTTTCCCAAGTAAACTCGGGTCCCCTTTTGGCGTTCCAACGGACCTTGACAATTGGAATTCGGCTTTGTTTTAACGTTTTAACGGAGGTGTCCACAATTTCAACCGGTTCCTCCACGAAATGAAGTTTGTCATCAATGGTAAGCTCCTCGAGAGGGATGACGATATCGGGTTCGGCAAGGCACTTTTTCAAGTTGGATACATGGAAAGTAGGATGAACGGAGCTCAATTGAGGCGGAAGATCTAAACGATAAGCAACGGTTCCAACACGCTCCAAGATTTCGAAAGGACCAATGTACCGCGGATTTAGCTTCCCGCGTTTCCCGAAATGAATTACACCTTTCCAAGGCGCTACTTTAAACATTACGTGGTCACCGACTTGAAATTCGAGGTCGTTGCGTCTTTTGTCGGTATAGCTCTTTTGACGACTTCGGGCCGTCCTAAGCCTATCTCGGATTTGAACGATTTTCTCGGTTGTTTCATGAATAATTTCGGGTCTGGTGATTTGTGTGTCGCCTACTTCGGCCCAACAAAGAGGTGAACGACATTTTCGGTCATATAAAGCTTCGAATGGTGCGGCGTTAATACTCGCGTGATAACTATTGTTGTAGGAGAATTCGGCGAGAGGCAAGTGCTTATCCCAAGCTTTTCCAAAGTCGACAATGCAAGCTCATAGCATGTCTTCCAAGGTTTAAATTGTGCATTCGCTTTGTCCGTTAGTTTGCGGATGGTATGCGGTGCTCATGTCTAAACGCGTTCCCAATGCTTCTTGTAAAGTACGCCAAAATCTAGAAACAAAACGGCCATCTTGGTCGGAGATAATCGATAAGGGTACACCGTGTCGGGCTACGATTTATTTAATGTAAAGTTGTGCGAGTTTCTCCATGTTGTCGGTTTCCTTCATGGTTAGAAAATGTGCGGATTTGGTGAGACGGTCAACAATAACCCAAATAGTATCATAACCGCCAACCGTCTTTGGTAATTTGGTGATAAAATCCATCGTTATCCTTTCCCACTTCCATTACGGGATCTCGGGTTGTTGAAGTAGTCCGGACGGTCTTTGATGTTCGGCTTTGACTTTGGAGCAAGTTAGGAACTTTCCAACATAAGTAGCAACGTCCTTTTTAATGTTCGGCCACCAATATTGTTCTTTGAGGTCGTGGTACATCTTATTGGCACCGGGGTGAATCGAATATCTTGACTTATGGGCTTCGTCTAAAATAAGGCTTCGCAAGTCCCCATAACTAGGTACCCAAATTCTTCCGGCGAAATATCGGAGTCCGGTTTTTTTAACTTCGAATCGAGAGGTGAGGACGTTCAAGTGTTCGAGAGAGATGTTTTCATCCTTGAGAGCCTCGTCTTGGGCTACACGAATTTGACTATTGAGGTTGGTGTGAATGGTGATGTTTAAAGCTCGGACACGAAGAGGCACCGCTCTTTCCTTTCGACTTAAGGCAACGACTACTACGTTTGTCTTCCCAGGATGGTAACGAAGCTCCCAATCATAATCGTTTAAAGTTTCAATCCACCATCGTTATCTCATGTTTAGTTGCTTTTGATCGAAGATGTGTTGAAGGATTTTGTGATCGGTGAAGATGGTACTTTTGGTTCCATAAAGATAATGTCTCCACATTTTAAGTGCGAAGACAACGGCTCCGAGTTCGAGATCATGTGTTGTATAGTTACGTTCATGAATTTTGAGTTGTCGGGAGGCATAAGCAATAACTTTCTTTCGTTGCATCAATACGCACCCAAAACCATGTTTCGAGGCATCGCAATATACAACAAAATCATCATTGCCTTCGGGAAGTGACAAGATAGGAGCAGTGGTTAGCTTTGTCTTCAAGATTTGAAATGCGGATTCTTGTTTGGTTGACCAAATGAATTTCTTTCCCTTGTGAGTTAACGCGGTTAGAGGCCGAGCAACCAAAGAGAAATCCTTGATGAATCTACGGTAGTATCCGGCGAGACCCAAAATTTGACGAATGTGAGTAGGAGTAGTAGGAGTAGTAGGAGTCTCCCATTTACTAATGGCTTCGATTTTCGATGGATCGACTTTAATACCTTGATCACTTACAATATGACCAAGAAATTGAACTTCCTTCAACCAAAATTCACACTTGGAGAATTTGGCATAGAGTCGTTCTTGTCTCAAAAGTTCAAGCACAAGTCGAAGATGTTGTTCGTGTTCTTCTTCGCTTTTAGAATAGACCAAGATGTCTTCGATGAACACAATAACGAATTTATCGAGATACGGTTTGCACACGCGGTTCATAAGATCCATGTGAAATGTCCCGTTCTTATTGATTAAAAACGTTCCATATTAATTGATTTCGTTGCGAGGTTTTGACCTCTATATGAGACGTTTTCAAAGACTGCATTCCTTTTTAAAACAAACCATAACCTTTATTTCATAAATAAAGGTTTAAAAAGCTTTACGTAGATTATCAAATAATGATAATCTAAAATATCCTGTTTACACACGACCATTACATAATGGTTTACAATACAAATATGTTACATCGAACTCAGTTTCTTGAATGCAGTTTTTACACAATATCATACAAACATGGACTCCAAATCTTGTCCTTATTTTAGTATGCAACAGCGGAAGCTCTTAATATTCACCTGAGAATAAACATGCTTTAAACGTCAACAAAAATGTTGGTGAGTTATAGGTTTAACCTATATATATCAAATCGTAACAATAGACCACAAGATTTCATATTTCAATACACATCCCATACATAGAGATAAAAATCATTCATATGGTGAACACCTGGTAACCGACATTAACAAGATGCATATATAAGAATATCCCCATCATTCCGGGACACCCTTCGGATATGATATAAATTTCGAAGTACTAAAGCATCCGGTACTTTGGATGGGGTTTGTTAGGCCCAATAGATCTATCTTTAGGATTCGCGTCAATTAGGGTGTCTGTTCCCTAATTCTTAGATTACCAGACTTAATAAAAAGGGACATATTCGATTTCGATAATTCAACCATAGAATGTAGTTTCACGTACTTGTGTCTATTTTGTAAATCATTTATAAAACCTGCATGTATTCTCATCCCAAAAATATTAGATTTTAAAAGTGGGACTATAACTCACTTTCACAGATTTTTACTTCGTCGGGAAGTAAGACTTGGCCACTGGTTGATTCACGAACCTATAACAATATATACATATATATCAAAGTATGTTCAAAATATATTTACAACACTTTTAATATATTTTGATGTTTTAAGTTTATTAAGTCAGCTGTCCTCGTTAGTAACCTACAACTAGTTGTCCACAGTTAGATGTACAGAAATAAATCGATAAATATTATCTTGAATCAATCCACGACCCAGTGTATACGTATCTCAGTATTTATCACAACTCAAACTATATATATTTTGGAATCAACCTCAACCCTGTATAGCTAACTCCAACATTCACATATAGAGTGTCTATGGTTGTTTCGAAATATATATAGATGTGTCGACATGATAGGTCGAAACATTGTATACGTGTCTATGGTATCTCAAGATTACATAATATACAATACAAGTTGATTAAGTTATGGTTGGAATAGATTTGTTACCAATTTTCACGTAGCTAAAATGAGAAAAATTATCCAATCTTGTTTTACCCATAACTTCTTCATTTTAAATCCGTTTTGAGTGAATCAAATTGCTATGGTTTCATATTGAACTCTATTTTATGAATCTAAACAGAAAAAGTATAGGTTTATAGTCGGAAAAATAAGTTACAAGTCGTTTTTGTAAAGGTAGTCATTTCAGTCGAAAGAACGACGTCTAGATGACCATTTTAGAAAACATACTTCCACTTTGAGTTTAACCATAATTTTTGGATATAGTTTCATGTTCATAATAAAAATCATTTTCTCAGAATAACAACTTTTAAATCAAAGTTTATCATAGTTTTTAATTAACTAACCCAAAACAGCCCGCGGTGTTACTACGACGGCGTAAATCCGGTTTTACGGTGTTTTTCGTGTTTCCAGGTTTTAAATCATTAAGTTAGCATATCATATAGATATAGAACATGTGTTTAGTTGATTTTAAAAGTCAAGTTAGAAGGATTAACTTTTGTTTGCGAACAAGTTTAGAATTAACTAAACTATGTTCTAGTGATTACAAGTTTAAACCTTCGAATAAGATAGCTTTATATGTATGAATCGAATGATGTTATGAACATCATTACTACCTTAAGTTCCTTGGATGAACCTACTGGAAAAGAGAAAAATGGATCTAGCTTCAATGGATCCTTGGATGGCTCAAAGTTCTTGAAGCAAAATCATGACACGAAAACAAGTTCAAGTAAGATCATCACTTGAAATAAGATTGTTATAGTTATAGAAATTGAACCAAAGTTTGAATATGATTATTACCTTGTATTAGAATGATAACCTACTGTAAGAAACAAAGATTTCTTGAGGTTGGATGATCACCTTACAAGATTGGAAGTGAGCTAGCAATCTTGAAAGTATTCTTGATTTTATGAAACTAGAACTTTTGGAATTTATGAAGAACACTTAGAACTTGAAGATAGAACTTGAGAGAGATCAATTAGATGAAGAAAATTGAAGAATGAAAGTGTTTGTAGGTGTTTTTGGTCGTTGGTGTATGGATTAGATATAAAGGATATGTAATTTTGTTTTCATGTAAATAAGTCATGAATGATTACTCATATTTTTGTAATTTTATGAGATATTTCATGCTAGTTGCCAAATGATGGTTCCCACATGTGTTAGGTGACTCACATGGGCTGCTAAGAGCTGATCATTGGAGTGTATATACCAATAGTACATACATCTAAAAGCTGTGTATTGTACGAGTACGAATACGGGTGCATACGAGTAGAATTATTGATGAAACTGAACGAGGATGTAATTGTAATCATTTTTGTTAAGTAGAAGTATTTTGATAAGTGTCTTGAAGTCTTTCAAAAGTGTATGAATACATATTAAAACACTACATATATATACATTTTAACTGAGTCGTTAAGTCATCGTTAGTCGTTACATGTAAATGTTGTTTTGAAACCTTTAGGTTAACGATCTTGTTAAATGTTGTTAACCCAATGTTTATAATATCAAAAGAGATTTTAAATTATTATATTATCATGATATTATGATGTACGAATATCTCTTAATATGATATATATACATTAAATGTCGTTACAACGATAATCGTTACATATATGTCTCGTTTCAAAATCATTAAGTTAGTAGTCTTGTTTTTACATATGTAGTTCATTGTTAATATACTTAATGATATGTTTACATATCATAATATCATGTTAACTATATATATAACCATATATATGTCATCATATAGTTTTTACAAGTTTTAACGTTCGTGAATCACCGGTCAACTTGGGTGGTCAATTGTCTATATGAAACCTATTTCAATTAATCAAGTCTTAACAAGTTTGATTGCTTAACATGTTGGAAACATTTAATAATGTAAATATCAATCTCAATTAATATATATAAACATGGAAAAGTTCGGGTCACTACAGTACCTACCCGTTAAATAAATTTCGTCCCGAAATTTTAAGCTGTTGAAGGTGTTGACGAATCTTCTGGAAATAGATGCGGGTATTTCTTCTTCATCTGATCTTCACGCTCCCAGGTGAACTCGAGTCCTCTATGAGCATTCCATCGAACCTTAACAATTGGTATCTTGTTTTGCTTAAGTCTTTTAACCTCACGATCCATTATTTCGACGGGTTCTTCGATGAATTGGAGTTTTTCGTTGATTTGGATTTCATCTAACGGAATAGTGAGATCTTCTTTAGCAAAACATTTCTTCAAATTCGAGACGTGGAAAGTGTTATGTACAGCCGCGAGTTGTTGAGGTAACTCAAGTCGGTAAGCTACTGGTCCGACACGATCAATAATCTTGAATGGTCCAATATACCTTGGATTTAATTTCCCTCGTTTACCAAATCGAACAACGCCTTTCCAAGGTGCAACTTTAAGCATGACCATCTCTCCAATTTCAAATTCTATATCTTTTCTTTTAATTTCAGCGTAGCTCTTTTGTCGACTTTGGGCGGTTTTTAACCGTTGTTGAATTTGGATGATCTTCTCGGTAGTTTCTTGTATAATCTCCGGACCCGTAATCTGTCTATCCCCCACTTCACTCCAACAAATCGGAGACCTGCACTTTCTACCATAAAGTGCTTCAAACGGCGCCATCTCAATGCTTGAATGGTAGCTGTTGTTGTAGGAAAATTCTGCTAACGGTAGATGTCGATCCCAACTGTTTCCGAAATCAATAACACATGCTCGTAGCATGTCTTCAAGCGTTTGTATCGTCCTTTCGCTCTGCCAATCAGTTTGTGGATGATAGGCAGTACTCATGTCTAGACGAGTTCCTAATGCTTGCTGTAATGTCTGCCAGAATCTTGAAATAAATCTGCCATCCCTATCAGAGATAATAGAGATTGGTATTCCATGTCTGGAGATGACTTCCTTCAAATACAGTCGTGCTAACTTCTCCATCTTGTCATCTTCTCTTATTGGCAGGAAGTGTGATGATTTGGTGAGACGATCAACTATTACCCAAGTAGTATCAAAACCACTTGCAGTCCTTGGCAATTTAGTGATGAAATCCATGGTAATGTTTTCCCATTTCCATTCCGGGATTTCGGGTTGTTGAAGTAGACCTGATGGTTTCTGATACTCAGCTTTGACCTTAGAACACGTCAAACATTCTCCTACGTATTTAGCAACATCGGCTTTCATACCCGGCCACCAAAAATGTTTCTTGAGATCCTTGTACATCTTTCCCGTTCCAGGATGTATTGAGTATCTGGTTTTATGAGCTTCTCTAAGTACCATTTCTCTCATATCTCCAAATTTTGGTACCCAAATCCTTTCAGCCCTATACCGGGTTCCGTCTTCCCGAATATTAAGATGCTTCTCCGATCCTTTGGGTATTTCATCCTTTAAATTTCCCTCTTTTAAAATTCCTTGTTGCGCCTCCTTTATTTGAGTAGTAAGGTTATTATGAATCATTATATTCATAGATTTTACTCGAATGGGTTCTCGGTCCTTCCTGCTCAAGGCATCGGCTACCACATTTGCCTTCCCCGGGTGGTAACGAATCTCAAAGTCGTAATCATTCAATAATTCAATCCACCTACGCTGCCTCATATTCAGTTGTTTCTGATTAAATATGTGTTGAAGACTTTTGTGGTCGGTATATATAATACTTTTGACCCCATATAAGTAGTGCCTCCAAGTCTTTAATGCAAAAACAACCGCGCCTAATTCCAAATCATGCGTCGTATAATTTTGTTCGTGAATCTTCAATTGTCTAGACGCATAAGCAATCACCTTCGTTCGTTGCATTAATACACAACCGAGACCTTGCTTTGATGCGTCACAATAAATCACAAAATCATCATTCCCTTCAGGCAATGACAATATAGGTGCCGTAGTTAGCTTTTTCTTCAATAACTGAAACGCTTTCTCTTGTTCATCATTCCATTCAAATTTCTTCCCTTTATGCGTTAATGCAGTCAAGGGTTTTGCTATTCTGGAAAAGTCTTGGATGAACCTTCTGTAGTAACCAGCTAGTCCTAAAAACTGGCGTATGTGTTTCGGAGTTTTCGGGGTTTCCCACTTTTCAACAGTTTCTATCTTTGCCGGATCCACCTTAATACCTTCTTTGTTCACTATGTGACCGAGGAATTGAACTTCTTCCAACCAAAATGCACACTTTGAAAACTTAGCGTACAATTCTTCCTTCCTCAATACTTCTAACACCTTTCTCAAATGTTCACCGTGTTCTTGGTCATTCTTTGAGTAAATAAGTATGTCATCAATGAAAACAATGACAAACTTGTCAAGGTATGGTCCACACACTCGGTTCATAAGGTCCATGAACACAGCTGGTGCATTAGTTAAACCAAACGGCATGACCATAAACTCATAATGACCGTAACGTATTCTGAAAGCAGTCTTTGGAATATCATCTTCTTTCACCCGCATTTGATGATACCCGGAACGTAAGTCAATCTTTGAATAAACAGACGAGCCTTGTAGTTGATCAAATAAGTCGTCGATTCTCGGTAGTGGGTAGCGGTTCTTGATGGTAAGTTTGTTCAACTCTCGGTAGTCGATACACAACCTGAATGTACCATCTTTCTTCTTGACAAACAAAACCGGAGCTCCCCACGGTGATGTGCTTGGTCGAATGAAACCACGCTCTAAAAGTTCTTGTAATTGGCTTTGTAGTTCTTTCATCTCGCTGGGTGCGAGTCTGTAAGGAGCACGAGCTATTGGTGCAGCTCCTGGTACAAGATCTATTTGAAATTCAACGGATCGATGTGGGGGTAATCCCGGTAATTCTTTCGGAAATACATCAGGAAATTCTTTTGCGACGGGAACATCATTGATGCTCTTTTCTTCAGTTTGTACTTTCTCGACGTGTGCTAGAACAGCATAGCAACCTTTTCTTATTAGTTTTTGTGCCTTCAAATTACTAATAAGATGTAGCTTCGTGTTGCCCTTTTCTCCGTACACCATTAAGGGTTTTCCTTTTTCTCGTATAATGCGAATTGCATTTTTGTAACAAACGATCTCCGCTTTCACTTCTTTCAACCAGTCCATACCGATTATCACATCAAAACTCCCTAACTCTACTGGTATCAAATCAATCTTAAATGTTTCGCTAACCAGTTTAATTTCTCGATTCCGACATATATTATCTGCTGAAATTAATTTACCATTTGCTAATTCGAGTAAAAATTTACTATCCAAAGGCGTCAATGGACAACTTAATTTAGCACAAAAATCTCTACTCATATAGCTTCTATCCGCACCCAAATCAAATAAAACGTAAGCAGATTTATTGTCAATAAGAAACGTACCCGTAACAAGCTTCGGGTCTTCCTGTGCCTCTGTCGCATTAATATTGAAAACTCTTCCACGGCCTTGTCCATTCGTGTTCTCCTGGTTCGGGCAATTTCTAATAATGTGGCCCGGTTTTCCACATTTATAACAAACTACATTGGCATAACTTGCTCCGACACTACTTGCTCCGCCATTACTCGTTCCGACACCATTTGTTCCTTTCGTTCTATTAACCCCTGGTCCGTAGACCTCACACTTCGCCGCGCTATGACCATTTCTTTTACACTTGTTGCAAAATTTGGTGCAGAACCCCGAGTGATTCTTTTCACACCTTTGGCATAGCTGCTTCTGATTGTTGTTGTTGTTGCGGTTATTATTGTTGTTGGGATGATTGTTGTAGTTGCTGTTGTTGTTGTTGTTGTTGTTGTTGTTGGGCCGTTTGTTGTAGTTGCGATTGATGTTGCGATTGTTGGGATAATTGTTGCGATTATTGTTGTAATTGCTGTTGTTGTTGTATTGGTGATTCTTATCACCGTTTTCCTCCCACTTTCTTTTGAATTGCTTCACATTGGCCTCTTCAGCAGTCTGTTCTTTAATTCTTTCTTCAATTTGGTTCACGAGTTTGTGAGCCATTCTACATGCCTGTTGTATGGAGGCGGGCTCGTGTGAACTTATATCTTCTTGGATTCTTTCCGGTAATCCTTTCACAAACGCGTCGATCTTCTCTTCCTCATCTTCGAATGCTCCCGGACACAATAGGCACAATTCTGTGAATCGTCTTTCGTATGTGGTAATATCAAATCCTTGGGTTCGTAACCCTCTAAGTTCTGTCTTGAGCTTATTGACCTCGGTTCTGGGACGGTACTTCTCGTTCATCAAGTGCTTGAATGCTGACCACGGTAGTGCGTACGCATCGTCTTGTCCCACTTGCTCTAGATAGGTATTCCACCATGTTAATGCAGAACCTGTGAAGGTATGCGTAGCGTACTTCACTTTGTCCTCTTCAGTACACTTACTTATGGCAAACACCGATTCGACCTTCTCGGTCCATCGTTTCAATCCAATCGGTCCTTCGGTTCCATCAAATTCCAAAGGTTTGCAGGCAGTGAATTCTTTGTAGGTGCATCCTACACGATTTCCTGTACTGCTAGATCCAAGGTTATTGTTGGTATGTAGCGCAGCCTGTACTGCGGCTATGTTTGAAGCTAGAAAAGTACGGAATTCCTCTTCATTCATATTCACGGTGTGTCGAGTAGTCGGTGTCATTTCCTTCAAAATAGTTAAATGGAACAAGTTAATCATACAGAATATTAAGAGTAGTTAATAGTATTTCGTAGCATAATATGAACTCATTTATAAAAGCTTTTTCTTCATATTAGCGTTTTATAAGTTTAAATTCGGGTAGTACCTACCCGTTAAGTTCATACTTAGTAGCTAATATACAATTAAACTACTAAAATTCTATATGAAAAACTGATTATAATAATATTTCGCGTTCAAACTTTTATACAATATTTTACAAACTTACAATACCGCTTATTTTACATAAAGCATGAAATATAGCACACAATAACTTTGATACAAGATAGTTGTGAAGATAATTCTAGCTAGTACACAAGTCGTTCAGCAAAGGCAATAAAGACACGTAATTCATACGTCCAGAAACAAGTCATGCATTCTGGTTTTACTAGGACTACTTCCCATCCTTGGTCTTGTGCAACATAACCGTTATGGCCGTTGATAAGACAACGTGTTGTAACGTCGTCAAAGGGACGAGGGTTACGTAATGTCCAACAGTCCCGTAATAATCTAAAAACCTCATTTCTTACCCCAATTACCGACTCCGTCACTTGTGGAAACGTTTTGTTTAATAGTTGTAGCCCGATGTTCTTGTTCTCACTTTGGTGAGAAGCGAACATTACTAATCCGTAAGCATAACATGCTTCTTTATGTTGCATGTTAGCCGCTTTTTCTAAATCACGAAGTCCAATATTCGGATATATTGAGTCAAAATAATTTCTAAACCCGTTGCGTAAAATAGCATTTGGGTTCCCCGCAATATATGCATCAAAGTAAACACATCGTAACTTATGGGTTTCCCAATGTGATATCCCCCATCTTTCAAACGAAAGTCTCTTATAAACCAAGACATTCTTGGAACGTTCTTCGAATGTCTTACAAACTGATCTCGCCTTAAATAGTTGTGCCGAAGAATTCTGGCCGACTCTAGACAAGATTTCATCAATCATGTCTCCGGGTAGGTCTCTTAAAATATTGGGTTGTCTATCCATTTTGTGTTTTTAAACTGTAAAATAGACAAGAGTTAGATTCATAAAAAAATACTTATTAATACAAGCAATTTTTACATATATCATAAAGCATAAGACCACTATATTACATATATTACACCACACGAATACAACTATCTTATTCCGACTCGCTCGTTTCTTCTTCTTCGGTTTTGGTTCGTTTTGCCAAGTTTCTAGGGATATATGATGTTCCCCTAATACGAGCCGTCGTTGTCCACATTGGTTTAGAAAAACCTGGTGGTTTAGAGGTTCCCGGGTCATTGTTACAACTTAAGGACTTCGGGCGTTGACGATACATATAAAGTTCATCGGGGTTGGAATTAGATTTCTCTATTTTTATGCCCTTTCCCTTATTATTTTCTTTTGCCTTTTTAAATTCAGTTGGGGTAATTTCTATAACATCATCGGAATTCTCGTCGGAATCCGATTCATCGGAGAATTGGTAATCCTCCCAATATTTTGCTTCCTTGGCGGAAACATCATTGACCATAATTAACCTTGGTCGGTTGGTTGAGGATTTTCTTTTACTTAACCGTTTTATTATTTCCCCCCACCGGTTCTATTTCTTCATCCGGTTCCGATTCTTCTTCCGGTTCCGATTCTTCTTCCGGTTCCGACTCTTCTTCCGATTCCTCTTCGGGAACTTGTGAATCAGTCCACGAATCATTCCAATTTACATTTGACTCTTCATTATTATTAGGTGAGTCAATGGGACTTGTTCTAGAGGTATACATCTATCACATAATATCAAACGCGTTAAGAGATTAATATATCACATAATATTCACATGTTAAAAATATATAGTTTCCAACAAAATTTGTTAAGCAATCATTTTTAAAGAAAACACGGTCGAAGTCCAGACTCACTAATGCATCCTAACAAACTCGATAAGACACACTAATGCAAATTTTCTGGTTCTCTAAGACCAACGCTCTGATACCAACTGAAATGTCCCGTTCTTATTGATTAAAAACGTTCCATATTAATTGATTTCGTTGCGAGGTTTTGACCTCTATATGAGACGTTTTCAAAGACTGCATTCCTTTTTAAAACAAACCATAACCTTTATTTCATAAATAAAGGTTTAAAAAGCTTTACGTAGATTATCAAATAATGATAATCTAAAATATCCTGTTTACACACGACCATTACATAATGGTTTACAATACAAATATGTTACATCGAACTCAGTTTCTTGAATGCAGTTTTTACACAATATCATACAAACATGGACTCCAAATCTTGTCCTTATTTTAGTATGCAACAGCGGAAGCTCTTAATATTCACCTGAGAATAAACATGCTTTAAACGTCAACAAAAATGTTGGTGAGTTATAGGTTTAACCTATATATATCAAATCGTAACAATAGACCACAAGATTTCATATTTCAATACACATCCCATACATAGAGATAAAAATCATTCATATGGTGAACACCTGGTAACCGACATTAACAAGATGCATATATAAGAATATCCCCATCATTCCGGGACACCCTTCGGATATGATATAAATTTCGAAGTACTAAAGCATCCGGTACTTTGGATGGGGTTTGTTAGGCCCAATAGATCTATCTTTAGGATTCGCGTCAATTAGGGTGTCTGTTCCCTAATTCTTAGATTACCAGACTTAATAAAAAGGGACATATTCGATTTCGATAATTCAACCATAGAATGTAGTTTCACGTACTTGTGTCTATTTTGTAAATCATTTATAAAACCTGCATGTATTCTCATCCCAAAAATATTAGATTTTAAAAGTGGGACTATAACTCACTTTCACAGATTTTTACTTCGTCGGGAAGTAAGACTTGACCACTGGTTGATTCACGAACCTATAACAATATATACATATATATCAAAGTATGTTCAAAATATATTTACAACACTTTTAATATATTTTGATGTTTTAAGTTTATTAAGTCAGCTGTCCTCGTTAGTAACCTACAACTAGTTGTCCACAGTTAGATGTACATAAATAAATCGATAAATATTATCTTGAATCAATCCACGACCCAGTGTATACGTATCTCAGTATTGATCACAACTCAAACTATATATATTTTGGAATCAACCTCAACCCTGTATAGCTAACTCCAACATTCACATATAGAGTGTCTATGGTTGTTCCGAAATATATATAGATGTGTCGACATGATAGGTCGAAACATTGTATACGTGTCTATGGTATCTCAAGATTACATAATATACAATACAAGTTGATTAAGTTATGGTTGGAATAGATTTGTTACCAATTTTCACGTAGCTAAAATGAGAAAAATTATCCAATCTTGTTTTACCCATAACTTCTTCATTTTAAATCCGTTTTGAGTGAATCAAATTGCTATGGTTTCATATTGAACTATATTTTATGAATCTAAACAGAAAAAGTATAGGTTTATATTCGGAAAAATAAGTTACAAGTCGTTTTTGTAAAGGTAGTCATTTCAGTCGAAAGAACGACGTCTAGATGACCATTTTAGAAAACATACTTCCACTTTGAGTTTAACCATAATTTTTGGATATAGTTTCATGTTCATAATAAAAATCATTTTCTCAGAATAACAACTTTTAAATCAAAGTTTATCATAGTTTTTAATTAACTAACCCAAAACAGCCCGCGGTGTTACTACGACAGCGTAAATCCGGTTTTACTGTGTTTTTCGTGTTTCCAGGTTTTAAATCATTAAGTTAGCATATCATATAGATATAGAACATGTGTTTAGTTGATTTTAAAAGTCAAGTTAGAAGGATTAACTTTTGTTTGCGAACAAGTTTAGAATTAACTAAACTATGTTCTAGTGATTACAAGTTTAAACCTTCGAATAAGATAGCTTTATATGTATGAATCGAATGATGTTATGAACATCATTACTACCTTAAGTTCCTTGGATGAACCTACTGGAAAAGATAAAAATGGATCTAGCTTCAATGGATCCTTGGATGGCTCAAAGTTCTTGAAGCAAAATCATGACACGAAAACAAGTTCAAGTAAGATCATCACTTGAAATAAGATTGTTATAGTTATAGAAATTGAACCAAAGTTTGAATATGATTATTACCTTGTATTAGAATGATAACCTACTGTAAGAAACAAAGATTTCTTGAGGTTGGATGATCACCTTACAAGATTGGAAGTGAGCTAGCAATCTTGAAAGTATTCTTGATTTTATGAAACTAGAACTTTTGGAATTTATGAAGAACACTTAGAACTTGAGAGAGATCAATTAGATGAAGAAAATTGAAGAATGAAAGTGTTTGTAGGTGTTTTTGGTCATTGGTGTATGGATTAGATATAAAGGATATGTAATTTTGTTTTCATGTAAATAAGTCATGAATGATTACTCATATTTTTGTAATTTTATGAGATATTTCATGCTAGTTGCCAAATGATGGTTCCCGCATGTGTTAGGTGACTCACATGGGCTGCTAAGAGCTGATCATTGGAGTGTATATACCAATAGTACATACATCTAAAAGCTGTGTATTGTACGAGTACGAATACGGGTGCATACGAGTAGAATTGTTGATGAAACTGAACGAGGATGTAATTGTAATCATTTTTGTTAAGTAGAAGTATTTTGATAAGTGTCTTGAAGTCTTTCAAAAGTGTATGAATACATATTAAAACACTACATGTATATACATTTTAACTGAGTCATTAAGTCATCGTTAGTCGTTACATGTAAATGTTGTTTTGAAACCTTTAGGTTAACGATCTTGTTAAATGTTGTTAACCCAATGTTTATAATATCAAAATAGATTTTAAATTATTATATTATCATGATATTATGATGTACGAATATCTCTTAATATGATATATATACATTAAATGTCGTTACAACGATAATCGTTACATATATGTCTCGTTTCAAAATCATTAAGTTAGTAGTCTTGTTTTTACATATGTAGTTCATTGTTAATATACTTAATGATATGTTTACATATCATAATATCATGTTAACTATATATATAACCATATATATGTCATCATATAGTTTTTACAAGTTTTAACGTTCGTGAATCACCGGTCAACTTGGGTGGTCAATTGTCTATATGAAACCTATTTCAATTAATCAAGTCTTAACAAGTTTGATTGCTTAACATGTTGGAAACATTTAATCATGTAAATATCAATCTCAATTAATATATATATAAACATGGAAAAGTTCGGGTCACTACACCATGAACACTGCCAGTGCGTTAGTGAGACCAAATGGCATGAAAAGGAATTCGTAACTACCATGACAAGAAATTCATAACTACCATAACAAGGAATTCATAGCTACCAAATGGCGTTAGTGAGAAAAATGAAGTTACAAGGTATAAAGCTAGACTTGTAGCTCAAAGTTTTTCTCAAAGACCAGGAATTGATTATGAGGAAACTTATTCTCCTGTTATGGATGCAATTACTTTTAGATACTTAATCAGCCTGGCAGTTTCTAAAAATTTAGAAATGCATCTCATGGATGTTGTGACTGCTTATCTATATGGATCACTTGATAGTGAAATATATATGAAGATACCTGAAGGATTTAAGGTATCAGAAGCAACCAATGCAAAACCCAAAGAAATGTACTCAATCAAGTTACAAAGGTCATTATATGGATTGAAACAATCGGGTCGCATGTGGCATAAACGATTAAGTGATTACTTGATAAGCAAAGGGTATACCAATAATCTTATTTGCCCATGTGTATTCATTAAGAAAACAACATCCGAATATGTGATCATAGCCGTTTATGTAGATGATCTTAACATCATAGGTACAAATAAAGAGATCCATGAAGCCATTCAACTTCTAAAGAAAGAATTTGAATTGAAAGATCTCGGAAAAACCAAGTATTGCCTTGGTTTGCAGCTTGAGCATATGCCTAATGGTTTACTTGTACATCAAACAACTTATACGGAAAAGATTTTAAAATGTTTCAATATGGACAATGCAAAACCATTAAGTACTCCTATGGTTGTTAGATCACTTAATGTTGACACTGATCCATTTCGTCCCTATGAAGATCATGAAGATATCCTGGGACCAGAAGTACCATATCTTAGTGCAATTGGAGCTCTTATGTATCTTACAAATTGTACAAGACCTGATATTTCTTTTGCAGTTAATATGTTGGCAAGATTCAGCTCAGCTCCTACCAAAAGACACTGGAATGGGATTAAACACATATTTCGATACCTTCGAGAAACTACTGATTTAGGATTATTTTATTCTAACGAATCAAAACAAGATTTGGTTGGTTATGCAGATGCAGGTTATTTATCTGATCCACATAAACCTAAATCTCAAAATGGATATGTATTCCTAAATGGAGGTACCGCAATATCATGGCGTTCTAAAAAACAAACACTTGTTGCAACATCATCAAATTATGCCGAAGTGATTGCATTACATGAAGCTACTCGGGAATGTTTTTGGTTGAGATCAATGACACAACTCATTACTGATTCTTGTGCACTAGAACACGATAAAAGTTCAACAACTATCTATGAAGATAATGCAGCTTGCATAGCACAGATGAAAGAAGGGTATATCAAAAGTGACCGAACAAAACACATACCTCCTAGATTCTTCTCATACGCTCAAAATCTCATTAAGGACAACCAGATTGAAATGAGATATGTTCAATCCAGCAAAAACTCTGCTGATCTTTTCACCAAAGCGCTCCCAACTACTATTTTTAGAACACATGTTCACAATATTGGCATGAGGCATTTTCAAAAGATGTAACAGATCAGTGATGTCTACTTGAGGGGGAGTCAACTCTATGCTGCACTCTTTTTCCCTTAGCTAAAGTTTTTCTCACTGGGTTTTCTTTAGCAAGGTTTTTAACGAGGCAGTAACATGTACTTGATTTTTTTTAAACAAAATTGTCGTCCAAGGGTGTGATGACCCGGAAATTTCTGACCAAATTTGAACTCTATCTTTAAATGATTTAATGTTTTCGACACGATAAGCAAAGTTTGTAATGTTGAGTCTCAAAGTTTTGGAACTATATTCATGTAATCAATTATTCTTTGACTGTTCTCGAAGATTCACGAACAATATATATATATAACTTAATGTGCATATATATATATATATATATATATATATATATATATATATATATATATATATATATATATATATATATAAGTTAACTAAAACGTTTAAGATGAACCAGTAAAACACTAATTTGCTACAGTATTTTCGAATTGCTACAGTACCCGAAAAGCTACAGTGTTTTCGAAAATCACTATTTGCTACAGTAAAATAGTATTTCAAAATGAAAATGTATATTATATATATATATATATATATATATATATATATATATATATATATATATATATATATATATATATATATATTAACAAATAGCGAGATGATGATTTATAGAAGTAAATGACCAAAACACTCGAAAGTTTAAGATATACTTTGAGTGGTATAGTTTATGGATAACTTAAGGCTATATTTTGACAAAGTTACGTGACACGAAAAGTAAAATGCAAGTTTTCTAAATGTACGAAAGAACGTTCGAAAAACCGGAACCGGGACATAAGTCGAGTGATGACGTACGACTTATCGGAACTAAAATTACAAATCAACTATGCACGTGAATTTAATATAATATATAATTAATTATATAAATTATATATTAATATGTCGACAAGCTAAATGTTAAAAAATATGTGAGCTGGAAAATGTTCCCATGCGATCGCATGGCAGTAGAATTCAGGCCACAAGTATAAAAGCTCGACTTCTGATTCAGTTTGCACACATCTTTCTATCTCTCTCGTATTATATTATTATTATTATTATTATTATTATTATTATTATTATTATTATTATTATTATTATTATTATTATTATTATTATTAATATTATTATTATTAATATTATTATTATTATTATTATTATTATTATTATTATTATTATTATTATTGTTATTATTAATATTATTATTAATCTTATTATTATTAGTATTATTAAATTATTAGTTAGTATTATACATAAAATACTACGACGAGGTCATGAGCGTGTCACTTTCAAAATGGGTTCGAGCGGGATAGAGCTAAGGAAATTATGGAGGTTATGGGCAATATTCGCAAGTCAAACCTAGTGTTTATCATCTCCGTTATGTCTACATACTTTTCTACAATATTGAACCTCAATATTGATACGTAAGTACTCATATTTTATCTTTTATATATTAATTGTGTATCCATGTCTAGTGCTCGAGTATATATATTTATACATGCTTGTATGCTAAATTTCGTCGTTAAACAGTTATGATGAATCACGAAGTAAATACATATATTACTGATAAAAGGTATATGATATGCATGTTTTTGGAAAGCTGGCGAAAAATCAATAACTTTTCATTTAGAAATCGAATAGTTTCGATGAATGGATTAAAAGATATGATCAACTGAATTATGATTGACGTTAATTGAAATTGCTTTTGAATCTGCAATTAAGATTTAAACAACTTGTTTACAAGATTGATAAAATGGATTTTTAATTATTACCAGCCGAGTAAATGAAATCTTATATAAGGCACGCCTCGTTTTGTTAAACTATTGTCAAAATTGACTTTTTGAAACAACTTTGGATAACTTTTGTATGTTGATCTCGAGCATTAGGATTGTGATACACTATGACCTGACCTAGCTTAATAGACATTTATTGACCAACATATGTTCTCTGCTAAGGTGAGTTTAAAGATCCCTTTTTAAATGCTTTAAATATTTTGGGTTGAGAATACATGCAATTTATTTTAAACGCAATGGATACAAGTACATACTTAATTCTACACTGAGTTTGAACCGATAATCCCTTAGCTTTGGTAACTAGTAACTGCCAGTTATAAGAACTAGTGGGCGCGAGTAGTAGTATATGGATCCATAGGGCTTGATATCCCCGTCCGAGCTAGAGCACTAGCCTTTTAACAGACGTATGCTATTTGAGAAGCGTACACGTTGGTTTGCGTGTATTATTAAGATGATTATACAAAGGGTACAAATTATATATACGTTAAGTTTAGTTACCATGGTGCTCAATCTAGTAGAATATTTTGATAAACTTTTCTGGATGAAACAACTGAAATCTTGTGATCCACCTTTATATACAGATTATGCGAAACACTAAAACTATGAACTCACCAACCTTTGTGTTGACACTTGTTAGCATGTTTATTCTCAGGTTCCTAGAAGTCTTCCGTTGTTTGCTTATATGTTAGACAAGCTATGTGCATGGAGTCTTACATGGCATATTTATCAAGGAAACGTTGCATTCACCAAATCATCACCATGTATCTTATTTTGACTGCATTGTCAATGGAAGTACTATTGTAAATTATTATTTACGGTGATTGTCTATATGAAGAAATCATCAGATCTCGAAAACCTTTGATTTAAATATTCATTTATGGTGTGCCTTTTCAAAAGAATGCAATGTTTACAAAACGTATCATATAGAGGTCAAATACCTCGCAATGAAATCGATGAATGACGTGTTCGTCCATATGGATTTGGAGCGATCGTCACAAAGGGGGAGTGTTATAAGTCATGGTGGCCGACATATTATGTTAAAGTCAAAATTTGATTGATCAAATTCATGGAGATATTAATAATACACCTAACTGCACAGTGAATTATTGTACTATAAATATGTGATCGATTGTAATCAGTAGGTGCACCAATTTTTACATATATACATAAAGATATATTCCCTCTTCTCTCTTTAATAATCATTAATAGTTTATAGCCAAAAGCCAGCCACAAAAGGTAGTTAGAAACTCTTAAATTATAACAGTATTAGAATTTTGGTGTTTTTTGATTTTGTAGTATGAAAAAACTTGTATACACTCTAAAGTCATATTTTGAAGAGCAATGTGTGAGTACAGCGACTGGTTTATTTCTTTAACAAAAGAATGTAGTTATATATATCCAACTTGAATACATGAAACGTGAAATTTCCCGTTCTTATTGATTAAAAACGTTCCATATTAATTGATTTCGTTGCGAGGTTTTGACCTCTATATGAGACGTTTTTCAAAGACTGCATTCATTTTTAAAACAAACCATAACCTTTATTTCATAAATAAAGGTTTAAAAAGCTTTACGTAGATTATCAAATAATGATAATCTAAAATATCCTGTTTACACACGACCATTACATAATGGTTTACAATACAAATATGTTACATTGAAATCAGTTTCTTGAATGCAGTTTTTACACAATATCATACAAACATGGACTCCAAATCTTGTCCTTATTTTAGTATGCAACAGCGGAAGCTCTTAGTATTCACCTGAGAATAAACATGCTTTAAACGTCAACAAAAATGTTGGTGAGTTATAGGTTTAACCTATATATATCAAATCGTAACAATAGACCACAAGATTTCATATTTCAATACACATCCCATACATAGAGATAAAAATCATTCATATGGTGAATACCTGGTAACCGACATTAACAAGATGCATATATATAAGAATATCCCCATCATTCCGGGACACCCTTCGGATATGATATAAATTTCGAAGTACTAAAGCATCCGGTACTTTGGATGGGGTTTGTTAGGCCCAATAGATTTATCTTTAGGATTCGCGTCAATTAGGGTGTCTGTTCCCTAATTCTTAGATTACCAGACTTAATAAAAAGGGGCATATTCAATTTCGATAATTCAACCATAGAATGTAGTTTCACGTACTTGTGTCTATTTTGTAAATCATTTATAAAACCTGCATGTATTCTCATCCCAAAAATATTAGATTTTAAAAGTGGGACTATAACTCACTTTCACAGATTTTTACTTCGTCGGGAAGTAAGACTTGGCCACTGGTTGATTCACGAACCTATAACAATATATACATATATATCAAAGTATGTTTAAAATATATTTACAACACTTTTAATATATTTTGATGTTTTAAGTTTATTAAGTCAGCTGTCCTCGTTAGTAACCTACAACTAGTTGTCCACAGTTAGATGTACAGAAATAAATCGATAAATATTATCTTGAATCAATCCATGACCCAGTGTATACGTATCTCAGTATTGATCACAACTCAAACTATATATATTTTGGAATCAACCTCAACCCTGTATAGCTAACCCCAACATTCACATATAGAGTGTCTATGGTTGTTCCGAAATATATATAGATGTGTCGACATGATAGGTCGAAACATTGTATACGTGTCTATGGTATCTCAAGATTACATAATATACAATACAAGTTGATTAAGTTATGGTTGGAATAGATTTGTTACCAATTTCCACATAGCTAAAATGAGAAAAATTATCCAATCTTGTTTTACCCATAACTTCTTCATTTTAAATCCGTTTTGAGTGAATAAAATTGCTATGGTTTCATATTGAACTCTATTTTATGAATATAAACAGAAAAGTATAGGTTTATAGTCGGAAAAATAAGTTACAAGTTGTTTTTGTAAAGGTAGTCATTTCAGTCGAAAGAACGACGTCTAGATGACCATTTTAGAAAACATACTTCCACTTTGAGTTTAACCATAATTTTTGGATATAGTTTCATGTTCATAATAAAAATAATTTTCTCAGAATAATAACTTTTAAATCAAAGTTTATCATAGTTTTTAATTAAATAACCCAAAACAGCCCGCGATGTTACTACGACGGCGTAAATCCGGTTTTACGGTGTTTTTCGTGTTTCCAGGTTTTAAATCATTAAGTTAGCATATCATATAGATATAGAATATGTGTGTAGTTAATTTTAAAAGTCAAGTTAGAAGAATTAACTTTTGTTTGCGAACAAGTTTAGAATTAACTAAACTATGTTCTAGTGATTACGAGTTTAAACCTTCGAATAAGATAGTTTTATATATATGAATCGAATGATGTTATGAACATCATTACTACCTCAAGTTTAGTAGGTAAACCTACTGGAAGTGACAAGAAATGATCTAGCTTCAAAGGATCTTGGATGGCTTGAAAGTTCTTGAAGTAGGATCATGACACAAAAACAAGTTCAAGTAAGATTTTTACTCGAATTAAGATAGTTTATAGTTATAGAAATTGAATCAAAGTTTGAATATGAATATAACCTTGAATAAGAAAGATAACCTACTGTATATAACAAAGGTTTCTTGATCTTAGATGATTACTTGGAATGGATTAGAAAGCTTGGAAGTAAATTAGTAAACTTGAAGGGATTTTTGAAGTGTTCTTGAAGTGTTCTTCCTATGATGATTATAGCTTGATTCTTGAAGTGATTTTTGATGAAGATGATGATTAACTACTGGAAAAATACGTTCATAATAGTGTGTGTGTGTTGAGATAGAATTAGAAAGAGAATTGGAAGTGAAATGGAGTGAATGATGAGTGGTAATTGGTGAGTGGTGAGTGGGGTTAAAAGGAGTTCTAGTTAGTTGACTAGCTCATGGTAGAAGTTAAAATTGATTAGTCAGACATGACATAATCAAGAGTAGAATCCCATGCTAGTTCCTATTGGTATATACTCATAGTAAGTACGTTTTGAAGCTGTGTATAATACGGGTAAGAATACGACTAGAATTCTTGATGAAAGAAAAGAATGGAAAAGTAACTGTAACCATTTTCGTTAAGTATGAGTGTTTTGATATATGTCTTGAAGTCTTCCAAAAGTATTTTAATACATCTAAATACACTACATGTATATACATTTTAACTGAGTCGTTAAGTCATCGTTAGTCGTTACATGTAAGTGTTGTTTTGAAACCTTTAAGTTAACGATCTCAATTAATGTTGTTAACCCATTGTTTATTATATCTAATGAGATGTTAAATTTTTATATTATCATGATATTATGATATATTAATATATCTTAGTATGATATATATACATTTAAATGTCGTTACAACGATAATCGTTACATATATGTCTCGTTTCGAAATCCTTAAGTTAGTAGTCTTGTTTATATGTATATAACTCATTGTTAATATACTTATGGAGATACTTACTTATCATAATCTCATGTTAACCATATGTATATCCATATATATATATCGTCATGTCGTTTTTACAAGTTTTAACGTTCGTGAATCGCCGGTCAACTTGGGTGGTCAATTGTCTATATGAAACATATTTCAATTAATCAAGTCTTAAAAAGTTTGATTGCTTAACATGTTGGAAACATTTAATTATGTAAATATCAATCTCAATTAATATATATAAACATGGAAAAGTTCGGGTCACTACAGTACCTACCCGTTAAATAAATTTCGTCCCGAAATTTTAAGCAGTTGAAGGTGTTGACGAATCTTCTGGAAATAGATGCGGGTATTTCTTCTTCATCTGATCTTCATGCTCCCAGGTGAACTCGGGTCCTCTACAAGCATTCCATCGAACCTTAACAATTGGTATCTTGTTTTGCTTAAGTCTTTTAACCTCACGATCCATTATTTCGACGGGTTCTTCGATGAATTGGAGTTTTTCGTTGATTTGAATTTCATCTAACCAAATAGTGAGATCTTCTTTAGCAAAACATTTCTTCAAATTCGAGACGTGGAAAGTGTTATGTACAGCCGCGAGTTGTTGAGGTAACTCAAGTCGGTAAGCTACTGGTCCGACACGATCAATAATATTGAATGGTCCAATATACCTTGGATTTAATTTCCCTCGTTTACCAAATCGAACAACGCCTTTCCAAGGTGCAACTTTAAGCATGACCATCTCTCCAATTTCAAATTCTATATCTTTTCTTTTAATGTCAGCGTAGCTCTTTTGTCGACTTTGGGCGGTTTTCAACCGTTGTTGAATTTGGATGATCTTCTCAGTAGTTTCTTGTATAATCTCCGGACCCGTAATCTGTCTATCCCCCACTTCACTCCAACAAATCGGAGACCTGCACTTTCTACCATAAAGTGCTTCAAACGACGCCATCTCAATGCTTGAATGGTAGCTGTTGTTGTAGGAAAATTCTGCTAATGGTATATGTCGATCCCAACTGTTTCCGAAATCAATAACACATGCTCGTAGCATGTCTTCAAGCGTTTGTATCGTCCTTTCGCTCTGCCCATCAGTTTGTGGATGATAGGCAGTACTCATGTCTAGACGAGTTCCTAATGCTTGCTGTAATGTCTGCCAGAATCTTGAAATAAATCTGCCATCCCTATCAGAGATAATAGAGATTGGTATTCCATGTCTGGAGATGACTTCCTTCAAATACAGTCGTGCTAACTTCTCCATCTTGTCATCTTCTCTTATTGGCAGGAAATGTACTGATTTGGTGAGACGATCAACTATTACCCAAATAGTATCAAAACCACTTGCAGTCCTTGGCAATTTAGTGATGAAATCCATGGTAATGTTTTCCCATTTCCATTCCGGGATTTCGGGTTGTTGAAGTAGACCTGATGGTTTCTGATGCTCAGCTTTGACCTTAGAACACGTCAAACATTCTCCTACATATTTAGCAACATCGGCTTTCATACCCGGCCACCAAAAATATTTCCTGAGATCCTTGTACATCTTCCCCGTTCCAGGATGTATTGAGTATCTGGTTTTATGAGCTTCTCTAAGTACCATTTCTCTCATATCTCCAAATTTTGGTACCCAAATCCTTTCAGCCCTATACCGGGTTCCGTCTTCCCGAATATTAAGATGTTTCTCCAATCCTTTGGGTATTTCATCCTTTAAATTTCCCTCTTTTAAAACTCCTTGTTGCGCCTCCTTTATTTGAGTAGTAAGGTTATTATGAATCATTATATTCATAGATTTTACTCGAATGGGTTCTCTGTCCTTCCTGCTCAAGGCATCGGCTACCAAATTTGCCTTCCCCGGGTGGTAACGAATCTCAAAGTCGTAATCATTCAATAATTCAATCCACCTACGCTGCCTCATATTCAGTTGTTTCTGATTAAATATGTGTTGAAGACTTTTGTGGTCGGTATATATAATACTTTTGACCCCATATAAGTAGTGCCTCCAAGTCTTTAATGCAAAAACAACCGTGCCTAATTCCAAATCATGCGTCGTATAATTTTGTTCGTGAATCTTCAATTGTCTAGACGCATAAGCAATCACCTTCGTTCGTTGCATTAATACACAACTGAGACGTTGCTTTGATGCGTCACAATAAATCACAAAATCATCATTCCCTTCAGGCAATGACAATATAGGTGCCGTAGTTAGCTTTTTCTTCAATAACTGAAACGCTTTCTCTTGTTCATCATTCCATTCAAATTTCTTCCCTTTATGCTTTAATGCAGTCAAGGGTTTTGCTATTCTGGAAAAGTCTTGGATGAACCTTCTGTAGTAACCAGCTAGTCCTAAAAACTGGCGTATGTGTTTCGGAGTTTTTGGGGTTTCCCACTTTTCAACAGTTTCTATCTTTGCCGGATCCACCTTAATACCTTCTTTGTTCACTATGTGACCGAGGAATTGAACTTCTTCCAACCAAAATGCACACTTTGAAAACTTAGCGTACAATTCTTCCTTCCTCAATACTTCTAACACCTTTCTCAAATGTTCACCGTGTTCTTGGTCATTCTTTGAGTAAATAAGTATGTCATCAATGAAAACAATGACAAACTTGTCAAGGCATGGTCCACACACTCGGTTCATAAGGTCCATGAACACAGCTGGTGCATTAGTTAAACCAAACGGCATGACCATAAACTCGTAATGACCGTAACGTGTTCTGAAAGCAGTCTTTGGAATATCATCTTCTTTCACCCGCATTTGATGATATCCGGAACGTAAGTCAATCTTTGAATAAACAGACGAGCCTTGTAGTTGATCAAATAAGTCGTCGATTCTAGGTAGTGGGTAGCGGTTCTTGATGGTAAGTTTGTTCAACTCTCGGTAGTCGATACACAAACTGAATGTACCATCTTTCTTCTTGACAACAAAACAAGAGCTCCCCACGGTGATGTTCTTGGTCGAATGAAACCACGCTCTAAAAGTTCTTGTAATTGGCTTTGCAGTTCTTTCATCTCACTGGGTGCGAGTCTGTAAGGAGCACGAGCTATTGGTGCAGCTCCTGGTACAAGATCTATTTGAAATTCAAATGATCGCTGTGGGGGTAATCCCGGTAATTCTTTCGGAAATACATCGGGAAATTCTTTTGCAATGGGAACATCATTGATGCTCTTTTCTTCAGTTTGTACTTTCTCGACGTGTGCTAGAACAGCATAGCAACCTTTTCTTATTAGTTTTTGTGCCTTCAAATTACTAATAATATGTAGCTTAGTGTTGCCCTTTTCTCCGTACACCATTAAGGGTTTTCCTTTTTCTCGTATAATGCGAATTGCATTTTTGTAACAAACGATCTCTGCTTTCACTTCTTTCAACCAGTCCATACCGATTATCATATCAAAACTCCCTAACTCTACTGGTATCAAATCAATCTTAAATGTTTCGCTAACCAGTTTAATTTCTCGATTCCGACATATATTATCTGCTGAAATTAATTTACCATTTGCTAATTCGAGTAAAAATTTACTATCCAAAGGCGTCAATGGACAACTTAATTTAGCACAAAAATCTCTACTCATATAGCTTCTATCCGCACCCGAATCAAATAAAACGTAAGCAGATTTATTGTCAATAAGAAACGTACCCGTAACAAGCTCCGGGTATTCCTGTGCCTCTGCCGCATTAATATTGAAAACTCTTCCGCGGCCTTGTCCATTCGTGTTCTCCTGGTTCGGGCAATTTCTAATAATGTGGCCCGGTTTTCCACATTTATAACAAACTACATTGGCATAACTTGCTCCGACACTACTTGCTCCGCCATTACTCGTTCTGACACCATTTGTTCCTTTCGTTCTATTAACCCCTGGTCCGTAGACCTCACACTTCGCCGCGCTATGACCATTTCTTTTACACTTGTTGCAAAATTTGGTGCAGAACCCTGAGTGATACTTTTCACACCTTTGGCATAGCTGCTTCTGATTATTGTTGTTGTTGTGGTTATTATTGTTGTTGGGATGATTGTTGTAGTTGCTGTTGTTGTTGTTGTTGTTGTTGTTGGGCCGTTTGTTGTAGTTGCGATTGATGTTGCGATTGTTGGGATAATTGTTACGATTATTGTTGTAATTGCTGTTGTTGTTGTATTGGTGATTCTTATCACCGTTTTCCTCCCACTTTCTTTTGACTTGCCTCACATTGGCCTCTTCAGCAGTCTGTTCTTTAATTCTTTTTTCAATCTGGTTCACTAGTTTGTGAGCCATTCTACATGCCTGTTGTATGGAGGCGGGCTCGTGTGAACTTATATCTTCTTGGATTCTTTCCAGGTTTCCTTTCACAAACGCGTCGATCTTCTCTTCCTCATCTTCGAATGCTCCCGGACACAATAGGCACAATTATGTGAATCGTCTTTCGTACGTGGTAATATCAAATCCTTGGGTTCGTAACCCTCTAAGTTCTGTCTTGAACTTATTGACCTCGGTTCTGGGACGGTACTTCTCGTTCATCAAGTGCTTGAATGCTGACCACGGTAGTGCGTACGCATCATCTTGTCCCACTTGCTCTAGATAGGTATTCCACCATGTTAACGCAGAACCTGTGAAGGTATGCGTAGCATACTTCACTTTGTCCTCTTCAGTACACTTACTTATGGCAAACACCGATTCGACCTTCTCGGTCCACCGTTTCAATCCGATCGGTCCTTCGGTTCCATCAAATTCCAAAGGTTTGCAGGCAGTGAATTCTTTGTAGGTGCATCCTACACGATTTCCTGTACTGCCAGATCCAAGGTTATTGTTGGTATGTAGCGCAGCCTGTACTGCGGCTATGTTTGAAGCTAGAAAAGTACGGAATTCCTCTTCATTCATATTCACGGTGTGTCGAGTAGTCAGTGCCATTTCCTTCAAAATAGTCAAATGGAACAAGTTAATCATACAGAATATTAAGAGTAGTTAATAGTATTTCATAGCATAATATGAACTCATTTATAAAAGCTTTTTCTTCATATTAGCGTTTTATAAGTTTAAATTCGGGTAGTACCTACCCGTTAAGTTCATACTTAGTAGCTAATATACAATTCAACTACTACAATTCTATATGAAAAACTGATTGTAATAATATTTCGCGTTCAAACTTTTATACAATATTTTACAAACTTACAATACCGCTTATTTTACATAAAGCATGAAATATAGCACACAATAACTTTGATACAAGATAGTTGTGAAGATAATTCTAGCTAGTACACAAGTCGTTCAGCAAAGGCAATAAAGACACGTAATTCATACGTCCAGAAACAAGTCATGCATTCTGGTTTTACTAGGACTACTTCCCATCCTTGGTCTTGTGGAACATAACCGTTATGGCCGTTGATAAGATAGCGTGTTGTAACGTCGTCAAAGGGATGAGGGTTACGTAATGACCAACAGTCTCGTAATAACCTAAAAACCTCATTTCTTACCCCAATTACCGACTCCGTCACTTGTGGGAACGTTTTTTTTAATAGTTGTAGCCCGATGTTCTTGTTCTCACTTTGGTGAGAAGCGAACATTACTAACCCGTAAGCATAACATGCTTCTTTATGTTGCATGTTAGCCACTTTTTCTAAATCACGAAGTCCTATATTCGAATATACTGAGTCAAAATAATTTCTTAACCCGTTGCGTAAAATAGCATTTGGGTTCCCCGCAATATATGCGTCAAAGTAAACACATCGTAACTTATGGATTTCCCAATCTGATATCCCCCATCTTTCGAACGAAAGCCTTTTATAAACCAAGGCATTCTTGGAACGTTCTTCGAATGTCTTACAAACTGATCTCGCCTTAAATAGTTGTGCCGAGGAATTCTGACCGACTCTAGACAAGATTTCATCAATCATGTCTCCGGGTAGGTCTCTTAAAATATTGGGTTGTCTATCCATTTTGTGTTTTTATACTGTAAAATAGACAAGAGTTAGATTCATAAAAAAAATACTTATTAATACAAGCAATTTTTACATATATCATAAAGCATAAGCACACTATATTACATATATTACACCACACGAATACAACTATCTTATTCCGACTCGCTCGTTTCTTCTTGTTCGGTTTTGGTTCGTTTTGCCAAGTTTCTAGGGATATATGATGTTCCCCTAATACGAGCCGTCGTTGTCCACATTGGTTTAGAAAAACCTGGTGGTTTAGAGGTTCCCGGGTCATTGTTACAACTTAAGGACTTCGGGGGTTGACGATACATATAAAGTTCATCGGGGTTGGAATTAGATTTCTCTATTTTTATGCCCTTTCCCTTATTATTTTCTTTTGCCTTTTTAAATTCAGTTGGGGTAATTTCTATAACATCGTCGGAATTCTCGTCGGAATCCGATTCATCGGAGAATTGGTAATCCTCCCAATATTTTGCTTCCTTGGCGGAAACACCATTGACCATAATTAACCGTTTTATTATTTTCCCCACCGGTTCTATTTCTTCTTCCGGTTCCGATTCTTCTACCGGTTCCGATTCTTCTTCCGGTTCCGACTCTTCTTCCGGTTCCTCTTCGGGAACTTGTGAATCAGTCCACGAATCATTCCAATTTACATTTGACTCTTCATTATTATTAGGTGAGTCAATGGGACTTGTTCTAGAGGTAGACATCTATCACATAATATCAAACACGTTAAGAGATTAATATATCACATAATATTCATATGTTAAAAATATATAGTTTCCAACAAAAATGTTAAGCAATCATTTTTAAAGAAAACACGGTCGAAGTCCAGACTCACTAATGCATCCTAACAAACTCGATAAGACACACTAATGCAAATTTTCTGGTTCTCTAAGACCAACGCTCGGATACCAACTGAAATGTCCCGTTCTTATTGATTAAAAACGTTCCATATTAATTGATTTCGTTGCGAGGTTTTGACCTCTATATGATACGTTTTTCAAAGACTGCATTCATTTTTAAAACAAACCATAACCTTTATTTCATAAATAAAGGTTTAAAAAGCTTTACGTAGATTATCAAATAATGATAATCTAAAATATCATGTTTACACACGACCATTACATAATGGTTTACAATACAAATATGTTACATCGAAATCAGTTTCTTGAATGCAGTTTTTACACAATATCATACAAACATGGACTCCAAATCTTGTCCTTATTTTAGTATGCAACAGCGGAAGCTCTTAGTATTCACCTGAGAATAAACATGCTTTAAACGTCAACAAAAATGTTGGTGAGTTATAGGTTTAACCTATATATATCAAATCGTAACAATAGACCACAAGATTTCATATTTCAATACACATCCCATACATAGAGATAAAAATCATTCATATGGTGAACACCTGGTAACCGACATTAACAAGATGCATATATATAAGAATATCCCCATCATTCCAGGACACCCTTCGGATATGATATAAATTTCGAAGTACTAAAGCATCCAGTACTTTGGATGAGGTTTGTTAGGCCCAATAGATCTATCTTTAGGATTCGCGTCAATTAGGGTGTCTGTTCCCTAATTCTTAGATTACCAGACTTAATAAAAAGGGGCATATTCGATTTCGATAATTCAACCATAGAATGTAGTTTCACGTACTTGTGTCTATTTTGTAAATCATTTATAAAACCTGCATGTATTCTCATCCCAAAAATATTAGTTTTTAAAAGTGGGACTATAACTCACTTTCACAGATTTTTACTTCGTCGAGAAGTAAGACTTGGCCACTGGTTGATTCACGAACCTATAACAATATATACATATATATCAAAGTATGTTTAAAATATATTTACAACACTTTTAATATATTTTGATGTTTTAAGTTTATTAAGTCAGCTGTCCTCGTTAGTAACCTACAACTAGTTGTCCACAGTTAGATGTACAGAAATAAATCGATAAATATTATCTTGAATCAATCCACGACCCAGTGTATACGTATCTTAGTATTGATCACAACTCAAACTATATATATTTTGGAATCAACCTCAACCCTGTATAGCTAACTCCAACATTCACATATAGAGTGTCTATGGTTGTTCCGAAATATATATAGATGTGTCGACATGATAGGTCGAAACATTGTATACGTGTCTATGGTATCTCAAGATTACATAATATACAATACAAGTTGATTAAGTTATGGTTGGAATAGATTTGTTACCAATTTTCACGTAGCTAAAATGAGAAAAATTATCCAATCTTGTTTTACCCATAACTTCTTCATTTTAAATCCGTTTTGAGTGAATAAAATTGCTATGGTTTCATATTGAACTCTATTTTATGAATATAAACAGAAAAGTATAGGTTTATAGTCGGAAAAATAAGTTACAAGTTGTTTTTGTAAAGGTAGTCATTTCAGTCGAAAGAACGACGTCTAGATGACCATTTTAGAAAACATACTTCCACTTTGAGTTTAACCATAATTTTTGGATATAGTTTCATGTTCATAATAAAAATAATTTTCTCAGAATAACAACTTTTAAATCAAAGTTTATCATAGTTTTTAATTAAATAACCCAAAACAGCCCGCGATGTTACTACGACGGCGTAAATCCGGTTTTACGGTGTTTTTCGTGTTTCCAGGTTTTAAATCATTAAGTTAGCATATCATATAGATATAGAATATGTGTGTAGTTAATTTTAAAAGTCAAGTTAGAAGAATTAACTTTTGTTTGCGAACAAGTTTAGAATTAACTAAACTATGTTCTAGTGATTACGAGTTTAAACCTTCGAATAAGATAGTTTTATATATATGAATCGAATGATGTTATGAACATCATTACTACCTCAAGTTTAGTAGGTAAACCTACTGGAAGTGACAAGAAATGATCTAGCTTCAAAGGATCTTGGATGGCTTGAAAGTTCTTGAAGTAGGATCATGACACAAAAACAAGTTCAAGTAAGATTTTTACTCGAATTAAGATAGTTTATAGTTATAGAAATTGAATCAAAGTTTGAATATGAATATAACCTTGAATAAGAAAGATAACCTACTGTATATAACAAAGTTTTCTTGATCTTAGATGATTACTTGGAATGGATTAGAAAGCTTGGAAGTAAATTAGTAAACTTGAAGGGATTTTTGAAGTGTTCTTGAAGTGTTCTTCCTATGATGATTATAGCTTGATTCTTGAAGTGATTTTTGATGAAGATGATGATTAACTACTGGAAAAATACATTCATAATAGTGTGTGTGTGTTGAGAGAGAATTAGAAAGAAAATTGGAAGTGAAATGGAGTGAATGATGAGTGGTAATTGGTGAGTGGTGAGTGGGGTTAAAAGGAGTTCTAGTTAGTTGACTAGCTCATGGTAGAAGTTAAAATTGATTAGTCATACATGACATAATCAAGAGTGGAATCCCATGCTAGTTCCTATTGGTATATACTCATAGTAAGTACGTTTTGAAGCTGTGTATAATACGGGTAAGAATACGACTAGAATTCATGATGAAAGAAAAGAATGGAAAAGTAACTGTAACCATTTTCGTTAAGTATGAGTGTTTTGATATATGTCTTGAAGTCTTCCAAAAGTATTTTAATACATCTAAATACACTACATGTATATACATTTTAACTGAGTCATTAAGTCATCGTTAGTCGTTACATGTAAGTGTTGTTTTGAAACCTTTAAGTTAACGATCTCAATTAATGTTGTTAACCCATTGTTTATTATATCTAATGAGATGTTAAATTTTTATATTATCATGATATTATGATATATTAATATATCTTAATATGATATATATACATTTAAATGTCGTTACAACGATAATCGTTACATATATGTCTCGTTTCGAAATCCTTAAGTTAGTAGTCTTGTTGTAACAACCCAACCCGTTAACCAACCAATAACGCGGATAAAAAAAAAAATTCCTGAACAGCATGTTGCGCGGCGCGCCATATGACCGCTCGGCGCGCCAAAGTGGCCTGTCCAAAAAGTCATGAAATGCGAAAATGTTTGACCACTTCCCGACGTATTTAGACAAAACGCTTTTAACCATACATTAATATATGTAGAACTAACACATCCCATTAATAAAATTAGTCTTATGAAGACCGGGCCCACATCGGCCGTTTTACGACTTTCGTACGAAAATACAAGTTTTCATCCACATGATTTGTAATACAAAATAAAGGCCGAGCATGGCGATTGGGGATACGCTACCCAATCCTAATCAATCCAAAAGCAAGCCTTCTAAAGCAACTACGCAAGTCCACTAGTCCCCGCTTACCCGAGCCTCCGCATCCATGCAATCTATAAAAAAGTCAACAACGCGTACGAGTAAATAAACCACATACATACATGTATAAATATTCCACTCACCTTGTCGCCTTGAAGAAATGCCACCGAATAATCCGCAACACACCGATGGAATGTACCTATTCCATTATCACAAACACAATAACACAATTAGGGTGGATTTACAAATCAACCAAAATTGACAACTAGTGCAATTTTGACCCAAATGCACTTCCAAGCACAAACCGTGCCCAAACTAACCAATAATCACTAACACAAGTGAGAATGGTCCTAATACGCCAATTCGACCCAATCATAGGTGTTAAACACCTATCTTGCCCAAAATGGCACTTAAACCCTAATTTGACCCATAAGAAGTCAACATCGCGCCATTAGCGAGTTTTGACACCAAAACATATTTAACTTGGTTTTATTGTAACGACCCGCACTTTTCCGATCGTTCTATACTTATGAGATTAATATTTACATAAATTAAACCTTACCAACATGATAAGCAATCCAAATTGTTGAGACTTATGTTTTTGAAAAGAGTTTTACACAACGTTTGACCGTCTAGTTTGACCGATGATATCACGAACTATACAATATATGATAATTATACATACATATTTAACATGATCTAAGGATGTTTTAATATCTCATTTTGTATTAATAACAAAAAGTCATAAGTATATTTTGAAACTACTAACTTAAGTTTTCGAAACAATAACCTACGTAACGTTATTTGACATAAATACTGATGATTTATAATGTTTATACATATATCGTATAAGTAATGTATTTAATCATTTTTAAAGGGCTTTTATACATAAAACAATATAAGTATATTTACAAAAGATAGTTATATTTGAATTCTCGTTCCGTTTCCTCAATAATCCTATACGTATATCTAGGGTACTATACACAGCTTCTAGAAGTATTTACTATTGGTATATACCAATAGAAATCTTCAATTATTGGAATAATATGTCATTCATGACATAATAAATTTTAACTTATCTTAGATATTTTCACTAAAAACCAAATTTTCAAGCCTATAAATAAGCACCATTTCTAACTCATTTTTACACATTCATTTTCCAAATTTTACTTCCAATTTTCACACACACTTGCAAGAACTCTCTCAACTTTTATTTTACTACTTCTTTCCAGCAACTTTACATTTTAAACTTGAGGTAAAAACTCTACTTCAACTCTTTTTCAATTCATATATTTAAAGCTATATATATAAGAGTTTATAAACTAGAACATAGTTTGAATGATTTCAAACTTGTTCGCAAACTAAATAGATCCTTCTAACTTAACTTTTAAAATACTTCAAGACCTGTAACATATCTTAATTATATGCTAACTTAACAAGGTATAACTTGGTTTTTCAAAGAACACCTTAAAAACTGAATTTACGACGTCGGAGTGCAACCGGGGGCTGTTTTGGGTTGGATAATTAAAAACCATCTTAAACTTTGAATTGGAGGTTTATTTTCTGGAAAAATGATTTTTACTATGAATATGATAACACATAAAAATTTCATGATTTAACTCAAAGTATAAGTATTTTTAGAAAAATAATCAGTTGAGGTTGTTTACATGATGGAAAATGATTAACTTCATAAGTTTCACTAAAGTTTGACCTATGCCGTGTGATTTTGAATACAAACTAAGGTATTTACAGTTCATAGTCTTAAAGAGGGACTCGATCCAAGGAGATGGCAAGTTGAATCAACAAAAACGGAGTTGTAACGAAGAAACTATGACCGAAACAAAATCGGATATCCAAGACTAGTTTAGCCACGAAAATAATTGGGAAAAAATTAAATAAATCACATCTTTTAAAGTTAACATGATATTTTATATATATGTACTTATAATTCAATTTTATATGGTTCAGGATCACCCGTAAACAACACGAGAAGATTAATCATAAGATCCCATGATTGTACGCAACACGTCATTTGACAACACCGGTACTTTATGTACGCAACACGTCATTTGACAACACCGGTACCATGGGTCAAGATTAATTTCGACCAATACATATACGATGGGGTTTTATTTATTTCGTTGGGGGTTTTATTTATTTCATTGCGGGTATATTAAACACCTAAAAATGAACCATTAAAATTGAATTACTAACATCGGACTGCTAACTACGGACTAAGAAATTATTAAAACTATTAAAAGTATAAAAAGTATATATATGTGACGATTGTTTAAAATAGAAATATATTGATAAACTATATATGGATAGGTTTGTGATATCAACCGGAGACCAAGTCAAATTATATATATATCTTCAAGACGAAAGTGAGTATATAGTCCCACTTTTAAACTCTAAATATTTCGGGATGAGAATACATGTATTTTATGTTTTACGTTATGGACACAAGTAACTGAAAAATATATTCTACGTTGAGTTGTACCACTGGCATACTTCCCTGTAGCTTGGTAACTGTTATTTACAGCGGTATTGTAAACGCGAATCCTGTTGATAGATCTATCGGGCCTGACAACCCCAATCGGACTGGACGACCAGTATTCAACGGTTGCACAGTACTTCGTTTTGTGACTACACTTGGTACGGGGTAGTAAGATTTCATATTAAAGGGAATATGCGACGTGAAAATGTTAAGTACGGTTACCAAGTGCTCAACCACTTAGAATACTTTTATTAAACTGTTATATACGAAATCTTGTGGTCTATATATATATTGCTGCCGGCATTAAACCTATATCTCACCAACTTTATGTTGACCTTTTTAAAACATGTCTATTCTCAGGTGATTTCTAAAGCTTCCGCTGCATCATGTTGGATCTAACCAGGATCTTGCGTACGCATGTTTGTGTCAAAAATAAAACTGCATATCCGAGATGTTGTATTGTAAAATATGCTAGAAACCGTGTTGTTGTCATCATTTGTAAAGTTTGTAAGTCGAAGATTATCGCTAAACGTTAATCTTCTTTTTATTGTCTTAAGCTTGTAACAAAAATAATGGTTATGGTTTGTAATGTATAATATATGCAGTTTTCTTTCAAAAATGTCTCATATAGAGGTCAATACCTCGCAATGAAATCATACGTTATCTAACGCGTTCTTATGGTTAAGGACGGGTTATGACATGTGGTATCAGAGCGGTGGTCTTAGCGAACCAGGTTTGCATTAGTGTGTCTAACCGATAAGTCGTTAGGATACATTAGTAAGTCTGGACTTTGACCGGGTCTGATTTAAAAACCATTGCTTATCATTGTTGGTTAAAATTTATATGTAAATATTATGTAGTACTAATGGGTTAGTTGTTGTATGATAGATGTCGGGCTCAAAACTTGTTATCACATTCAGCGACTCCGAACCAGAATCTTCAGATGGTGTTCCAGTCATTAACCTATCCGATGACGAAAATAATATCTTTGGGGAAGACTCACAAATTCCGGATGAACCGACTATAGAGAACCCGGAAAGTGAACCCGAGGAGGAAAGTGAACCCGAGGAGGAAAGTGAACCCGAGGAGGAAAGTGAACCCGAGGAAGAAATACAGGAAATTACAAAAGACGAGTTCGAACTAGGAAAGAAACGAAAGGCTAATGAATTAGAAAATTCAAATCCCGAGTTTAGTAAGGATGATGTGGCACCAACTCCACTAGACACTACCACCCCTATTCCCGCTATTCCTATTCGTGCTGTCCCGGCATCTAGTTCTTCAGCCCCACCGCTAAAATATAGGCAGACAGCTAGGATAAGCGTTAGGCCATTCATTGGAACTAAACGTCCTAGAAAATAGACCAAACGATGCGCTGCCGTATTAAACCATGGGATCATATAATGTTTTGTATAATATTATTAGTGTGGTTTGCTTAATGTTCGATGTAAGATAAGCATATGTAAAATAGTGAAGTGTGAAATGCAATAATTTTCCATGGTTAAGTATTATTTAGATTGTAGTAATTGGTTCGGTACTAAGCTATTAAGTATGAACATTAACGGGTAGGTACTACCCTAGATATAATTATAAAACGCTAATAAGAAGAAAAGGCTTTTATAATAATACCTGGTTCATATTATTAATAAGCTATAATGTACTGTAAATATACACTACATCTATAATATTCCATGTGAATAATTATTTTTTTTTCATTCTTATAGAAGAATATGGCGCGATTGAACCGAATGACGGAACAAGAAATCCAGGAACTCATCAATCAGCGAGTGAACGACAGAATGTTATGGGTCGAGGCTGCAAGAGGTGCTGCAGTTAACCCAAATCCTCGTGTGGGGTGCACTTACAAAACTTTTCAAGCTTGCAAGCCCTCATCATTCAGTGGAACAGAAGGACCGATCGGTTTAACCCGGTGGATAGAAAAGATGGAAACTGTGTTCAAAATCAGTGGTTGTGTTGAAAAGGACATGACCAAATACGCATCGTGCACTTTACAAGATAGTGCACTCACGTGGTGGAAAAATTATGTGAAGGCTGTAGGAGGAGATGTAGCTTATGATACTCCGTGGGAAGAATTCAAAACAATGTTAATCAATGAATATTGTCCAAGGAACGAGGTTAGGAAGTTGGAAGATGAGTTACGAAGTCTGAAGGTTATTGGTACTGAAATCACCAACTACAATCAGCGATTCATGGAATTAGTTTTGCTATGTCCTGAATTGGTTCCAACCGAAGAACGGAAGATTGAAATGTACAAAGATGGTTTGCCCAAAAAGGTCAAGGCAAATGTTACAGCATCGAAACCTAAGACAATTCATGAAGCTATAACCATGGCAAACGAGCTAATGGATCAGGTCATCATGGATAAGAAAGTATCCAATACTGATGTGAAGGTATCAGGTAACAAAAGAAAGTGGAATGGAAATTATGATCGAGGTAACCAACAACAATCTTTTAAGAAACAAGAAAACACGCAAGGTGCGGGTAGTGGTTTAAGCTTTGGTTATAAAGGACAAAATCCTTTATGCAACCGATGCCACAAACATCACTCTGGCTACTGTAATGTGGTATGCAACAAATGTAATCGAAAGGGTCATCTTGCTGAAGATTGTAGGGCTCTCGTTACAAATACAAATGGTACCAAGACTCCTGCCACCAATGCAAATAGAACTGCTTTGGCTACCATTACTTGTTATGGGTGTGGAAAACAAGGTCACTATAAGAGCCAGTGTCCGAATCCAGAGAAGAATAATGGATCTGCACGTGGAAGAGCATTTGTTATTAATGCTAGAGAGGCGTGTGAAGACCCGGAGCTTGTTACGGGTACGTTTACCATTAATAACTTATCCGCATCTATTATATTTGATACTGGTGCTGATAGAAGTTACGTGTGTAGAGACTTTCACGCTAAATTGAATTGTTCATCATTACCTCTCGATGCTAAGTACATGATTGAGTTAGCTAATGGTAAACTAATTAAAGCCGATAAAATTTGCCGTGATTGTAAAATAAATTTAGCCGGAGAAACGTTTAAAATTGACTTGATACCCGTAGAATTAGGAAGTTTTGATGTAATAGTCGGCATGGACTGGATGTCCAAAATAGGAGCTGAAGTTGTGTGCGCCAAGAAGGCAATTCGCATTCCTCGTAAGAATAAAACGCCAGTAATGATTTATGGAGAGAAGGGTAACTCAAAGCTAAAACTCATTAGTTATTTGAAAGCTCAAAAGTGCTTGAAGAAAGGGTGCTATGCTATCTTAGCACATGTTAATAAAGTCGAAAAGAAAGAAAAAGAGAAGTGCATCAATGACGTGCCTGTGGCAAGAGATTTTCCTGAAGTATTTCCGGAAGAGTTGCCGGGATTACCTCCATTTAGATCTGTAGAATTTCAAATAGATTTAGTACCAGGAGCTGCACCAGTGGCTCGTGCTCCATATAGACTTGCACCGTCCGAATTAAAAGAACTTCAAAGTCAGTTAAAAGAATTACTAGACCGTGGATTCATACGACCAAGTACTTCACCGTGGGGAGCTCCAATTTTGTTCGTCAAGAAGAAAGACGGATCTTTCCGAATGTGTATAGATTATCGTGAATTAAATAAGTTAACTATCAAGAATCGGTATCCACTACCGAGAATTGACGACTTATTTGATCAACTCCAGGGATCATGTGTTTATTCGAAAATCGACCTAAGATCGGGCTATCATCAACTACGTGTCAAAGAAGAGGACATTCCGAAAACTGCTTTTCGGACACGTTATGGTCATTACAAATTTTTGGTCATGCCGTTTGGATTGACGAATGCGCCAGCTGTATTCATGGACCTCATGAATCGAGTTTGTAGTCCATATTTAGATAAGTTTGTTATCGTTTTCATTGATGATATTCTTATCTATTCCAAGAGTGAGCAAGAGCATGAGCAGCATTTAAGGTTGATATTAGAGTTGTTGAGAAAAGAACAGCTATACGCTAAATTTTCTAAGTGTGCTTTCTGGTTGAAAGAAGTGCAATTTCTTGGCCACGTTGTTAGTAGCAAAGGAATTCAGGTTGATCCAGCAAAAATTGAAGCCATTGAAAAATGGGAGACTCCTAAGACACCAACGCAGATACGTCAATTTTTGGGTTTAGCCGGTTATTATAGAAGGTTTATTCAAGATTTTTCCCGAATAGCTAAGCCGTTGACAGCGTTAACGCAAAAAGGGAAGAAATATGAATGGACTTCTGAGTAGGAGAGTGCATTTCAATTACTAAAGAGAAAGTTAACTACGGCGCCTATTTTATCGTTACCAGAAGGGAACGATGATTTTGAAATATATTGTGACGCTTCGCGACAAGGTTTTGGTTGCGTTCTTATGCAACGGAAGAAAGTTATTGCATACGCATCCCGACAATTAAAGATTCACGAGCGGAATTATACGACGCATGATCTAGAACTGGGAGCAGTCGTGTTTGCGTTAAAGATATGGAGACACTACTTATATGGGGTTAGATGCACTGTGTTTACTGATCATAAAAGTCTTCAACATATTTTTGATCAGAAACAGCTGAACATGAGGCAACGTAGGTGGGTCGAGTTAATAAACGACTATGATTGTGAAATTCGTTATCATCCCGGGAAAGCGAATGTGGTGGCTGACGCACTAAGCAGAAAGGAACGAGAACCAATTCGAGTACGAGCGATGAACATAAAAATTCGCATGAATCTCAACTCACAAATCAAAGAAGTTCAACGAGAAGCACTTACTAAAGAAAATATAGGAAGTGAAATAATGAAGAAGTATGAGAAGCAACTCGTTATACGAGAAGATGGAATTCGATATTTTGCAAACCGTATTTGGGTACCGAAGTTGGGTGGATTAAGGAAGTTGATATTGAACGAGGCACATAAGACAAGATACTCGATACATCCTGGAGTTGGAAAGATGTATCAAGATCTTAAGACACATTATTGGTGGCCTAACTTAAAGACAGACGTTGCAACATATGTTGGGGAGTGTTTAACTTGTTCCAAGGTCAAGGCAGAACACCAGAAACCATCAGGGTTACTTCAACAACCAGAAATCCCAGAATGGAAATGGGATGGTATTACCATGGATTTCATCACGAAGTTACCAAAGACTGCCTGGGGATACGACACCATTTGGGTGATTGTTGATCGTCTTACCAAATCTGCCCATTTCTTGCCTATAAAGGAAACGGATAGAATGGAGAAACTATTACGATTGTATATAAAGGAAATTGTTTCAAGGCATGGAATACCTATTTCCATTATATCCGATCGTGATAGTAGATTTACCTCAAAGTTCTGGCAATCACTGCAGGAGGCACTAGGAACTCGTTTAGATATGAGTACCGCATATCATCCGCAAACCGACGGGCAGAGTGAAAGAACGATTCAGACTCTTGAAGACATGCTCAGGGCATGTGTGATCGATTTTGGAAACGGATGGGATAAGTATCTACCGTTAGCAGAATTTTCGTATAATAATAGTTATCATGCAAGCATTAAAGCTGCACCATTCGAAGCATTGTATGGAAGGAAGTGTAGATCTCCTATCTGTTGGAATGAAGTAGGAGATCGACAATTAACTGGTCCCGAGATCATACATGAAACGACTGAGAAGATAGTACAAATCAAGGAGAGATTGAAAACAGCCCGAAGTCGCCAAAAGAGCTACGCCGATGTCCGAAGGAAACCATTAGAGTTTCAGATTGGGGACATGGTTATGCTAAAGGTGTCACCTTGGAAAGGTGTAATACGTTTCGGTAAAAGAGGTAAACTGAACCCAAGATATGTAGGCCCGTTCAAGATCATCGAACGCATTGGACCGGTAGCTTATCGACTCGAGTTACCGCAACAACTCGCCGGAGTACACAATACCTTTCACGTCTCAAACCTTAAGAAGTGTCTTGCAAAGGAAGACCTCACCATTCCTCTTGAAGAAATCCATGTCGATGAGAAACTACAATTCATCGAAGAACCAATCGAAATCATGGATCGTGAAGTTAAACAGCTCAAGCAGAGCAACATACCAATCGTTAAGGTTCGTTGGAATGCTCGAAGAGGTCCTGAGTTTACTTGGGAACGAGAGGATCAGATGAAACAAAAGTATCCACACTTGTTTCTCGATGACGCAAAATAGGTACAATTTTAAAATTTCGGGACGAAATTTATTTAACGGGTAGGTACTGTAACGACCCGCACTTTTCCGATCGTTCTATACTTATGAGATTAATATTTACATAAATTAAACCTTACCAACATGATAAGCAATCCAAATTGTTGAGACTTATGTTTTTGAAAAGAGTTTTACACAACGTTTGACCGTCTAGTTTGACCGATGATATCACGAACTATACAATATATGATAATTATACATACATATTTAACATGATCTAAGGATGTTTTAATATCTCATTTTGTATTAATAACAAAAAGTCATAAGTATATTTTGAAACTACTAACTTAAGTTTTCGAAACAATAACCTACGTAACGTTATTTGACATAAATACTGATGATTTATAATGTTTATACATATATCGTATAAGTAATGTATTTAATCATTTTTAAAGGGCTTTTATACATAAAACAATATAAGTATATTTACAAAAGATAGTTATATTTGAATTCTCGTTCCGTTTCCTCAATAATCCTATACGTATATCTAGGGTACTATACACAGCTTCTAGAAGTATTTACTATTGGTATATACCAATAGAAATCTTCAATTATTGGAATAATATGTCATTCATGACATAATAAATTTTAACTTATCTTAGATATTTTCACTAAAAACCAAATTTTCAAGCCTATAAATAAGCACCATTTCTAACTCATTTTTACACATTCATTTTCCAAATTTTACTTCCAATTTTCACACACACTTGCAAGAACTCTCTCAACTTTTATTTTACTACTTCTTTCCAGCAACTTTACATTTTAAACTTGAGGTAAAAACTCTACTTCAACTCTTTTTCAATTCATATATTTAAAGCTATATATATAAGAGTTTATAAACTAGAACATAGTTTGAATGATTTCAAACTTGTTCGCAAACTAAATAGATCCTTCTAACTTAACTTTTAAAATACTTCAAGACCTGTAACATATCTTAATTATATGCTAACTTAACAAGGTATAACTTGGTTTTTCAAAGAACACCTTAAAAACTGAATTTACGACGTCGGAGTGCAACCGGGGGCTGTTTTGGGTTGGATAATTAAAAACCATCTTAAACTTTGAATTGGAGGTTTATTTTCTGGAAAAATGATTTTTACTATGAATATGATAACACATAAAAATTTCATGATTTAACTCAAAGTATAAGTATTTTTAGAAAAATAATCAGTTGAGGTTGTTTACATGATGGAAAATGATTAACTTCATAAGTTTCACTAAAGTTTGACCTATGCCGTGTGATTTTGAATACAAACTAAGGTATTTACAGTTCATAGTCTTAAAGAGGGACTCGATCCAAGGAGATGGCAAGTTGAATCAACGAAAACGGAGTTGTAACGAAGAAACTATGACCGAAACAAAATCGGATATCCAAGACTAGTTTAGCCACGAAAATAATTGGGAAAAAATTAAATAAATCACATCTTTTTAAGTTAACATGATATTTTATATATATGTACTTATAATTCAATTTTATATGGTTCAGGATCACCCGTAAACAACACGAGAAGATTAATCATAAGATCCCATGATTGTACGCAACACGTCATTTGACAACACCGGTACTTTATGTACGCAACACGTCATTTGACAACACCGGTACCATGGGTCAAGATTAATTTCGACCAATACATATACGATGGGGTTTTATTTATTTCGTTGGGGGTTTTATTTATTTCATTGCGGGTATATTAAACACCTAAAAATGAACCATTAAAATTGAATTACTAACATCGGACTGCTAACTACGGACTAAGAAATTATTAAAACTATTAAAAGTATAAAAAGTATATATATGTGACGATTGTTTAAAATAGAAATATATTGATAAACTATATATGGATAGGTTTGTGATATCAACCGGAGACCAAGTCAAATTATATATATATCTTCAAGACGAAAGTGAGTATATAGTCCCACTTTTAAACTCTAAATATTTCGGGATGAGAATACATGTATTTTATGTTTTACGTTATGGACACAAGTAACTGAAAAATATATTCTACGTTGAGTTGTACCACTGGCATACTTCCCTGTAGCTTGGTAACTGTTATTTACAGCGGTATTGTAAACGCGAATCCTGTTGATAGATCTATCGGGCCTGACAACCCCAATCGGACTGGACGACCAGTATTCAACGGTTGCACAGTACTTCGTTTTGTGACTACACTTGGTACGGGGTAGTAAGATTTCATATTAAAGGGAATATGCGACGTGAAAATGTTAAGTACGGTTACCAAGTGCTCAACCACTTAGAATACTTTTATTAAACTGTTATATACGAAATCTTGTGGTCTATATATATATTGCTGCCGGCATTAAACCTATATCTCACCAACTTTATGTTGACCTTTTTAAAACATGTCTATTCTCAGGTGATTTCTAAAGCTTCCGCTGCATCATGTTGGATCTAACCAGGATCTTGCGTACGCATGTTTGTGTCAAAAATAAAACTGCATATCCGAGATGTTGTATTGTAAAATATGCTAGAAACCGTGTTGTTGTCATCATTTGTAAAGTTTGTAAGTCGAAGATTATCGCTAAACGTTAATCTTCTTTTTATTGTCTTAAGCTTGTAACAAAAATAATGGTTATGGTTTGTAATGTATAATATATGCAGTTTTCTTTCAAAAATGTCTCATATAGAGGTCAATACCTCGCAATGAAATCATACGTTATCTAACGCGTTCTTATGGTTAAGGACGGGTTATGACATTTATACTTCAACTTAATCCATTTTAAGTTTATAAACCTTATTAAATCGGCAATTGAGTCATAATCATCAACAAACCCTAATTTTGACTCAAGTCAAAATTAGTCAACCCAAATTCACCTAAAGTGATTCCAACACTTCCATAATCACTAAACCTAGTGATTAAACTCAAAATTAAAGCCTAATCAAGGCCAAATCGTCAACCAACCCAAAACCCGCCAAGTGACAAGAATAACTAGTCACCATAAACCCATTTCATCATCTAAGAGGGTTTCACTACAAATAAAACTCAAACCCTAACTTGAATATCAAATCTAACAAATGTAATTCGGAGTTTGAACTTACCAATACCACCAAAACGATGCCGTTGACGAGTAGAACAACTTTAAAACCCGAGCTTTGGTGAGAATCCAACTCCTTCTTCTCCAAATCAAGCTCTCTCTCACTAAAAGTGGGTTTCTCTCACTAGGGTTTGAAGAGAGTGTTTGTGTGGGTGAGAAATGAGCTCCAATGGAGTTCTAGGTCAGTCTTGATGACCCCAAACCGACCCTAATTGAAAAGACCAAAGTACCCCTCATTTAAACCTTTTAAAAAGGCTGAAAATTGCCCCTGCAGCAATCGGCGCGCCGCGCCAGAAGGTGGAGCGCCGCTCCAAATAACTGGAAATTGTGGTCGAGCCCAAAACAGGTTTCAGCAACTTGTTTTGGCCATAACTTTTCGACCGTAACTCCGTTTTCGATGAATCAAATATCGTTGGAAACGTAATAAGATTTTCTTTCCAATGGTAAGGCTTTGAAACATCAATTCAAACTTTATTTGGGGTTGAAAAGATACGTACACACCTTGTCACTTCGGACAACGTCCAGTTTCCTTCGACGTTCGAGCAAGCAACACGTACACTTCATACACGCATCGTACACCATAAATACATTATGTACAATAAATATTTAGGTCTTACAACTCTCCCCCACTTAAACTCGATCACGTCCTCATGATCTTCTCCACTTAACCAATCCGGACCTACTCAACGATCCTCACTCAAGTCCCAATACGAACTTTCCTAGACAATTCTTCCCAATGGATCACTTTTAATAACTAAAATCGTCAACCGTGATTTATCAAAACCACAATCCGAGCACTAAAACCTGCTCAATTTCCCATATCAGGAAAAACTCAACCAACCTCGTACCGAGATATAAATTCCTTAGCGTACCTTTACCACGGACAACGCTAAAAGTGACCAAGTCTCAACCTAAAGTCAACAATCCGAACGTTGAAGATCGAACCACATGAATCCTCATGGATTACTCTTACCACTAAACATCCTTTGTAGTGTGCAATACAACCAATACGCCACTATCCTAGCATCATAAGCAACGACTAAAACCAAAAGCGCCCAAAACGACTATGGCAACGCTAATCCTAAGGTGTCCAAAATCGACTATTGTCACACCCGTAACAACACGTGAGCGAAACACGGCTATCGCAATCACTAATCACACAACATGGTCCTCACGATCCCACTCTCGGCGTATAAAACCACCAATAGATCACACATCCAACAATCATGAAGACTGGCCGAAAACTACACACATCAAAGATAGTCAACATCCGTGACTCTTCTTGCACACATACTTGGTCAACCCGCCTCGATCAACACCTATCACCTAATTGATTAACCCAACTTGGTTAAGTCAAATTTACTTGGTCAACCCGAATCGGTCAACACCTAACATCTAATTGATTAACCCGACTCGGTTAGTCAAACTCGCTTGGTTAACCCGCCTCGGTCAAACCTCTAACGACAAATGATTAACCCAACTTGGTTAGTCAAATGCATTCGGTCAATACCTAACATCAAATTGATTAACCCGACTCGGTTAGTCAAATACCCTAGGTCAACCCGACTCGGTCAATGCCTATCATCTAATTGATTAACCCGACCCGGTTAGTCAAACTCACTTGGTTAACCCGCCTCGGTCAACACCTAACATCTAATTGATTAACCCGACTTGGTTAGTCAAACTTGCTTGGTTAACCCGCCTCGGTCAACACCTAACATCTAATTGATTAACCCGACTCGGTTAGTCAAACTCGCTTGGTTAACCCGCCTCGGTCAAACCTCTAACGACAAATGATTAACCCAACTTGGTTAGTCAAACGCATTCGGTCAATACCTAACATCAAATTGATTAACCCGACTCGGTTAGTCAAATACCCTAGGTCAACCCGACTCGGTCAATGCCTATCATCTAATTGATTAACCCGACCCGGTTAGTCAAACTCACTTGGTTAACCCGCCTCGGTCAACACCTAACATCTAATTGATTAACCCGACTTGGTTAGTCAAACTTGCTTGGTTAACCCGCCTCGGTCAACACCTAACATCTAATTGATTAACCCGACTCGGTTAGTCAAACTCGCTTGGTTAACCCGCCTCGGTCAACACCTAACATCTAATTGATTAACCCGACTCGGTTAGTCAAACTCACTTGGTTAACCCGCCTCGGTCAACACCTAACATCTAATTGATTAACCCGACCCGGTTAGTCAAACTCACTTGGTTAACCCGCCTCGGTCAACACCTAACATCTAATTGATTAACCCGACTCGGTTAGTCAAACTGCAATGGACTAACTCGACCTAGCTAGTCACTACATCACACTAGAATACCTTCGTGCGAGAGTATAAACTCCCCCACCTAGAACTCCGTTCCGTAAACACATCGTCGAAATAATAGCATCCCATGGAATGGCCACTCATCAACATACACAACCAATATCCTCATTGGTCATAGTCCTCGAATTCTCACGAATTCGTCTCCAACAATAGCTCCCGACGATAAACACATGCTCACTCTCACGGAAAGAGTGACCACTAATCTGACAACTAATGCGCCAATTGCATTATCATAACTCCTAAAAGAAAGACGAGGTTCACCCGTCTTGCATCTCTTAATACGCACGTCAACAAACCTTGCTCCAACCTTGAGCATACGAAGGATTTCGGATTATCCTTTGCTACTTCAACCGAAGCACTTACCGAACCGTACGGGTATTACTCTAGCAATCATCGAGTTGCTATCGCTTGTAACTTCCACACCGCCACTCGAACACCTAAGGGTTTTCTTGCCGGTACCCTATGCTCAATGTAACCGTAACACCATCGGAGTCGAATACCACGCTAGTAGGTATGGAAGAGGCACCTAACGTTGCGTCCCGTAGACTCCATTACCAACATTCATCTAGATCAAACACTTGATCTCAGGGGTTTCATCCACCCGACGAACCTCATGGATCATCAACTTCAACACGAAAGCGAACACACTCTAATATCCTAATACTACTACAATCGCCTAACATACGTGTAACTCTAGCATTAAACTCAGCGTCGTTCGTCTCGATCCCATTTCCCGTCGCCATTCTAAGGAATGCAAAGCGATTAGATCACGAACGTATAAAGCACACACACAATACCACCCCATCTTGCTAAACACTCGTCGTACATCACTTGCTAGACACGATTTGCACCCGTAATAAGGTTTGCAAGTCCTTATTACGCATACACGTCGTATCGACTCGTTAGTACAACGACCGCCTCTCTTGATGATATATGCATCCGCAAACACAAACAAAACATAACACAAGAATCATTATCACAGCACAATAGCATATTAATAATATCCACATTACTAATATAAATGTTAGTCAACCTATAAACAAGGCACTAACTAAACCCATTCAGACCCGTAATCCTACAAGTCCCGCAACAAATTTAGCACACACAAAAGTCTAAGTCTAGGCACCTATCTCAAGTCACCTAAATCTCTTAGACCATGCTCCGATACCACTTGTAACAACCCAACCCGTTAACCAACCAATAACGTGGATAAAAAAAAAAATTCCTGAACAGCATGTTGCGCGGCGCGCCAAAGTGGCCTGTCCAAAAAGTCATGAAATGCGAAAATGTTTGACCACTTCCCGACGTATTTAGACAAAACGCTTTTAACCATACATTAATATATGTAGAACTAACACGTCCCATTAATAAAATTAGTCTTACGAAGACCAGGCCCACATCGGCCGTTTTACGACTTTCGTACGAAAATACAAGTTTTCATCCACATGATTTGTAATACAAAATAAAGGCCGAGCATGGCGATTGGGGATACGCTACCCAATCCTAATCAATCCAAAAGCAAGCCTTCTAAAGCAACTACGCAAGTCCACTAGTCCCCGCTTACCCGAGCCTCCGCATCCATGCAATCTATAAAAAAGTCAACAACGAGAGGGTAACCTAACGCTTAGTGAATGCAATACTTATACATATACATATGTAATTTACCTACACGCATCCACTTACAAAACCATGCAAACAAAATGCATAACGAGCTAGCAACACCAAACATACGACTAGCAACAACGTTAGTATATAAATCGCCACAATAATATACTAAATCACAATAATGCATAAATATAACAAACCGTTTCCCGCTATGGCACTACTGACTTGTAGACGACCAATAACGTCGAGTCTCACTCGTATGTTGTCACCGACTTGTGACTCATCAAAGGGTGTCACCGACTTGTGAACTACCCATCAATATCTATGGGTCACCGACTTGTGAACGCCATGTGACATCACCGACTTGTGAAGCGCCACTAAGTGTCACCGACTTGTGAACACTATAGGGTGTCACCGACTTGTGAATCACCCAAGGGTATCACCGACTTGTGAACCCCCATCAATACATATGGGTCACCGACTTGTGAACGCCATGTGACATCACCGACTTGTGAAGCGCCACTAAGTGTCACCGACTTGTGAACACTATAGGGTGTCACCGACTTGTGAATCACCCAAGGGTATCACCGACTTGTGAACCCCCATCAATACATATGGGTCACCGACTTGTGAAACACCAACTAACTACTAAGGGTCACCGCCCCGTGAACCACTATGAGGTATTACCGACTTGTGAATAACCTGTCGAGACACTACCGACTTGTAGTTCCCATCCCATCATACCAACAAATATGTCACCGTCTTGTGACATAACGCCCACTACTCACGATGTGGCACCAAAGGCCCACATCGCGTACGAGTAAATAAACCACATACATACATGTATAAATATTCCACTCACCTTGTCGCCTTGAAGAAATGCCACCGAATAATCCGCAACACACCGATGGAATGTACCTATTCCATTATCACAAACACAACAACACAATTAGGGTGGATTTACAAATCAACCCAAATTGACAACTAGTGCAATTTCGACCCAAATGCACTTCCAAGCACAAACCGTGCCCAAACTAACCAATAATCACTAACACAAGTGAGAATGGTCCTAATACGCCAATTCGACCCAATCATAGGTGTTAAACACCTATCTTGCCCAAAATGGCACTTAAACCCTAATTTGACCCATAAGAAGTCAACATCGTGCCATTAGCGAGTTTTGACACCAAAACATATTTAACTTGGTTTTATACTTCAACTTAATCCATTTTAAGTTTATAAACCTTATTAAATCGGCAATTGAGTCATAATCATCAACAAACCCTAATTTTGACTCAAGTCAAAATTAGTCAACCCAAATTCACCTAAAGTGATTCCAACACTTCCATAATCACTAAACCTAGTGATTAAACTCAAAATTAAAGCATAATCAAGGCCAAATCGTCAACCAACCCAAAACCCGCCAAGTGACAAGAATAACTAGTCACCATAAACCCATTTCATCATCTAAGAGGGTTTCACTACAAATCAAACTCAAACCCTAACTTGAATATCAAATCTAACAAATGTAATTCGGAGTTTGAACTTACCAATACCACCAAAACGATGCCGTTGACGAGTAGAACAACTTTAAAACCCGAGCTTTGGTGAGAATCCAACTCCTTCTTCTCCAAATCAAGCTCTCTCTCACTAAAAGTGGGTTTCTCTCACTAGGGTTTGAAGAGAGTGTTTGTGTGGGTGAGAAATGAGCTCCAATGGAGTTCTAGGTCAGTCTTGATGACCCCAAACCGACCCTAATTAAAAAGACCAAAGTACCCCTCATTTAAACCTTTTAAAAAGGCTGAAAATTGCCCCTGCAGCAATCGGCGCACCGCGCCAGAAGGTGGAGCGCCGCTCCAAATAACTGGAAATTGTGGTCGAGCCCAAAACAGGTTTCAGCAACTTGTTTTGGCCATAACTTTTCGACCGTAACTCCGTTTTCGATGAATCAAATATCGTTGGAAACGTAATAAGATTTTCTTTCCAATGGTAAGGCTTTGAAACATCAACTCAAACTTTATTTGGGGTTGAAAAGATACGTACACACCTTGTCACTTCGGACAACGTCCAGTTTCCTTCGACGTTCGAGCAAGCAACACGTACACTTCATACACGCATCGTACACCATAAATACATTATGTACAATAAATATTTAGGTCTTACACTTGTGTATATGTATATAACTCATTGTTAATATACTTACGGAGATACTTACTTATCATAATCTCATGTTAACCATATGTATATCCATATATATATCGTCATGTCGTTTTTACAAGTTTTAACGTTCGTGAATCGCCGGTCAACTTGGGTGGTCAATTGTCTATATGAAACATATTTCAATTAATCAAGTCTTAACAAGTTTGATTGCTTAACATGTTGGAAACATTTAATCATGTAAATATCAATCTCAATTAATATATATAAACATGGAAAAGTTCGGGTCACTACAAAACGCACGCGTACGTGCGCGCGCGCACACACATATATATATTCAAAAGTTCATTCTAGCTAGGTTGGTGATTTTCCGTGAGGCCGCATCACCGCAAGCGGGGGTGAGTCTAAGTTATACTCAATGGGATCACGGGACACCACTAGTTTAAAACTTTTAGGTATAAAATATTCTTTAAATTGTATATGACACCACTAAATTTAATTACAGGACCCCATATATTTTTCGAATTTGCAGTTTTTCCTTTGAATTATATAAGACACCATTGAAATTAACTACCCGGACCACATATACTTTTCGAATTTGTAGTTTTTGAAGGTAAATAACCATTAAAATAGAATTCAAATATAAGTAGTGTCATACAAAACGTCACCGATATAAATGATTAGTGGAGTAGCTACTCTATGATTTCATTTTGATACTTTGTTACATATTTGTTTTGACCTTTAGTGCATTATTTATGAAATTTGTATTTTGTACTATACTTTGATATATTGGCATCTTTAGTATCGTGGATTTAAACATATTTGTACTTTGCTTTGAAAATAAGTTCGTTTTAGAATAAGTTTTTGCATGTCATACTATACTCCCTTTTTTGTTATACCGTTTACTGGGCTTTGACTCAGTCGTATTCTATTTTTTTTTCTTTCTTATACGATTGGTGTTCAGGGGTCTTTGGGATCGAGGGAAGAGTGTAGAGGTGAAGTGGACTTAGCACATTTATCTTAAAAAATTTTAAACTTAGTACTTTTAGTTTAATATCGGTCAATGTTGACTTTAACTATGATTCGACTTTGAATAAAAATAACGTCTGTTTGTCTTTTAAGCTTTTTTATATCATTTATTTAGGTTTTGTAAGTTATGGGCGTTAGGGTTATTATACATGGGTGTTAGGAAGAGGGGATCGCCTGGACGTTGGGCGATATAAATTTGAGAGAAAAACAACTCTATTACTCACAAGAATAGATTTACAGAGTATTACAAAACTCTTACAAAAACTCTCAAACTCACACACACTCTCTAGGTTGTGATTACACTTCTCTGAGTGATTTGGGATGATTTACAACTGAGGTTTGCACCTCTATTTATAGTAAAAATTCTATGGCGGTGGAATGGTGTGAACGGAGAAGGTTGGCGGCCGTCATCATCATCAACTTTGCTACCTCCATATGAGTTGTCAAGGTTGCCTACTTTGAATATCTAGAGGGTGGGCTTCTAGATTGTAGGCTGGAAATCTTCAATTCTCCCCCTCTAGCCGAATCCACAAACATTCCAGTTATATCTCTGCATAACTCCAACTTCTCTCGAGTCACCACCTTTGTTAACATATCCGCAGGATTCTCCTTTGTATGGATCTTCACTAGTCTCAACAGTTGTCGATCAATTACCTCGCGTATCCAATGATAGCGAATATCAATATGTTTTGTACGAGAATGGTACATGGAGTTCTTGCTCAAATCTATAGCACTTTGACTGTCACAATATACCTTGTACTCCTTTTGCTTGATTCTAAATTCTTGAAGATAACGCTTTAACCACAACATTTCTTTTCCAGCTTCTGCGGCAGCAATATACTCTGCTTCAGTTGTGGATAATGCAACACACCTCTGTAGTCTTGACTGCCATGAAACAGCTCCCCCTGCAAAAGTGTAAATGAATCCTGAAGTAGATTTCCTACTATCAGGATCTCCGGCCATATCCGCATCTGTATAGCCTTTCAAGATTGGATCAGCTCTCCCGTAACAAAGACATAGATTCTTTTTACCTTTAAGATATCTGAGAATCCATTTTACCGCCTCCCAATGCTCTTTCCCGGGGTTCGAGAGAAAACGACTCACCGTTCCCACTGCATGAGCAATATCGGGCCTTGTACACACCATCGCATACATCAAACTTCCAACTGCTGAAGAATATGGTACTGAAGACATCTCCCCGATCTCTTCCTTGGATGAGGGACAAGAACTCTTGCTTAACTTGAAATGGTTAGCTAATGGAATGCTAACAGGTTTGGCATTGTTCATATTGAAACGTGAAAGCACTCGTTCAATATACTTCTCCTGAGATAGCCATAACCTTTTATTCTTCCTATCTCGGGTTATCTGCATTCCCAAAATCTGTTGAGCCTGTCATAAGTCTTTCATGTCAAAAGACTTAGAGAGTTCCTTCTTCAGCTGGTTGATCTTCGTTACGTCTTTCCCTACGATCAAAATATCGTCTACATAAAGTAGAAGAGCAACGAAATCTCCTTCAGAAAACTTCTGAATGTAGACACACTCATCTGCTGCAGTTTTCTTGTACCCGTGACTCACCATGCACGAGTCAAACTTCTTGTACCACTGCCTAGGTGCCTGCTTTAAACCGTACAAACTTTTCTTCAGCTTGCATACGAGATTATCTCCTGAAACCTCAAAACCTTCTGGCTGCTTCATGTAAATTTCTTCATGTAAATCTCCATGAAGAAAAGCTGTCTTTACATCCATCTGTTCAAGCTCCAAGTTCATACTTGCGACCAATCCAAGTATGACTCTAATTGAAGTCATCTTGACTACTGGTGAAAATATCTCGTCAAAATCAATCCCTTTCTTCTGTTGGAATCCTTTAACTACAAGTCGTGCTTTGTATTTCACCACTTTTCCACTACCATCCTTTTTCAGCTTGAACACCCATTTATTTTTCATTGCCTTCTTCCCGCGTGGAAGTTCTACAATCTCATAAGTTTGATTTTTCTGCAGAGAATCCATCTCATCCTGCATTGCGAGCAACCATTTTTCTTTATCCTTATGAGTTACTGCTTCATGAAAACTCTCCGGTTCTCCATCTTCAGTAAGTAGAAGGTACTCGGATTCTGGATATCTACTCGATGGAATCCGACCTCGTTCAGATCTACGAACTTCTGGAACATTCTGAGGAGATCCACCATCATCTTGACCTTGTGATGGTTCTGGAACATCTGGCAGATGGGGTTGTGGCTCCCCCTGCTCAGCACCATCATTTTCCTCATTATCTTCTACTTCTGGCATTTCTTCTTGCACTGAAAATTCATTTCTCATGAATGATTCCGTTGTTGCCTCTGGCACCTGAGCAGCAACATTTGACTTCTGAGATATTGTGGGTTTTTCAATATCTTCTATTGTCTGGCTTTCATGGAACACCACGTCCCTACTTCTGATCACCTTTTTCTCCTTTGGATCCCATAACCTGTATCCAAATTCTTCATCTCCATAGCCTATGAATATGCATGGAGTGGTCCTTGCATCCAGCTTCTGCCTGAGCTCCTTGGATACATGTGCGTACGCCAAACATCCAAATACTCTTAAGTGAGAGTATGATGGATCCTTTCCAGACCAAAGTTTCTCCGGAACTTCAAAATTCAGTGGTACTGATGGAGATCGGTTGATCAAATAACAAGCGGCTCTGACTGCTTCTCCCCAGAATGGCTTTGGCAGCTTAGCCATACTGAGCATGCTCCGAACACGTTCCATGATTGTTCGGTTCATTCTTTCTGCTATACCATTATGTTGAGGGGTACGTGGGACCGTATTCTCATGTCGGATGCCATTTGATCTGCAATAGGCATCGAACTGCCTGGAAGAGTATTCACCGCCGTTGTCGGATCGAAGACACTTTAACTTCTTTCCTGTCTCACGTTCTACCATGACATGGAACTGTTTGAATTAATCGAACACCGGGTCCTTCGTCCGTAAGAAATATACCCACACCTTTCGATAAGTATCATCGATAAACGTCAGAAAGTATCGATTGCCGCCAATTGATTCAACCTCCAAGGGACCGCAAATATCAGAGTGTACCAGACTGAGTAACTCTGATTTTTTCGTTGAAGAGGAATTAAACGAGACTCTATGCTACTTACCAAACAGACAATGATTGCAAGGATCTAGTGCAGCATCCTTGTCTACATTGATAAGCTCCTTCTTTATTAGGGTAGACAACCCTTTCTCACTCATGTAACCTAGTCTCTGGTGCCATAAATTTTGTGAAGCCTCCTTTTCTACAACATTAATACTGTCTGTGCAGATCTTCACATGAGTCTTGTACAGTGTGCCACAAATGTGTCCTCGAGCGACTATCATAGCGCCTCTTGACAATTTCCATGTGCCTTTACTGAAATGACTATCATAGCCCTGTTTATCGAGAGCTACTCCGGAAAGTAGATTCAGCCGAAGATCTGGCACATGGCGGACATCCTTCAGAGTGATTGTGCTCCCGGAACTTGTCTTTATCTTGACATCACCAATTCCGACAATCTCAGCGGAACTGGAATTTCCCATCTTCACAACTCCAAAGTCTCCAGCTTTGTATGTTGTGAAGTATTCCTTGTATGGAGTCACGTGGTAGGAAGCTGCAGTATCTACCACCCATTCTGTGTCTTCTCGTGAGACGTGAAGGCATGTCTCATCATGGGTTGAACAATAAGCTACATCACCTGTGATAGCAACTAATGTTTCTCCACCCTTATTCTTCGGCTATGAACTGCTTTGACCTTGTTCCTCTTTTAATCTATAGCAGTTCTTCTTCAAATGTCCCTCTAATCCACAATGATGACATTTATATGTTGGTTTTCTGCCATCAGCTGACCTGCCCCTGCTCTTACTTCTGCCTCTCCATTTATTTTTGCTACTCATTCGCTGTCTCCCCCGATTCTCTGTGACAAAGGCATGGGTCTGATCTGTGCCCATGTCCTTTCTCCTTGCCTCTTCACTGAATAGGGCATCCTTGACCATTGACATGGTAAGTTTGCCATTCGGTGCTGAGTTGCTGAGTGTTACTACCAGCGTTTCCCAACTATCGGGAAGGGAACTAAGTAGCAGTAGCGCCTGAACTTCATCGCCAAGTGGCATCTCTACAGACGATAACTGGTTGACCAAGTTCTGAAACTCACTGGTATGCTCGGCAACTGAAGTTCCACTTTTGAGCTTCATGTTGACTAAACGCATCATCAGCAGGGCTTTATTCCGAGCAGTCTTGGCCTGGTACATGTCCTCCAACTTTTTCCAGAGGACATATGCGTCTGTCTCTTGTGCAACATGGTGGAAGACACTATGATCAATCCATTGACGGATCTGACCAATAGTTTTTCGGTTTGATTTCTTTCACTCTTTCTCTTTGGCAGAATCAGGGTTTATACCCTTCAATTCAATAGGATCGAACAAATCCTTACAGCTAAGGAGATCTTCCATCCGAGATTTCCACAGCGTGTAGTTTGTTGCTGTGAGCATAATCATAGCTCCGGAAGATGATGTTGACTCTTCTGTGGACATTATCACCTTAAAAATAATTTTTCAACACAAACGGGGTTGAATTGTAGAAAACAGAGATCACCGTTACATCCGGAACGGTTGAAAATGGTGGAATAGACACTTCACGGCTTAAATTCCACTTACGGGGCAAAATTATAATTTTTATAAACTTCAGGGACCAAAAAAATGAAATTCTGAAAATTTCAGGGACCAAATTGTAAAATTTCAGAATTGCTACAGTACCGCTACAGTTTCGCTACAGTGACATGCTACAGTGCCGCCATCTGCTACAGTGAATTGCTACAGTGATCGTCTTCTCCGGCGAAAATTCCGGCACCGGTCGTCTTCTCCGGCAAGATTCCGGCGAGTTGACCAAACTTTGACCGCGTTTTCTGGGCTCGTTATAACTCCGTTTAAGTCGCCATTTTTTGCGTTGGACTCGGTTCGACGAGACGAATCCAATGGTACACTCAAAATTGAATTTTGAGAAAACGTCAGAAGACCCAAAAACTCAACCACCGTCTCTAACCAAGCTCTGATACCACTTGTTAGGAAGAGGGGATCGCCTGGACGTTGGGAGATATAAATTTGAGAGAAAAACAACTCTATTACTCACAAGAATAGATTTACAGAGTATTACAAAACTCTTACAAAAAAACTCTCAAACTCACACACACTCTCTAGGTTGTGATTACACTTCTCTGAGTGATTTGGGATGATTTACAACTGAGGTTTGCACCTCTATTTATAGTAAAAATTCTATGGCGGTAGAATGGTGTGAACGGAGAAGGTTGGCGGCCGTCATCATCATCAACTTTGCTACCTCCATATGAGTTGTCAAGGTTGCCTACTTTGAATATCTAGAAGGTGGGCTTCTAGATTGTAGGCTGGAAATCTTCAATGGAGCTAGAATACTCAAAGTTTATAAAACAATCATAATCATATATTATATCTAAAAAATATAAGTTCTTAATTCAAAGTGTACGGATAATGTTGATTCGTATTTGCGTATAAATCATAATCTCACAATGGTGACTAATATGATATGATATGTTACATTATCTTAACCCTAATTCCACCAATTAAACGCTCTGAATTAACTTTAACCAATAAAACCATTATAATTTAACGATTGATTTTGGTTATTGTAATTGAATTAGGGTGTTAACATGCTTTCGGGCTTCACGAAAACGTGTAAAGGCTTAGCGGTAGTTCTTGTTTGTGGACACATTATTGTTATTCACATATTTCCTTCTTCAATTATTTATGTTGAACTCATTCCTGCTAGGTAATCTTCATCTTTAATTATTTTAACCATTATTTATAATTTATAATTATTCACTGTTTGATTTGATTTCATTTCTCGATGCTTAATTACTGGATTTATTTTTTTGTAATTATACTTATATTCAGATATATTTATGTGTAATTACGTTACATTTTCTTTAATCAATTGACAGAACAATTCCTTATGGTTGGAACCTTATAACAGCTAGTTATATTGAACAAACCACACATGGAGTAAGTACTCTGCGCATATTCGGGTTTAAATTTGTAGTTGCTACACTACATTTGAGAGGGAAAACAAAAATATACAAACAATTTATATAATAAAATAATGTATGTTGTTTCATTACATTTGTTATACAGGTTGTTATTAGCACCATTAGTCTCCTTTTTATTGGGAAGCTGCTTGAGCCCGTATGGGGTCGAAGAGAGTTTTTAAAGTTTATTTTTGTTGTCAATTTTGTGACGAATGTATGTGTATTCGTCTCGGCAATCTTTGTATATTACATGACATTGGAGGAAGTTTATATGTGAGTTATACAAATAGCCTTTTATTGTGTAATTTTGTTGATGAATATATGATCATTTGTTAACGATTTTGATTGACTGTGGTGGTAGTTATACGCCTCTTTCGGGCTTCGGTGGGGCCCTTTCTGGGCTATTAGTAGGCGTCAAACAGTTAATCCCTGACCACGAACTGTCTCCGTTTAAAATTAAAGCAAAGGTATTTAATCTTTTCTGATCACTTTTTTGTTAGCTTTTAAGGTTAAATGTGTATGTATTAATGTTCGATTCATTTTTGGGCTATATGTGCAGTGGGCGCCATCGATCATGTTGTTATTGTCGATTGTTATGAGCTTTTTTACGGTAGAGCTAGCAACGTGCGTTCCAATCTTGATATTCGGGACGTATGTTGGTTGGATATACCTTAGATACTTTCAAAAGAAACTTGAAACCAAAATTAAGGGTGATCCAAGTGATGAATTTGCATTTTCAACCTTTTTCCCTGAATTCTTAAGGTAATTTTAGAATTAAACAGATATACAAACTACCCTGTATACTTTAGGCTTGATTTTGTAATGTAAACATGACACTCTTGTAATGTAACTTGTTGATTTGCAGACCTTTAATCAATCCCATTTCTTCTATATTTCATCAAGTAATATGGGGAAGATCTGAAGTTTCGATTGAGTCTAAGGGCTATACAGTAAATATGGATGCGTTGCCTGGTTCTGACTCCATTGAGGCATCTAGGAGAAGGTAACAACAAGAACACTATTCATTTTTCTACTCTTTGTTTCAAGTCACTAAAGAATTAATCGTTTGATAGCGCCAAACAAATAATTTTCAGTTTAATTCGTAAAACGTGTCCCACGGATGGCGCCAATTGATCAATCCTAAATTAATGATGTTACTTAATTACGGATTGAGTGCAATGAGATTATGATGGAGGATGGAGTGTTTGATGATTATTTTGGGCCCCGATGATCGTCTTTCACTTTAACTATCAAGTGATCAACCACCCCGACCCGGTCTTGATTGTTAATTAGCATAATTCACCTTAACTCAATGTGAAAATTCCTTGGGCAAAGTCACAAGTGAAAATCACAAAGGCTTGGGCAAATGGCAGAGAATCAAAAACCCCTATAAATGAGAGGCCAAGCTCCCTATTTATAGTATTCGAGATATCTGCGGTCTGCGAATCACCTAACCGTCTGCGGAAACTCAGCGGATTAAACCGCAGTCCCTTATTAACGCGGAAACATAACTGCTGTACTTTATTTTCAGCGAATATTGCATAGCTTGGCTTTAGAGTTCGCGTAATTCTGCTTTTGGCCTTTAGCAAATAAAATATACATATACAATGCTATGTATATGATCAAAAGTTACATTGATTATCTTGTTTAAGAAATCAGTTTACTACTTTAGAGTGTTTTATGAACTTTAAGTACACTTTGGATTAGTTTTCATACCATTTGACACATTTTTATTTTTCTGAGTTTTTACCCATATGATATGAAATAACCCAAATTGACCCATTTTAAATACACTCCGGGTTAGTTTCAAGACCATATGGGGCATTTCGATTTATTTATTTATTTTTGAGTTCTTGACCCGTGTGAGATGACGTATAACCCAAATTGACCCATTTACACATAAACGAGTGAAGATATTTTTGGCTTATTGTCTTTCTATGAAGAAGAATGTTTGTTTGATGCATATTTTTAAATTTAATACATTACAGAAATCAAACAGATTCATTGTGACAGCAATGCTGATGCATCATTTTTACATAATAAATGTAGGCAAAGGGGTGCACGAGCTTTGGAAGAAAGATTGGCAGCCGAGAGATTAAAATCTATCGGAAGAACAACCGAGCCTCATGCAACTGAAAAGGTCTGAAATGGCTTAAAATCATACTGCTTCTATTTCCATGATCAGTAAAGCATCGATGGAAAAATATTGAATTATTTTAATTACGTAATTCATCTTCACTATACTCAATTCTTTGTATTCGTTAAAGTACTACCAATTTCGACACTGAATCTCCCATTTATCTCCTGTTAGTAAGATCGCAATATTTTTTTTATTGAGGTTTAGTAAACTGAAAAAACAAATTATAAATCTAATATAACTGGTCTTGGGAAGGCCGGTTTCTTCATATGACAAATTCAGTGAGCAAAAAAGTGCACTTTTAATATTGGAAAGATCTGACTGTATAGAAACCGGCCTTCCTAAGGCCGGTTTAAATAGGGAATTTGAAAATTTAGGGTTTTCTAAAAACCGGCATTCCCAAAGCCGGTTTTGTGTAGGGTTACAGAAACTGGCATTGACAACGCCGGTTTCTATGACTGGGCATCTAACATTTGAAAAACAAAAATGCACTTTTTGCTGACTGGACACAACAAATGTAGAAATCGATCTTGGGAAGGCCGGTTATACTAGACTTGTAAGTTTATTTTTCAAATTACTATTTCTGTAAGAGAAAGAGAGAGAACTGCCTAAAGAAGTCAAAAAATGAGTCCTTGTAAAGCCTAAGGTAAGGAAGACAGTTCACCAGGTAAGGCCTCCCGTTCGCTAGTTCGGTCGTTAGGTCGAGAAGAAAGGGATTCCTTTGAAAGAAAGGGAACGACCAAATTTATTTTAACAGAGTTGATTGAAAACGTCACACTAGCATGTTCGGATCAAAACGTGTAAGTTGGCAGGGACACGCTAACCCTGTGTGCCGTAGCACCCACCAATCCCACCCCGAAAGAGACCTGTGCCGGCAAAGTACCTCCTCCCAGGTACCACAGTGACGGCAAGGCGATTTTTACCCCAGCTAGCTAGACCCCCGAAACACTTCACAAATTTCCCCCCGGAGGGAGAAATAATTCCATGCGGGGCGCCCAGACTGAGAATCGAACTTGCACCTTTCTTCGGATCAAAGCTTCCCCCACTGTGGGCCCAGGGATCAAAGGCATCGGGTACCACTGAGCTATAAGCTCGTTGGTAATCACACTAGCATGTTGTTTAGTGTTTAGAGGATCTTGTGGTGTTATGAGTTGACCAAATGTATGAAATATGCTACTATGGCCATGGAAATGGTGTTTAAATTAGAATATGGTATTCAATCAAAATTAAACATTTCTTTTTATTTTTTTTGTTATTGTTATTATTTTGATATTTTGAATTTTGATTGTTTTTTATTATATGTCATCTGTTTTATTACTAAAGAAATCAGTAGGAAAGATGAGTTAATTACACAGAAATTACGTTACTTGCAAGATACCACTATGGAAAAAGAGTTGGTGATGGTACAAACAAAGAAACATAGAGAATATTTTTTATAAAATTTACTTTCTAATAAAGCTGATGTCTTCTCTCATGCCACCATCTCCACCTGCAAATATTATAAAGATATACATAAAGCTTACTTCTATAGTTCTATGATGTAAAAAAAAATAAAAAAGTTACCTTTGTGTTAAAAAACACATGCATCCTTTTAATTTTTCACAAATCTTTAATTGACGAATTTACCCTTATGTAAAATTAGTTTCTTTTAAAAGTTGGATTCTTTACCAAGAACACTTTTCATACTCCAAACTGTAATTTGAAGTGTGAAGTAATTTAATATTTCTTGTTCTAAATTCCTGGCTTCTAAAACGTTTGTAATCATTGTGAGTTTTCTATAAAGTTTGATACAGATCGATTTGAATTGATGAGATACATACCAATAGAAATCCCATCGCGGTAGAACTTTAGACATTCTGTTTTCACCATATGGGTGGTCGCTCTCGGCTCTTTGTGTGTTTCGAAAGGCACAACAACCGATACAATATATGCCAATTAGAAGTAGTGTCATAATTACGTTGAGAACCGAGAGCTTTCGCCAATCCCTCCTCACATCCTCTAGCACGCCTGCTTTGCATGAGTCGCACTCGTAGCATAACATGCTTGGATCGTTGTTCCATTTGTAGCAGTCTAAATCTTGAGCCATCATGCCCATCTCGTAGTTGCATACACTTGGTGGCTTGCAACATCCAGACTAACAAAATTTACAACAAAAAATAGCATCAAATAAAAGTATTTGAAGTTATTGTCAACAAAACAATCTTACCTTCGTAACTCACTTGTATTTTAATCTAAAATTTACGAGGAAATTAGAGTTATAGATAAGTCGAGCTACTCACGAGTTACTTTAATTGATTAGTTAAAAGCGCGATTAAAGTTGAGCCTAAACGAACTTCAGCGCGAGCTTAAACATATTTCAAATATCGTTTAGTAAACGAGCTTAAGCTTGAAATTTTTATATCGAGTTCAAACAAGCTCTTAGCCTAAAAAGTCTTTCATTTATATATAAAATTATTATTTTAATAATAATATAATAATAGTTATATAACTAGTATATACATAAACAAGCCGTACTGGAACCAAGCTTGAGTTTGCATGATGTCAAAGAAGGCGAGATCGCGCTTGCATCATGGTCGAGCTTGATATATTAGACTCGAAACGAGCTGAGTTTTAACTTGATATAGTAGAATTGAAACGATTCGAGTTCGAACTAGAGCCTGAGTGTAGTCAAGCTCAGACTTGACTCGGCTCGTTTAAGTTGTCACTGGAAATTGATTCATATCTATACAAAAAGTCCGTTTTTACAATTTATACATTAATATAAAAATATAAAATATGTAACATGCATAAATATTGACAGTTTAAAATACAATTACACATAAGATGCTTAACAGCTATCAACATGTATCATTTCTTTGTAAATCTTATATTAAACTCAAACCTGATTATTCAAAAAAAAAAAAAAAAAAAAAACTTTACCTGAATTGGAGACATATCTTTAGTCAAATAGTCAACAGGAGACCACATAACAATATCCCCACAAGTCTTAGACCCCAAAATACAACTTCTTATAGTCAACCAATATTTTGGATTTTCAACTTTTTTTCTGAGCCATGGTGAATAATCCTCCAAGTGATACTCATTATATAACCTTCCTGAAACTCCTTCGCCACCGCCTGCTCCAGTCACGATGAACCCGAAAATCGTGAAGCCTAATAACGCTGCGATCAAGAGCAACATCGCTACAAGGTACAACCATAAAGCCCAGGCCAAGTGGAAGCAAGCACCGATGAAACCAACTAAAGATACGATCAAGATTATGAAGCCGATCACAAGAAGTGGTGTTTGGAGGAAGCTTTCACATGTGGCACTATTTCTTTCGATCCATAAGGCACCACCGATTATCGGTATTGATGCTAAGAGTGTGAATAGATTTAGTAGTCCTATTACAGTATTGCTAAACCTTGACATGATTGTTTTGTTCTGTTTGGTTAAGTGCTAGTGTTAATGAATTAGTAGGGGTGCATTGTTTGTGTTTTGGTTGTAGAAAGATAAATGAACTCGGTCTTGATATAGTGCAAAGGAATTTCAGGATAGGAAGGTTTGAAATGCGATATATTCTCGGACCTTCTCATTAATTTATAAGTTTTCGTTCAAAATATAAAAATGAATATTTATAAACATTAAACTTTTCATTGCATCTATAAATAATTATACTATTAAAAAGTTACATTATAAATAACAAAAAAAGTTATCATTGTTTATAAGTTCTCTCAATCAAAATGAATTCTGGCTTGAGGTAATGTGTCGAAAGAAGAAAAAAAAAATCATTTCCCCCTGTTGTAAGTTCTTATTGTCATACTTAAACCGATATCAAAACAAATATATTTATAAAGGGTTTTTTTTTTTTAATTTAAAGCTTTCAAAAATTTGAGCCCTGTTTGATGACATGTGTACTCAAAAATGTCTCTTATTTTCCTATTATTTATATGAAATTGAAATGGACTTACAATTTTTTTTTTTAAGTATAAAAATGTATAAAGGAATTCAAGTTTAGTCATTAAGTAACTCAATTTGTTTTTTTGGTAAGCGAGGAACCCTCCTATAAATGAACACATTGGCTCTCCTATAGAAGGTAAAACCTCGGGTAATCAAGCCCCCCGAACGCGAGATCTGGTACCGGGTGAATTGTGCATTATGCGCACCCTCTAGTCACACTTCCTTTTTGAACAATTTGGCATAGCCAGGAATTGAACCGGGTGGTGTGCTTCATTGGGTAACTCGGTGATCACTCAGGCAAGCCTGCGTGGTTCTCAATTTGTTACAATATACTCCGTATACAACACTAAATGTACTTAAAACTAGAAAAAAAATTGACCGCGTGTTGCTGCGGTTGTATTCGACGCGCGGTCGAATTTGGATATACGTTGTTTGGTACCTAATATATCTAGTAGGTTGGGTTGTTTATTGGACGTGTATGTATATGTATGTAATATAGCTCGAAATATTTAGTGTTTTTTTAACGATGTCTGTTTTCCGTATAGTTAGTCGCGTTGTGTTCGTAAAATTATTTCGAGTTAAACGGTGATCTCGGAAAAATTTAACTCGCACCGAGCGAGAATATAGAGCCCGTTATCTAGTATTTTTTTAACGATGTCCGTTTCGCATATAGTTAGTCCCGTTGGGTTCGTCTGATTTTTTCTAGTTGAACGGTGGTCTCGGAAAATTTTAACTCGCACCGCGCGAGAAGATAGGGCCCGTTAAAAATTCGGGTGGAATTAGTTTCTTTTATTTTAATAAAATTATATATTTACGCTTTCTACCCCTGAAAAAGTGTAAATTTGAGGGGCGGTTGTGTAAATTGAGCCGAAGTTGAGGGAACATTTGTAGTATAGCGTGACTTTTAGTATATAGGAATAATAATATAATATAATAATGCACGAAATCTTGTTAGAAATGGTATATGTGACCATGAAAGAATGAAAGTATTTAAAAATATAAGTTATGAAATTTGAACACTAAATTATTGGTTTTAAAGGGATTAGATGTGGCGTGTATTATGTGAACATATTTTAATCCTACAAGTTACAATAAAGATGGACACAAAAAGGTATATAAAAACATTATATAATGTGGTGTGGCCTGAAATTAGAGATTCCTTTTTATCTCCTTAAGATATTGAGGGTAGTATTCGTGTTCCCCTACTACAAATTTAATCTTTCATGTTTCATAACATACGCCAACTTGGAATCGTATCAAGTTTTGACCAAACATGATCAGAAAATGCAACATAGTAAGTTGTATGTTTTTACTTGAATCATATTATTAAATTACTGTATATGAAATTGAAATAGCATTAATGGTGTATCCTAGGAGATACACGCATAAAAATATCATTTTTATACAGAAAATGGATCAAGCAACACAAAACATAACGAAATTTGGCAGTTCTAAGTGTTTGCCGTCCAGCGTTCAGCAGGCCGCTCAGCGTCACGCGTAAGCCCTGCAGGCAGCTTCTATGCATAAGTCCTTTAACTCAGCGCGTGAACAGCACACAGCCACGTCAGTACACGCCACCGACATTCCGGATACTTCACGTAACAGAACCACTCAGTGATTGACACGTGTATCCAGTGAATTTCGGACATTCTGCACCTATTAATAGACCCTATGGGTCACCACATTTCATCATCATTCTGATCTGAACTTCAGTCAGAGAGAAGTACACTTTCTCTCTCACACAGTTCTTTCTCACTCTAAACATACATTAGCTGCTTAGCAGTAATACGCTATACGGATCAATTCAAGATTGATCCCCAGATTGATTGAGGCCACCCCACGGATCATCCATCCGTGTTCCGGGTCTGCAGAGATAATTTCTCGAGGGCAAACAACAATCAACATTATACATCACACGCTGAGCAGCTACTTTTCTGTACTAATACCTTACAGCCGCTATACGGAAAATCGTACTAACAGATGGCGCCACCCGTCTCAAAGACCACCAAAAACACCAAGAACGCAAAGACAACCGAAACAACCTCGTCAAAAACAACACTTGAACCAGTCGATGAAAACTGTAACATCCCGCCTTTTTCCGTTTACTTTCCGTTTAAATATTTTAAAGTCCGTTATATATTTATAGCATCTCCCGTTGATACGCGTTTAAATTATCTCGTTTAGGTAATTCACGCACCCGAATGAAACTTGAGGGACTAGACTTGCCAAATGACCAAAGATATTACTAGGTCAAAGTAGTCAACACTCTTCCTCATCCATTCATTTATCCATTTTCATTTCCCTTTTCTTTTCATACTTTCACCATTTTCTCTAAATCTCCAATTCAAAGATTCATCATCTAAATTCAATCTAGCAAGTGTTTTGTAAAATAAATTACATATTTGGGATCCTTGCAACTTCCTCTTCGATTCCATACCGATTACATCAAGTTTGGGTAACTTTCTAAAATCACTAGATTCTGTTCTTGACGTATTTAACTTATAAAAGTGTTAATTAGTGTCTATGGCTCAAGTCTAACATGAATATATGATTTATATGCTTGTTCCTGTCATTTGGATGTAACTAGCTTAAACTTGAAATGGGTGTGTTTGATCTTGAGTTTTGGTTGTTTAAATGTTGTTAGATGTTAAAAATGCATGTATTAAATGTATTACTAGCATCACTAGCTTCAATTTGGTAGGTAGGTTGGCATGGATTAGCTTCATAAACAAAATTGTTAAATTTGTGATTTTTAGTTAGGGTTTGGTGGCCTTAAATGTGATCTTTGATGCATTGAATGCTTTGCAATGTTAATTGTAAGTGTTTAGCTGCATGGTATGCTTAATTATCTACGAAACGGCGTATCACATGTGTGCATTTAATTTCCGAATCATAATTGTGCATTTATGAAATTGAAGCATTAATGATGAGCATTAATTGATCATTTAATTTGGAAACTCGATATTTGCAAATGATATTTTTGATTGTTGAAACGTGTTTAGTTGTGTTCCTTGTCAAATTACCTTTCCAACGATATAAGATACGTATCGTAAGAGTCTACGGTTTGCGTTTTGTGTTTAAATGAAAATTAGTTTGGGACTTGGAAATTGAAACAGACCAGGCATCAGATCACGTTGATTGCCGCAGCGCGGCACTCTTTGATCGCGGTGCGGCATTTGCCGTGTTTGGGTTCTGACCAAGCCTACACTTTTACGAAAAATGTTTGCTATGCTACGCACCTCCAATTCACATGTAACTTGTTCTAACATGCTTATATATGAATAAAAACCTCTGAAAAATAATTCGGGACCCGACCCGAACGTGTTGACTTTGACCCGACCAAAGTTGCCTTTTAATCAGACTTAACCAAATACTTATGCAATCATTCTAACATGCTTTTATGCTTGTACCTTGCATGAAACTTGACAATTTGATTCACATGCTATAATAATCGAGTCGTAGCGAGCCATAGGACTAATTGAACACTTTGACCAATTGTGTTTACCGTTATTAATATGACCTACTTGTTTAGGTCAAGACTAGCATTCGTCCTTGCACACGTTTACTTGTGAAGTACTTTTATACGCTTGCACTCAAGGTGAGATCATAGTCCCACCTTTTTAACAACTTTTACGCTTTAAACTATGGGATGAGAAACATATACGTATCATACTTTTATACTTTGAACACAAGTACGAAAACAAACATTTCACGTGCGAGTTTGGACAAAAAGCCTCAATTCAATTATCATTAGTTACACTTGCAGGGTGTAAACGAGAACTTATATTATGTGATCACATGGGCTTGACGAGCCTCATTCGTACGGTTCGCTACCGTTAGCGGATGAAATATATTTCCGAGTATAGTGTATGTTCTAACACTACGTAACAGGGTACAAAACAGTTAAGTCTTGATAATTGGGTGCTCGCGAACATACTTTTGGAATACAAACGATTTGGATAATCAACTATATTAAATCTTGTGGTTCAAAAACAACGTTACTAATACACCTATGATTTCACCAATGTTTTTCTTTGACAGTTTTCTATATGTTTTCTCAGGTCCTTAAACGCTATGTGATACATGCTTCCGCACTCTTTTTGATACTTGCTTGGATGTCGAGTATATATGCATACATGGAGCATCTTTTAGATTACTTTCAAAATTGTGTCGCATAGGTTTCATTTGTACGTTAAACATTGTAATGTAACTAGTCGTGAAACTACCTTTGTAAACTTGAAACACTTTTACATTTGAAATGAATGCGGCATATTTTGGTCAAACGTCATTTTAAAGACTTATGACCACGTAACGGGACCTAAGTAGACGGCGCCTTCAATGACGATTTTGTCGGGTCGCTACAAAAACCTCATTGAAAATATACCAATCGATCAGCTAACTCTTGAAGAGACTTCAGTTGAAGAAGAAGATCATTTGCACACTGACACAGCAGATGATCAAGTTCATGAAACCATACCACGATTGAGAAAACCACTGATAGGAAGTTCTAGTGCCGAAATGTGGAAAGCTAGGCGAGGAACACATAATGTTTCTTTCAAGAAGACATCTGATGTCAATGTTAAGCACAACAGCAAAGGAAAATCAATTTCCAAATCACAATTGTTTAAGCTATTCAATCAGTTGAATGCTTTAGTTGATGATGCTGAGAATCAACACAGTGATGAAGGTTTTCTGGACGACGATTGGAATTTTGAAGAAGAAGGTGAATAGTTCTTTATGACTGAAGAAATGGCAAGCAAGTTACTGGACGGAATTTTGAATAAAACAACGTCATCGCGATTTAAGCAAAAATTAGCACAACCAACCATCCGTGCAACAGCTGTGGATAATTTATTTGCTTTGATTACTGGAGATGAAGCTATCAAACAGCCAGCAATGGCAGAGTCAACACAGTGTTTTATCCCTCGAATTGCAGATTATCCATTACCAAGAAATTTGGGAATTTCATCTATCGGTGTTTATGATGGTACAACAGATCCAGAAGATTTTCTGACAATGTTTGAAGGTGTTATGAGGTTGCAGCATTGGGAAGATGAAACTGCGTGCCATATGTTTCCAATGGTATTGCAGAAAATGGCATGGGAGTGGTTTGCTAGCTTGCCACCAAGGAGCATTACCAGTTTTCTTGATTTAAGGGCAAAGTTTGTGATGCAATATCAAAGCTTGAGAAGCTGCACGTTGTCACATCTTGATGCACATGAGATAACAATGCACCAGAATGAATCACTGAGTGATTTTATGAAACATTATACCATTGAATGTCATAAGATACCAGACATACCAGAGTCTCAACTTTTTTCAGGATTTATATTTTGTCTTGATCAGCGACGTTTTTCACGATTAATTCATGCTTTGCGTTATGACATTCCAAAAATATTGCATCAGGCGTTGGGTATCGCTCAGAAGCATTTACGAGCATGCGAAATGGGATATCCAAGAGTGGATAATTATCAGTGAAATTTCAGGCAGCAAGGCGGAGAACGGAACAGAAATGACAATTATCAGAGGCAACATGGTTATGACAATAATTACCAGAAACAGCAGAACGGCTGGAGGAAAAATAATCATCCAAATGACAATTATCACAATCGAAAGCCATTAGACAGGCATCCACTTATCATGACATTAACCAAAACTCCAAAAGAAATCTTGTTCACAGAACCTGTTAAGGAAACCTTTCACCCCCCACCGCCGATGGAAGAGCGTCAGGGACCACAAAGTGACAAATGGTGTGACTTCCATGAAGCATATGGGCATGACACTGATAATTGCAAGTCATTGATGAGAGATCATTGTGAAGATCATGGCTGGAGAATTAAATCATCTTTTACCAGGAAAAAACTATCGGAGAAATGATCCAAACAAATGTTTTGCTTGGCAGGGAAAAATGCGTCACGGTGGACGGCATGACTGGTGAAATGTCCTGTTCTTATTGATTAAAAACGTTCCATATTAATTGATTTCGTTGCGAGGTTTTGACCTCTATATGAGACGTTTTTCAAAGACTGCATTCATTTTTAAAACAAACCATAACCTTTATTTCATAAATAAAGGTTTAAAAAGCTTTACGTAGATTATCAAATAATGATAATCTAAAATATCCTGTTTACACACGACCATTACATAATGGTTTACATACAAATATGTTACATCGAAATCAGTTTCTTGAATGCAGTTTTTACACAATATCATACAAACATGGACTCCAAATCTTGTCCTTATTTTAGTATGCAACAGCGGAAGCTCTTAGTATTCACCTGAGAATAAACATGCTTTAAACGTCAACAAAAATGTTGGTGAGTTATAGGTTTAACCTATATATATCAAATCGTAACAATAGACCACAGGATTTCATATTTCAATACACATCCCATACATAGAGATAAAAATCATTCATATGGTGAACACCTGGTAACCGACATTAACAAGATGCATATATAAGAATATCCCCATCATTCCAGGACACCCTTCGGATATGATATAAATTTCGAAGTACTAAAGCATCCGGTACTTTGGATGGGGTTTTTTAGGCCCAATAGATCTATCTTTAGGATTCGCGTCAATTAGGGTGTCTGTTCCCTAATTCTTAGATTACCAGACTTAATAAAAAGGGGCATATTCGATTTCGATAATTCAACCATAGAATGTAGTTTCACGTACTTGTGTCTAATTTGTAAATCATTTTTAAAACCTGCATGTATTCTCATCCCAAAAATATTAGATTTTAAAAGTGGGACTATAACTCACTTTCACAGATTTTTACTTCGTCGGGAAGTAAGACTTGGCCACTGGTTGATTCACGAACCTATAACAATATATACATATATATCAAAGTATGTTCAAAATATATTTACAACACTTTTAATATATTTTGATGTTTTAAGTTTATTAAGTCAGTTGTCCTCATTAGTAACCTACAACTAGTTGTCCACAGTTAGATGTACAGAAATAAATCGATAAATATTATCTTGAATCAATCCACGACCCAGTGTATACGTATCTCAGTATTGATCACAACTCAAACTATATATATTTTGGAATCAACCTCAACCCTGTATAGCTAACTCTAACATTCACATATAGAGTGTCTATGGTTGTTCCGAAATATATATAGATGTGTCGACATGATAGGTCGAACCATTGTATACGTGTCTATGGTATCTCCAGATTACATAATATACAATACAAGTTGATTAAGTTATGGTTGGAATAGATTTGTTACCAATTTTCACGTAGCTAAAATGAGAAAAATTATCCAATCTTGTTTTACCCATAACTTCTTCATTTTAAATCCGTTTTGAGTGAATAAAATTGCTATAGTTTCATATTGAAATCTATTTTATGAATCTAAATAGAAAAATTATAGGTTTATAGTCGGAAAAATAAGTTACAAGTTGTTTTTGTAAAGGTAGTCATTTCAGTCGAAAGAACGACGTCTAGATGACCATTTTAGAAAACATACTTCCACTTTGAGTTTAACCATAATTTTTGGATATAGTTTCATGTTCATAATAAAAATCATTTTCCTAGAATAACAACTTTTAAATCAAAGTTTATCATAGTTTTTAATTAACTAACCCAAAACAGCCCGCGGTGTTACTACGACGGCGTAAATCCGGTTTTTAGGGTTTTTTCATGTTTCCAGGTTTTAAATCATTAAGTTAGCATATCATATAGATATATAACATGTGTTTAGTTGATTTTAAAAGTCAAGTTAGAAGGATTAACTTTTATTTGCGAACAAGTTTAGAATTAACTAAACTATGTTCTAGTGATTACAAGTTTAAACCTTCGAATAAGATAGCTTTATATGTATGAATCGAATGATGTTATGAACATTATTACTACCTTAAGTTCCTTGGATAAACCTACTGTAAATGAGAAAAATAGATCTAGCTTCAAAGGATCCTTGGATGGCTTGAAAGTTCTTGAAGCAGAATCATGACACGAAAACAATTTCAAGTAAGATTTCCACTCGAAATAAGATTGTTATAGTTATAGAAATTGAATTAAAGTTTGAATATGATTATTACCTTGTATTAGAAAGATAACATACTGTAAGTAACAAAGGTTTCTTGATCTTGGATGATTATTTGGAATGGATTTAGAAAACTTGGAAGTAAACTTGCAATCTTGGAAGTATTCTTGATTTTATGAAACTAGAACTTTTGGAATTTATGAAGAACACTTGGAACTTGAAGATAGAACTTGAGAGAGATCAATTAGATGAAGAAAATTGAAGAATGAAAGTGTTTGTAGGTGTTTTTGGTCGTTGGTGTATGGATTAGATATAAAGGATATGTAATTTTGTTTTCATGTAAATAAGTCATGAATGATTACTCATATTTTTGTAATTTTATGAGATATTTCATGCTAGTTGCCAAATGATGGCTCCCACATGTGTTAGGTGACTCACATGGGCTGCTAAGAGCTGATCATTGGAGTGTATATACTAATAGTACATACATCTAAAAGCTGTGTATTGTACGAGTACGAATACGGGTGCATACGAGTAGAATTGTTGATGAAACTGAACGAGGATGTAATTGTAAGCATTTTTGTTAAGTAGAAGTATTTTGATAAGTGTCTTGAAGTCTTTCAAAAGTGTATGAATATATATTAAAACACTACATGTATATACATTTTAACTGAGTCGTTAAGTCATCGTTAGTCGTTACATGTAAACGTTGTTTTGAAACCTTTAGGTTAACGATCTTGTTGAATGTTGTTAACCCATTGTTTATTATAACAAATGAGATGTTAAATTGTTATATTATCATGATATTATGATATATAATATATCTTATTATGATATATATACAGTTAAATGTCGTTACAACGATAATCGTTACATATATGTCTCGTTTCGAAATCATTAAGTTAGTAGTCTTATTTTTACATATGTATTTCATTGTTAATACACTTAATAATATATTTACGTATCATTTAACATAATTAACCAAGTGTATCAATATCTTAATATGATTCATATGTACCTAGTAAGACGTTGTTATAACGATAATCGTTATATATATCGTTTTCGAGTTTCTTAAATTAATAGTCTCATTTTTATGTATATAACTCATTGTTAAAATACCTAATGAGATACATACTTATAATAAAATCATGTTAACTATATATATAACCATATATGTCATCGTATAGTTTTTACAAGTTTTAACGTTCGTGAATCACCGATCAACTTGGGTGGTCAATTGTCTATATGAAACCTATTTCAATTAATCAAGTCTTAACAAGTTTGATTGCTTAACATGTTGGAAACACTTAATCATGTAAATAAAAATTTCATTTAATATATATATAAACATGGAAAAGTTCGGGTCACTACAGTACCTACCCGTTAAATAAATTTCGTCCCGAAATTTTAAGCAGTTGGAGGTGTTGACGTATCTTCTGGAAATAAATGCGGGTATTTCTTCTTCATCTGATCTTCATGCTCCCAGGTGAACTCGGGTCCTCTACGAGCATTCCATTGAACCTTAACAATCGGTATCTTGTTTTGTTTAAGTCTCTTAACCTCACGATCCATTATTTCGACGGGTTCTTCAATGAATTGAAGTTTTTCATTGATTTGGATTTCGTCCAACAGAATAGTGAGATCTTCTTTAGCAAAACATTTCTTCAAATTTGAGACGTGGAAAGTGTTATGTACAGCCGCGAGTTGTTGAGGTAGCTCCAGTTGGTAAGCTACTGGTCTGACACGATCTATAATCTTGAATGGTCCAATGTACCTTGGATTTAGTTTCCCCCGTTTACCAAATCGAACAACGCCTTTCCAAGGTGAAACCTTAAGCATGACCATTTCTCCAATTTCAAACTCTATATCTTTTCTTTTACTTTCCGCATAGCTCTTTTGTCAACTCTGGGCGGTTTTCAATCTTTGTTGAATTTGGATGATTTTCTCGGTAGTTTCTTGTATTCTCTCCGGACCCGTAATCTGTCTATCCCCCACTTGACTCCAACAAATCGGAGACCTGCACTTTCTACCATAAAGTGCTTCAAACGGCGCCATCTCAATGCTTGAATGGTAGCTGTTGTTGTAGGAAAATTCTGCTAACGGTAGATGTCGATCCCAACTATTTCCGAAATCAATAACACAAGCTCGTAGCATGTCTTCAAGCGTTTGTATCGTCCTTTCACTCTGCCCATCAGTTTGTGGATGATAGGCCGTACTCATGTCTAGACGAGTTCCCAATGCTTGCTGTAATGTCTGCCAGAATCTTGAAATAAATCTGCCATCCCTATCAGAGATAATAGAGATTGGTATTCCATGTTTGGAGACGACTTCCTTCAAATACAGTCGTGCTAACTTCTCCATCTTGTCATCTTCTCTTATTAGCAGGAAGTGTGCTGACTTGGTGAGATGATCAACTATTACCCAAATAGTATCATAACCACTTGAAGTCCTTGGCAATTTAGTAATGAAATCCATGGTAATGTTTTCCCATTTCCATTCCGGGATTTCAGGTTGTTGTAGTAGACCTGATGGTTTCTGATGTTCAGCTTTGAACTTAGAACACATCAAACATTCTCCTACATATTTAGCAATATCGGCTTTCATACCTGGCCACCAAAAATGTTTCTTAAGATCCTTGTACATCTTTTCCGTTCCAGGATGTATTGAGTATCTGGTTTTATGAGCTTCTCTAAGTACCATTTCTCTCATATCTCCAAATTTTGGTACCCAAATTCTTTCAGCCCTATACCGGGTTCCGTCTTCCCGAATATTAAGATGCTTCTCCGATCCTTTGGGTATTTCATCCTTTAAATTTCCCTCTTTTAAAACTCCTTGTTGCGCCTCCTTTATTTGAGTAGTAAGGTTAGTGTGAATCATTATATTCATAGATTTTACTCGAATGGGTTCTCTGTCCTTTCTGCTCAAGGCGTCGGCTACCACATTTGCCTTCCCCGGGTGGTAATGAATCTTAAAGTCGTAATCATTCAACAATTCAATCCACCTACGCTGCCTCATATTCAGTTGTTTCTGATTAAATATGTGTTGAAGACTTTTGCGGTCGGTATATATAATACTTTTGACCCCATATAAGTAGTGCCTCCAAGTCTTTAATGCAAAAACAACCGCGCCTAATTCCAAATCATGTGTCGTATAATTTTGCTCATGAATCTTCAATTGTCTAGACGCATAAGCAATTACCTTCGTCCGTTGCATTAATACACAACCGAGACCTTGCTTTGATGCGTCACAATAAATCACAAAATCATCATTCCCTTCAAGCAATGACAATATAGGTGCCGTAGTTAGCTTTTTCTTCAATAATTGAAACGCCTTCTCTTGTTCATCCTTCCATTCAAATTTCTTCCCTTTATGCGTTAATGCAGTCAAGGGTTTTGCTATTTTGGAGAAATCTTGGATGAATCTTCTGTAGTAACCAGCCAATCCTAAAAATTGACGTATATGCTTCGGAGTTTTTGGGGTTTCCCACTTTTCAACGGTTTCGATCTTTTCCGGGTCCACCTGGATACCTTCTTTGTTCACTATGTAACCGAGGAATTGAACTTCTTCCAACCAAAATGCACACTTTGAAAACTTAGCGTACAGTTTTTCTTTCCTCAATACTTCTAGCACTTTTCTCAAATGTTCTTCGTGCTCTTGATCATTCTTTGAGTAAATAAGTATGTCATCGATGAAAACAATGACAAACTTGTCAAGATATGGCCCACACACTCGGTTCATAAGGTCCATGAACACAGCTGGTGCGTTAGTCAATCCAAACGGCATAACCATAAACTCGCAATGACCATAATGCATCCTAAAAGCAGTTTTTGGAATATCATCCTCCTTTACTCGCAATTGATGATATCCAGAACGTAAATCGATCTTCGAATAAACCGACGAGCCTTGTAGTTGATCAAATAAGTCGTCAATTCGCGGCAGTGGATAACGGTTTTTGATGGTAAGTTTGTTCAACTCTCTGTAGTCAATACACAACCTAAATGTACCATCCTTCTTCTTGACAAACAAAACAGGAGCTCCCCATGGTGATGTGCTTGGTCGAATGAAACCACGTTCTAATAGTTCTTGCAGTTGGCTTTGCAGTTCTTTCATCTCGCTGGGTGCGAGTCTATAAGGAGCACGAGCTATTGGTGCAGCTCCTGGTACAAGATCTATTTGAAATTCAACAGATCGATGTGGAGGAAGTCCCAGTAATTCTTTCGAAAATACATCGGAAAATTCTTTTGTGACGGGAACATCATTGATGCTCTTTTCTTCAGTTTGTACTTTCTCGACGTGTGCTAGAACAGCATAGCAACCTCTTCTTATTAGTTTTTGTGCCTTCAAATTACTAATAAGATGTAGCTTCATGTTGCCCTTTTCTCCGTACACCATTAAGGGTTCTCCTTCTTCTCGTACAATGCGAATTGCATTTTTATAACATACGATCTCTGCTTTCACCTTCTTCAGCCAGTCCATGCCAACTATTACATCAAAACTCCCTAACTCTACTGGTATCAAATCAATCTTAAATATTTCGCTACCCAGTTTAATTTCTCGATTCCGGCATATATTATCTGCTGAAATTAATTTACCGTTTGCTAATTCGAGTAAAAATTTACTATTCAACGGCGTCATTGGACAACTTAATTTAGCACAAAAATCTCTACTCATATAGCTTCTATCCGCGCCCGAATCAAATAAAACGTAAGCAGATTTATTGTCAATAAGAAACGTACCCGTAACAAGCTCCGGGTCTTCCTGTGCCTTTGCCGCATTAATATTGAAAACTCTTCTGCGGCCTTGTCCATTCGTGTTCTCCTGGTTCGGGCAATTTCTAATAATGTGGCCTGGTTTTCCACATTTATAACAAACTACATTGGCATAACTTCCTCCGACACTACTTGCTCTGCCATTACTCGTTCCGACACCATTTGTTCCTTTCGTTCTGTTAAACCCTGGTCCGTAGACCTCACACTTCGCCGTGCTATGACCATTTCTTTTACACTTGTTGCAAAATTTGGTGCAGAACCCCGAGTGATACTTTTCACACCTTTGGCATAGCTGCTTCTGATTGTTGTTGTTGTTGCGGTTGTTATTGTTATTGGGATGATTGTTGTAGTTGCTGTTGTTGTTGTTGTTGTTGTTGTTGTTGTTGTTGTTATTGTTGTTGGGCCGTTTGTTGTAGTTGCGATTGATGTTGCGATTGTTGGGATAATTGTTGCGATTATTATTGTAATTACTGTTGTTGTTGTATTGGTGATTCTTATCACCGTTTTCCTCCCACTTTCTTTTGACTTGCTTCACATTGGCCTCTTCAGCCGTCTGTTCTTTAATTCTTTCCTCAATCTGGTTCACTAGTTTGTGAGCCATTCTACATGCCTGTTGTATGAAGGTGGGCTCGTGTGAACTTATATCATCTTGGATTCTTTCCGGTAATCCTTTCACAAACACGTCGATCTTCTCTTCCTCATCTTCGAACGCTCCCGAACACAATAGGCACAATTCTGTGAATCGTCTTTCGTACGTGGTAATATAAAATCCTTGGGTTCGTAACCCTCTAAGTTCTGTCTTGAGCTTATTGACCTCGGTTCTGGGACGGTACTTCTCGTTCATCAAGTGCTTGAATGCTGACCACGGTAGTGCGTACGCATCATCTTGTCCCACTTGCTCTAGATAGGTATTCCACCATGTTAACGCAGAACCTGTGAAGGTATGTGTAGCGTACTTCACTTTGTCCTCTTCAGTACACTTACTTATGGCGAACATCGATTCGACCTTCTCGGTCCACCGTTTCAATCCGATCGGTCCTTCGGTTCCATCAAATTCCAAAGGTTTGCAGGCAGTGAATTCTTTGTAGGTGCATCCTACACGATTTCCTGTACTGCTAGATCCAAGGTTATTGTTGGTATGTAGCGCAGCCTGTACTGCGGCTATGTTTGAAGCTAGAAAAGTACGGAATTCCTCTTCATTCATATTCACGGTGTGTCGAGTAGTCGGTGCCATTTTCTTCAAAATAGTCAAATGGAACAAGTTAATCATACATAATATTAAGAGTAGTTAATAGTATTTTGTAGCATAATATGAACTCATTTATAAAAGTTTTTTCTTCATATTAGCGTTTTATAAGTTTAAATTCGGGTAGTACCTACCCGTTAAGTTCATACTTAGTAGCTAATATACAATTCAACTACTACAATTCTATATGAAAAACTGATTATAATAATATTTCGCGTTCAAACTTTTATACAATATTTTACAAACTTACAATACCGCTTATTTTACATAAAGCATGAAATATAGCACACAATAACTTTGATACAAGATAGTTGTGAAGATAATTCTAGCTAGTACACAAGTCTTTCAGCAAAGGCAATAAAGACACGTAATTCATACTTCCAGAAACAAGTCATGCATTCTGGTTTTACTAGGACTACTTCCCATCCTTGGTCTTGTGGAACATAACCGTTATGGCCGTTGATAAGACAGCGCGTTGTAACGTCGTCAAAGGGACGAGGGTTACGTAATGACCAACAGTCTCGTAATAACCTAAAAACCTCATTTCTTACCCAATTACCGACTCCGTCACTTGTGGGAACGTTTTGTTTAATAGTTGTAGCCCGATGTTCTTTTTCTCACTTTGGTGAGAAGCGAACATTACTAACCCGTAAGCATAGCATGCTTCTTTATGTTGCATGTTAGCCGCTTTTTCTAAATCATGAAGTCCTATATTCGGATACATTGAGTCAAAATAATTTCTTAACCCGTTGCGTAAAATAGCATTTGGGTTCCCCGCAATATATGCGTCAAAGTAAACACATCGTAACTTATGGGTTTCCCAATGTGATATCCCCCATCTTTCAAACGAAAGTCTCTTATAAACCAAGACATTCTTGGAACGTTCTTCGAATGTCTTACAAACTGATTTCGCCGTAAATAGTTGTGCCGAAGAATTCTGACCGACTCTAGACAAGATTTCATCAATCATGTCTCTGGGTAGGTCTCTTAAAATATGGGGTTGTCTATCCATTTTGTGTTTTTATACTGTAAAATAGACAAGAGTTAGATTCATAAAAAAAATACTTATTAATACAAGCAATTTTTACATATATCATAAAGCATAAGCACACTATATTACATATATTACACCACACGAATACAACTATCTTATTCTGACTCGCTCGTTTATTCTTCTTCGGTTTTGGTTCGTTTTGCCAAGTTTCTAGGGATATATGATGTTCCCCTAATACGAGCTGTCATTTTCTACAACGTTTTAGAAAAACCTGGTGGTTTAGAGGTTCCCGGGTCATTGTTACAACTTAAGGGCTTCGGGGGTTGACGATACATATAAAGTTCATCGGGGTTGGAATTAGATTTCTCTATTTTTATGCCCTTTCCCTTATTATTTTCTTTTGCCTTTTTAAATTCAGTTGGGGTAATTTCTATAACATCATCGGAATTCTCGTCGGAATCCGATTCATCGGAGAATTGGTAATCCTCCCAATATTTTGCTTCCTTGGCGGAAACACCATTGACCATAATTAACCTTGGTCGGTTGGTTGAGGATTTTCTTTTACTTAACCGTTTTATTATTTCCCCCACCGGTTCTATTTCCTCCTCCGGTTCCTCCTCTTCCGGTTCTGATTCTTCTTCCGGTTCTGATTCTTCTTCCGGTTCTTCTTCCGGTTCTTCTTCTGGAACTTGTGAATCAGTCCAATATATATTCGACTCTTCGTTATTACTAGGTGAGTCAATAGAATTTTTGCTAGAGGTAGACATCTATCACACAATATCAAACATGTTAAGAGATTAATATATCACATAATATATACATGTTAATAATATATAGTTTTCAACAAAAATGTTAAGCAATCATTTTTAAAGAAAACACGGTCGAAGTCCAGACTCACTAATGCATCCTAACAAACTCGATAAGACACACTAATGCAAATTTTCTGGTTCTCTAAGACCAACGCTCGGATACCAACTGAAATGTCCCGTTCTTATTGATTAAAAACGTTCCATATTAATTGATTTCGTTGCGAGGTTTTGACCTCTATATGAGACGTTTTTCAAAGACTGCATTCATTTTTAAACAAATCATAACCTTTATTTCATAAATAAAGGTTTAAAAAGCTTTACGTAGATTATCAAATAATGATAATCTAAAATATCCTGTTTACACACGACCATTACATAATGGTTTACATACAAATATGTTACATCGAAATCAGTTTCTTGAATGCAGTTTTTACACAATATCATACAAACATGGACTCCAAATCTTGTCCTTATTTTAGTATGCAACAGCGGAAGCTCTTAGTATTCACCTGAGAATAAACATGCTTTAAACGTCAACAAAAATGTTGGTGAGTTATAGGTTTAACCTATATATATCAAATCGTAACAATAGACCACAAGATTTCATATTTCAATACACATCCCATACATAGAGATAAAAATCATTCATATGGTGAACACCTGGTAACCGACATTAACAAGATGCATATATAAGAATATCCTCATCATTCCGGGACACCCTTCGGATATGATATAAATTTCGAAGTACTAAAGCATCCGGTACTTTGGATGGGATTTGTTAGGCCCAATAGATCTATCTTTAGGATTCACGTCAATTAGGGTGTCTGTTCCCTAATTCTTAGATTACCAGACTTAATAAAAAGGGGCATATTCGATTTCGATAATTCAACCATAGAATGTAGTTTCACGTACTTGTGTCTATTTTATAAATCGTTTATAAAACCTGCATGTATTCTCATCCCAAAAAATATTAGATTTTAAAAGTGGGACTATAACTCACTTTCATAGATTTTTACTTCGTCGGGAAGTAAGACTTGGCCACTGGTTGATTCACGAACCTATAACAATATATACATATATATCAAAGTATGTTCAAAATATATTTACAACACTTTTAATATATTTTGATGTTTTAAGTTTATTAAGTCAGCTGTCCTCGTTAGTAACCTACAACTAGTTGTCCACAGTTAGATGTACAGAAATAAATCGATAAATATTATCTTGAATCAATCCACGACCCAGTATATACGTATCTCAGTATTGATCACAACTCAAACTATATATATTTTGGAATCAACCTCAACCCTGTATAGCTAACTCCAACATTCACATATAGAGTGTCTATGGTTGTTCCGAAATATATATAGATGTGTCGACATGATAGGTCGAAACATTGTATACGTGTCTATGGTATCTTAAGATTACATAATATACAATACAAGTTGATTAAGTTATGGTTGGAATAGATTTGTTACCAATTTTCACGTAGCTAAAATGAGAAAAATTATCCAATCTTGTTTTACCCATAACTTCTTCATTTTAAATCCGTTTTGAGTGAATCAAATTGCTATGGTTTCATATTGAAATCTATTTTATGAATCTAAACAGAAAAAGTATAGGTTTATAGTCGGAAAAATAAGTTACAAGTCATTTTTGTAAAGGTAGTCATTTCAGTCGAAAGAACGACGTCTAGATGACCATTTTAGAAAACATACTTCCACTTTGAGTTTAACCATAATTTTTGGATATAGTTTCATGTTCATAATAAAAATCATTTTCCCAGAATAACAACTTTTAAATCAAAGTTTATCATAGTTTTTAATTAACTAACCCAAAACAGCCCGCGGTGTTACTACGACGGCGTAAATCCGGTTTTTAGGGTTTTTTCGTGTTTCCAGGTTTTAAATCATTAAGTTAGCATATCATATAGATATATAACATGTGTTTAGTTGATTTTAAAATTCAAGTTAGAAGGATTAACTTTTATTTGCGAACAAGTTTAGAATTAACTAAACTATGTTCTAGTGATTACAAGTTTAAACCTTCGAATAAGATAGCTTTATATGTATGAATCGAATGATGTTATGAACATCATTACTACCTCAAGTTCCTTGGATAAACCTACTGTAAATGAGAAAAATAGATCTAGCTTCAAAGGATCCTTGGATGGCTTGAAAGTTCTTGAAGCAGAATCATGACACGAAAACAATTTCAAGTAAGATTTCCACTCGAAATAAGATTGTTATAGTTATAGAAATTGAATTAAAGTTTGAATATGATTATTACCTTGTATTAGAAAGATAACCTACTGTAAGTAACAAAGGTTTCTTGATCTTGGATGATTATTTGGAATGGATTTAGAAAACTTAGAAGTAAACTTACAATCTTGGAAGTATTCTTGATTTTATGAAACTAGAACTTTTGGAATTTATGAAGAACACTCGGAACTTGAAGATAGAACTTGAGAGAGATCAATTAGATGAAGAAACTTGAAGAATGAAAGTGTTTGTAGGTGTTTTTGGTCGTTGGTGTATGGATTAGATATAAAGGATATGTAATTTTGTTTTCATGTAAATAAGTCATGAATGATTACTCATATTTTTGTAATTTTATGAGATATTTCATGCTAGTTGCCAAATGATGGCTCCCACATGTGTTAGGTGACTCACATGGGCTGCTAAGAGCTGATCATTGGAGTGTATATACTAATAGTACATACATCTAAAAGCTGTGTATTGTACGAGTACGAATACGGGTGCATACGAGTAGAATTGTTGATGAAACTGAACGAGGATGTAATTGTAAGCATTTTTGTTAAGTAGAAGTATTTTGATAAGTGTCTTGAAGTCTTTCAAAAGTGTATGAATACATATTAAAACACTACATGTATATACATTTTAACTGAGTCGTTAAGTCATCGTTAGTCGTTACATGTAAACGTTGTTTTGAAACCTTTAGGTTAACGATCTTGTTGAATGTTGTTAACCCATTGTTTATTATAACAAATGAGATGTTAAATTGTTATATTATCATGATATTATGATATATAATATATCTTAGTATGATATATATACAGTTAAATGTCGTTACAACGATAATCGTTACATATATGTCTCGTTTCGAAATCATTAAGTTAGTAGTCTTATTTTTACATATGTATTTTATTGTTAATACACTTAATAATATATTTACTTATCATTTAACATAATTAACCAAGTGTATCAATATCTTAATATGATTCATATGTACCTAGTAAGACGTTGTTATAACGATAATCGTTATATATATCGTTTTCGAGTTTCTTAAATTAATAGTCTCATTTTTATGTATATAACTCATTGTTAAAATACCTAATGAGATACATACTTATAATAAAATCATGTTAACTATATATATAACCATATATATGTCATCGTATAGTTTTTACAAGTTTTAACGTTCGTGAATCACCGATCAATTTGGGTGGTCAATTGTCTATATGAAACCTATTTCAATTAATCAAGTCTTAACAAGTTTGATTGCTTAACATGTTGGAAACACTTAATCATGTAAATAACAATTTCATTTAATATATATATAAACATGGAAAAGTTCGGGTCACTACAACTGGAATAGAAGAGAAGAAAGGAATAATGAAAGAGATCCAACCCCTGAAATGCATATCAAGGTTATATGGAATGAGATAGAGGAAAGTGAAACAGACGGAGAACGCAGGACGGAGACCTGGATGTATGCTCCAATCATATTGAAGGTATTTCGTATGCCCGAGAGACATATTTAATTAATGTGGCTAATATGTTATGATCCAAGTCGGGTCATACCCAATAACAAGCTTGCCGACACTTTATATGTATTTAATCTTAACGATTGGATCGTTAAATAAATACGCGACACTTGAACTTTAGAAAATTGGTTTTCTAAAATACTATCACTTGAGATAAATTATTTGGATAATTTATATTTAATTATTTATAGGTTTAAATAATTATAATGTGTAATATTTTATAAAAGGGTTTATAAAATATACAAGTAACTTAACAAAATAAGAGCCTTTATAACAAGTTTTATAAAATTAACAAATTGTTATAAAAAAGGGCATGGGTGGCGTTTTGTTGAGACCAAGGAAGACCAACCCACTTTGTTTTGTTACTTTCAATGGCACATTCCTTAAGAGCATGCAAGTATCTCTTTAATCAAGTGAATGTCTCTAGTATTCCATATGCAATTTTAAAAAACTCTCTCATCCCTTTATGGAGGCTGCTGGCCGAAGTTTAGAAAGAAAAAGGAGTGGGTTTTGAGCTTGCTAATCTAGTTCATTAAGTGTTAAAATCCTAACCAAATTAAAGGTAGTGTTGGTGCACAAAAGGCTTGTGGGTATTACACACTTGAGGCTTCAAGTTAGAGGTTATAAATCCATCAACGTCATCATCTTCTTACTCATCCAATTCAGCCCTCAATTGATTTTGAGGAGGTATAATCTCACTTCCTTGTTATTATATGTAAGCATTATTTCAAGACTTGATATTTACATGGAATTCAATCTAAAATGGTTATACTTATAAACTTGTTTTCTTGTTAATCTTGCTTCCGCTTTATTTCACTATCATAAAAATGGTTTGTGATTATGTTGACATTTAAACTTGTTGTTAAGTTGAATTCCATCAATGGTATCTAGAGCCGAAGTCTATGAAATATGCTTCTTATATATGGTCTTTAAACCCACTAGATTTGCATTCCAAGTACATGCATGAATATGGAATGCAAAAATTTTCGGGTTTGGGAGGGTATATGGTTTTGGCCGAATTTGTAAGGTTCCAAAAGTGGTTTTGGACTTGCTATTTAGTTCATATTTGTTGATAAATTAATGTTCACAATCATAGCCATGACCATGTGTTTGAATGAATGCTTGTTTGGTTGATTTATTATTCATATGATATGGTTGCAATATTCATTCATTTGGTTTATAAAATTAATTATTCATTTGGTATGTAATATTAATTTTGGCTATGTAATTTATTTTATATTTGGTATGTAAAATAGATTAGGTTGTATTTTCATCTTTTTAGAAAAAAAATGTATTAGGATATATTTTTTGTAAAAATGAAGATTAAAAGATGGTGTCAAAGGAAGAACACAAGAAGAATCTACTTGGATGCAAGATTAAGTGGGAGTGGTAAAATCTCCTACTTTGTGTTATGACCCATTACCCGGTGGCATTTTGTTTTCGTCTAAACAAAATGCTTACCAAAAGGCTTGATTGTGAACAAAATTGTTTTGCATGCATGTTGTGTTGTTTGATTGTGGTTTGTATGTTTGGTTACTACAAGTTATCACACAAGTTTACAACAAGCAAAACTACATTTAATTGGTTAAATTACAAATAGTTAACAATATGCAAAACGGCAAATTTAGTTGGTTAAATTATTAACAAACATGAAATTTACCAAACCACAATTTAATCGGTTAAATTGAAATGGCTAAAAGGACATTAATAAGTGGTTATTAAGAACATGATAAGGATCATAATGTATAAAATGGTTTATATCATGTAATTGGCTAAAATTACAAGACATGAAAATGGTTTTTCATAAGTACCATACATTAAATGCATGTTGGTGTATGGCATAAAAGTTTTCTCAAACTAGAATAAACGAAAACTTAAAATCCCTTTTACAAATAAGGATAACAAGTTTAACGCCATCCTTTTGTGTGACACTTAGGCATATTAGGGAACTCATGATGGGATAAAGGTCACCTAACCATTATGAGCAAACTAATATGATTAAGGTGAATTTCGCATGCTTGTGGGATAAAGGTCACCTAACCACTTGTATGTTAAGTTTACACGTTTACACGAGTAGGACGACTTGATTTGGGAATCATGAACTTAGGGTCACCGAAGCATGAGGAACAAATAGGCGTTGATGGGATAAATATGCCATGCAAAAGGATTGCATGCTCCCATACATTAGAAGTTGCAAAAGGATTGCAATTGTCTTATAATGACTACCTAGCTAAATCAAATAACGGGATAAAGGTCACCTAACCGAAATTTGGTTTACCGTTGGATTCTAAAATTTAATATATCAATTGGATTAAAAGGGTATTGAATGTTAAATTAAAATTAATACTTTGTTAAATTTTGTAGATGGCCGCCAATAACAACAACATTCCAAACGCACCAATCAACTTTAATAACCTATCATTGAGGTCCATCCTCGGAAAAGAAAATAACTCCTAATCCGTTTCATCTAATGTACTAAAGATGAAAAGCCTCATTGATCGATTGTACCGTCTCAACAGTCCCGTGTCTAATGAATTAACCACGGACCTTATCCTCAACTCTTTGTCAAAAGGGTTTGACACATGCGTGTTGAAATTACAGCATGAATGATTGGGATAAGAGCATTGGCAAATTACATGTCATGCTAAGGGCGGATGAATCAAGCATGGGTAAAAGGCTTCACCCATGCTCATGATCAAAGAAGGTGGATCCAAGGATGAATCCTCTTCTAAGCCAAAGGTGGCTAAGAAGAAAGGTCCCACCTACAAGGGCAAAAGAAAAGGGAAGATGGTTGCCCCAACCAACAACACTAAATAGCAAAAGGTTGCCAGACAAGCAGACCCCAAGGAAGATCCGTGCTTTGGTTGCGGTGTGATAGGTCACTGGAAACGCAACTGCCCGGTCTACCTAAAGGAGTTGAATGCAAAGAGGGATCCAGGGCAAACCTCAGGTAATGTATACATGATATACGTTGAGCTTAGTATTACTTCTTCTAATACATGGGTATTAGACACAGGATGTGGAACTCATATTTGCAATTCATTGCAAGGGTTCATAAGAAGTAAACTAAATGCGGGAACAACAAGTCTCTACATGGGAAATGGTGCAAAGGTGCACGTAAAGGCTCAAGGAGACTTTGTTTTAAAGCTACCAAGTGGTTTGGAGCTTATATTGAAAAATGTTTTGTATGCACCTGATTTAACACGAAACATTATTTCTGTTTCCCGTTTAAGACAATGTGGTTTTAATCTTAATTTTATTAATGATGATATCCATGTTTTCTTGAATGATATGTTCTATTTTAAGGCTTCGCCTTTGAATGGTATTTATGAATTGGTTCATGATAACACATCATTCGATAGCTCAATATACCAAGCAAGCACCAAGAAGCTCAAAATGGATTTGAGTGATTCCTACTTATGGCATTGTCGCCTTGGTCACATAAACAAGAATCGAATGCATACACTTCAAAAGAATGGTCTTTTAAAATCAAGTGAGCTGGATTCGTTTGATGTATGTGAATCTTGTTTACAAGGCAAAATGACTAAAGCACCTTTCAAAGGGACCTATGAAAGGGCTAAAGACTTATTAGGATTAATACATTCAGATGTATGTGGACCTTTTAAGCCCATGACTAGGAATGGTGAAAGATACTTCGTTACTTTCATTGATGACTTCATTCGTTTCGGATATGTCTACTTATTAAGACACAAGGATGAAACTTTTGAAGCATTCAAAGAATATCAAAACGAAGTACAAAATCAACTCAACAAGACAATTAAGGTACTTCGTACCGATAGAGGAGGTGAATACCTAAGCGATGCCTTCCAAGATCATCTTAGGAGTTGTGGGATTATCTCACAACTTACTCCACCAGGAACACCCCAAACTTAATGGAGTGTCCAAAAGGAGGAACCGAACCCTAATGGATATGGTTCGATCTATGATGGCTAGAAGCTCGCTACCTCTATCATTTTGGGGTTATAGTCTATGCTCCACGGCTCGTATTCTAAATATGGCCCCAACCAAGAAAGTGGAACGAACTCCTCATGAGATATGGTTTGGAAAACCTCCATCTCTATCATACTTAAAGGTATGGGATGTGAAGCTTATCCTAAGCGTTACGTCCCTAATAAGTTGAATGCTCGATCCACGAAATGTATCTTCATAGGATATCCCAAGGATGATATGGGATATTATTTCTATGATTCATCCGAGCAAAAGGTATTTGTTGCTCGAAGGGATAAGTTCCTTGAAACTAAGTTCCTTCTGAAAGGTAATAGTGAAAGGAAGATAGATTTTGAATAGGTTCAGGATAAAGGAAATGATACAAAATTGGTTGACACTAGCACTCAACATGAAAATGTTGAGAATGATCAAATGGATGATCAAAGTATACAAAACGTTCATAGATCTGGTAGGGTTAGTAATCCTCCTGAGAGATTTGGATTCTCATGGATGGTTGCTATGTGATTCATTTGGATGAACCAGCGAACTACCAAGATACTTTATCACGGATTGATAAAGATAAATGGCAGGAAGCCATGAACGTTGAGATGCAATCCATGTATGACAACCAAGTTTGGAAATTGGTTACACAACCTACTAACTCTAAGTTAGTTGATTGTAAATGGCTTTTCAAGGAGAAAACCAACATACATGGAAACTTGGATACATACAAGGCTAGACTTATAGCAAGAGGTTTCACTCAAACTCAAGGAATTGACTATGATGAAACCTTTTAAACCCGTGGTGATGCTAAAGTCTATTAGGATATTATTTGCCATTGCTTCTCATTATGATTTTATGATATGGCAAATAGATGTCAAAACTGCTTTACTAAATGGATATCTTAAGGAAGATGTCTATATGGTTCAGCCTAAAGGTTTTGTTGATCTAAAATATTCGAATAAAGTATACAAGTTAAAGAAATCAATCTACGGATTGAAACAAGCATCGAGAATGTGGAATCATCGTTTTAATGAGGAAGCCGAGAAATTTGGCTTCATTAAAAATGGTGATGAAGCTTATGTATACAAGAAGGCTAGTGGGAGCACTATCATGTTCCTTGTATTATATGTGGAGGATATATTGTTATTTGGGAACGATACTCCGGCAAAGCAAGGTGTTAAAACTTGGTTAAGTAAATGCTTCTCCATTAAGGATCTTGGAGAAGCACAATACGTTTTGGGGATTGGGATCTACAGGGATAGATCCAAGAAATTGATAGGTTTGAATCAAAGTGCATACATTAAAAAGGCTTGAAAAGGTTCAAGAAGGAAAACTCTAAGAAAGGTTTGGTACCTTTTCAAAGAGGGGCGTTTCTCAGTTCATCTCAGTGCCCCACCACGAAAGATGAACAAGAAAGCATAAGAATGTCCCATATGCGTCTGCTATTGGGTCAATCATGTATGCGATGATATGCACTAGAACGGATGTGTCATGCGCTCTTAGCATGACAAGTAGATACCAGAATAACCCGGGAAATAGTCATGGGACTGCGGTTAAAAGTATATTGAAACACCTTAGAAGGACTAAGGATATGTTTCATATATACGGGTCTGGTGAGGAGGAACTCGCTGTAAAAGGTTACGTGGATGCGAGCTTCCAAACTGATTGAGATGGATCTCGGTCACAATCCGGTTATGTCTTCATTTTAAATGAAGGTGCGGTCTCTTGGAAGAGTTAAAACCAGGATGTTGTTGCTTTATCCACTACAGAATCAGAGTACATCACCGCCTCATTGGCAGCTAAGGAAGCTGCAAGGATGAAGAAATTCATCGACGACTTAGGAGTGGTCCCTACCATTCAGGACACTCTTGAGATCTTTTGTGATAACGAAGGTGTGATTGTTCAAATCAAGGAACCTCGTGCTCATCAAAAGACCCGTCACATTGAGCGGAGATTCAACTACATTAGGGATGAAGTTGAAAAGGGAAAGATATGTATTCGCAAAGTTCACACAGATCATAACATAGCGGATCCACTCACGAAACTCTTATATGGAGCAAAACATGAAGGACATGTTTGTGCATTAGGGCTTCGATATTCTAGTGATTGGTCATGATCTGTTTTAAGTATTGTAACGGGACGAAGTGGTTCAAACTCATTAATATAATTATGGTTTAATTTATTTTGAGTTAAGTTCCTATTTTGCATATTTTATCCATGAATAAATTATTATTCTAAATTCCGTAGTCGATCACATTTGTGAGAATGAGTGTGAGGTTTAGACTATTATGAACTTGGATTGGTATACATTCATAGGTTGAATGTGGGGCAGGGTTGCTACCAAGGTTCATAGATATTTGTGGGATACAAATATTGGAAGACCCGCTCTCAAGATTTACTGTATGGAGCCTTTGTGGTTGATCACATGTAATCTTGAGTAAAGGCGAATATCATCGTATCCTCTGACCTGAGATACATATTGGGTCCTGATATTCACTGAGTATTATGCCTTGATTCTTTCCTTCGCTATTCTGAAATATGGTAGTACATAAGGAAGAGCTCAGGTATAATACAAAGTGTGTATCTAGGACGTATGTAGTCAAGATGGAATTTGTCCCTCTTATTCGTTGAGAGTCAGATGTCTAAGGCCTGATAAAGTTAAATCTATAAGAGAGTGGTCACTCTGTATCTCTTGGATTTGACATGACATCTAAGACGAAAGGATAAAATGAAAGATTCACCTATTCATATTCGAGTTGGGTACTCGAAAGGGATGATGTTATTGAATGGCACAAAGTCATAACATGTTAGGGGTGATGGACGGTGTGTTAGGCTGTATCCATCACTTGCATTAATTTCTTATGTTTCTCGTGCAAGTGGGAGATTGAAGGTATTTCGTATGCCCGAGAGACATATTTAATTAATGTGGCTAATATGTTATGATCCAAGTCGGGTCATACCCAATAACAAGCTTGCCGACACTTTATATGTATTTAATCTTAACGATTGGATCGTTAAATAAATACGCGACACTTGAACTTTAGAAAATTGGTTTTCTAAAATACTATCACTTGAGATAAATTATTTGGATAATTTATATTTAATTATTTATAGGTTTAAATAATTATAATGTGTAATATTTTATAAAAGGGTTTATAAAATATACAAGTAACTTAACAAAATAAGAGCCTTTATAACAAGTTTTATAAAATTAACAAATTGTTATAAAAAAGGGCATGGGTGGCGTTTTGTTGAGACCAAGGAAGACCAACCCACTTTGTTTTGTTACTTTCAATGGCACATTCCTTAAGAGCATGCAAGTATCTCTTTAATCAAGTGAATGTCTCTAGTATTCCATATGCAATTTTAAAAAACTCTCTCATCCCTTTATGGAGGCTGCTGGCTGAAGTTTAGAAAGAAAAAGGAGTGGGTTTTGAGCTTGCTAATCTAGTTCATTAAGTGTTAAAATCCTAACCAAATTAAAGGTAGTGTTGGTGCACAAAAGGCTTGTGGGTATTACACACTTGAGGCTTCAAGTTAGAGGTTATAAATCCATCAACGTCATCATCTTCTTACTCATCCAATTCAGCCCTCAATTGATTTTGAGGAGGTATAATCTCACTTCCTTGTTATTATATGTAAGCATTATTTCAAGACTTGATATTTACATGGAATTCAATCTAAAATGGTTATACTTATAAACTTGTTTTCTTGTTAATCTTGCTTCCGCTTTATTTCACTATCATAAAAATGGTTTGTGATTATGTTGACATTTAAACTTGTTGTTAAGTTGAATTCCATCACATATTTCATACCATTCCAAATTGGCGTCTGTCAGAAGAGCATGTGGTCATCTCAGCTGTAATTGCAAACAGAAACATCAATCGAATTTATACTGATACAGGTAGTGAGGCAGCTACTTTATATTTGCATTATTTCAAAAATTATCCGTTCAGCGTGAAGGATAGGCTACGCTACACGAACTTGAAGATCGCTTGCATCACGGGCGAGTCAATGAAGGCAGTTGGTAAGGTGAAACTGGATGTAACATTGGGAACACACCCTCTAGTCCAAACAGAAATTGTGGACTTTACAGTTCTTCATGGCAGATCACGATTCAGTGCATTGTTTGGTAGGCAGACCCTTCGCAAATTTGGAGCAATTACTTCTACACCGCATGCAGAATTGCGGTTCCCAGCGCCAAATGGTGTTGCAGTGATACACTCTGAATATGTGGGACCGGCAAGGGAAAGATCAGTTGTTTATCACGCTCCAGAGAATTTTGTCAGGAGAGAATCATCGAGGAAGTTGTTCAGTAGAAATGATGTGAATGGGTATTTCAAACCACCCAAAATGTGGGAACACTATCAGCAAGACGCAGAATGCTGAATGAAAGACAATACAATAACATAAATCCAGCAGAGCAGTCTTTATCACGTTTTTAATTTTTCTCAGTTCAGACAATCACACAATACACTTTTTGTAATTTTATGATTGGGACTTGATCACCCCATACGAAGATATTACACAAAAATGTTGTATGTGTGACAGTATTATCAATGAAATTTTAAAATTTTCTTACGCACAGCGTTACGCTTACGTATGTAAAGCATAGCATTCATTCCTACCCACATAAGTCAAGGTATTTTTATGCCCCCGATGGTAGAGGCTCTTGTGTCAATATTATAGACGCAAGGGATCGGCTAGCGTAAAGTGTTTACTTCGCTAGAGGGCACCGAGGCAAAACTAAAGATCTCATAATGTCATGACATACATAATGGTTTATCACAACTGCATAAATCCATTTATATCTTGAAAACAGAAAAAATTGAAATACGAGTGTATTTTGTAAGTCGCACAACACCTAAGCGCAACACGCTAAACGGAACACAGTTAATTTCATAAACAGAAATTTTTTTAACAGATTTATCAATTTTTATAACATAGCATAACAGCTTTATGATTCATTCATATCCTACTTCACAAGTAGTTTGAGAATTCTCAAAAACTTCTTTACAAAACATATGATCTGATACAGAATGGAGAATGGATAAATTGTTCGATATATTCATTACAGCAATAACAAAGTTATACATAACTTGTTTTGACTAAATGGAAATACAAAACAGACATACAATTTTAATAGCCTATATACATAATATCATTTATGTAGCAGTACACCTCTGATTCATAAAGAGGAATTATGCATTACGGACAGCGGATGACGGATGACAGTTCAATTCATGTACAAATTTAAAAATCAGTTTAAGACAAAAATCATTTCATATGATGTGATATATGCAAATCTAAGCTTTTTAACAAGCTTGTAATGGTTAAACACATATGGCAGTGATACGTCAATCATGGAAAGTAGCAAAAAATACCAACATTAACCAAAAGAACTGAATACATATATATATATACTATCAGTATAAAGATGTTACAAATTGTTATTACAGATTAGTGGTCTCTTCAAATAGGTACCTCTAGAATGTCTTTAACAGACACATCATCCTTAGCACATATTTCTTCCAAGGAGTTAATTTTCAAAGAAGTTACTTCACCTATGGCCACCTGCAGTTTAGCACCAGCATCTGGTTTCATATGTTTTTCTATTTCAACTGGTAAAGGATCAGGCCTCACAGGTAAAGCATTTGAAACCTCCTCCATTGCATCTGAAAGGTCACTTTCTGTAGATGCCACCAGATACCTATCAAAAGTCTGACCCACAAGTGAAGAGCCCAACACCCTATGCACAAGACCAGGGACACCAACTTTTAAATCAGTAAAATTCTTTTCAGCATTAGCAGCAGCAACAATCTTTTCCTCCAACAACTGATTCTTCTCCTCCAACACCTTATTTAGCTCTTCATTACTCTTCACTAGCTTATCTTTCTCCTTCATAAAATTCTCCTTCTTCACCCTTTCTGCAACACATTTTGTTTCCACCTCCTGCAATGTGATGACCCGGAAATTTCTGACCAAATTTAAACTTAATCTTTGTATGATTAACGTTTCCGACACGATAAGCAAAGTCTGTAATGTTGAGTCACGAAAGTTTTGGAACTATATTCATATAATCAATTATTCTTTGACTGTTCTCGATGATTCACGAACAATATATATATATATATATATATATATATATATATATATATATATATATATATATATATATATATATATATATATATATATATATATGATTACAAGTTATTTAGTAAACGATAGTAACATTCATTTGTTAATTCGATTGATATTTAGATAAGTGAACTAAAACGTTTAAGATGAACAAATAAAACACTAATTTGCTACAGTATTTTCGAATTGCTACAGTACCCAAAAATGCTACAGTATTTTCGAAAATCACTATTTGCTAGGACAAAACACTATTTCAAAATGAAAATGTATATATATATTTTACAAGGTGATAAAATAAAATATTAACTTAATCTTAAAAACGATTTGATATTAAATATATATTAACAAATAGCGAGACGATGATTTAAAGAAGTAAATGACCAAAACACTCAAATGTATAAATTATATTTTGAGTGATCTAATTTAGGGATAATTTAAGGCTATATTTTAACAAAGGTACGTGTCCCAAAATGTAAATTACAAGTTTTCACAGCATACGAAGGGACACTCGAAAAATCGGAACCGGGACATAAGTCGCGTGATGACGTACGACTTATCGGAACAAAAATTACAAGTCAACTATGCACGTGAATTTAATATAATATATAATTAATTATATAAATTATATATTATAAATATAATTAATAAATATGTCGACAAGCGTAGGACAAAACAGATGTGAGCTGGATTTTTCAGCCATGCGATCGCATGGCAAACCAGTGCAAACCCCATGCGATCGCATGGGGTACTTTTTCAGGCCAGGTCCTATAAATTAATTCGTTTTCTATTTTGATCGAACATATATCTTTCCATCTACTCTCTGTGTATTATTATTATTATTATTATTATTATTATTATTATTATTATTATTATTATTATTATTATTATTATTATTAAGATTAATAATATTAATCTTATTATTATTAGTATTAGTATTATCAGATATCGTTACCGTTATTATTAGTATTTTACATAAAATATTACGACGAGGTTATGGCCAAACAATTTCAAAATGGGTTTTCGAGAGGGATAAAGCTAAGGAAATTATAGGTTATAGCCATGGAGGTTATGGGTATGATTTGAGGGTTTTGCTCGTGAGTCAAACTAGTGTTTATCATCTCTGTTACGTCTACGTACTTTCCTACAATATTGAATCTCAATATTGATACGTAAGCACTCATATCTTATCTTTTATATATTAATAATGTATCCATGTCTAGTGCTTGAGTATATATGTTTATGCATGCTTGTATGCTAAATTTCATCGTTAAACAGTTTATGGTGAATCACGAATTAAATACATATATTACTGATAAAAGGTATATGATATGCATGTTTTTGGAAAGCTGACGAAAAATCAATAATTTTTCATTTAGAAATCGCGTAATTTCGGTGAACGAATCAAAAGATATGATCAACTGAATTATGATTGACGTTAATTGGAATTGCTTTTGAATCTGCAATTAATATTTAAACAACTTGTTTGTAAGATTGATAAATTAGATTTTTGAATATTACCAACCGAGTAAATGAATCCTTATATAAGGCACGTTTCGTTTTGTTAAACTATTGTCAAAATTGACTTTTTGAAACGACTTTGGATAACTTTTGTATGTCGATCTCGAGCATTAGGATTGTGATACACTATGACATGACCTAGCTTGATAGACATTTATTGACCAACATATGATCTCTAGGTTGAGATCTACGGTTATTTGGTAATCCGAGTTTCGGTCACATTTTGGTGAACGACTTTATATGCTGCTAAGGTGAGTTTCATTTGCACCCTTTTTAATTGCTTTTGCAATCTATATTTTTGGACTGAGAATACATGCACTTTATTTTAAACACAATGGATACAAGTACATACTAAATTTTACATTGAGTTTGAACCGAAAATCCCTTAGCTTTGGTAACTAGTAACTGCCGGTTATAAGAACTGGTGGGCGCGAGTAGTAGTATATGGATCCATAGGGCTTGATATCCCCGTCCGAGCTAGAGCACTAGCCTTTTAACGGACGTATGCTATTTGAGAAGCGTACACGTTGGTTTGCGTGTATTATTAAGATGATTATACAAAGGGTATAAATTATATATACGTTAAGTTTAGTTACCAGGGTGCTCAATTTCATAGAATATTTTGATAAACGTTTCGGATGAAACAACTAAAATCTTGTGATCCACCTTTATATACAGATTATGCGTAACATTAAAACTATGAACTCACCAACCTTTGTGTTGACACTTTTAAGCATGTTTATTCTCAGGTTTCTGGAAGTCTTCCGCTGTTTGCTTATATATGATACAAGCTATGTGCATGGAGTCATACATGCTTTATTCAAGAAAACTTTGCATTCACAAAATCATCACCGTGTATCTTATTTTGACTTCATTGTCAACGGATGTATTATGGTAAACTATTATTTATGGTGATTGTCTATATGTAGAAATCATCAAACATTGAAAACATTAGAAATTGATATTCATTTATTGTGTACCTTTTGAAAAGAATGCAATGTTTACAAAACGTATCATATAGAGGTCAAATAAATCGCAATGAAATCAATGAATGACGTGTTCGTCCAGATGGATTTGGGCGGGTCGTCACATGCAACAACTCCTCCTTCTTCTTTACAGCATCCTCTGCAGCCTTCAACTTTAAATTCGCATCTCTCAAGTCAACTTCAAGCCTTTTTACCTTGTTGGCAGTATGTACAGCATTGGCAACAATAGTGTCTTGAGCTTTTTGCATCTTAAGGCCATGAATCACGTGTTGATTCAGAAGCACTAATGCTGCAACAGTAGATTGATAGCTTTGTTTATGAGTCATGGTAGACAGGGAGGAAGACAAATCAGTAATGGTGCTTGCCTACAATGAATACAGTAATTCTGATAAGAAAATAATTATTAGTGAAATGGTGCTCTTAGATTATAAATCTTATAAGGATTACCTTCAAAAACTCAGCAAAACTATCAAATTTATTAGCAGGATCGTCAAGAAAAGCCTGCAAACCGCCCAGCGGTACAGATGGTGGTTGGGTAGATGCAGAAGATTATGTTGTGTCAGTACCTCTGAGGGTACGCTGAGTGTTAAAAGGAGGAGTCTCAAAAGAATCAATATCATCAGTTTCATCATTGTCATCATCATTATCATCTTCTTCAATCTCAGCAAACTCAGTAATATTACCACCAGCAGTGGTTTCATCATCATGCTCCCTCTGAAGAATCAATCTTGTGATAAATAAAGACAAATAAGTATACTGTGAACTTTAAAAGTGAAATAAACAAACAATATAAATATGAAGCATACTTCTCTTCTTTGGATTTTCAGTAGCCTCACTCATTGGGCGCTTCCCAACACGTTTTGAACTCTTGGTGCTGGACGGTTCAGGAGTACTTTCAATAATCTCCACATCAGGAGATGGTTGAGCAGTACCACCATCTCCACCCTCAACATGCCGCTTTGGGCTCTTCAGTTGTTGCTCAAAGGCAGCATCTTTGGCTTTATCAGCCTCAATTTCAGCAGGATTTTTGGGCCGTTCATAAACAATTAGGGGATCTAGATTGGTCTTCTTAAAGGTCCTGTAAACCTGCATCTCTCCTTCTGCAAACAAGCAACATACCAAGCAAACAGAAACATATATAAGAAAACATATATAACTCATGACAACATAAGAAAGAACATAATATGTCAATAAAGGTGCCTACCACGACCTTCCCAGCGCAGCACCGGTGTAAATTCAGACCGCCAATTATTACTCATTTTACAGAGAACCAAGATGGCTTCATAATCATTATATGACCGTTGTGGAAATTTGAATGTCTTCAAGGTATCAAGAATAAAACTTTCATCCTCAGATAATGTGGTGGACTTGCTAACTCCTATGGTAGTTTTTCTCCAACCACGAACGCATGCCCAGGCATCCTGAACAACCCTTTCATTGACAAAGAAATAGGGATCTTTCCAGTTCTTTAAAGAACTTTCCTTCACCCCAGTAAAAGCCTTATTCGGCTTACAGTCGAATGTATACCAACATTTACTAACTAATCTAGTTCTAAATAATTCATGGAAAATATTCACATTGGGGATTTCTTCTACAGCATTACAGTACATTTCAAAAAGAATAATTTTTTGTAAACCTAATGGATGAATTTTACTAAGCCCTATCCCATAATGGGCAAGAATTTGTTGAAGAAAGGAAGAAAGAGGAATACAGAGGTTTCCTACAGTTAATTGCAATTTATAGAGGGTAATCATCTTCTTTGGAGGTTTATTGGCCCTATCGCTAGGCAAAGGCACAATAGGATTCAACAATCTAAGATGTATGTGCTTCTTACATAACTGTTCTATATCGGCTTCAGTGATACTGGAAGGGATGGTGCTGACGTCACGATTGTTTCTCTGAGAAGACGTGCTGCTGGATTCGGCCATGGTAGTACGAAAAATGAAAATTCAAACAGAAGAAAAGATGAACAATCACTGACCTTGCACTTCACGGATTGCTAAATTGAATAAATTGCAAGATATCTTCACGGCAAATAATCAGTTTTCGGAAAAGAAAAAAGGTAAAAGGTCGGGCTATTTATAGTCAAGCAAATGGATAATAAAGGGATGAGATTGTGACACGTGTATGGGGCAGATCAATAGAGCAAATAATTTAAATTTTGAAAATAAATCAAAAAGATTTCGGGGGCAATTTCATAATTGGAAATGTGACGTCAGAACAGAAAATCAGACGACTACAGCAGTTTTGTGTCTTCGAGGAAAAAGGCATCTTTTATTTTTAGTTTAATGACTTTATTTTTTTACAAAAATAAAGACATTAAACTGGGGGGACTTAATGGTGTATCCTAGGAGATACACGCATAAAAATATCATTTTTATACTACAAAATTTCATTCCTCGTCCCTGAGCTTTACATCAATTTGACTCCCTGTCCTTTTTCTTTTTTTTTGTGCATCCCTCGTCCCTAATGTATCAGAAATCTACATCCCTCGTCCTCCCGTCTACTTTCTATCAAAACCAGCCGTTTGTTCAGTCATGTGCAAAGCATGTGAGGGTACTTTAGTCTTTTTATTTTATTTCTATTCTTTATTATTTATATCCTTTCACCCTTTTCCTTATCATCTCATGATAATCATCCCCAAATTAAAAACCCTAAATTTATACTTTTATAATCACCATCTCCCCTAACTTCACCCCAACAACAAAACCCTAAAACCACCTCAACCGCCATCACGTCATCAGCCCCTGAAACCCTAGAAACTCAAATCCTTAATCAAGAACAAGAAACCCAAAACCTCTATCAGGAACAAGAAACCCAAAATCAAGATGAAAACCCAAAATCAAGAACAGAAACCCAAAATCAAGAACAAGAAACACAGATTAAAGAAGAGGAAGAAGAGGAAGGCGAATTTGGGCTTTGTTTGTTTATAAAAATGGATGCGTGTAAAAAAGCATTTGTTAATTTGGAGAAATGTGCTGAAGATTTTGAAAATAATAATGAAGATCACGTGGATAAATGTTATGAAGCTACATTAGCTTATATGAAGTGTATGGAAGCTAATCGAGATCACTATACTGAAATATTGCAAGGTAGAAAAGATCGTGAACAACAAGCTCTTAATCAATTGAAGCAAGAGAAACAGAAAGAAAAAGAAGGTGTTATTGTTAATTTAATATGATGAGTATGCTGAATTTAATATGATGATTATGAAAGAAGTTGTGAAAAAATTATGCGTGTGTTTTTGAATGTGTATTGAGTGTGTGAAATTTAAAGAAAGAAAACGGAAACTAAAATTGGGGAAGAGATGGAAGGAGAACCGTATTGTCGTTGGTGAATCGTTGTTGATTTTCAGAGTGAGAAAATAAGAGTGAGAAAGTTAGATAGAGAAATCTAGGGTGAATTAGGGAGTACTTAGGTTGATGATGAAGGGGTAAAGAGATGAAAGAGGAAGAAAGACTAAAATACCCTCACATGTTTTTGCACATGTTTGACTTAACGGTTGAAATAGACAGAAAGTAGACGGGAGGACGAGAGATGTAGATTTCTGATACATTAGGGACGACGGATGCACAAAAAAAAGAAAAAGGACAGGGAGTCAAAATTGATGTAAAGTTCAGGGACGAGGAATGAAATTTTGTCTTTTTATACAGAAAATGGATCAAGCAACACAAAACATAACGAAATTTGGCAGTTCTAAGTGTTTGCCGTCCAGCGTTCAGCAGGCCGCTCAGCGTCACGCGTAAGCCCTGCGGGCAGCTTCTATGCATAAGCCCTTTAACTCAGCGCGTGAACGGCACGCAGCCACGTCAGCACACGCCATCGACATTCCAGATGCTTCACGTAACAGAACCACTCAGTGATTGACACGTGTATCCCGTGAATTTCAGACATTCTGCGCCTATAAATAGACCCCCTGGGTCACCACATTTCATCATCATTCTGATTTGAACTTCAGTCAGAGAGAAGTTAATGCGTAGAAATCGTGGCCAAACAGAAACTAACAATTTATGAATGCGAAAAGATAAGCCAAAAGCTTCACGCCTTTGCTTTGCGCATGAATCAAAGAAGACTTCACGTCTATTCTTTTAATTTCACTAAATATCAATAAACAAAAATAACTTTTCCAATACAAATAAACTCTTTAAATACTAGTAGTTAACTAATAAGATATGTGGATACGGATAACATTAAGATAAACATAAAATATTTAAATTGAATGCACATGCACATCTAGTCTTCATCCAATTCACGTGACTATCGCCTTTGTATTTTCCCATTCGTTTGACTCTTTCTTTTTCTTGTTTAAAAGAAAACATGAAATTAAAATAACTCAACAAATTATATCCACTTGCGTGGAACCAAAGACTTCCAAATGCACATGTTGTTACTTCATGAATACGGTAACATGCTAGCCCGTATCAAAAATCATGTGTTTCCCTCGACCCAACAACATAGTCCGTTTCTTTGATCCAAAGCCCACATCATCCAAAAAAGTTGCAATAGTTATTGGGTTAGGCCCATCATCCGTACATACATCATCCTCCCTTTCTTCGAAAAGACTCGTCCTCGAGTCTACAACTTCAAGGACTGAAACATGTAATTGATCCTCAAGAACTACACGAATAATATTTTCATCATTGGATGTATCAAATATTGCAACAAGAGCATAAAGATGGTCTTTGACACCAAAATCAAAATCTTTAACGAAATTGTTCTTCAAATCAACATCAACATTGTACATGTTGGTGTTTTTATTAGTAACTACTTCAAACTCACTTTCATAATCAGATTCAAAAAAAGAAAAAGATACCTCACCTTCAGTATCATAGATGGGTTCGGTATCATAGATGGATTCTCCATCTTCACCATCTGTATCATAGATGGGTTCAATATCATAAATGGATTCTGAATCGATTCTTTCCGAATCGTAGCGCGCAGGGAATCGTTGTTGGTTCAGTTCCAACTCGGCGATTCGCTTATATAATCGTTCAATTTCTGCGTCTCGAGGGTCTTCGTTGCCTCTTTCGGCGAGTCTACGATTATCCCCATCGCTGCCTCGATCGGCGGTTCTGCAATAGTCTCCTCGATAACCTCCACGAAACATTGTTTGGCCAAAACCTGAGCTCTGGATACCAAATAATGCGTAGAAATCTTGGCCAAACAGAAACTAACAATTTATGAATGCGAAAAGATAAGCCAAAAGCTTTACGCCTTTGCTTTGCGCATGAATCAAAGAAGACTTCACGTCTATTCTTTTAATTTCACTAAATATCAATAAACAAAAACTAACTTTTCCAATACAAATAAACTCTTTAAATACTAGTAGCTAACTAATAAGATATGTGGATACGGATAACATTAAGATAAACATAAAATATTTAAATTGAATGCACATGCACATCTAGTCTTCATCCAATTCACGTGACTATCGCCTTTGTATTTTCCCATTCGTTTGACTCTTTCTTTTTCTTGTTTAAAAGAAAACATGAAATTAAAATAACTCAACAAATTATATCCACTTGCGTGGAACCAAAGACTTCCAAATGCACATGTTGTTACTTCATGAATACGGTAACATGCTAGCCCGTATCAAAAATCATGTGTTTCCCTCGACCCAACAACATAGTCCGTTTCTTTGATCCAAAGCCCACATCATCTAAACAAGTTGCAATAGTTATTGGGTTAGGCCCATCATCCGTACATACATCAGAAGTACACTTTCTCTCTCACACAGTTCTTTCTCACTCTAAACATACATTAGCCGCTTAGCAGCAATACGCTATACGGATCAATTCCAGATTGATCCCCAGATTGATTGAGGCCACCCCACGGATCATCCATCCGTGTTCCGGGTCTGCAGAGATAATTTCTCGAGGGCAAACAACAATCAACATTATACGCCACACGCTGAGCAGCTACTTTTCTGTACTAGTACCTTACAGCCGCTATACGGAAAATCGTACTAACAAGCATATATGCTGATTGTTGCAAAAAACATGTGTATCGGCAGGGACATGTTAGCCCTGTGTTGACTTTGTCAACCCATCCAGCGGTCCCCGGTAGCCCACTGGAGCCTGGCGAAACACCATCACCAATTACCCCACAGCATGCCAGGCCCGAAATTCGAACCTCCATTGTTATTGTTGCAATCTTCGCATGCGTGAAACGAAGGGATCATATGGCCCGGTAAGAATGGTTTTTGATCCAATTATTTGGAAAATCCTCACCTAGTGGGAATCGAACCCTCACCTCCCCTAAGGGAGAGTGAGTCATTCACCAACTAGGCTATTGGCCCTTCTTATATGCTGATAATATATATTCTTTACATACATACCCCACCTAGCTCTCATCATCAAACCAATAATTAATCTACAATGGTATAAGTTCAAAGTTGAATACCTCAAGAAACGAATATTTCGAAGCCCATTTAAACTTTGGCGATAAAGGGTTGTCAAATAACTGTTCTTTTTTCCACTAATACGACCTATTATTTTTCTTTAATAATAACTAGTCTAATAACTAACTACTCTGTATTATGTTTAAGTTAAATGCAATTTTAACTGTTTAATTATTTTCTCCGGTGTATATACTACGAGTAGTATATTTTGAAAAAAAATTTTGATACAGTTTCACTGATATCAAAAATTTTTAACTAACTTTTTATCAGCTCAACTCGTCCACAACTCGTCATATAAGCCCAAATATGATGGGATTCACTCTAAAAATCAGTTGATAATAATTGTAGCAGTTCATGAACTCATATTATATAAGTTTGGTTCTTTTGTCTGTCTGATGTGAGATATGAGTTGTACCGAACATCTAGATCCGACCCATACCCGTGTCCATCCATTTGACCCGTATGCTTTATTTGAAAAATATATTTGATATTTGATTAAGGTTTTACGAATATTTAACATAAAGATAAAGAAGTTGGTAGATTATGGAAGTACGTACAATATGGAATGTGGAATATATTACTTCTTATCTTGTGATCAATATGCTTGCCTTTCTTGATGCCCTTCGGCTCCACTAATGTTGCTTTCACTGGGAATCATATTCAAATTTCATTATTTAATTACTCCTATTAATTACTTAAATTAATGTTGCTTTCACTGGGAATCATATTCAAATTTCATTATTTAATTACTCCTATTAATTACTTAAATTTATTAATTATTACACGCATTTGTTTAAATAGTCTAAATGAATATCGTAATACTCAGTATACATTAGCAAACAAAGAAATATGATAGGTTTGTGCTTAACTGGTATAGATAATATTCAGTTATAGTTACTTTCATTTCACTCATATAATCAAGGTACGTATGGAAGTTAATATGTGCTAACTAGTTATAAATAGCTACAACTACAATTACTTTGATTAAATTATAAGCAACACGATATTAATTAAATCCATCACAAAGATCATCAGGTTTAAATATCAAATATGACCGATCTCAAAATGTTTGCGATTAATTGAGAGGTTGGTTGCTTAATCTCTTAAACACCATGATAATTACATAATGACACTTGTAACTCATTAAAAGTTATAAGGATCATGGAATATGTCTTTAAACCTAGTCCATGTACTTCTCGATAATAAAGACAACAATTAAACAAATAAAGATCTAGAGAAATATGCTTGATCGATCGGATTAAAATTTGTGTATCCATTCGTCCATCCATATTCCATATGTAAGAATATAAAAGGGCGATTTATTTGGTGTATTCTTATTGATAATGTGCTGCCATCTATTGTTTAAAACGAACGTCAACACTGATCATGCATATTTTAACCGAGGGGTTTAATATGCCTGCTCAATACGTAAAGAGGGGTTTAAGAATCTTAGAACGTGGCTCTCCGGTCCGGCTACCGTGAATAACTCTGGCCGACATGATGATGTCGGCGGGGTGGCCAAGTGATTAAGTCCACCTTCGATAGCGGTCGCTGATCGGAAGGCCCCAAATAAGGTCGTAGGTACTAGCTTACAAAAGACTAACCTGTTAACCTTGAAAAGATGCTGAATGATGCTGTTTTACGTAATGTGTATCGTATGCGATGGTTACGTAATGTGCTGTGTCCGGTAAATGATGATTAGGGTTTGTATTTATAGGCAAACCCTAATTCTAGAACCGTCCCAGATCACGTTAATCTCATCCATAACTGCCTCCCCCGAATCACGGATATAATTATGGAAAAGATATTTACTTGACAGCTAAGCAACCGCCGTACCGGGAACAAAGGAATCAGATACAATCCGCATACCGCATAGCGCACACAAGCACACGCATACGCACACTATTAAGCGCTCGCATGCATATTAGGTGCGCATGCGGGTTGCGGTATCATTATGTCCCCCCAGTTTGATGTTATATGACGCAAGACACATGACATCAAACTATTAAGCGGAAAAAACAAGAAAACGGCTAGCATTTAATATTCCGCGTGCGCCTCGATGCCATTAAATGCCTGTCACAATCGCAGAAGCCCATTCGGCGGACATGACATAAAGTGGCAGTGTGTCAGGCGCGTGCCAACCACGCGCGTACATGTAATCATACCCAACTGGCATCCACGCGCATCAATAAAGTGCTGGCCGTCGATTGCGTAACACGTGTACAGCCACAATCACACCACTCCATCCCATGACTCCCAATCTTCCCTATAAATACCCCATTTTGCAGCTCATTTCCACTTTCCTGCCTCAAGCTTCCTCGTTACGCTGCCAATTTGAATTCCGATCAAAAATCAAACATTCCGGCCACCATTTAAAGGTTAGTATTCATCCGATTACTCCTAGAAAATGACTAAAGCTAACGAGACATATGTAGATAGCGTAGAGTCTGTTATAGAGCAGAAGCACATAGATTACTTAGTGAAACAGTATCCTCCCTTAGCCAAGTACAATCCGGTGCCACCCCTACCCCATCAGCGTGCTCACGAGCCACCGGAGAAGAAAGTGGCCATCTATGAACATGCGTTCAAGCATGGTAACTTTAGGGTTCCTCCATCTGACTTCTTCTTAGGCGTATTAGATCACTTCAGAGTGGGATTAGGGCAACTACACCCGTACGCCATATGAAAAATAGTTCTGTTTGAAATGTGGTGCGCCGCAATCGACAGGGTACCGTTGGTTAAAGTTTTCTGTCATCTATACCGCCTAGCCAATCACCACAAATCCTGGTTCACCTTCTTCGCCCGACAAAATTTCACCAAAACCCCAAAGTCGAATGCGGGTAACTGGAAAGAAACTTTCTTTTTCATTGACCAAACTGTAGTTGGTACCGCTTTTCCGCAAACGCTTATATGGTGCGAGAAGGTGGAAAAGAATGTGAACAAAACCCCGGTCCTTGATGACGAGGAAACAAAGCTGTTAGCGGAGTGCGCTAACGCACAGCTGGTGCACCGGTCATACGGGAACGTGATGTTGCGGCTAGGGAAGATATCCGCACACTGGCCATGGGAGGATGTGCGTCCAGCCATAGTCGGACCGGATGGAAAGGGTAGGAATAGTATAATCACGTACTAACAGTTTGCTATTTATGTGTTCTAACGCATGCGTGCATGTTTGCAGAGATGAAGATGAAGAGAGTACTGACTGCGGAGGAGATTGCGGGCATCGCCTTCCGCAAACAGAATGTGAACCAGCCGTTAGAGCAGGAGAAGACTGGCGAGAATGCACCTGCCACCTCCGGTAATAAGCGCAAGGCCGCCGAAGCCTCCCAATCCCAACAGAAGAAGAAGAAACTCACTCCCAAACAGAGGGAGGACAAGCGGAACGATAACTTCGTTCTCATCGAACCCCGTTCTGCGGATCTACCTCCCCCATCCGCTGGTAAGAGTTCAGCTTTCGCGCATACCGCACATTTGCATTTATATAACAACTTATTAACACGCAGGGCATGCGGAAGAAACTCATCACACCCCACCGCGGGTCAATCCGGACCTCGAAGCTACTGCCGAGTCAAAGGATAAGACGATACACCTGGACTCCGAGTCCACACCAACCCCGCCACACGGTAACTTCCGAATGGCAAACCTGGCGCAGCTCACCCAGTTATCGGCGGAAAACGCCGCAGAGCAGTACGCCTTCCTCCAACAAATCTTCCCGGCTGAGTTCCGCAACCAACTAGCCGCACTGCCTTTTAATCAGGCGCTCAACGCCTTCGTCCAAAACGGCCTTGTCTTTTTTGGCATGGTTGCAGATCAAGCCCGCCGTTCGACTAACTTGTATCAAGTGGCCTTGCGGAAAGAAACAGAGCTAGGGCTGCTGCAAGCGGGGGTTGATCAGGTGAAGAAAGACAGGGACGCCGCAGAAGAAGCGCGCAAGGCGGTGGAGTTAACCGCAGCAGAAACCAAAACTGCACTGATTGAAGAGAGAAAGAAAAACCGCGAGCTGGTTGGTGCGGTTGACCAGTCCAAGGGGGAGGCGGAGCGTCTGCGGGTGGAGCTGGAAAGGGTGACGAGGGAAAAGGATGACGCAGTTACAGGTCGCGAGCTAGCGGAGGCGGACTTGACAAAACTCCGCACCGCTCTTCCCACCATTGCGCAGAAAGTAATGGATTCCGAGCCTGTGTCCGACAAGTTTAACGCCTATGTTGACGCGGTTAAAGACCACGAAATCAACAAGGCAGTGCTAGAAGTGATCCAAGCCTGCGGAATCACACCGCCGTACCCCGACGTCGTGCAGAAAAAATTGAAGGAGGGTACGGCTGCGGTGCTCATGGAAGCGGAAGAAGCCATTACTGCCATCCCGATCCCCCTAATTAATGCGTTTTCCACGGACCCTAATATGTCGATTGATGGGTTCCTCAAGGAGGAATTTTAGTTTGTTGCAATAGTTTGCGCCGTAAGTCCTATGCTTAGGCAGGCAATTGTAAATACAATTTTTGAGCCATAGGTCCCGTGATGGGCAGGCGTTTAAAACAATTACCATTTGTGTAACAAAATTTGATGTATACATATTTCTGTTATGCATGCGTAGTGTGTTTATTTGTTTATATATCGCGAATCAAAACAAAAGGTGAACCGCATGCCCATGCACATAGTTAATCAAAACTAATGCGTATGCGGATGGTACTGCGTAAAATAAACCAATATTTTAACAATTTACCTTTAACAATTTAGACTCAGAAGCTACTGCGTTTTTGCTTTGTCATGTACTAGAGGTGCACGGTAGCTGTATGGTAAGCAACGCAACTAAAAACAAGCCAATGTCTTTATGCTTAAGAGTTCCTCAAGCAAACCAATGCGAGAGTAATTACACACAAGCAAACCAATGCTTGTAATTTTTTAAGTCGACTTTGCAGCCATCTAGTCTGCGTGGCGCTTGGCTAGGGGAAAACCAATTCCCTTTGCCTGCCGTTAACGTCTAGCCTTGTAACCAAACAGGCTTCTGCCGCACGGGGGCTAGAGGACACCCCTTAAGTAGGCAGGAACCGCATACAAAAAAGATTTAAACAACAAAAGTATGAGCGAGTAAATATTTAATTGGCATTAATCACAATTACAACCGCGACACATCCAAACGGACGAAAAATACATAGAAAAAATAATGTGCTACAATAAACTGGAGTGATCAGGTCCACCTAGCTACATATAACATTTTTTCAATAACGTCGCATGCCAAGTGCGTTTAACAGGTTTTCCATCTAGTGTCTCGAGATGGTACGCCCCGGTATTGTTTGCCTTCGCTACCCTGTATGGACCTTCCCAACGGGGGCCCAGCTTCCCAGTATCCTCCGCATGACTTGCGTCGTTTTGATGCCAAACCAAGTCACCGCACTTGTAAGAGCGCGAACGCACACGCTGATTATAGTACTTTGCGATTTTTTGCTTGTTATTTGCTTCGTTGACAGCCGCAGAGAGTCTGCGCTCCTCCAGTAAATTAAGATTTTCCCGCAAAGCTTCAGAGTTATTTTGCTCATCAAAATTTTGTATGCGGAACGTTGGTACCCCAATTTCTGCGGGTACAACAGCTTCTGATCCATAGACCAAACTGAACGGGGTCTCACCAGTGCTTGCTTTGGGTGTTGTTCTATGCGCCCATAAAACCTTCGGTAGTTCATCCACCCAACCAACGCGACCATGACCCAACCTAGCTTTGATTCCAGCTACTATATCCTGGTTGGTGACTTCGCACTGGCCATTCGCCTGCGGATGCGCGACAGATGTAAAAGTTTGCTTAATATTAAGCTCCGCGCACCAACTGCGGAAAGGGTCACCCGCGAACTGCGTACCGTTATCGCTAACAATTTCGTTTGGTATACCAAATCGACAGACGATGTCTTCCCATACAAAATTTCGAACCCTTTTTCCTGAGATTGCTGCCAGCGGTCTCGCTTCGACCCACTTTGTGAAGTAGTCGATTGCAACAATCAAGAATTTGATGTTTCCTCGGCCTTTTGGGAATGGTCCGACTATGTCGATTGCCCATTTGCAGAATGGCCACGGTGAGGAGACTGGTATCATTGGATGCGCAGGTGCTCTGCTAATAGGTGCATGTATTTGGCATGATTCACATTGCTTAACTATGCGCGCAGTATCCGCGTACATGGTGGGCCAATAATATCCTAGCCGCATTATTTTTGACACAATGGACCTGTGCCCCGAATGGAGTGCGCATGCACCCTCATGCACCTCGCGTACAACTTCCTCCGCCTCTTTCGGGCCAATGCACCTTAAGTGCGGTCCCAAATAATTCTTTCGATATAGGATGTTACCCTCAAGGGCATACAGCGGTGCCTTAACGCGGACTTTCTTTGCATCAGCGGAATCTGCAGGAGAAGTGCCATCCCGCAGAAAAGCCACGATGGGCGTCATCCATGTTGAGCTTGATTCCTCGACTGGTGCCACTAAAGGCATCATAACAATGGATTTCGCATTGAGTTCTTCTATTAGAACTTTCTTCCCCATATGATCAAAAGCCAAGGCAGGCAGTTTGCTTAACGCATCCGCTTTCTTATTTTGCCCCCGCATTACGTGGGAGATTTGAAAAGCTTCAAACTGGTCAGCGAGGTTGTGAACAAGCGATAGATATTGCTGCATGGCTATGTCATGCGCTTCGAAATCTCCGCTGACTTGACTGCATACTAGCTTTGAATCCACATAAGCGTGCAAAATTTTAACATTTAACCTATGCGCAATGCGCATACCTGCTAACAGAGCCTCATACTCTGCTTCGTTGTTTGTAACAGCAAAATTAAACCGCAGTGCGTATGTATGCTCTTCGCCATCCGGGCCTGTTAAAATTACACCGGCACCTGCACCAGATGCGCTGCATGCACCATCGGTGTACAATTCCCATGGTGACAAAGTTGGTGCAGGTGGATCCTGATGTTCTACTGATGCCTCGACCTCCGCAGGTAATTCTGCTAGGTAATCAGCAAGTATTTGACCCTTAACCGCACTGCGCGAAGAAAAATTTATTTCATGTTCACCTAATTCAACTGCCCACTTAGCCATTCGGCCAGAAATCTCAGGCTTGTACAACACCTGAAAGAAAAATGATTGCGTTAGTCAATGCGGTAACCCCGATCATTGCTCAAAGTAGGCGTTTACCAACCTGTTTGATTGGTCGATCAGTTAGAACCACGATTGGATGTGCTTGAAAATATCGGCGCAAACGCCGCGCCGTATGGACCAGCGCATATACAAGCTTTTCTATTGGTGAGTAGTTTACTTCGCTTGATGTCAGCGTCTTGCTTACGAAGTAGACCGGCATTTGCGTCTGAGAAAAACCTCAGTTGTTAAGTTTCTGCGATATAAATAAAGCATGTAAATTAATGGATTACCTTTCCGCGATCCGCGATGAGGACTGAGCTGACAGCTTCCTTCGATGCCGCGAGGTACAGTGTTAGCGTTTCTCCTGATACTGGCGCAGTAAGTGTTGGTAATTCTGCAAGCACCTTTTTCATCTCCTGAAAGGCTGATTCTGCTTCCTGAGTCCATACGAAGTCTTTTTTTCTTCAAACAATTTTTCAAAGTATTGAAGAATGGTAACTGTCGTTCTGCGGCTTTCGACAGAAACCGCGTGATAGCCGCAAGCTTCCCCGTTAGACTCTGCACATCTTTCTTTGTCTTCGGAGATGGCAAATTATCAATGGCTTCAATCTTTTTGGGATTGGCCTTGATACCCCGCGCTGTCACCACATGACCTAAAAACTTGCCTTCCTCTTCCCCAAAACTACATTTAAGCGGGTTAAGCTTCATGTTGATCCTGCGCAGAGATGCAAACGTTTCTAGGGTGTCGGTGAGCATGTCTTCTTCGGTGTTACTTTTAATTACCAAGTCGTCGACGTACGCTTCAAGATTTCTACCGATTTGGTGCTTGAATGCTGCGTCAATTACACGCTGATAGGTCGCGCCAGCATTCTTTAAACCGAATGGCATCTTCGTGTAACAATAAATACCCTGCGGCGTATGAAAAGCAGTCTTCTCCTCATCTTCCGCAGCCATTAAGATTTGGTGATAACCCTTGTATGCGTCCAGAAAACACTTGTACCTAAATCCCGATAGTGATTCTACCTTCCAGTCTATCTCCGGGAGAGGGTAATTGTCCTTGGGACATGCTTTATTAATATCTTTGAAATCAACGCACATCCTCCAGTTACCGTCAGCCTTTTTTACCAATACAGGATTTGCAACCCATGTCTGATAACGCACTTCCCGCAGAATGCCTGCTTTGACAAGGTTGTCCACCTCTGCGCACAACCAATCACTGCGGTCTAGAGCCATATGCCGCTTCTTTTGCCTAACTGGTGTCAATGATGGATTAACATTTAACTTATATTCCACAATATCACGCGGAACCCCAGTCATGTCTGACTCACGCCACGCGAAAACATCTGCGTTTGCGGACAAAATTCCATGCAATTTGGCCTTTGTTTCGGCTGACAAGCCTGCGCCGATTTTAATTCGCTTATCCGGATACAAGCGATTTGCTATGACTGCACAATTTGCCAGTTGCTCTCCCACGCTAGGAGTGCTTATGGGCGCAACTGAGCCACACAACTCGGTTGTGTGATGTGACGCCACCGTGGCAACGCCTCCTACTGTGGGAAACTTGATCAAACCATGCACTACCGATGGTATGATGTTGAAACGCCGTATGAAGTTTCTCCCTAGCAGTGCGTTATATCGTGAAGTTGAACGAACCACATAAAAATCGACCAATTCATGCCTGATCATCTGCGGGTTCCTGTCATCCGCAAGCTCTACCATTAATTCTATTCGGCCTAGCGGCCACGAGTTTTCTCCAGAGAACCCTGATAGCGTAATATCAGGCTGACGTAACTGCGCTTTGACTTCTGCCGGAAGGAAACGATAACAATGCTCATACATAATATCGACACCGCTGCCAGTGTCAACATGCATGCGCTTAACCTGGATTCCGCAATCGGGGATGCGACACTTGATGATAATGGGCTCATTAATAGAATCAATTGACATTACAGGAGGGAAAGTGATCGGGAGAAGCTCCCAATCCTGATGATCGTTGTACTTTCTCTGCTGGCTGATTTTCTCTGCGTCAACCATGTTAATGGTTAAGTCGGCATTTTTCGCTTTGTCAACTTTCTGCCACGCGAAAGTCTTAGACTTCGGAGCCTCTTCTGCGGCCTTTCCCTTGTCCTTTTTAGGTGGTTTTAGATGATCCAATTTGCCCGCGCGAAGCGCCTCCAGAACCCGTTCCATCAAGTTTTTACACCGATTGGTGTCGTGACCATAATCGTCATGAAATTCACAATACTTTGTTTTGTCCCGCTTACCAAATTCCGTGAGCGGAGTTGGGACCGCAAAGGTCGCGCACACCGGTTCGGTTGCCAAAATTTCTTTTGGCGTTTTGGACAAACTTTTAAGCAGCGCATAGTTCTGATTATTGATGCCGCGCTGATTATTGTTTCGATAATTGCCACTTGATTTCCCTTTATCATTCCTGATGGGACCACCGCTAGGATACCTTCCACGAGAGTTGTTACCACGATTTTGATCGCGCGAACGATCATCATCGTCCTTCCTCTCGTTGCGTGAGCTAGCTGTTGGAATGTCATTATCTTCGCCACTCCGCATATAGTCGTGGCATTCATTAAGCGCCTCGGCATAAGTTGTTGGGACTGTATGGCGCAGACGCCTTACCAGTGTTGGATGACGTTCTGAGTTTATACCATGTATGAGTCCGGAAATCTGTTGCTCTGGTTTGAGATCTGGTATACGCAGGCACTCATTAGTATACCTTGTGAGAAATTCGCCCAAAGATTCCTTGGGCTTCTGCACGATGTCATGGCATTCAATGTGAGTGCGCTTGCGTGGTCTCTGATTCTGATATTGCAGTAAAAACTTCGTCCGCAGATCCATAAACCCGGCAATACTACCCGCCGGCAACTTATTAAACCACTCACGAGCAATACCCTGTAGTGTCATATGAAATATCTGACACGCAACCGGATCCACCCAGCCTTGAGTGCGCATTGCGCCTTCGAAGCGCTGTAAAAAATCATCTGGATCGGTCAGGCCATTGTAAGTACCCAACGTGCTAGGTATCTTTGGTGCTGATGGAAACGGGTACGCGGATATATGCGGAGGAAACTTGTCAAAGGTAGTCGGTAGCTCGAAGGGTGGTTTAACAGGATCCCCTTTCAAATTTGCAAAGAAACGCTTCATCATGTCCTGAACAAAGTCAGGTTGTGAAAATAAGTGAACCATATCGGGAGGTGCGGCCTGCATGAATTGACTTGCAAGATTTGCCTGCCCTTGAACATTTTGCCAAGGTTGACCCTGCGTCCGCGGATATGACCAAGGCTGCTGCGCTGGAAAAGAGGGATAACTTGAAGACGCAGAGTACACAGGTGGCTGTAAAGGAAGCGAAACCTGTGGCGCAGATATCTGCGAAACTTGAGGATACACACTTAAAAGCCCAACTGTATGCGCTGTGCTTTGCTGCTGCGCTGTTATCGGCGCCCAATGAGAGTTCGCATCTGGGATGACCCCAAATCCCCAACTATTAAGTAACGCCTGCGCATCCGCAGGAGTTAAAAATTGTGAAACTGGGCGCGGTGGTTGCCAAGGTTGCAACGGTGTAAATGACGAATTCTGCTGAATGCTCTGCGTATGCAGAGGTATTGAAACAGTGGTACTGTAAATAGGTACCTGGCCGCAGCAAACCACATGCGGCCCCGTTGTTCCACCGCCAACGCCTGCAAAGATGACCCTTGGATCCACCGACGAAAAGTCCAGCCGCGTGGTTGTGACTGGTGAGTTTGCTCTTGGCGGTGTGACCCCGTCTGAATATATCGGCTTGTACCTCTGAAAGGGTTCGCCGGATATAGGTGGAGGGTAAATCGTGTATCCCGCCTGAGTAGCGGCCTCCGTAGTCATAACCGGTGTATGTTGACTACCAGACGGTGCGTTCTGAACATCTGTTTGGGTATGTTCCGATGATTCCTCGGAAGTCATGATACTGTTAAAGAAAAAATTCAAAAATTTTGTAAATAACGAGTCATACAATTCAAAACCTTAAAAGAAAAAGCAATTAAACAGTCTTGAATTAATTCGACTCTCAATGAAAGCACCACTTGATCATGCATATTTTAACCGAGGGGTTTAATATGCCTGCTCAATACGTAAAGAGGGGTTTAAGGATCTTAGAACGTGGCTCTCCGGTCCGGCTACCGTGAATAACCCTGGCCGACATGATGATGTCGGCGGGGTGGCCAAGTGATTAAGTCCACCTTCGATAGCGGTCGCTGATCGGAAGCCCCAAATAAGGTCGTAGGTACTAGCTTACAAAAGACTAACCTGTTAACCTTGAAAAGATGCTGAATGATGCTGTTTTGCGTAATGTGTATCGTATGCGATGGTTACGTAATGTGCTGTGTCCGGTAAATGATGATTAGGGTTTGTATTTATAGGCAAACCCTAATTCTAGAACCGTCCCAGATCACGTTAATCTCATCCATAACTGCCTCCCCCGAATCACGGATATAATTATGGAAAAGATATTTACTTGACAGCTAAGCAACCGCCGTACCGGGAACAAAGGAATCAGATACAATCCGCATACCGCATAGCGCACACAAGCACACGCATACGCACACTATTAAGCGCTCGCATGCATATTAGGTGCGCATGCGGGTTGCGGTATCATTAAACACATTATACAATATAAGAGTAATCTTTAAAATCAGATTCTGATTTAATATTAACTTTAAACATATGTGTTACGCTTGCTTGAGAGAAAAAAGTTCTTGTTTTGATGTACAATTTAGGCATTGATCCGTACACTATCAAAAATTCTTTAGAGGATCTCAGACTAAACTTCTTCTTTAAAGTTTATGAAGATCTTTAAAGTTGAAATGTAAGAGTCTCTTGTGTCATAACCACTTAAGATTGTCTGTTGATTGAGCGTATAAGCAAGTATTAGTTGTTGTTGTGACAGCTGTATTCATGTCTGTATTCATGTCAATTGTACAGTAAAACATTATGGAGTATAATGCATGTTTAGTAATGTACGAATAATATTAGTGGTGCATGGATCATCACAGATACAAAGTAATCCTAAGCTTTTGAAAAATATCTATGAACTAGCAAATAAAGTGTTCCAATGCAAACAATCAATTATAATATGCACGAGTGGTTTTCTATGTGAATGTACAAATTATGACATATTTAACGTAGATACGAATTTCAAAATATTAACTACGGAGTAGCAAATAAAGTTATTTTACAGATCTTGTGTGAACAACTTTGTTACTTAATCCCCTCACATGCTATGTACTATGTACGTGAGGGTAAAATCATTTTTTTTATATTTGTGCCATTTTAACAACTAATCTCACCCCCTACCTCCTCATATTTTCCGTCATCATACAAATATTTCACATTCCTAACCCTAACACCACACTCAATTCCAGCCCACAGATCCGAAACTACCCTCTGTTCCCTCCCATACTGTTAAATAATAATTTATTGAATTGAATTTAAGGATGGAAATAAAAACATAAAACCTCTAAAAAACCTAATGGAGACCCCTGAAGAACATCAAGGGAAGTGATGTAAATGTGCATGCATGCAAGCAGCCAATCAAAAATAATAAGCCAGCAAGGTAGACTAAACTCAATGTACAATATATTTGATCTTTTTTTTTTTTTTTTTTTTTTTTTTTTTTTTTTTTTTTTTTTTTCTTTCTGAATAACAGTTTGAGATCACCCAGGACCAAACCACCCACGCGATCATAAGAATAAAATAAAAAAAATTTGTTCAAGAAGGGCATCTTCGATGTACACAAAAAAAAAAGGCAAATCTATACATATTGTAATCCATGTATAACATGCTATCATATCCTCCAGACACTGCAGCTCGACTAAAATTACATTGCACCGCATTTACTTGAACAGGAGACACCTGCAAATGGAACATAATTAGATGAACGCAAACCCATTTATAGAAAACAGAACGCAACATGAAATCAAGTTGATAATTTAAAGGTTAATGACCTTCAAACATCATCAGATAGAAGCTTTAAAAGAAATGATAAAGGAGCACAAATAGTAGATCACTACAAAAAAAAAAATAAGTCAAACCTCAGCCATGAAATGTTGTAGGATGTAAATGCAGTTTCTCTAAGAGAACCTTTATAATATTTGATTATAATATAGAAATGGAGATGTGTAAAATATTAGAAGGCTTCTACAAACTGTTGAGTGTATAAGTTAAGACTGCCCATAATCTAAACCTAGAGGGAATCTATATCACGCCTCATTTGCAACAAATTCTTTGGTGGGAGTTCGATTAAAATTCCTCAGCGAATTAAGCAACATGGTAGTCAAGTAATAGCGTTGGCCGTGGCTTGTTGCTTATATAACCTTATAGTCCATATATTTAAGAAATTGCTTATCTAAAATAGTTAGATTGGTGGAATTGGATATTGTTGTTGTTGTGTATAAAATTGCTTATTTTGAATGGTACATAAATAAATACAACAACCTAATTTAAAAAGGTTAACACTCGTACCAATTTAGTCACTTGATAACCTTTGTTCCATGATGCTTCCTTACTGTCCTCGGCTGACGAGGGAATCTGAATGGGAGAGCAAACTGTTTGCCATTACCCGTCTGACTAGATTCAGCTTCCTCGTTAGGATGGGGTGAAGCTGCAAGACAGTAATCAAATTCATATTGATTATCTGAAAGACGTTCCTATTTTAAGTGAAGTTTAGTCACTGCAACACCCTGATGTTAATCCCGCACAGGACAACAACAATCGCATAATTAGATAGCACTATAAATACAGATTTTAAAGTAGGGATTACTATGCTTGACGTACTATCTAGTATGGGTTTATCGCGCCTCAATAGGAGAGACGGGTTACCACTTTAAAATAAAACAAGAGCAACAACAACAACAATACCCAATCCCACGAATGTAGGGTATGGGGGAGGTGGGGTGTAAACAATCATTCCTCGAACCCTAGATTAGAAGAAAGTCCCTACTCCACCCGCGGGTATAGAACCCGTGGCTAGATAAGATCGTCCCTCCCTCTTCTCGAAGAGCCAAGAGATCGCTTCCTAAAGGACCTCCGGCCATGAATGCTCCTCCAAACGGAATAGTGCGGGCATACGTACCTGTAAGAGTTATGTGCAGAAATAGCAACCATACAAAGTATCCATAAAAGAAAACACATATAGCAGTCATGCACAACAGTAGGACAAAAAGCATGGATAATATAATGCGCAAAAATATGTAAAACCAAGTAGACATGCAAACAATCAAAATACACAGCCACCCAACCCATTTTCCCACCCACACATAAGCATGTATAAATAACTATACCTAAACATGTATACATATAGAGCCATTCATAGGTATATATACCTAGGTACAGGTACAAGCATACAAATATAAACTTAGATACATGCACTTAGATACATACATTCATACATATACGGATACAAACATATACATAGAACCTATATATAACCTGAATAAAAACATATAGATACAGAGGCATATACACTTATACATAATATATATTGAAGCTATATAATATATAGACATAAATATATAAGTGGTGGTAAAAAAAATATATACTACACATTGAAAAAAAAAAAAAAAATTAAAAAAAAAAAAAATTAAAAGCAGTTTATGTTCAGCAAGAATTAAAAGAACCAAAGGGCTTAAAGCCACAAAAAAACTTATGGTTTCTTTCATTTACCACTATGACACTGGCCCATATGTTTAAAATATTTCAATGCGTTCGAAAGGATCCTGACCAGCGTAGCTTAAGTCGTGGGACGTGTAAATTTTTACTGCACAGATGCATTCTACACGTGAAACTTAGTGGGACTACCCCAAAAGAAGAATTTTATGATTGCATATTGCATTACTATAGGGTTATTTGCATAAATAAGTAACTACCTTGGGTCTAAATTCCTAATTTTAGGTTGTTTCCATCCAAAGAAACCGTCAAACTTTGAACAATATCGATTGTATGCCCATTACCAGTCTTAAAAGATGCTATCAACAAAGGCTGCAATCCAAATTAGGTTTTTTTTTTATTTTTTTATTTTTTTAGGTCATGATGTTTAAAATTACATGGCTCTGCGCACTATATCATCCATGCTATTTGTCCTATTGTTATGCTTTACTTGCTATATGTGTCCTCTTTTTATGGCTACTTTGTATGGTTGCATCTTCCTAGGCGCACTTAACTCTTACAGGTACGTATCATTTGCCCTCACTTTTTGTTTGTATGAGCATTTCTGGCCGGAGGTCCTTTAGGAAGCAATCTCTTTTGCTTCTAGAGTAGAGGGAGGGAAGACCTGATCTAGTTAGGAAGACCTGATCTAGTCGCGGGTTCTATACCCGAGGGTGGAGTAGTGACTTCCTTCTAATCTAGGGTACGAGGAATGATTGTCTACACCCTACCTTCCCCATACCCTACTTCTGTGGGATTGGGTATTGTTGTTGTTGTTGTTGTTGATGATGTTTAAAGAGGCCTAAATAAATGCGTACCAGCTGGAATTTCATGATTAGCAGTGAGCGGGCGAAAACTAGTATTAGGTGGTCCAATTATTGAGACGCCTGTCACAGAAACGGTATCGCAATCCTCATCTTCCGAATCACTTATAACAATGACACTAGGATTAGCCACTGATGAGGAACAACTTTTGTTGGTGATTCCAGATGACTGCTTATGGCTGTATGGCGGCTTATAATCCATCATATTATGATGATTGATACTTTGTAACTCATCTTCATTCATGTTTTCTGAAGAGCCACTACTCATTAATATAACTTCCTGGTTGTTGTTGTTGTTGTTGGTAATATATTCTTCTGATTGATTCGCGTTGCCATTTGCACTTTCTACACCAGAAACTTCCCAATTTGAATCATCCAGAGCTTCTGAAACAGATAATGATCCATCTGAAAGATGCCATCGTTCAAGATCCTTAAACGGATGTCCAATTTTGGCTCGCCATGAACCGTTAAACTTCACTTCGATCTCAGTAACATCTTCATCACATGATTGCATCTTTCAACGAGTAATTAATTATTAATTAATAAATACATAAGAGAGTCAGGTGGATTCAACTTTAAAATAAAAACATTCAGAAATATATAAAGAAGAATGCAAATACCATCTTCACAATACGATTTAAATAGGGATCAATAATAATATCCTCAAGCGCATAATTCTTTAGACAAATTGGGCATTGCCACTGCATTAGTAAAGTAAAAAAAATCTTACGCAAATGCAAGGAAAATGAGTTGTAAAAATACGAGAGTCAACCATTCAAGGAATGTATAGTACTTTACCTTTTTAGATCTTTGGTTGATTTGAACAAAAGTATCGAGATCAAAACATCCCAGGTGAATGCATCGTCTAAATCTAGCAGCAGTGTTCATTCTACGCCCGCTCATCTATCATTGTTATAAACAAGACAATAATATTATAAACCACACACATTCAACTTACATCAATTACTTCTTGGTTTTATCAGTATACTAACAGCACTAAAACAAGATAATGATGAAAGCTATAAACATATGGTAATATATAAAAAAATGATTTAAAAAAAAAAACTATAAATATGAAGAGATTACTTCAATACACATATCGTTATGCGTAAGTGCAAAAACTATCATCAAAATCAGGAAACTTACAGGGCAACGGAGATTAATTGTGACATTATCAGCAATAACTTCCAAATCACTGTCACTATCATCATTAGCAGCAACTACTCCACCACCAATGCAACGACAAACACGAGCAACAGCTTCATTAAAAGATTCACCTTCCTTTTCACTAGGGATCATGCTGATAACCTAGAAAGCAAGTGAAAAAAAACACTAACAGGGTGAGATATATGGACATTAGGATATTAAAAAAAATTATAAAGTAAGGTTTCAATTATGTAATTCCACGGTTTTCAACAAAGAACAATATGAACTGACATCAGAAGAAATGAATGTACCTGTTGAAAGGTCCGTTGTCTCACTAGCCTGACACCCAAACAAAAAGTTCGAGCATCAGAACCACATAAAGAGACCTTGTTAATTCCATCCACTAGATACATTGAGATCTGAAATGAAAAAAAAAAATTTACATGCAGTGATTTATAAAACTAAGTCATTGATATGAACTCCGTATGGAGTTATAAGTTTCCTCGAGTTCCAGATATTCCTGTTTACAGATAATTTCTTATATGGAATTTTAAGGAAGTCGAGGATCCAAGAAGAGCTTCGGAATAAATAGATCAAAAATGAGGTGAGAATTTGTCTTCTAGAGTAGAAAAACAGCGCAGATTTTAATTTTCATCCAAAATTAAGTTCAGAATAAGATAACGTACTGATGGACCATCATCACGACCATTAGCTCCAAGCATCTTCGATACCGGTCTATCAATTGTTTTAACAGGGATGCCTGGAAAATAATTGGTTTCATAGAAAGTTAATATATAGAAACTAAAGTTCATACTTCATACAGTCCTAAAGGTGTATGTTAATGTATTGCATTTAGGGTTTGAATAAAGTAATCATAAAAAAATTATGTGACATTGTCATCATGAAACTCGACCAAGAAGACAAGAATCGAGAAAAGTTTAGTCGATAATGACAAAGATAACATACCATTAACTTTTAGATCTGGATATTGTGGCCAATGCATCCTGAATGGAACGTTATCATTAAGAAGAATGCACCACGCCTGCTCGAGAGAAGGAATAAAAACTAAAAACGATCCATCCAACCAATAAGTAAACCTTAATTTTTAAATGGTAATAAAATAACACCCCACCTGTACACCGTATCCTGCATTCTCCAGCATATTTACAATTGGTTTGGTAATTTGAAAGCTTGTTTCCACAGTTTGTATTGGCTGTAAACTAAGAAACACAAATTTGAAATTACAGTAGTATGGTGTAAAAATTCAAACTTTATGTTTAAAATATAAAATCAAGCATAACTATAACTATAACAATAACTATAGTATAATAGAAAACAACTTGCATAATGTAGCGTGGTGTTGAGGAAATATCATATAATCAAGTTATCATTGCAAGTACCACACACACGAGATAAGATTTTAGCATTATATATATTATAAACGTAAGTTAGATGAATGAAAACGTGATTAGTAGTTACATAATGAAGATCAAAACCATTCAACTTACCCATCATCCGTGATACTTGACCCACGATTGAGCTTTACTGGAGATAGAGGGTATGACAGAGTCTTCCAAAAACTGACCAAATTAAGTTGCAAAATAAAAACCACATCAGCTGGTCCACCTTAACATAAAAAAGCAATAAAGAAACTGCAGAGCTAGCACTTGCATATTTAAAATAAATAAATAAATAGGCAACTATTGAAAGGTAATGAAAAAGAAATTAGGTCAAACCAATCACTTCACCAAATAAGTCTATTAAGAAACCCCTCTTCATACATACCTCTACATCTATCGTCAAAAGTTTAAAGGATTTTCGCCTAAATTCCACAAAAGATACACATTCGAATGAAGAGATTTGAAACTTAGGGATTATTTTGTATAATGAACTAATCTTAATTATAAGAAAGATTGAAAAAGTGAATCCTGCCATTTAATATATGATAAAATATTAACATGTTCAAGAAGAGTTCATTCATACTAGAATAGGTCTGAAGGAAACCCTATACAGAGATGTCATTATTATACCAGGACTTCAATATAAATAGAACAATTACAATTATATAAAATTTGCATGCTTCTTTTATCAGAACTTCATAATATATACAATTATATATATAGAATTATATTTTACTAGGACTTCATACTAAAAAGGTCTGAATGAATACCAGAACTTCATAGCATAAACAAACATACATACATATATGCGTATATACGAGTATATAGGATGATCTAACTTGTGCCATGAGGGCGCCACTTAAGGTGCATTAATGAAGTTAAATCTTCCATAAATAACATAAATAATAATATCACCATACGCTTCAGATAAATAAGTGGACAAACAATACATACGGGTCACAGCGATCGATTCGACAAGTTTCACAATAATGTTGAGAAGATGCAGGAAGAGCTTCCTCAGTGTACTTCATTGGGATTTTGACACATGAAATGTGCTGCAAAACATGACATTGTGGATCTACACACTGAAGACAAAGACTGTCTACATTAGCAAAGGCATGATTCCAAATAGAAAGTATTAATTTTGTCCTTGAATTTGAAGAGCAATAATGCAATGTTTATAAGAACCTGAATCATTGATTCTGTTTTCAGTGGACTGCCACATAGACAACGAATTTTTTGATCCACATTCTCCTCTTTCAGTGTAATCCTGCTACGGTCAAACACATTATGACCACCAGCTACTGTATCATTTGCCCCTATAATCTGTAGTTTGCTGAAACAACATGTATTTAGATAAATGCAAAAATGGGTGATATGAGAGGAAAGTTTAGATGACAGTATGACATAGAATTAAAAATAAAAAAATATATTATTTTCATTAATTTGTTATGTGAACTCAATTTAAATGATTACATAGGTTATTAAAGAAAACATGATTTACCACCATGTCCATCTGAAGGTAAACTAATAAACAAGTACCTGTAAGTTTCATCGATTATCATTGCCACATCTTCCTTCGGAATAAATCTTTTTAGTGAAATATGTGTATCTGATGCTACAAACAAGATTAGGTGGAAACTATATTAATGAGAAAGAATTAGATATAAAAATTCACATGTAGTCGACTCAACCAACATAAGAAAAACATGGATACTGAAAAAGATTACATATTACATATATGTATTCGATGGTTTGTTGAAGACAGTAGACCTAAAAAAGGTATGTGATGCCAATGGCTTACCTTCTTCCACGGAAAACAATGCCAGTATCCGCTCCATCAGTTCCTATACAAATTAAGGATCAAGGATTCAAAGATAAACATTAAAGTGAAATTCATACACTCAAATACATGTGGGGAAAGGCCATCAATAATGATTCATATACAAATAAAATTGTACTTTAGCAGAATAAAGAGTATATGATACAAACGGATAAACATTATGAAACATTTTCAAGGAAATTTATGTCTAGTAAAAAGCACAGATTCACTTTCTCTCGTCTACTATCCTTATAACAGGTAACTACATTATACTGGATATTAATGAGGTTGTGACGTTAATAGTAGTAGTTCTCAACGTTTTAGCTTAGTATCATTAAACATGTTCATCATTTGGTCTTCCAATTACAGAGCCAAATGAAGATTTGAGGAAAACATGTATAAAACAAATTCAAAAATTCGAATGTCCACAAAAGGCAAATACCAAGATGCATATTCCCTATTGGGAGAATTGTATTTATGCAAAAACAGAACATACCTGCTTTCTCCCGGTCTTTGAAAGGCCAAGCTGGCTGAGAACATCTTTAAGCTCTTGAACTCTAAAACGTGCCATTTTTCTCTAAATGTTTTGAAACACGATTATTAGGATCACAGTTGCATACAGTACCACATAATGTAAAGATAGGAATCAATAACAAAGTGGTGATGATGCAAAGATAGGAATCAAGAAGTATAGAATCACGTATTCATGTGAAAACATAGATAACAAATGAACAGAGGTACATATATATGTATAAACATTTTCAATTTTTCAAAAATATTTAACCATGGTTTTTTTACAAGCATAGCCAGGCTTTTATAGTACCTGAAGCCCCATAAAAAAATTAATACCAGTACTTCATAATATATATTGATACGCCATCGGATAATATATTATAGACAAAATATCCTATTCGCTTCAAAATATTCACAAATACCGAGAGTAAGGCAAAACCAAATCATGTCACTGAATGTAAATTACTGTGACACGTTTGTGTTGTAATTGAACTAACTAGGAAAGATATAAATTACTCGTTAACAAACAATAGGGCACAACATTCATAATCAAAATTAAAATTAACCAGTAAAAACAGTGATTAGAACAGCAACGATCATACAAAAATCACAAACATCGTAGAATTTTATAAGCGATTGAACAATTACCTTGCATTCAAGCACCAAATCACCCATTCTCTCGCCGATTTCAGTTTCAAACAAACAATACAAATGCACGTAACTGAACGATTCAATCGAACAGTAACTTGATTGTGATTGGAAAATTTGATTTGGAATAAGGCGAAATTAAATTAGGGATCGCAAATAGCGTATTATTAAGGGTTTAAGAGAATTGTATAGTAAAAATCATAATGCGTTATAGTGAGCGTAAGTAGTATATATATAGTAGAACATGACTGGTGAGGGCAACGCTACGGCAGCTCGCGGGAAAGGGCCGCATGTCAAATGAGGGTTTTGCGGAAACAAGATCTTTTATTTATTTTTCTTATTTTTTAATTATTTTATATATTTATTACTCCGTATATTTTATTTTACACATTGTTACCGTGTTTAAAACTTTGAAAAAAAAAAGTAAATGATAGAAAAGGAATATTCAGATCTTTATTTTGAAGAAGGAAAAAAAAAAAGGATGAGAGAATTTATCTAATTTTTCATACAATTTTTCTTCCGAATTAGAAAGATTTCATTTACTTCTCTATCAATTACATTTTTTATTCTTCTCCCTCCTTTCCTTTAGAGTTTTTTTTTTTTTTAAATGAAAGAGATAAAAGAGGAATGGAGTGTAAAGAAATGAAATTCTTTCAAAATGAAGTGAGAGTTCTCAGAGAAAATTAGATCAAATTCTCAATCTTCTTCCTTTTCTTTCTTCCGAAATAAAAACTTTAGAACACCGTTTCATTTACATTTCTTTCCCGTTTTCTTTCAATCCCAAAATATAATTCGGGAACAAGCCTTATAATAAAATTCGAGAAGGGAGCGTTATAACGACAAACACATATATCTGAATCTAGCTTGATCCACAAAGCAGAAGGTAGCCTTGAGATAAGTCATTTCAAAGTGGGTCGGTCACCTACATGTTAGTGGAATTTATAAGTTCGAGATCATGTGGGTCATTGTTTATTGATGAGTACTAATCTTATGCAATTTCAAAATTCAAATAAAGGTCATATGTATGTATTTATATATATTATATTATATGTGACTAGACTCCAAATCATATAGGTGAATAGGTAAGGGGTATAACGTGATTAACCTTTATGTTTATAACATGTCAGACGTGATTTGCTGAGTCAAAAAAGTGGGGAGTGGTGACCTATGTCAGTTAGTGTGTTAGTTAGTGTGTTAAAATAATATTTTATTATATTTAATAATTTATTCCTTTAGAAAAAAAAAGCAAAAAGAAAAAAAAATGGGGTATACTTCCGTCGCCATTGCGACTGACAAGGGGGAAAAAGGCACAAGTGACTAGGGTGGAGAGTGGGTGGCTTAGTCACCTTGAGTGGGACGAGGTGGAGACGGGGTACCACTCCCCTTGCTCTAAGGTTTCATGGGATCTAATCAAGGTTTTATAAATCATTAACATCGCCGATAACTATTATCGTGATCTTTTCTCCAACTTTGTTTAGTTTCTCGATGAACCTTTTTTCTTTCTCGTCGACTTTCACATGTGGCGACTATTGTGGTTACTCCGGTAGTTTGTAGATCTAGTGGTGAGATGTTTGTTTGGGCGGTTTGGGGCTTGATCGAGTTAGAGTTAGCATCTAGTGTGTCAACCATCGATTTCTGTGCTCGCAAGAATTTAATTCTTCAATCGAAAAAGGAGTTTGGTCGGGTCTTCAAGGATAGAGGGGTTTGGTTCTCCCGTTTTCAAGACGTTTCACATTTCTATAATCTCTTTTATTGTAGGTTTCACAAGAGTTTCAAGCTTCAACCTTCACTGTCATTTTCGGCCTTCGCTGGACCACCATATATGTCGCTAAGTTTTAGGCCTGTTTCTACTACTTGTGCCCTTTTCCTGATACTTTTCTTATTTCGTGAGGGTTCAAGGATGTATGTTTCATTTTCCCTGGTGGCGGCATTAAGTAGAGTCGGGTCTTCCCGCTGGACATTTTGTTTCGGTTATTGGCTAGTCGGTGGATGTTATCTTGTTGTTTGAGAGTAATACGGGCGATTCCATGTTCGGGTTGGTAAGTGGTTTTGTGGTAGTGTGTTCGATTTTACAATTTATATTGGGTTAAAGGTTGATTAAGGGAAGTCATGAGTCTTTGTTTAGCTTTTTATGGTAACATTAGTGTTAGGGGTGGTCGCGGCTGGTTGGTATTCGAATTTGAAGCGTCAATGGTTTTCATTAAGTTTGCTAATGAGGTGGTTGTGCTTGGGTTGTAATGGCGAATACGTGATTTTAGTGGTTTTAATGGTGTTGTTATGGTCGTATCATTAGTGATAGTGTAAAAGTGATAATGCTGTTAAAGTAACTGATTTATTATTTTCAAACTTAAATAAAGTCTCATTTGTGATGTATATGCTAATAGCAGGAAACATCTTATATTTCAAAACTAGTAAACTATCAATAAAGTCGATATGTCCGAGTGGTTAAGGAGACAGACTTGAAATCTGTTGGGCTTCGCCCGCGCAGGTTCGAACCCTGCTGTCGACGAAACTTTTTTTGTTCAATATATTACCTCAAGTATAAAACTTGCTTGTATCTATTTTACAGCAAATGATGAACTATCTTCATAATTTATTTTATTTAACACATTACACATTACATGAGGTTTGTAAAACTTACCAGTACTAATTATCATTTTCATTTATGAATTAAAGGCCAAAACCTGAACTACGTATTTATCATGGTATCACTTTTCAAATAAGGGATGTCACACACGAGTCGCGTACATCCATCACCCGCATCTGTGGATTTTTTCACTTTTCAAAATGGAGGTAATTAACTAATTATAAATAGAATATTACTACTCACAAATTATAATTTATCATTGTAGATACAGGACAATTATAAATAGAATATTACTACTCACAAATTATAATTTATCATTGTAGATACAGGACAATAAAAGATAAACATATAAGTTGAATAGAATTAATAACGCAAATTGTATATATTATCGTTTCACAGAGTACAAATTATGCTGCAAATCTCCATGACTTAGAATGAATCATTTTAACATAGATGAAGTCTGAAATATACATCCTTTACAAGGTCCTTTTTTTTTGTTGTTGTTGTTGTTGTTGTCGTCGTCATGATTACGATGAAACCAATTTGATACACAACTGTGAAAGAGCAAATATTTTTAAATCAAACTAGACGGTTTCACTCGACCTTATTTCTTGATGCGTACGTTGTTCACAACATTTTAGTATCTGTAATGCATTGAGTATAGATATTTAGAATGTATTAGTAATCCAGATCAAAATACAAGTATAATTAAGTATGTATCATCTATAGGACTATAGATGTTTATAAGTAAAAAGATACCTAAACAATGGATACTCTTATCGATACAGACCAAAATCCTAAAAAACTTGTTGAAGGATTAGATTCTTACTTCCATAATATGGTCTTTAATACTCAGACTGTATTTACCTATTTTGACCTGTGCCATTGTTTTTATGTTCAAGGTTTATTTCCTAGACTAGAAGCCAACACAAACAAAGCTACTATTGCAGTCTTGCAGATGATACAATTTAACAATGATCGCATTAAATGTAACAGACTTGCACTCGAAATAGTAATAAATATAACTCATGCTAAGAACTAATCTAGAAAAAGTTTTGGCTACCTATTTTAACTGAAAACAAATAAGCCTGCATTCTTACTTATCTTTCAAAATGGACAATAGACAACAGGGGTTACATTGGTACAAAGCTAACTGTGGCTCCAGAAGCTTCAAACCATCCTTACCACTAATCCATATTACCTGCAACATTTAGTGATCCAGACTTGTCAGATACCTTATACATAAAACTCTAAAAATCAGAGAAGTTTCGAAAAAGTAGCAGTTACTCACAAGCCAAAAACAACACATAGACATGATAACTCTCCTCGAAAATTAGATATTTTTAGATACGATTAGCGCCTAATGCACAATTACAGTCCAAGTTCACGAACATGTCTCTTTGAATACAACTGAAATTAAAATCAATTCATGTTATACATAATTTGCACATCATTAACACAAGAAATCATATCAATTAAACTAAAAACAGTAAATTACCAGCAGAAAAGATACAACTTAGCATGCATCTGTTGTATCTTGAGCCGGTGGAAGAGGACAAGGCTTGTACGAGATCAACGGTGTATAATTCAGTTCAAAGTTTACTAAAATGGAGCCAAAGATGTTGAACTTTCCAGCGCTATTATGAGCAACTTCGGCGTCTGAACATTTTTTAAATACCACTCGAGCTCGCCCATTTTGTCTATCTACTTTAGTTTCTGATTCCATTAAAGGCCCGAACCGTTTAAAAATTTTATTCAGATGAACTTCTGAAGGGAAATAAATACCTTCAGTAAACTTCATCAAAAGTTCAGTTTCCAAATTCAACCGTCTCCTTTCTATAAGCTCCAATTGTTCCTTGGCCTCTATTTCATAATTGCTACTAAAAAAACGCTTTTTATTCGATCTGCGGGTCGGTTTTACAGTTTGATGTACTCTGTCACCATTTTGATGTTCTTGCGATAGTTGTTCATTTGGATTGTTCTGAACGATCCTATCCGTCCAATAATCATCAAATCCAAACTCTTCTAGATCATTTTCATTTGATGCTTTTCTCTTTTTAGTATTAACTGAATCTTGTCTAATCTTGTTCAAAATAGCTGCTCGGTGGGAATTGAAAAACGGGACGATGGTATTCAAAAAGTCGTGTCCTTTAATCGGGTCCCGAGCAGCCAAGTAAAGTTGTGATAACAACTGAGCTTGATCTGAAACTACTTGGTCAACCGGTTTACCCTTTAAAAGTGGTCCAGTCTGTTGACTTTCTACTTTTTGACTGCATGCACCAACTTTAAAAGAGGGTTTAGCCGTTTCTACTGGTTCATCAGAAATGGAATCGAGAGCCTTTCGTTTTTTAGAACCATCATCAATAAATGTTGCATCGTTCATAACTTGATCAGCTTCCGATATGTCACCACATAACTGAAACTCTGCCAGCTGGCAATACCTTTTATAACGACCATAGGACGATAGTTGAGCTATTGCCATTGTGAGCTCCATTTTATCACTTTCACCGTACGGGAATTTCGCAAGTAGTCTCACATAGTCAACGAGTTTATCAGGTTCAAATGAGTTAACACTAGCAGATTTATCTATACCTTGTCTTTTACTCGATTCTTGTTTAATTCCTGCATTTTCTACAATTTGACATTTAATGTTCTCGTAAATTTCACGAGGAATGCATGAGCATGCAAGCCCTAATTCAACCCGTCTAGACACTTCTTGTAAAGCACAGTGGACGGCATTATTAAAAGCTTCCGAATTTGTACGGTTTGCTATTTGGGAAAAAGTTGACCGAAAAGGTTTCAAGGCAGTTGACTCGTTCCACGCACACGTTCGGTCACCAAAATATGCTACTAAAAAGCAATCCTTTTTGTGATGTTTCATTGCTTTTTCTGATGCATCAGACGGGTCAAATATTTGACCCGGCCACCACGGATAGCTCCTAATTTTACCCCAAACTAAATCAAAAACCGAGAATTCACCTTCGTTTTCTGGTGCGAGAAAATAACGTGATTGGTGAAACGAAACTGCTGTTTCGTACAACTGTTTAGCCTCCAACGTATCTATTTCTTTCTCTTCAACCTCTACATTCTCGTCCATCGTTGAGAGATTTGTGGGGTCCACTTTTTGCTCATCTAATTCATCTTTCCAACCGAGTACTTCATCAATGTCCATTCCAGCATCATCATCATCAGTAGCTGCCACGTCATCAAGTTCAGTGATGCCAAGTTCAGATCTTTCAGTTGTCAAAATTTCCTCTGTTCCTGAATTAACAACCTCATGAACTTCATCTTTTTCTTCTAAACCTTCTTCAACAACCTCCACATCATCTTCTTCTGAGCCAACATTGGCCACAGTTAATGACTCTGAAACTTCATCTTTTTTTTCAGTTGTTTCATCTATCACATGGTCTGCATCAGCCACTTCTTTGGTCAAACCTATTTCAAGTTCTTTTTTTTTATCTGCTACATCAATTTCCTCTTCAATAATTTGAGGTTCTTTCTTTAATTCATCATTTATCTTGCGAACAATATCTGTATCAGCTTCTATTGTTGACTCTGATCTTTCTTCTTTGCCAATTTCAGAGTTCTCATCCTCGTGAGCTTCATCTTTAGCAGCTAAATTCTCCACTGCAACCAATTCATCAACTTTTATCACAGAGTCTAAAACCTTTGTGGAATCCAAACCTGCATCAGTACCTTCTTTAACAGAATCTGTAGCCCGTTTAACTGTCTCCACAGTCGAACTTCTTTTTGAATTTTGAGCATCATTCATTGTAACCTCGATTATTGACTGAAAACTCTTGTTCCTCGTGTTTCCATGTTCCTCATATTTAATGCTCTCATCAACATTACCTTCACCTGTTCCCACTTTGACCAGTTTTTTCAATTTATCTCTCTCTTTCCTGATTAACGACTTTGACCACTTTGGGGTTCTTCGCTCTACATTTGGTCCCACCACCTCAGCTTTAGTCGCCTCGTTGGACGGTTTTCTAGAACCTTCCACTACTGGACCATTCCCAGATTTGTCTAAAGTTACATCTTCCATAACCTGATCGCAAGTATCGGAACTCTGTTTCACAACACCATTAAACCCTAAATCGACCACCATATCCTCACTTTCAGCTTTCTTACTTACAATTTTACCTTTTTTATCAGCTTTCAACAACACAACATGTTTTCTACCTTTTTTCATGTTTTTACAGTTAGCGGATCAACTAAGGACACAATTGAATCTTTAATTAACTATACCTGATGCAGAATTATTATAAAAATCAAATAAATTCAAAACCCTAATTTTGTAGCAGAAGTGAAGCATGTACAGTGAATACGAACAAAACGAAAAGGATGAAATTGAGAACGATAATAATTAATAGCGGAGTAATAGCTACGATATTGCGTACCGTATTTTGTTAAGTGGCGGAGCAACGTTTAGGTTTATGGGGGCAATTGACCCCAACCAACTTTCACTGATAATATGAATTCTTGAAATGAAGTTGTAAAATGTGTATGCTTCCAGGTCACCTGACTATTTATTACAGTAGGAGTTTGTAGGTCACGTGAGTATATAATCTGTTTTTGGTGTTTATTTACAGCAATAACAAGCACTAGCAAGATTTATTTAATTTAATTTAACAACTAAATTCTCAACATTATTATGAATATTTTTGAAAATTTGTAGAAAGAATATTTATCGTGAAAGGATGTTAATATTTAAATGCTTTTAGATGACCTATTTATATAAATCATTTCACAAATAATTTTTTTTTTAACGGTAGTCTTAAGAGTTGTTGTTAACATCTATTAATGTGTTGTACAATTTGATAACCGCCTTTTAAAAATAATAAGTAACCGGTGTGTATAATACATTAATTAAAGCGTATTAACGACATCTCAAACGTTAGCAAAATTTATGTAAGAAAATATTGGACTATTAATCTGATTAAAGTGAATATGTGGAAACTTTATTTATAAAGAACGTCTTGCAGGTTACGTGGTAATTTACTTTTAAAAAAAGGTGAAGCTCAAAAACATAACTGTTTTGTGACATCAACGATTTGGAATGTTGGCTTCGCCAAGATCAACTCAAAGATGAAGTCCTTTTATTTGAGCTGGAATGAGTCTCAGAGAGAGAGAGAGAGAGAGAGAGAGAGAGAGAGAGACGATGAGCTTTTGGGGTTTTTTTTATTCAGTAATTGACACCAATAATTTTTTATTATATATAGGAAGCGAATTTAAAAAAGTCAATTTTAAAATTTAAGTTCAATTAACTAGTTGGATTTAAGATTAGGACAAATTTCATTAAAAGGTAATCTTTTTACCTCAATTTTCTATTTTAGGTAATATATATTTATTTTGACGTTTAAATTTTGTTTATTAAATGTTAATCAAAAAGAGAAGTATCGTTACTTTTAAGTTAGAACACCGTCAAAAAAATTAACGATACTTCCACTTTTTTATCTTCAAATTGTTTTGGAATTGGGCCGGTTTAGAAACTTCTTTCATCTTCAAATTGTTTTGGAATTGGGCCGAATTCCTTCATACAGATCTCGCGATAGTCGAAACTCGAAACCACCAGAACAGGATAAAAATTCGTAATACCTGTATTCCCTCGTTCTCAATATCTTTAATTTTATTGTTTTTTCGCTCAGTAATCAAATCGTATATATATCCCCACGCTTGAATTTCAACCCTTCGCTGGTAAGTTTTTCGAAACCTCAACTCTATCGTGGTTCTGTTTATCATTATAATTTTGTTATTGCTGTAGTTATAGGACTATTGTTTCAGTATTTTATTCGATTTTATTTTAATTGATTAATATTGTCTATATGTATATGTATATGTATATGTATATAATTCATGATAAAGAATGTATGCTTTCTGTATTTTTAATATAATGAAGTTAGGTTTTGGAATTATGAGCATATTCAGCTTTACAATGCTCTATTTTCGGGACTTGATACAATGTATCTGATTCTAGGGTTTTGTTATTCCTTTTTATGGATCAGCTACAAGATTTTAGTATTATTGTTTCAATATTTTCTTCGATTAAATTTAATTGATTAATATAGTTTAAGTTTATATATGTATATGTATATATTCATGATTAAGAATGTATGCTTTCTGTATTTGTAATATAATGAAGTTAGGGTTTGGAATTGTGAGCATAAACAGCTTTACAATGCTCTATTTTTGGGACTTGCTTTTAGTTATAGTGTAAAGTACATGAATGAATTGAGTTTTTTTATTGATTGAAATTATATGGTTGTTCACTTATTCGAGTGCAGGGACATTGAAAAAATAATGAAACGACAAAGGAAGAACGTAGATGAAGGTCCAAGGTTCAAAAAGTTGGCTGAAATGCAAGAAGGAATGACTAATTTAGGGAAGAGCGGAGGTGTTTATATTCCACCGTTTACGTTATCTCGTTTGATGAGCGAGGTTCAAGATAAAAACAGCATGGAATATCAAAGGATGACATGGGACGCATTAAGGAAGAGTATAAATGGGTTAGTCAACAAGGTCAATTCCACAAATATCAAGAACATTATCCCAGAATTGGTTGCTGAAAATTTAATCAGAGGAAGAGGACTATTTTGTCGATCTTGTATGAAGTCACAAATGGCCTCTCCTGGTTTTACGAACGTTTTTGCAGCGCTCGTTGCTGTAGTGAATGAAATGTCCCGTTCTTATTGATTAAAAACGTTCCATATTAATTGATTTCGTTGCGAGGTTTTGACCTCTATATGAGACGTTTTTCAAAGACTGCATTCATTTTAAAACAAACCATAACCTTTATTTCATCAATAAAGGTTTAAAAAGCTTTACGTAGATTATCAAATAATGATAATCTAAAATATCCTGCTTACACACGACCATTACATAATGGTTTACAATACAAATATGTTACAACAAAATAAGTTTCTTGAATGCAGTTTTTACACAATATCATACAAGCATGGACTCCAAATCTCGTCTTTATTTAAGTATGCGACAGCGGAAGCTCTTAATAATCACCTGAGAATAAACATGCTTAAAACGTCAACAAAAATGTTGGTGAGTTATAGGTTTAACCTATATATATCAAATCATAATAATAAACCACAAGATTTCATATTTCAATACACATCTCATACATAGAGATAAAAATCATTCATATGGTGAACACCTGGTAACCGACATTAACAAGATGCATATATAAGAATATCCCCATCATTCCGGGACACCCTTCGGATATGATATAAATTTCGAAGTACTAAAGCATCCGGTACTTTGGATGGGGTTTGTTAAGCCCAATAGATCTATCTTTAGGATTCGCGTCAATTAGGGTGTCTGTTCCCTAATTCTTAGATTACCAGACTTAATAAAAAGAGGCATATTCGATTTCGATAATTCAACCATAGAATGTAGTTTCACGTACTTGTGTCTATTTTGTAAATCATTTATAAAACCTGCATGTATTCTCATCCCAAAAATATTAGATTTTAAAAGTGGGACTATAACTCACTTTCACAGATTTTTACTTCGTCGGAAAGTAAGACTTGGCCACTGGTTGATTCACGAACCTATAACAATATATACATATATATCAAAGTATGTTCAAAATATATTTACAACACTTTTAATATATTTTGATGTTTTAAGTTTATTAAGTCAGTTGTCCTCGTTAGTAACCTACAACTAGTTGTCCACAGTTAGATGTACAGAAATAAATTGATAAATATTATCTTGAATCAATCCACGACCCAGTGTATACGTATCTCAGTATTGATCACAACTCAAACTATATATATTTTGGAATCAACCTCAACCCTGTATAGCTAACTCCAACATTCACATATATAGTGTCTATGGTTGTTCCGAAATATATATAGATGTGTCGACATGATAGGTCGAAACATTGTATACGTGTCTATGGTATCTCAAGATTACATAATATACAATACAAGTTGATTAAGTTATGGTTGGAATAGATTTGTTACCAATTTTCACGTAGCTAAAATGAGAAAAATTATCCAATCTTGTTTTACCCATAACTTCTTCATTTTAAATCCGTTTTGAGTGAATCAAATTGCTATGGTTTCATATTGAACTCTATTTTATGAATCTAAACAGAAAAAGTATAGGTTTATAGTCGGAAAAATAAGTTACAAGTCGTTTTTGTAAAGGTAGCCATTTCAGTCGAAAGAACGACGTCTAGATGACCATTTTAGAAAACATACTTCCACTTTGAGTTTAACCATAATTTTTGGATATAGTTTCATGTTCATAATAAAAATCATTTTCTCAGAATAACAACTTTTAAATCAAAGTTTATCATAGTTTTTAATTAACTAACCCAAAACAGCCCGCGGTGTTACTACGGCGGCGTAAATCCGGTTTTACGGTGTTTTTCGTGTCTCCAGGTTTTAAATCGTTAAGTTAGCATATCATATAGATATAGAACATGTGTTTAGTTGATTTTAAAAGTCAAGTTAGAAGGATTAACTTTTGTTTGCGAACAAGTTTAGAATTAACTAAACTATGTTCTAGTGATTACAAGTTTAAACCTTCGAATAAGATAGCTTTATATGTATGAATCGAATGATGTTATGAACATCATTACTACCTTAAGTTCCTTAGATAAACCTACTGGAAAATAGAAAAATGGATCTAGCTTCAACGGATCCTTGGATGGCTCGAAGTTCTTGAAGCAGAATCATGACACGAAAACAAGTTCAAGTAAGATCATCACTTGAAATAAGATAGTTATAGTTATAGAAATTGAACCAAAGTTTGAATATGATTATTACCTTGTATTAGAATGATAACCTACTGTAAGAAGCAAAGATTTCTTGAGGTTGGATGATCACCTTACAAGATTGGAAGTGAGCTAGCAAACTTGAAAGTATTCTTGATTTTATGTAACTAGAACTTGTAGAATATATGAAGAACACTTAGAACTTGAAGATAGAACTTGAGAGAGATCAATTAGATGAAGAAAATTGAAGAATGAAAGTGTTTGTAGGTGTTTTTGGTCGTTGGTGTATGGATTAGATATAAAGGATATGTAATTTTGTTTTCATGTAAATAAGTCATGAATGATTACTCATATTTTTGTAATTTTATGAGATATTTCATGCTAGTTTCCAAATGATGGTTCCCACATGTGTTAGGTGACTCACATGGGCTGCTAAGAGCTGATCATTGGAGTGTATATACCAATAGTACATACATCTAAAAGTTGTGTATTGTACGAGTATGAATACGGGTGCATACGAGTAGAATTGTTGATGAAACTGAACGAGGATGTAATTGTAAGCATTTTTGTTAAGTAGAAGTATTTTGATAAGTGTATTGAAGTCTTTCAAAATTGTATAAATACATATTAAAACACTACATGTATATACATTTTAACTGAGTCGTTAAGTCATCGTTAGTCGTTACATGTAAGTGTTGTTTTGAAACCTTTAGGTTAACGATCTTGTTAAATGTTGTTAACCCAATGTTTATAATGTCAAATGAGATTTTAAATTATTATATTATCATGATATTATCATGTATGAATATCTCTTAATATGATATATATACATTAAATGTCTTTACAACGATAATCGTTACATATATGTCTCGTTTAAAAATCATTAAGTTAGTAGTCTTGTTTTTACATATGTAGTTCATTGTTAATATACTTAATGATATGTTTACTTATCATAATATCATGTTAACTATATATATATCCATATATATGTCATCATATAGTTTTTACAAGTTTTAACGTTCGTGAATCACCGGTCAACTTGGGTGGTCAATTGTCTATATGAAACATATTTCAATTAATCAAGTCTTAATAAGTTTGATTGCTTAACATGTTGGAAACATTTAATCATGTAAATATCAATCTCAATTAATATTTATAAACATGGAAAAGTTCGGGTCACTACAGTGAATACGAAGTTCCCTGGAGTGGGAGGCCTTTTGCTGAGAAGGATTATTCTACAACTACAAAGAGCTTATAAGCGAAATGACAAGGTACATATAACATATCTGTAACAGTGTAACATATCCATTTTGTAATCGACATATATTATGGAACTTGGTCGTGATTAGTTTATTACTGTGTGTTTTACAGCATCAATTGCTAGCTGCTGTAAAGTTTATCGCCCATTTGGTGAACCAGCAGGTAGTTTATGAGTTAATTGCTCTTGAAATACTGACAACTCTTTTAGAGAATCTAACTGATGATAGTGTGGAAGTTGCGGTTGGTTTTGTGACCGAATGTGGCTCGATACTTCAAGATCTGTCTCCCAAAGGCTTGCATGGTGAGTAAAACTTATTGAATTCTACTTTTCAGTTGACTATAATTTTGTTTTAGATGTGATTAACATCTATTAAGGACTGTATGACGTTAATGTAGTGACGTATGTAGTGAAACAGGCACAGTTAACAATTTAGTGTATTGAAATATGCATTTTAAATGTGTTGGGGGGGTTTTGTTTCTAAAATGTTGCCTATTCCTTTTGCATTAAAGCTCTGGCTTCACTTTTATGACTATTTAGCTTTATAAATTCTTATAAAGTATCATGCTTTCTATCGTTTAATATCATTCTCCAATCGATGTTATCTGAAGATTCTTGCCCTAACCTTATTCAGGTATCTTTGAGCGTTTTCGTGGGATTCTTCACGATGGAGAAATCGACAAAAGGGTGCAGTTTTTGATTGAAGGTCTCTTTGCGCTAAGAAAGGCCAAGTTCCAGGTTAAAATCTTATTATTGTGTAGTCATGTTACCTAATATTTGAACTTCTATTTTTATTAATTTACAGTATTTATTTATTTTGCTTATTACTGTCTTTATTATACATGGATATCCGGCTGTTCATCCGGATTTGGATCTCGTTAAGCCAGAAGACCAGTTAACCCACGAAGTTTCTCTTCTTGATAAGTTCGATCCAGAGATTACCCTAGGTATATAAAAATTCCTATAATGCTTTAAATAGTTTGTTCTTTAATACGTGAGTATAACTATTGTTAATTTGTATCTCAGATATTTTCAAGTTGGATTCCAATTTCATTAAGAACGAAAAACGCTATGAAGATGTGAAGAAAACCATTCTCGGTGATGAATCTTCAGAAGATGAAGAAAAGGGTAGTGACGATTCCGATGATGTGGACGATGAGTCATCGCAAGAAGAAGGAGATGATGAGGAGAAAATGAGGATTCGAGATGAAACGGAAACAAATATAGTTAATCTCAGGCGGACCATATACCTGACGATTATGAATAGTCTGGATTTTGAAGAAGCGGACCATAAACTTGCAATCTTGGAAGTATTCTTGATTTTATGAAACTAGAACTTTTGGAATTTATGAAGAACACTTAGAACTTGAAGATAGAACTTGAGAGAGATCAATTAGATGAAGAAAATTGAAGAATGAAAGTGTTTGTAGGTGTTTTTAGTCGTTGGTGTATGGATTAGATATAAAGGATATGTAATTTTGTTTTCATGTAAATAAGTCATGAATGATTACTCATATTTTTGTAATTTTATGAGATATTTCATGCTAGTTGCCAAATGATGGTTCCCACATGTATTAGGTGACTCACATGGGCTGCTAAGAGCTGATCATTGGAGTGTATATACCAATAGTACATACATCTAAAAGCTGTGTATTGTACGAGTACGAATACGGGTGCATACGAGTATAATTGTTGATGAAACTGAACGAGGATGTAATTGTAAGCAATTTTTGTTAAGTAGAAGTATTTTGATAAGTGTCTTGAAGTCTTTCAAAAGTGTATGAATACATATTAAAACACTACATGTATATACATTTTAATTGAGTCGTTAAGTCATCGTTAGTCGTTACATGTAAATGTTGTTTTGAAACCTTTAGGTTAACGATCTTGTTGAATGTTGTTAATCCAATGTTTATAATATCAAATGAGATTTTAAATTATTATATTATCATGATATTATGATGTACAAATATCTCTTAATATGATATATATACATTAAATGTCGTTACAACGATAATCGTTACATATATGTCTCGTTTCAAAATCATTAAGTTAGTAGTCTTGTTTTTACATATGTAGTTCATTGTTAATATACTTAATGATATGTTTACTTATCATAATACCATGTTAACTATATATATATATCCATATATATGTCATCATATAGTTTTTACAAGTTTTAACGTTCGTGAATCACCGGTCAACTTGGGTGGTCAATTGTCTATATGAAACCTATTTCAATTAATCAAGTCTTAACAAGTTTGATTGCTTAACATGTTGGAAACACTTAATCATGTAAATAACAATTTCATTTAATATATATATAAACATGGAAAAGTTCGGGTCACTACAGTACCTACCTGTTAAATAAATTTCGTCCCGAAATTTTAAGCAGTTGGAGGTGTTGACGTATCTTCTGGAAATAAATGCGGGTATTTCTTCTTCATCTGATCTTCTCGTTCCCAGGTGAACTCGAGTCCTCTACGAGCATTCCATCGAACCTTAACAATTAGTATCTTGTTTTGTTTAAGTCTCTTAACCTCACGATCCATTATTTCAACGGTTTCTTCAATGAATTGAAGTTTTTCATTGATTTGTATTTCGTCCAACGGAATAGTGAGATCTTCTTTAGCAAAACATTTCATCAAATTCGAGACGTGGAAAGTGTTATGTACAGCCGCGAGTTATTGAGGTAACTCAAGTCGGTAAGCTACTGGTCTGACACGATCAATAATCTTGAATGGTCCAATATACCTTGGATTTAATTTTCCTCGTTTACCAAATCGAACAACACCTTTCCAAGGTGCAACCTTAAGCATGACCATCTCTCCAATTTTAAATTCTATATCTTTTCTTTTAATGTCGGCGTAGCTCTTTTGTCGACTTTGGGCGGTTTTCAACCGTTGTTGAATTTGGATGATCTTCTCAGTAGTTTCTTGTATTATCTCCGGACCCGTAATCTGTTTATCCCCCACTTCACTCCAACAAATCGGAGACCTGCACTTTCTACCATAAAGTGCTTCAAACGGCGCCATCTCAATGCTTGAATGGTAGCTGTTGTTGTAGGAAAATTCTGCTAACAGTAGATGTCGATCCCAACTGTTTCCGAAATCAATAACACATGCTCGTAGCATGTCTTCAAGCGTTTGTATCGTCCTTTCGCTCTGGCCATCAGTTTGTGGATGATAGGCAGTACTCATGTCTAGACGAGTTCCTAATGCTTGCTGTAATGTCTGCCAGAATCTTGAAATAAATCTGCCATCCTTATCAGAGATAATAGAGATTGGTATTCCATGTCTGGAGATGACTTCCTTCAAATACAGTCGTGCTAACTTCTCCATCTTGTCATCTTCTCTTATTGGCAGGAAGTGCGCTGATTTGGTGAGACAATCAACTATTACCCAAATAGTATCAAAACCACTTGCAGTCCTTGGAAATTTAGTGATGAAATCCATGGTAATGTTTTCCCATTTCCATTCCGGGATTTCGGGTTGTTGAAGTAGACCTGATGGTTTCTGATGCTCAGCTTTGACCTTAGAACACGTCGAATATTCTCCTAAGTATTTAGCAACATCGGCTTTCATACCCGGCCACCAAAAATGTTTCTTGAGATCCTTGTACATCTTCCCCGTTCCAGGATGTATTGAGTATCTGGTTTTATGAGCTTCTCTAAGTACCATTTCTCTCATATCTCCAAATTTTGGTACCCAAATCCTTTCAGCCCTATACCGGGTTCCGTCTTTCCGAATATTAAGATGCTTCTCCGATCCTTTGGGTATTTCATCCTTTAAATTTCCCTCTTTTAAAACTCCTTGTTGCGCCTCCTTTATTTGAGTAGTAAGGTTATTGTGAATCATTATATTCATAGATTTTACTCGAATGGTTCTCTGTCCTTCCTGCTCAAGGCGTCGGCTACCACATTTGCCTTCCCCGGGTGGTAACGAATCTCAAAGTTGTAATCATTCAACAATTCAATCCACCTACGCTGCCTCATATTCAGTTGTTTCTGATTAAATATGTGCTGAAGACTTTTGTGGTCGGTATATATAATACTTTTGACCCCATATAAGTAGTGCTTCCAAGTCTTTAATGCAAAAACAACCGCGCCTAATTCCAAATCATGCGTCGTATAATTTTGTTCGTGAATCTTCAATTGTCTAGACGCATAAGCAATCACCTTCGTTCGTTGCATTAATACACAACCGAGACCTTGCTTTGATGCATCACAATAAATCACAAAATCATCATTCCCTTCAGGCAATGACAATATAGGTGCCGTAGTTAGCTTTTTCTTCAATAACTGAAACGCTTTCTCTTGTTCATCCTTCCATTCAAATTTCTTCCCTTTATGCGTTAATGCAGTCAAGGGTTTTGCTATTATGGAAAAGTCTTGGATGAACCTTCTGTAGTAACCAGCTAGTCCTAAAAACTGGCGTATGTGTTTCGGAGTTTTCGGGGTTTCCCACTTTTCAACAGTTTCTATCTTTGCCGGATCTACCTTAATACCTTTTTTGTTCACTATGTGACCGAGGAATTGAACTTCTTCCAACTAAAATGCACACTTTGAAAATTTAGCGTACAATTCTTCCTTCCTCAATACTTCTAACACCTTTCTCAAATGTTCACCGTGTTCTTGGTCATTCTTTGAGTAAATAAGTATGTCATCAATGAAAACAATGACAAACTTGTCAAGGTATGGTCCACACACTCGGTTCATAAGGTCCATGAACACAGCTGGTGCATTAGTTAAACCAAACGGCATGACCATAAACTCGTAATGACCGTAACGTGTTCTGAAAGCAGTCTTTGGAATATCATCTTCTTTCACCCGCATTTGATGATACCCGGAACGTAAGTCAATCTTTGAATAAACAGACGAGCCTTGTAGTTGATCAAATAAGTCGTCGATTCTCGGTAGTGGGTAGCGGTTCTTGATGGTAAGTTTGTTCAACTCTCGGTAGTCGATACACAACCTGAATGTACCATCTTTCTTCTTGACAAACAAAACAGGAGCTCCCCACGGCGATGTGCTTGGTCGAATGAAACCACGCTCTAAAAGTTCTTGTAATTGGCTTTGCAGTTCTTTCATCTCGCTGGGTGCGAGTCTGTAAGGAGCACGAGCTATTGGTGCAGCTCCTGATACAAGATATATTTGAAATTCAACAGATCGATGTGGGGGTAATCCCGGTAATTCTTTCGGAAATACATCGGGAAATTCTTTTGCGACGGGAACTGATAATGCTAAAAACGAACATATATTTCATAGCATTATTCCTCAAGAAAGACAATCTTTTAGTTGCAATTGTTCTATTTACAAGTGATATTCGTTTAAATAATAAAAGGTGAAGACAAAAGATAGATTCGACGAATTGAAGACGCAAACGACCAAAAAGCTCAAAAGTACAAAATACAATCAATGAGGTTCCAATTATTGATAAGAAACGTCTCAAAATTACAAGAGTACAAGATTCAAAACGCAAAGTACAAGATATTAAATTATTCGCAAGGACGTTCGAAAATCCGGAACCGGGACCAGAGTCAACTCTCAACGCTCGACGCAACGGACTAAAAATTACAAGTCAACTATGCACATAAATATAATATAATATTTAAATAATTACTAAAATTATTTATATATTATATTTATTTATATAATCGTCGGCAAACAAAGAGCCAAAGTTGAGTGAGCTGTAAAATGGAACTCCGCGACTTGCGGAGTTCGAAGACCAAACGGGCCGTGACTCGCGGAGCCCCCAATTTTGAAACAGCCTATAAAAGCAACGCAGTTCGACGAGTAAAAAGATCCAAAAAAAATCTCTCTTTCTCTATATGTAAACGTAATATATATATATATATATATATATATATATATATATATATATATATATATATATATATATATATATATTAATTTTAATTATAATTATAATTTTAATTCTAATAATAAGGGTATATTAGCGAATGTTGTAAGGGTGTAAGTCGAAATTCTGTCCGTGTAACGCTACGCTATTTCTAATCATTGTAAGTTATGTTCAACCTTTTTACATTAATGTCTCGTAGCTAAGTTATTATTATGCTTATTTAAAACGAAGTAATCATGATGTTGGGCTAATTACTAAAATTGGGTAATTGGGCTTTGTACCATAATTGGGGTTTGGAAAAAAGAACGACACTTGTGGAAATTAGACTATGGGCTATTAATGGGCTTTATATTTGTTTAACTAAATGATAGTTTGTTAATTTTAATATAAAGATTTACAATTGGACGTCCCTATAAATAACCATATACACTCGATCAGACACGATGGGCGGGGTATTTATATGTACGAATAATCGTTCATTTAACCGGACACGGGAATGGATTAATAGTCACTAGAATTATTAAAACAGGGGCAAAATTATGTACAACGACACTTGGCATAATTGATAACAAAGTATTAAAACCTTGAGTTACACGCAGTCAATAACCTGGTGTAATTATTAAACAAAGTATTAAAACCTTGTTACAGTTTAAGTCCCCAATTAGTTGGAATATATAAATTCGGGTATAAGGATAATTTGACGAGGATACTCGCACTTTATATTTATGACTGATGGACTGTTATGGACAAAAACCAGACGGACATATTAAATAATCCAGGACAAAGAACAATTAACCCATGGGCATAAAACTAAAATCAAAACGTCAAACATCATGATTACGGAAGTTTAAATAAGCATAATTATTTTATTTCATATTTAATTTCCTTTATTTTATATTTAATTACACTTCTAATTATCGCACTTTTATTTATTGTTATTGTATTTAATTGTACTTTTAATTATCGTACTTTTTAATTATCGCAAGTTTATTTTATCGCACTTTTATTTATCGCAATTTCATTATCATTATTTACTTTACGCTTTAAATTAAGTCTTTTATTTATTTCATATTTTACATTTGGTTTTAACTGCGACTAAGTTTTAAAATCGACAAACCGGTCATTAAACGGTAAAAACCCCCCCTTTATAATAATAATATTACTTATATATATATTTATATTTTTATAAATTTAAACTAATATAGCGTTAAGCTTTAATTAAAGATTCCCTGTGGAACGAACCGGACTTACTAAAAACTACACTACTGTACGATTAGGTACACTGCCTATAAGTGTTGTAGCAAGGTTTAAGTATATCCATTCTATAAATAAATAAATATCTTGTGTAAAATTGTATCATATTTAATAGTATTTCGTGCTAAAATTTAATAGTATTTTATACCCCTTAGCTTTAACCATCAAGTATTTTTGGCGCCGCTGCCGGGGAACAATCTAGCTTAAAATCCGGAAGTGCAACGCTAATTATAAAAAAAAGGATTTTTATTTTTAGTTTACTTTTATAAAAATACGTTTTTGTAAAAATACGTTTTAAATATTCGAAAACATAGAAAAGAAAAACAAAAATATAAATATTTTTAAGAGTTTATTAAATATTTAAGTTTTATAAAGTTTCTTTATTTTTATTTTATAAAAATATAAGTTTTATTTAAATATTTTGTGTTTATTTAGAACATAAAATTAAAAACCGAAAAAAAAAAAATATAAATCTAGTTTTAAGATTTTTTTTATAAAGTATTTCTATTTTTATTTTAGTTTTTAAAACATAAGTTTTTATTTAGTTTTTATAAATATTTTATTTAAATATTTAAACAGAAAAAAAAAAAAAAGTAAAACGTCGAATTTAAATCAGCCTGTCAACTGAAATTCCAAACCCCGCGACTTGCGGCGTTTGTAGCCACGAGGCACCGCGACTCGCGGAGCCGTCTGACACGGGCCACACAGAAGCCCTAATTCGCATTAATTACGGATAATTATTAATTATAATTAATTTTAAACCCTTAATAGGTTTAGATTTTAATATTATTTAGTTTTACTTTTTATTTAATTTGTATTTTAGTTTATTTAGATTATTTAAATTACAAAATTAATAGTTTTATAAAATAAATAATATAAAAATAATATTTTTTATAAAAATTGTACTTTTTACAACTTTTAGTATATTTTTATATTTTGTCCCTTTTTAATTGTTTTAGCGTAATTTTTGTATTTTTCGCTCGTTTTTAGTTTTAAACTTAGTTTTTGCCATAGTTATTTTTACTTTTAGATTTTTAGGCTTTGCCGTAAAATCCCTTAAGTGCTTTTTCTTTAGACTAAGATTTAGGTGCTTTAGAATTTTGCGACGCCTTTTTAAGTTTTAGTACCTTTTTAAGTTATTGCCATTTGGGATATAGTTTTACTTGTAAGCTTTAATATTTTTCGACGCCTTTTACCTATGTATCAATTATCATTCCAATTAGTAATCTCAATTTGCGATTATAATTTTAAGTTAGTGATAGCAATAAGGTTGGGTTAGTCGAGTGTTTTTAAGTTTTATAAGTCACCTCTTTTTTTCTTTCTTATTTTTCGACGCCTTTTATTTTTCAACCCTTCTCTTTTTCGATCTTTTTCGACGCGCTCTTTTTCTTTCTTATTTCTCGCTATTCTAGTTTTAGGACATAGATTTTTATTCTACTTCTTATCTAAATTTCTTAAAATTACGAAAATTTATTTTAAGTGGTTAAATTGATAGACATCAAAATTTTCTGATTCGTAGTAATAGTTGGATTTGTACGTGGACCGGGTTATTGAAGCCAAACAGTCCTCAATTATATTGAGACCAAACGAATCCTGCCCCTCTGTTGCATCTTTTGGCTATTCAAAACGTGGGCAAAATCAGAAAAGTCTATTAATTGGATAACTTATATAATTTTTCTTTCCTTTTAAAAACTAATAGGATATTCAGTGAATGCACCGAGCAAGACGTTCACCACCTTTTGTACGTTCACCACCTGTAACTCGATCAAGACATCTAGCTAATATTGTCGCCGTTGATAATCCATTTTTTGAAACCGACCTCACAATTGAGAATCCGGAGAATAATCAGGGACGATTCATAGATCCTGAACCATTAATTTTTCCTCCGGAACCACCAATCATTCAAACAGAGATTGTTGAGGAACGAACCATTAAATTAGAATCCTCCAGTGATTCAGATTCAACAAATTCAATTATGGAGAATCTGGAATCTTTAAGTATGGAAGACCGAATGAGAGCTAAACGCACTGGCCAAGGTCACGCAATTACTCATCCAGACATTAATGCGCCAGATTATGAAATCAAAGGAAAAATTCTACACATGGTGACTAATCAATGCCAATTTAGTGGTGCGCCGAAGGAAGATCCAAATGAACATCTACGTACCTTTAATAGGATCTGCACACTATTTAAAATAAGAGAAGTGGAAGATGAACAGATATATCTCATGTTATTTCCCTGGACTTTAAAGGGAGAAGCCAAAGATTGGTTGGAATCGTTACCTGAAGGGGCGATCGATACATGGGACGTTTTAGTTGAAAAATTTCTTAAACAATTCTTTCCGGCATCTAAAGCCGTAAGACTTCAAGCAGAAATTGTTACGTTCACACAGAAACTGAATGAAACTCTATATGAGGCGTGGACAAGATTTGTAAAATTATTGAGAGCATGTCCGCAACATGGTTTAGACACCTGTCAAATAGTGCAAATATTCTATCAAGGATGCGACATCACTACAAGGAAAGACATAGATATAGCAGCTGGTGGTTCTATTATGAAGAAAACCGAAACTGATGCTTACAAAATTATTGATAACACTGCTTCCCACTCACATGAGTGGCACCAAGAAAAAGATATCGTTAGATCATCCAAAGTAGCTAGAGCCGATTCTAGCCATGACTTAGATTCCATTTCCGCAAAGATAGATGCTGTCGAGAGACGAATGGAAAAGATGACTAAGGATATTCACTCAATACGAATTAGTTGTGAGCAGTGTAGACGACCACATTTGACAAAAGATTGTCTCAGTATTGAATTAACAATGGAACAAAGAGAGAATGTTTCATATATAAACCAAAGGCCTGGAAATAATTATCAGAATAATTATCAACAGCCAAGACCGATTTACAATCAAAATCAGAATTATAACCGAAATATTCCATACAACAACCAACAAGGTCCTAGCAATCAATAAGTATCCAATAATACTTACAACCAGCAAAGACCTAATTTTCAAAACAAACCACAACCCGATGATAAAAAGCCGAATTTAGAAGATATGATGACGAAGCTAGTTGAAACTCAAACGCAGTTTTTCACATCTCAGAAACAAACTAATGAACAAAATGCTCAAGCATTTAGAAATCAACAAGCTTCTATTCAAAACTTAGAACAAGAAGTAAGTAACCTAGCAAGGTTAATAGGTGAAAGAAAACCGGGAAGTTTACCTAGTGATACAAATGCAAATCCCCGAAATGAAACAGCTAAAGCCATTACCACAAGAAGTGGTACAACACTTAAACCACCTGAAATACCTGTAACTTCTGATGAAGCTATTCCTACTCCACAAGAACCACAACCTGATCAAGATAAGGAAAAAGAACTGGTAGTTGAAAAGGTTAATGAAGATAACACAGTTAAGGCTAAACCTTATGTTAAACCATACCAACCACCACTTCCTTGCCCAAGTAAAATGAAGAAAGAGAAACTTGAAGCCGAGCAATCCAAATTCTTGGATATGTTTAAACAGATAAATGTAAATCTTCCTTTCATTGATGTGATTTCAGGAATGCCTAGATATGCTAAATTCTTGAAAGATCTAATCTCAAATAGAAAGAAAATGGAAGAACTCTCGGCTGTTACTATGAATGCTAATTGTTCAGCAGTGCTGTTGAATAAGATACCAGAAAAACTATCTGATCCAGGAAGTTTCACAATTCCATGTTTTCTGGGTAGTCTTAGTTCAATAGAAGCATTGGCAGACTTAGGTGCTAGTATAAATTTAATGCCGTATTCACTATACGCTAAACTAGACCTTGGAGAATTGAAACCAACAAGAATAAGCATACAACTAGTCGATCGATCAATAAAATATCCTAGAGGGATAATGGAGAACATGCTAGTTAAAGTTGGTACTTTAGTATTTCCAGTAGATTTTGTTGTTCTGGACATGGAAGAAGATTCTCAAGTTCCTCTCATATTAGGAAGACCATTCTTAAACACGGCTAAAGCAATGATAGACTTGTTTGGTAAGAAATTGACCCTAAGTATAGAGGACGAGAGTGTTACCTTTTCAGTTGATAGAGCAATGCAACAACCGCAATCTGCAGATGATACATGTTATTATATTCAAACTATAGATTCACATGCAGAATTGTTGGAAGAATTTCCAGAATTACAAGGAACAGGATAATGTTCTTTAGGAGAAGGAACTGAACCAATTGATGAAGCTGAAATGTTAGCTACACTAATAGCTAATGGATATGAACCAACAACAGAAGAAATTCAAATGCTAAAAGAAGAAGACAGATATCGATATAAATCATCGATAGAAGAACCACCGACATTAGAGTTAAAGCCACTTCCAAACCATTTGGAATACGCTTATTTACATGGTGAATCTGAATTACCTGTAATAATATCGTCTTCTCTTACTGAAAATGAGAAATCACAACTCATTTCTGTGTTGAAAGCTCATAAACCAGCCATTGCATGGAAGATTCATGATATAAAAGGAATAAGTCCTTCATATTGCACACATAAAATCCTTATGGAAGAAGGTCATAAAACGTATGTGCAACGCCAACGAAGACTAAATCCGAATATGCAAGATGTAGTAAAAAAAGAAATTATTAAACTACTAGACGCAGGTTTAATTTATCCAATTTCTGATAGTCCATGGGTAAGCCCAGTTCAATGCGTGCCTAAGAAGGGTGGCATGACTGTCATTACAAATGAGAAAAATGAGCTTATTCCTACTAGGACTGTAACAGGATGGCGTGTTTGTATTGATTATAGGAAATTAAATGACGCCACCAGAAAAGATCACTTTCCCTTACCTTTCATTGATCAAATGTTGGAAAGATTAGCCGGAAATAGTTACTATTGCTTTCTTGATGGATTTTCCGGATATTTTCAAATTCCAATAGCACCCGAAGACCAAGAGAAAACCACATTCACATGCCCTTATGGTACTTTTGCTTACAAACGCATGCCATTTGGACTTTGCAACGCCCCTGCAACCTTTCAAAGGTGTATGATGGCGATTTTTCACGACATGATAGAAGAATGCATGGAAGTTTTCATGGATGACTTTTCAGTCTTCGGTGATACATTTGAATCATGTCTAGCTAATCTGGAACGAATGCTTATTAGATGCGAACAATCAAATATAGTACTTAATTGGGAGAAATGCCATTTTATGGTTAAAGAAGGCATCGTTCTTGGTCATAAAATTTCAAAAGAAGGAATTGAAGTGGATAGAGCTAAAGTAGATGTAATTGCTAAACTTCCACATCCCACCAATGTTAGAGGAGTTAGGAGTTTTCTAGGGCATGCCGGTTTTTACCGACGTTTCATAAAAGATTTTTCTAAAATTGCCACTCCTATGAATAAACTCCTAGAAAATGATGCTCCATTCATCTTTTCAAATGAATGCATCAAATATTTTAATATTCTTAAAGAGAAACTTACTAATGCACCGATCATGATAACACCAAATTGGAATCTACCGTTTGAACTTATGTGCGATGCAAGTGATTTTGCAATGGGAGCCGTTTTAGGACAAAGGATTGAAAAACGATTTCAACCTATATATTATGCTAGTAAGACGTTACAAGGAGCACAAACAAATTACACAACTACTAAAAAAGAACTCCTTGCTATTGTCTTTGCTTTTGACAAATTTCATTCATATCTCGTTCTAGCAAAAACGGTGGTCTATACTGACCATTCTGCTCTTAGATACCTATTTTCAAAACAAGATGCCAAACCAAGATTAATCCGTTGGATCTTACTCTTACAAGAGTTCGATATTGAAATCCGAGATAAAAGAGGAGCAGAAAATCTCGCCGCTGATCATCTTCCTCGTCTTGAAAATCCCGAATTAAAAGTTCTAAATGAATCGGCCATACAAGACAACTTTCCTGATGAATATCTATTGAAGATAGATTATAATGAAATTCCATGGTTTGTAGACTATGCAAACTACTTAGTATGTAGATACCTTGAAAAAGGATTGTCGTACCAAAAACGAAAGAAATTCTTCAGTGATATAAAACACTATTTCTGGGAAGATCCACATTTGTTTAAAAGTTGTCCAGATGGAATAATACGCCGATGTGTATCCGGAGATGAAGCTAGTAAAATTTTAAACTATTGTCACACAGGACCAACAGGAGGGCATTATGGGCCTCAACTAACAGCAAGAAAAGTTTATGATGTTGGATTCTATTGGCCTACAATTTACAAAGACGCACACCTTCTTTGCAAATCCTGTGATGCTTGTCAAAGGGCCGAAAAAATAAGTCAACGTGATGAAATGCCACAAAATGTCATTCAAGTATGTGAAGTATTTGACATTTGGGGTATTGACTTTATGGGTCCATTTCCAAAATCTCATAATAATCTCTATATTCTCGTAGCCATTGATTATGTATCTAAATGGGCGGAAGCACAAGCTCTCCCAACTAACGATGCACGAGTTGTAGTCAACTTTTTAAAACGTCTTTTTGCAAGGTTTGGAACACCGAAAGCATTAATAAGTGATCGGGGAACTCATTTCTGTTACAATCAACTTGAGAAAGTTCTCAAAAGATATGGAGTAACTCATAAAATCTCCACCGCATATCATCCACAAACAAGTGGACAAGTTGAAAATACCAACCGAGCTTTAAAACGTATTCTAGAGAAAACCGTAGGATCAAATCCGAAGGAATGGTCCATTAAATTGGAGGATGCACTCTGGGCTTTTAGAACAGCCTACAAAACTCCAATTGGAACCACACCTTTTAGACTTGTTTATGGAAAAGCATGTCATCTTCCAGTAGAAATTGAACACAACGCATTTTGGGCTTTGAAGACATGTAATCTTGGTTTACATGAAGCTGGACGTCTACGGTTAAGTCAACTAAACGAATTAGAAGAATTAAGACATGAAGCATACGAAAATTCATTAATCTAAAAGGAAAGAACGAAGAAATGGCATGATAAAAGAATCAGAAGTTCAAAAGAATTTAAAGAAGGAGACAGAGTTCTTCTTTTCAATTCACGATTCAAGCTATTTCCTGGAAAATTGAAATCAAGATGGTCTGGACCATTCATAGTCAAACGAGTTTTCCCATACGGAACGATAGAATTAATAAATTCAAATGGGATTGAATTTAAGGTTAATGGTCACAGAGTTAAACATTACATAGATAGTCCAATGGAAGTTGATAATGAAGTTAATCACAATTTCGATACCACAGCTAACTAAGTGTGGGGAGAATCAAGTCTTTTAAAGGATAATATGTATTTCTGTTAGAGTTAGATTTTCTATTTTCATGTAGTTCTCGAAAATGGAACCCGAATGGTCTTTCCCTAGCAGACCCTAAAGAACTAGTCTTCTCTTCCCATTCTGAATTTTTATTTTTTTAGGTTTTTACGAAATGAAGACTGCCTGTGAACTAAACCATGGTCTAATGCTACACGCTTTGATCACTAAATGTAATAATGACACACTTCCGAGTGAAATAGTATCAGTAATCAGAGAAAGATTGGACGGAGTAAGAAAAGAATCCAGATGCGAAGGTAATAAGTTACAATTTGGTAAAGGAAAATCAAAATCCGTAGCAAAAAGAAGAGCACGACACCTTGAAAGATGTCACAAATGCGGAAAATGGTCACATGGAGGTAAATGTTCAAATAATCAAACCTATTCAAACACCGAATTTGTTACTTTATGCAGAGACGGACCGTTCATATGTTTAGAAGAAAAAACACTGAATGCTCGAGGTTATGCCTTTGTAGCTATGGAAAACCAATTAAACCGACTATCTTATGAGTGGGATAGATCATATCACTAAGAATACTATCTCACAGGTAAGTCTGTACAGTTTTTATTTATTTTATTTTTTTTTCATTTTTTAACCTTTTGATAATAAACGCTAATTTGTTCGCTATAAAGTATTAAATTGGTATTGAATAAAATTAGGTTTGGCGACATAAATTATTGATATTATTCAAAAATTTATTACATCGCTGCGAAATTTAACGTTTATTCTTAAGGTATAAATATTTTTAATCAATCAACCCAAAATATTTCAAAAATTCGTCATGAGTTAAATTAGGTCATGGAACCGAAATTACTTTACCGAAAAGAGGGGCGCATATTTTTGATAATATTTGATTGATTAAAGTGGGATAAAAGCCAAAAAGATTTTTAATTTTATTTTTACCATGTTTTTAAAATTAATATAAAAATCTAAAATTGATATTGTAAACTTTGTAAAATCAATATATTTAAGTTTGTCAATATTTGAAAAATTAATATTTTTAATATAAGTTTGTATGTAAAAAAAACAAAATTTAAATTAAGTTTGGTGTGAATTTTATTTTTATGCATTTTAAATTTTAAGTTTGGTGTGAATTTTATTTTTATGCATTTTAAATTTTAAGTTTGGTGTGAATTTTTAATATTAATTTTGAATTTTATGCATTTTTTTTAAATTTAAGTTGTGTGAATTTAAAAACAGAAAAATTACTTTATTTCGCTAAGTTAAAAATTTGATTTTTAAAATTCGTCGTAAGTTGAAGACTAGGTATTTGAACCGAAATTGCTTTACCCGAGGGAGGGACGAGAACTTTTATTATCATTATTTTTAATCTTATTGAATTAAAGTATGCCAAAAATATTAAAAAAAACCCAAAAATCTTAGCCTTTAAAACAATCGCTACAAAAAGACAAATTTTAAAATTTTGTCGAAGGACGGACTAGGACATCGATCCGAAACGACCTCATTCTAAAACAAAGGAAAACAAAATTTTAAATTTATTTTATATTTGTTTTATAAGTTAATGTTTATTATTAAAAAAAACAAATAAACACCGCGACTCGCGGATTTTGCATTGGCCAAATGCCGCGACTCGCGGAGAGACCAAATTACAGGAAAAAAATAAAAACGTAAAGAACTGATCAGTCCACCCCTAACCACACTCCAAACTGCAAAAAACACCCGAAAAACACACACGAAATTCGCAATTTTTGGCCATTTTTCATCAAATCTTTTACTAAAATCATGTTGAGAAGGATGCTATCAAGGAATTACTAAAGGAAAACGGTAAATTTCTACACCTAAACACCATTTAATCCGAAAATTAGTGTTCTTGAGCAATTTTTTCTCCAATTCGATTTTAATGCTTTTTAGTGTAATTATGCTTAAATTGCTTGTGTATTCTGCTTGTGTAACCTAGATTGATGCTATTTAACATGATTAGAAGCCTTAAACTTCAAATTTTGAGTAATCTAGGGTTTGTGTTCTTGAGCAAATTTGGGGCTTTTTGATATTAACAGGTTATGGCCGATTTTTGTCATGAATTATTGCTAAATTAAGTAGTGTAATATGTTTAGGTAGTTAAATGATCCAAACCTTGAGCCTAAACATGATTTTGAGAATTAAAGTGGACTTTTTCAAGTCTAAAATTCATGAACTTGATTTTTGAGAGATAATGCCATTTGAAACTTGTTTAATTGCTAGTAATGATTATTTTGACATGTTATTTGAGTTGAATGCTTATGAACTTGGCGAACATTTTCGTATATGCTTATTTGAAAAAGTGTAGATTTGATAAAAATATGAAAATGAGCATAAGTTTGATATAAATTGATCATGTCATTGTAATTATTTTGATTGATGATTTTGCTGACACTAATGCATATTTGGATGCACAAAAATTGTGTTTGATGTGTTTTGCAGACTGAAAGGGGTGAATCTTCATCCCAAGCTCCCAATGCTCCTGCTGAGAATGCGGAACAACAGGAGGTGGATAACTACTACAAACAAGATATACCTCATCCAGTTATGACATTTTCTGATATGCACTTGGAAGATTTGCACCCGAACTTGAGATTTGACAGACGTTGGATAGATTATCCAAAATACCAAAGGGGCTTGCATACTCTTCATTCTAAAGCTGTTGAAGTACCTAGGGTCATAGAATGGGGACCGTTAGAAGCTGTAGAATTGGCCGAGCCAATTAGGGAATTACTTACACAGAGGTATGGTAATTCTACTTTTAACGATTGGGTACGTTTATTCAACATGCGTAGACCTGTATATAAAGTATGGTGTGAAGAATTGTTGTGTAGTATAGAAATAAATGATCGGGTAGCTAGTTTAACCGATCGATCTTTTATTAGATTTTTGTTAGGAGGTTCGATGCGCCACATGTCTTTACTAGACATGGCTCAGGCCTTACGTATATATACGCCTGAGGAGCTAGCATCTGCCGATTGTAGAGGGTTGATATTGAACGGTAGGAAGATAGACGAAAATTTTGACACGCATGGTGTATGGAGTCAAATGACTAGCCATCACCGATTCAAAGGGGGAAAGTACTCTTATTTGGATATAGATAGAGCTGAATTAAGAGTAATTCATAGGTTTTTAGCTAATTCGATTGCACAAAGAGGTAAGAATAAGGAAAAGGTAAATGAACAGGATTTGTTTTACCACATGTGTATTCGAGACCCACAAAGCGCTGTAAGTATACCTTATTGTGTGGGTTATTATTTATCAGCTATGGTTAGGGGGATGAGACCGCATAGCATAATAGGAGGTGGTATATTTATTACTTTGATTGCTGAGTATCTCGATGTGGATATAAGTCGGGGGGATTATTAATCGAAGAACCAGAACCCCACGATACAATTGGTTTAAATTTATACCATGGTGCTAAAGTTTTGAAGAGGCGAAATAACGCCGCAGTACGTTATAATGGTAGACATCCACAGGTTGAGAGAAACCAACAGCCAGGTAATGTGGGAGGAGGAAATGAAATGACAGAAATGAAAAGGTTTATAGCTTCAAAAGAGTATGAAAATGCTAGACATAGAGCATTTGAAGATTGGCAAGTTCATCAAAACCAAATCATAGCTTATTGCCAACATATAGGTAGAAACTATATTCCTACTCCAACGCCCATATTTCCTCCCTGGTCTATAGAGATGCAACCACCGTATCCTACGTATAACCCATCCGAAGCATTCTATAACACATACGGTTATGCATGGAACCCCTACTGGTATCAGTATCATCCCTAGTCTACTTAGTTTTATTTATTTTATTATTTGTAATACATTTAATACTTATGTTAATATTGTAATAGTTTTTATAACTTTCTAACTTTTATTATTAGATTTTAATAATTTTTGAATGTGGGGTAATATACCAAACTTCAAAAATATGTATATATGTTTGTAGTTTATCTCATGTACACAACAGGGTAAAACAACGCATTTTCAAAGACTGACATTAAGTTCAGCAAAAGCAACTAATTTTGACGACAAGATGCAAAATATATGTGAAATAACAACAAGACAGAATGAACAAATGATGTGCACAATTTATCATTCAACACAAACACAAATATGTTTGGAAACTTTGGTAAAATTTAATCATTTCTACGCTAATCACCCTCAATAATTTAAATTGTTACTGATTTCTTGTAAATGAGGGCATTGCAAGATCTTAAGTGTGGGAAGGGGTTAAATTCTTTCGGATTTTTAAAAATTTTTATCTTAAACACTTGGTTACCATTAAAAATACTAGTAAATCAGTAGTTGTATTAGAATCTAGTGCTCTCTGATAATAAAGAACAGCCCTAGTCTTATATACTGACTACCTAATTCTAGTAAAAATTTTCAAAATTTTCAACTAAATGAACTCAAAATCATGTTTATACATATTTATGAACGATAAAACTAGGTGTTAACACTGAAATTATTGTTACCTCGGAAAGGACATAAATTGAGAAACAAACCAAAATGTTAGAATTCATTTAAGAATTGAATAGAGGAGAACAAAAAGGAAAAATAAAAGCCAAGTGTGGGAAAATTCTCCAAGTTATTCAAAACATATGTCACATATTTTTATACAAATAACTGAAAATACTTTTGCTTTGGACTAAACTAAAAAGTTTTACCTGATTTACTGTAAGAAAGATGGATCTACACGATGAATCAATTCCATCATTAAAAGGAAGTAAAGTCTTCCGAAAAAGAAACGCGCTTCTTGATTTAGGTCATGAAGTTGTCGTCCAGACCAGCTGTAGGTTGACGAAAAATCTAGAAAAGTCATCACTAAAATCAGCAGGAAATCCACGGACCTCAGCATTAAACAGGGTCGCCAAGTGGTCAGACTTATCCTAACCATGAGAGGATCTGTCTTGTAAAATGGGGAGGGCGCCATGCAAATTAGCTGGATAAGACTAATGAATCAGATCCCCAGAAAGGATAATCTCCTTAAAGATCAAAAATCAGCTTTTAAGACTGATATTACTCAATCCTAGAGATTGACATTAAAGATTGAGAAATTCAAACTCATGGAATTCAATGATATCTAAACTCGAGCTTGAACGAGAAAATATTTTGATCAAATTATAAACCGATTTATTTTCTGAAAACCCATTTTCAATGCGTTCATTACCATTGAACGTAAAATCCTAGGAATTCACCTGGAATTCATTAGGTCACCTGAACCAAATCGGGTGTCAACCGTAAGAACGGCGGTTGCATAGCATGGTCGAAAACAGGACCTTGTGCCAGACTGGAAAACTATAAGGGTGAGCTTTACTATTGCTCCTACAAAGGATGGTAATTGCGTCCGACACGTTATAGACCATAATTAAAAGCATGTCAGGGGACATTGCATTAACAGTTGCTTGTTCAACGCTTTTCTTTACAACCGGACGGTAGTTTATCAAAAGGTAATATTCGGAGCAAATATACTGGACGTGTTGCTTTCCCAATACAAGGTTAGCAAGTGGGTGACACAAAACCACAAGTTTTGAGCTAAAGTTTTCAAATCTGAAACCCACCAAACCCACAAAAATAATTTGCAAACACCGGTGAAGGGTTATTCCGGAAAACTTATCTAGGGTAAAAACTAGATTTAATTTTCAAAAGATCAAATGTTTTCATAAAGATCCAATTTCTTAAAGGATCTAAATTTTTATAGTCATGTGGGACTGTAAACCACATCGTTACTACCATTGTTTATACCGCCGTAAAGAAATCACTAATGTACAAAGTGTGAAGAATAAAGAAGTGATTCTTGTATTTCAAGACTATATTGCTTGAGGACAAGCAACGCTCAAGTGTGGGAATATTTGATAGTGCTAAAAACGAACATATATTTCATAGCATTATTCCTCAAGAAAGACAAGCTTTTAGTTGCAATTGTTCTATTTACAAGTGATATTCGTTTAAATAATAAAAGGTGAAGACAAAAGATAGATTCGACGAATTGAAGACGCAAACGACCAAAAAGCTCAAAAGTACAAAATACAATCAATGAGGTTCCAATTATTGATAAGAAACATCTCAAAATTACAAGAGTACAAGATTCAAAACGCAAAGTTCAAGATTTTAAATTATTCGCAAGGACGTTCGAAAATCCGGAACCGGGACCAGAGTCAACTCTCAACGCTCGACGCAACGGACTAAAAATTACAAGTCAACTATGCACATAAATATAATATAATATTTAAATAATTACTAAAATTATTTATATATTATATTTATTTATATAATCGTCGGCAAACAAAGAGCCAAAGTTGAGTGAGCTGTAAAATGGAACTCCGCGACTTGCGGAGTTCGAAGACCAAACGGGCCGCGACTCGCGGAGCCCCCAATTTTGAAACAGCCTATAAAAGCAACGCAGTTCGACGAGTAAAAAGATCCAAAAAAATCTCTCTTTCTCTATATGTAAACGTAATATATATATATATATATATATATATATATATATATATATATATATATATATATATATATTTTAATTATAATTATAATTTTAATTTTAATTCTAATAATAAGGGCATATTAGCGAATGTTGTAAGGGTGTAAGTCGAAATTCTGTCCGTGTAACGCTACGCTATTTCTAATCATTGTAAGTTATGTTCAACCTTTTTACATTAATGTCTCGTAGCTAAGTTATTATTATGCTTATTTAAAACGAAGTAATCATGATGTTGGGCTAATTACTAAAATTGGGTAATTGGGCTTTGTACCATAATTGGGGTTTGGACAAAAGAACGACACTTGTGGAAATTAGACTATGGGCTATTAATGGGCTTTATATTTGTTTAACTAAATGATAGTTTGTTAATTTTAATATAAAGATTTACAATTGGACGTCCCTATAAATAACCATATACACTCGATCGGACACGATGGGCGGGGTATTTATATGTACGAATAATCGTTCATTTAACCGGACACGGGAATGGATTAATAGTCACTAGAATTATTAAAACAGGGGTAAAATTATGTACAAGGACACTTGGCATAATTGATAACAAAGTATTAAAACCTTGAGTTACACGCAGTCAATAACCTGGTGTAATTATTAAACAAAGTATTAAAACCTTGTTACAGTTTAAGTCCCCAATTAGTTGGAATATATAAATTCGGGTATAAGGATAATTTGATGAGGATACTCGCACTTTATATTTATGACTGATGGACTGTTATGGACAAAAACCAGACGGACATATTAAATAATCCAGGACAAAGGACAATTAACCCATGGGCATAAAACTAAAATCAACACGTCAAACATCATGATTACGGAAGTTTAAATAAGCATAATTATTTTATTTCATATTTAATTTCTTTTATTTTATATTTAATTGCACTTCTAATTATCGCACTTTTATTTATTGTTATTGTATTTAATTGCACTTTTAATTATCGTACTTTTTAATTATTGCAAGTTTATTTTATCGCACTTTTATTTATCGCAATTTCATTATCATTATTTACTTTACGCTTTAAATTAAGTCTTTTATTTATTTCATATTTTACATTTGGTTTTAACTGCGAATAAGTTTTAAAATCGACAAACCGGTCATTAAACGGTAAAAACCCCCCTTTATAATAATAATATTACTTATATATATATATATTTGTATTTTTATAAATTTAAACTAATATAGCGTTAAGCTTTAATTAAAGATTCCCTGTGGAACGAACCGGACTTACTAAAAACTACACTACTGTACGATTAGGTACACCGCCTATAAGTGTTGTAGCAAGGTTTAAGTATATCCATTCTATAAATAAATAAATATCTTGTGTAAAATTGTATCATATTTAATAGTATTTCGTGCTAAAATTTAATAGTATTTTATACCCCTTAGCTTTAACCATCAAGTATTTTTGGCGCCGCTGCCGGGGAACAATCTAGCTTAAAAGCCGGAAGCGCAACGCTAATTATAAAAAAAAAAGATTTTTATTTTTAGTTTACTTTTATAAAAATACGTTTTTGTAAAAATACGTTTTAAATATTCGAAAACATAGAAAAGAAAAACAAAAATATAAATATTTTTAAGAGTTTATTAAATATTTAAGTTTTATAAAGTTTCTTTATTTTTATTTTATAAAAATATAAGTTTTATTTAAATATTTTGTGTTTATTTAGAACATAAAATTAAAAACTGAAAAAAAAAAAAAATATATAAATCTAGTTTTAAGATTTTTATTATAAAGTATTTCTATTTTTATTTTAGTTTTTAAAACATAAGTTTTTATTTAGTTTTTATAAATATTTTATTTAAATATTTAAACAGAAAATATAAAAAAAAAGTAAAACGTCGAATTTAAATCAGCCTGTCAACTGAAATTCCAAACCCCGCGACTTGCGGCGTTTGTAGCCACGAGGCACCGCGACTCGCGGAGCCGTCTGACACGGGCCACACAGAAGCCCTAATTCGCATTAATTACGGATAATTATTAATTATAATTAATTTTAAACCCTAATTAGGTTTAGATTTTAATATTATTTAGTTTTACTTTTTATTTAATTTGTATTTTAGTTTATTTAGATTATTTAAATTACAAAATTAATAGTTTTATAAAATAAATAATATAAAAATAATATTTTTATAAAAATTGTACTTTTTACAACTTTTAGTATATTTTTATATTTTGTCCCTTTTTAATTGTTTTAGCGTAATTTTTGTATTTTTCGCTCGTTTTTAGTTTTAAACTTAGTTTTTGCCATAGTTATTTTTACTTCTAGATTTTTAGGCTTTGCCGTAAAATCCCTTAAGTGCTTTTTCTTTAGACTAAGATTTAGGTGCTTTAAAATTTTGCGACGCCTTTTTAAGTTTTAGTACCTTTTTAAGTTATTGCCATTTGAGATATAGTTTTACTTGTAAGCTTTAATATTTTTCGACGCCTTTTACCTATGTATCAATTATCATTCCAATTAGTAATCTCAATTTGCGATTATAATTTTAAGTTAGTGATAGCAATAAGGTTGGGTTAGTCGAGTGTTTTTAAGTTTTATAAGTCACCTCTTTTTTTCTTTCTTATTTTTCGACGCCTTTTATTTTTCAACCCTTCTCTTTTTCGATCTTTTTCGACGCGCTCTTTTTCTTTCTTATTTCTCGCTATTCTAGTTTTAGGACATAGATTTTTATTCTACTTCTTATCTAAATTTCTTAAAATTACGAAAATTTATTTTAAGTGGTTAAATTGATAGACATCAAAATTTTCTGGTTCGTAGTAATAGTTGGATTTGTGAGCCATTCTACATGCCTGTTGTATGGAGGCGTCTGTTCTTTAATTCTTTCCTCAATCTGGTTCACTAGTTTGTGAGCCATTCTACATGCCTGTTGTATGGAGGCGGGCTCGTGTGAACTTATATCTTCTTGGATTCTTTCCGGTAATCCTTTCACAAACGCGTCGATCTTCTCTTCCTCATCTTCGAATGCTCCCGGACACAATAGGCACAATTCTGTGAATCGTCTTTCGTACGTGGTAATATCAAATCCTTGGGTTCGTAACCCTCTAAGTTCTGTCTTGAGCTTATTGACCTCGGTTCTGGGACGGTATTTCTCGTTCATCAAGTGCTTGAATGCTGACCACGGTAGTGCGTACGCATCGTCTTGTCCCACTTGCTCTAGATAGGTATTCCACCATGTTAACGCAGAACCTGTGAAGGTATGCGTAGCGTACTTCACTTTGTCCTCTTCAGTACACTTACTTATGGCAAACACCGATTCGACCTTCTCGGTCCACCGTTTCAATCCGATCGGTCCTTCGGTTCCATCAAATTCCAAAGGTTTGCAGGCAGTGAATTCTTTGTAGGTGCATCCTACACGATTTCCTGTACTGCTAGATCCAAGGTTATTGTTGGTATGTAGCGCAGCCTGTACTGTGGCTATGTTTGAAGCTAGAAAAGTACGGAATTCCTCTTCATTCATATTCACGGTGTGTCGAGTAGTCGGTGCCATTTCCTTCAAAATAGTCAAATGGAACAAGTTAATCATACAGAATATTAAGAGTAGTTAATAGTATTTCGTAGCATAATATGAACTCATTTATAAAAGCTTTTTCTTCATATTAGCGTTTTATAAGTTTAAATTCGGGTAGTACCTACCCGTTAAGTTCATACTTAGTAGCTAATATACAATTCAACTACTACAATTCTATATGAAAAACTGATTATAATAATATTTCGCGTTCAAACTTTTACACAATATTTTACAAACTTACAATACCGCTTATTTTACATAAAGCATGAAATATAGCACACAATAACTTTGATACAAGATAGTTGTGAAGATAATTCTAGCTAGTACACAAGTCGTTCAGCAAAGGCAATAAAGACACGTAATTCACAGAAACAAGTCATGCATTCTGGTTTTACTAGGACTACTTCCCATCCTTGGTCTTATGGAACATAACCGTTATGGCCGTTGATAAGACATCGTGTTGTAACGTCGTCAAAGGGACGGGGGTTACGTAATGTCCAACAGTCCCGTAACAATCTAAAAACCTTGTTTCTCACCCCAACTACTGAGTCCGTTACTTGTGGAAATGTTTTGTTTAATAGTTGTAGCCCGATGTTCTTGTTCTCACTTGGGTGAGAAGCGAACATTACTAACCAGTAAGCATAACATGCTTCTTTATGTTGCATGTTAGCCGCTTTTTCTAAATCATGAAGTCCTATGTTCAGATACATTGAGTCAAAATAATTTCTTAACCCGTTGCGTAAAATAGCACTTGGGTTCCCCGCAATATATGCGTCAAAGTAAACACATCGTAACTTATGGGTTTCCCAATGTGATATCCCCCATCTTTTAAACGAAAGTCTCTTATAAACCAAGACATTCTTGGAACGTTCTTCGAATGTCTTACAAACTGATCTCGCCTTAAATAGTTGTGCCGAGGAATTCTGACCGACTCTAGACAAGATTTCATCAATCATGTCTCCGGGTAGGTCTCTTAAAATATTGGGTTGTCTACCCATTTTGTGTTTTTATACTGTAAAATAGACAAGAGTTAGATTCATAAAAAAATACTTATTAATACAAGCAATTTTTACATATATCATAAAGCATAAGCACACTATATTACATATATTACACCATACGAATATAACTATCTTATTCCGACTCGCTCGTTTCTTCTTCTTCAGTTTTGGTTCGTTTTGCCAAGTTTCTAGGGATATATGATGTTCCCCTAATACTAGCTGTCATTTTCCACAACGGTTTAGAAAAACCTGGTGGTTTAGAGGTTCCCGTGTCATTGTTACAACTTAAGGACTTCGGGGGTTGACGATACATATAAAGTTCATCGGGGTTGGAATTAGATTTCTCTATTTTTATGCCCTTTCCCTTATTATTTTCTTTTGCCTTTTTAAATTCAGTTGGGGTAATTTCTATAACATCATCGGAATTCTCGTCGGAATCCGATTCATCGGAGAATTGGTAATCCTCCCAATATTTTGCTTCCTTGGCGGAAACACCATTGACCATAATTAACCTTGGTCAGTTGGTTGAGGATTTTCTTTTACTTAACCGTTTTATTATTTCCCCCACCGGTTCTATTTCCTCCTCCGGTTCCTCCTCTTCCGGTTCTGATTCTTCTTCCGGTTCCTCTTCGGGAACTTGTGAATCAGTCCAATATATATTTGACTCTTCGTTATTATTAGGTGAGTCAATGGGATTTGTGCTAGAGGTAGACATCTATCACACAATATCAAACATGTTAAGAGATTAATATATCACATAATATATACATGTTAATAATATATAGTTTCCAACAAAAATGTTAAGCATTCATTTTTAAAGAAAACACGGTCGAAGTCCAGACTCACTAATGCATCCTAACAAACTCGATAAGACACACTAATGCAAATTTTCTGGTTCTCTAAGACCAACGCTCGGATACCAACTAAAATGTCCCGTTCATATTGATTATAAACGTTCCATATTAATTGATTTCGTTGCGAGGTTTTGACCTCTATATGAGACGTTTTTCAAAGACTGCATTCATTTTTAAAACAACCATAACCTTTATTTTATCAATAAAGGTTTCAAAAGAATTACGTAGATTATCAAATAATGATAATCTAAAATATACTGTTTACACACGACCATTACATAATGGTTTACAATAGAAATATATTACATCGACATATGTTTCTTGAATGCAGTTTTTACACAATATCATACAAGCATGGACTTCAAATCTTGTCCTTATTTAAGTATGCGACAGCGGAAGCTCTTACTAATCACCTGAGAATAAACATGCTTTAAACGTCAACAAAAATGTTGGTGAGTTATAGGTTTAACCTATATATATCAAATCGTAACAATAGACCACAAGATTTCATATTTCAATACACATCCCATACATAGAGATAAAAATCATTCATATGGTGAACACCTGGTAACCGACATTAACAAGAGGCATATATAAGAATATCCCCATCATCCCGGGACACCCTTCGGATATGATATAAATTTCGAAGTACTAAAGCATCCGGTACTTTGGATGGGGCTTGTTAGGCCCAATAGATCTATCTTTAGGATTCGCGTCAATTAGGGTGTCTGTTCCCTAATTCTTAGATTACCAGACTTAATAAAAAGGGGCATATTCGATTTTGATAATTCAACCATAGAATGTAGTTTCACGTACTTGTGTCTATTTTGTAAATCATTTATAAAACCTGCATGTATTCTCATCCCAAAAATATTAGATTTTAAAAGTGGGACTATAACTCACTTTCACAGATTTTTACTTCGTCGGGAAGTAAGACTTGGCCACTGGTTGATTCACGAACCTATAACAATATATACATATATATCAAAGTATGTTTAAAATATATTTACAACACTTTTAATATATTTTGATGTTTTAAGTTTATTAAGTCAGCTGTCCTCGTTAGTAACCTATAACTAGTTGTCCACAGTTAGATGTACAGAAATAAATCGATAAATATTATCTTGAATCAATCCACGACCCAGTATATACGTATCTCAGTATTGATCACAACTCAAACTATATATATTTTGGAATCAACCTCAACCCTGTATAGCTAACTCCAACATTCACATATAGAGTGTCTATGGTTGTTCCGAAATATATATAGATGTGTCGACATGATAGGTCGAAACATTGTATACGTGTCTATGGTATCTCAAGATTACATAATATACAATACAAGTTGATTAAGTTATGGTTGGAATAGATTTGTTACCAATTTTACGTAGCTAAAATGAGAAAAATTATCCAATCTTGTTTTACCCATAACTTCTTCATTTTAAATCCGTTTTGAGTGAATCAAACTGCCATGGTTTCATATTGAACTCTATTTTATGAATCTAAATAGAAAAAGTATAGGTTTATAGTCGGAAAAATAAGTTACAAGTCATTTTTGTAAAGGTAGTCATTTCAGTCGAAAGAACGACGTCTAGATGACCATTTTAGAAAACATACTTCCACTTTGAGTTTAACCATAATTTTTGGATATAGTTTCATGTTCATAATAAAAATCATTTTCTCAGAATAACAACTTTTAAATCAAAGTTTATCATAGTTTTTAATTAACTAACCCAAAACAGCCCGCGGTGTTACTACGACGGCGTAAATCCGGTTTTACTGTGTTTTTTATGTTTCTAGGTTTTAAATCATTAAGTTAGCATATAATATAGATATAGAACATGTGTTTAGTTGATTTTAAAAGTCAAGTTAGAAGGATTAACTTTTATTTGCGAACAAGTTTAGAATTAACTAAACTATGTTCTAGTGATTACAAGTTTAAACCTTCGAATAAGATAGCTTTATATGTATGAATCGAATGATGTTATGAATATCATTACTACCTCAAGTTCCTTGGATAAACCTACTGGAAATTAGAAAAATAGATCTAGCTTCAAAGGATCCTTGTATGGATTGAAAGTTCTTGAAGCAGAATCATGACACGAAAACAATTTCAAGTAAGATTTCCACTCGAAATAAGATTGTTATAGTTATAGAAATTGAATTAAAGTTTGAATATGATTATTACCTTGTATTAGAAAGATAACCTACTGTAAGTAACAAAGGTTTCTTGATCTTGGATGATTACTTGGAATGGATTTAGAAAACTTGGAAGTAAACTTGCAATCTTGGAAGTATTCTTGATTTTATGAAACTAGAACTTTTGGAATTTATGAAGAACACTTAGAACTTGAAGATAGAACTTGAGAGAGATCAATTAGATGAAGAAAATTGAAGAATGAAAGTGTTTGTAGGTGTTTTTGATCGTTGGTGTATGGATTAGATATAAAGGATATGTAATTTTATTTTCATGTAAATAAGTCATGAATAATTACTCATATTTTTGTAATTTTATGAGATATTTCATGCTAGTTGCCAAATGATGGTTCCCACATGTATTAGGTGACTCACATGGGCTGCTAAGAGCTGATCATTGGAGTGTATATACCAATAGTACATACATCTAAAAGCTGTGTATTGTACGAGTACGAATACGGGTGCATACGAGTAGAATTGTTGATGAAACTGAACGAGGATGTAATTGTAAGTATTTTTGTTAAGTAGAAGTATTTTGATAAGTGTCTTGAAGTCTTTCAAAAGTGTATGAATACATATTAAAACACTACATGTATATACATTTTAACTGAGTCGTTAAGTCATCGTTAGTCGTTACATGTAAATGTTGTTTTGAAACCTTTAGGTTAACGATCTTGTTGAATGTTGTTAACCCAATGTTTATAATATCAAATGAGATTTTAAATTATTATATTATCATGATATTATGATGTACAAATATCTCTTAATATGATATATATACATTAAATGTCGTTACAACGATAATCGTTACATATATGTCTCGTTTCAAAATCATTAAGTTAGTAGTCTTGTTTTTACATATGTAGTTCATTGTTAATATACTTAATGATATGTTTACTTATCATAATATCATGTTAACTATATATATATATCCATATATATGTCATCATATAGTTTTTACAAGTTTTAACGTTCGTGAATCACCGGTCAACTTGGGTGGTCAATTGTCTATATGAAACCTATTTCAATTAATCAAGTCTTAACAAGTTTGATTGCTTAACATGTTGGAAACACTTAATCATGTAAAGAACGTCTTGCAGGTTACGTTGTTATTACTCTGATTAAAGTGAATATGTGGAAACTTTATTTATAAAGAACGTCTTGCAGGTTACGTTGTTATTTACTTTTAAAAAAAGGTGAAGCTCAAAAACATAACTGTTTTGTGACATCAACGATTTGGAATGTTGGCTTCGTCAAGATCAATTCAAATAGGAAGTCTTTTTATTTGAGCTGGAATGGGTCTCAGAGAAAAAGTGAGAGTGAAGTGACACGATGAGCTTTTGTTTTTTGTAATCGGCGGCAATAATTTTTTATTATATATAGAAAGCGAATTTAAAAACGTCAATTATAAAATAAAAGTTCAATTAACTAATTAGATTTAAGCTTAGGGCAAATTTCATAAAAAAGTAATATTTTTACCTGAATTTTATATTTTAGATAATATATGTTTATTTTGACGTTTAAAAATTTATTTTATCAAATGTTAATCAAAAAGAGGAGTATCGTTACTGTCAAAAAATTAACGATACTCCCACTTTTTATCTTCAAATTGTTTTGGAATTGGGCCGGTTTAGAAACTTCTTTCATCTTCAAATTGGGGAAATTGATGAAAATACACTTTTTTAAGGCTTCAAACAAAATACATTTTTTTTAAAAAAATTATCTTTTTACACCATTCGGTAGACGGGATTTCTGTCTACCACCTTTATCTGTCGTCTACTACCATTTTTACAAAGTAGTAGACAGTAACAACAAGGTAGTAGACAGTGAGAACAAAGCAGTAGACAGCCAATTACATGGTAGCTGACCGTCTACTGCCTTGTTGTTACTGTCTACTACCTTGTTGTAGGTGTCGACTGATATGTATTATTGGTGTCTGACACCTACAACAAGGTAGTAGACAATAACAACAAGGCATTAGACGGTCAGCTACCTTGTAATTGACTGTCTACTGCTTTGTTCTCACTGTCTACTACCTTGTTGTTACTGCTACTACTTTGTAAAAATGGTAGTAGACGACAGATAAAGGTGGTAGACAGAAATTCCATCTACCGAATGGTGTAAAAAGACAATTTTTTTTTTAAAAAATATATTTTGTTTGAAGCCTTAAAAAAAGTGTATTTTGAACAATTTCCCTTCAAATTGTTTTGGAATTGGGCCAGTTTAGAAACTTTCTTTTATCTTTAAATTGTTTTGGGATTGGGCCGAATTCCTTCATACAGATCTCACGATAGTCGAAACCACCAGAACAGTATAAATAAAATTCGTAATACCTGTATTCCCTCCTCCTCAATATCTCTAATTTTATTGTTTTTTTCGCTCGGTAATCAAATCGTATATCCCCACGCTTGAATTTCAACCCTTCGCCGGTACGTTTCTCTAAACCTCAACTCTATCGTGGTTCTGTTTATCATTATAATTTTGTTATTGCTGTAGTTATAGGACTATTGTTTCAATATTTTCTTCTATTTATTTTTAATTGATTAATTGATTAATATAGTCTATATTTGTATATGTATATATTTATGTTAAAGAATGTATGCTTTCTGTAATTTGTAATATAATGAAGTTAGGGTTTGGAATTGTGAGCATAAACAGCTTTACAATGCTCTATTTTCGGGACTTGATACAATCTATCTGATTCTAGGGTTTTGTTATTCCTTTTCATGGATCAACTACAAGCTGGAATCTAGCTCTTAGTTATAGTTTAAAGTATATGAATGAATTGAGTTTTTTATTGATTGAACTTATATGGTTGTTCACTTGTTTGAGGGCAGGGACATTGAAAAAATAATGAAACGGCAAAGGAAGAAAGTAGATGAAGGTCCAAGGTTCAGAAAGTTGGCTGAAATGCAAGAAACAATGACTAATTTAGGAAAGAGTGGAGGGGTTTATATACCACCGTTTAAGTTATCTCGTTTGATGAGCGAACTTCAAGATAAAAGCAGCATGGAATATCAAAGGATGACATGGGACACATTAAGGAAGAGTATAAATGGGTTAGTCAACAAGGTCAATGCCACAAATATCAAGAACATTATCCCAGAATTGTTTTCTGAGAATTTAATTAGAGGAAGAGGTCTATTTTGTCGATCTTGTATGAAGTCACAAATGGCCTCTCCTGGTTTTACGAACGTTTTTGCAGCGCTCGTTGCTGTAGTTAATACGAAGTTCCCTGAAGTGGGAGGCCTTTTGCTGAGAAGGATTATTCTACAACTACAAAGAGCTTATAAGCGAAATGACAAGGTACATATAACATATCTGTAACAGTGTAACATATCCGTTTTGCAATCGACATATATTGTGGAATTTGGTTGTGATTATTATTCTGTGTTTTACAGCATCAATTGGTAGCTGCAGTGAAGTTTATCGCCCATTTGGTGAACCAGCAGGTAGTTTATGAGTTAATTGCTCTTGAACTATTGACAACTCTTTTAGAGAATCCAACCGATGATAGTGTGGAAGTTGCGGTTGGTTTTGTGACCGAATGTGGCTCAATACTTCAAGATCTGTCTCCCAAAGGCTTGCATGGTGAGTAAAACTTATTGAATTCTACTTTTCAGCTGACTATAATATTGTTTTAGATGTGATTAACATCTATTATGGACTGTATGACGTTAATGTAGTAAAAAAGGCACAGTTAACAAGTTAGTGTACCGAAATATGCATTTTAAATGTGTTGGAGGGGTTTTGTTTCTAAAATGTTGCTTATTCCTTTTGCATTAAAGCTTTTTGGCTTCACTTTTATGACTTTTGTTATATTTAGCTTTATAAATTCTTATAAAGTATCATGCTTTCTATCATATCTGAAGATTCTTGCCCTAATCTTATTCAGGTGTTTTTGAGCGTTTTCGTGGGATTCTTCACGAGGGAGGAATCGACAAAAGGGTGCAGTTTTTGATTGAAGGTCTCTTTGCGCTAAGAAAGGCCAAGTTCCAGGTTAAAATCTTATTATTGTGTAGTCATGTTACCCAATCTTTGAACTTCTATTTTATTTATTGACAGTATTTATTTATTTTGCTTAGTACTGTCTTTATTTATACAGGGATATCCGGCTGTTCATCCGGATTTGGATCTCGTTAACCTAGAAGACCAGTTAACCCACGAAGTTTCTCTTCTTGATAAGTTCGATCCAGAGATTACCCTAGGTAGATAAAAAATCCTATAATGCTTTAAATACTTTGTTCTTTAATACATGAGTATAACTCTTGTTTATGTGCATCTCAGATATTTTCAAGTTGGATCCTAATTTCATTGAGAACAAAAAGCGGTATGAAGATGTGAAGAAAACCATTCTCGGTGATGAATCTTCAGAAGATGAAGAAAATGGTGGTGAGGAATCTGATGACGAGGAGTCATCGCAAGAAGAAGAAGAAGACGAGGAGCAAATGACGATCCGAGATGAAACGGAAACAAATCTTGTTAATCTCAGGCGGACCATATACCTGACGATTATGAATAGTGTTGATTTTGAAGAAGCTGGTCATAAGCTTTTGAAAATTAAACTGGAGCCAGGACAAGAGGTAAGTTAAAAGATTTATTTCTACAATTTCTGATAATCATTATATCTGATTTAAGTATTTTAAATAATTTTCAAATATAAGAAAGTTTTTTACATAGGATTTGGCATATGCAGATGGAATTGTGCATTATGTTATTTGAATGCTGCAGTCAAGAGAGAACTTACCTTCGTTACTATGGGCTTTTGGGTCAGCGTTTTTGTATGATCAATAAAATACACCAAGAAAATTTCGAAAAGTGCTTTGTTCAACAGTATTCAATGATACATCGGCTTGAAACGAATAAGTTGCGGAACGTTGCGAAGTTTTTTGCCCATCTTCTTGGGACCGATGCTTTGCCTTGGCATGTTTTGGCATACATTCGACTAACTGAAGAAGATACAACGTCCTCTTCACGAATCTTTATTAAGATTCTTTTTCAGGTTAGTTCTCGTGGCCTTTATTAAATCTCTCTTTTTACATTTTACATTTATTTATCAAAACTGTTTTACTGGTCCGAAGTTAGGGATGCTTATCCGTGATTGGTCTACTGCAGTGGAATCTTAATCTTAGGCTAAATGGTTCAGAACCATTCAAAGTTGAAATACTCTCTTAAACATTAAGCACCTAATATTATTCTTTTCAAATTATATCAAGAATACTTATTAAACAATTATATTGTTTATATCAAGAATACTTATTAAACAATTATATTGTTTTTTTTATTCATGCAAAAAGTTAATAAGGTAATTATCCTTCATTGACATCGTTTTTTCAAAATGATTATCAAACAGATTATTGTCGCTAAGAACCAACTTCATTTAGAATCTTTGAATCATTCAGATTATGAACCATTCAATGCTTAAATCATTCAATTTTATCAAACGCACCCTTAATCATGTAAGATATAGGTGGCAAATGGGTCGGTCTGGCAAATTGAGTAATGGGTCAAAACCGGTAATCTTTGGACGGCTCTGGCTGACCGGAGACCTTCCTCTGTTAGATATCTTTATATAAAGAATTAGTGTCTAATATTATTAGTAGTTAAAGAATTTAGGAAGCTGTATGGTCTGAAAATACAGTTTTGACCTTTTTAGGGTACTATTATAAATTCTAACTAAATATCAACAGAAGTATCTAAATTGATTTATAAAGTGGGTAGATTTATTTTCTATTTTATGGTGATAATCATCCTCTTATGGGTGTATAAATCTAAAAGTTACTTTTGATTATATGTGCTACAGGAGCTGTCCGAACATCTTGGAATTCGTGTCTTGAACGAACGCCTCAGTGATCCCACAATGCAGGCTGATTTTGAATCTCTTTTCCCACGGGACAATCCGAAAAACACACGGTTTTCAATCAACTTCTTTACATCGATCGGGCTCGGAGGAATCACAGAAAACTTGAGAGAGTATTTGAAGAATATGCCTCGTCTTATCATGCAGCAAAAACCTGCCTCTGAACCAGACCATTCTGATTCTTCTAGTTCAGGATCCGACTCATCAAGCTCCGATGAAAGTGACAGTGACGCCGAACGTAGTGATAGTGAAAGTGATCACAAGAGCAGCAAACGCAGGAGGCGATAGATCCTTCGAATTCTAGGAGAAGGTGTATATCATTGTACAATTTGCTTATAGCTTTATGTTCATGTCAATTGAACATGTAACGGTTTTGTTATGAGTTGGTAGATATTCTGGTTTCATGTCCTGTTTTTTTTTCTTTTATATATATATTTCTTTTTGGATGTGATAATCTTTGACAAGTTTAAATTTGATTATCTACAAGATATTTCAACAAATAATTACTTATGACATTTGACCTCCCCTTTAAATTCTGGTCATGTGGAAATAAAAAGAAGTATCGAAGTGACACTGAGCTCTTTATCTTTTGTGTTTTTTAGTTTTGGTGTTTTGCTTATTATGAATTGGTAAATGCAAATTGGTTAATGAAATTTCACTTGTATTAGGGTGTTGAATCCTGCTTAATAGTTTTAATTACTGTTTAATCTAGTGTGCTTGTTTTTTGCTTGTTGATAGAACTGAGGTGACAATGGGTGCATTTTTAAGAGTTACAAACGTTGCTTTTGTGAATTATCTTCTTTTGTACGTTTAAGTTACCTTTTTTTCAAAAAAAAAAAAAAAAAAAAAAAAAAAAAAATTATCTTTTTGTTTACTGAGGTAGTAACATGTGTGTTAGTCACTCGCGCTCCTACACGTAAGCTTAATTTATCAGGTAATTGGATAATGAGTGGGTTCATCTCAGTAACATTCATGATTTGTACAGTTGCTTTTATCACAATTTATACATTGTTGATTATCGTTATTTTGCAATTTGCCATATCCTCATTCATATCATACGATCACGTCACCTTTCCGATATCGTTTAGAGGGTAAAGAGGAGGGGTTTTACTTGGCCGTGCCCTTCGATCGGTTTCAAGGTTTCCTCCCGGGCAACGATGGGGGCAAGTTATTATCGCTGCATCGGCATAGTAGAAACTGAAGATGATTGCAACGGTTGGTTTAGTCCCCCTCGGGTGATCCCAATCTCTGTAAAAAAAAAATGGCGGATCCAGAAATTTTGTTGTACAATTTGTTGTACAGAGGCAAAAAAATCACTAAAAGAAGTTAAAATTTGATTAATTACTATGATGTTTGTAAAATTCTAAATTGTTTTTAAAGACAACACACGCACCGATAGCACGAATATTCACACATATTTACAGATAGTTCACCCTACGACTTGCACCAAAATTAATGAATTATGTCGATACCAATAATCTAATGACCCTTTAATAAATTTTCAATATACATCCATAAGAAACCTACTCACTTTTTAACATGTTTTTTTTTTCTAACGGGGTTTTCACGTGGGCCGTGCATATCGGACCAATGTAAGGATGTTTTTAAAAATGTAGAGACCAATAAATATGGTTACTGCCGACCTTTTGTAGCCGATTACCTTGTCCACGTAGGATACATGTCAATCCCATGTCATATAGATAATAGAGACTAGAAAAATGACAGTTGACAACAACAACAAAATCCAATACTACATAAGTGATGTATGTGTGAGATGTAGACAATCCTTGCCCTTATCCGAGAATAAAGAAAAGTTATTTCTCCACCAAGAGTGAAAACACTCTCAAAAGTAGAAAAAGTCATCTCTCCCTCTATTCGATAGATAAAGAGATTGCTTTCGAGTGGACCTCCGTCTAATAAGTAGGAAATTTTTTAAAAAAAAAAATTAAAATTGAAACGCCATGAAAATGGTAAAATCAAATTTTCATGGTTTTAAATCATGTCTGAAATTTAATTTAGACTCTACGAGTCAGTCAAGTCGTCTATAAATCGACGCTTGCTGTCGACTCAATAAATAGAGCCGTAAAAGGATTTGAACCGCCTTACAAGGAGCTCAATTCCTAACCTTTCAAATGCAAACATAGAGAATTCGGTCAACGTACGTATCAAACGGACGAAAGCGTATTACATTGAGAGTTTAAAGAATATAATGAAACTTATGACGAAAAGGATGACTAGTTATTATTTATTGATTGTCGTTTCCAGTCTTTAAAATTAAATTGTGAATTTTTGCAACATATTTTTAATTCTACGTTTTTTTAGTATTGTAACTTTTTTAATTATTAATAAAATGTTTTATTTAATTATTGTATTGTATTGTATTAATTAGTTACAGTAGTAGTTTTTCAGTGACAACTCTAAAATAATTTATTTTAAATCCTTGTATACAAAGTGATTACATATTGCTAAAAATGACGTGAGAAAAATCTAATTAATTTTATATATTTGTTTATTACGAATATAAAATAAATAATACTTTTTAATTAATTGGAGTTTGCGAGCGAGTCTTACAAACGTGCTTCAAATCTTGTAAACATTGTTTATAATTTAGACAAATTCAATTAATTTTATACATGTGATGGAGAATATGTGGTTGTTATACATTCGAATTAATTATACCGATCATGCCCTCAGATTAGTCTGGTTCTCTTTCAAGACAGTAGTTGAAGGCGAGTTATGCAATTACGAGAGATGAACGCGTGAGTAGTTAAGTTTCGTGATCCCAAACTGATGTAAAAAAACTAACATATCATTGATTAAAAAACAAGTCAAAAGTCTATTTATCAAATAGACTATGGGAGATGAACGCGTGAGTAGTCTAGTTAAGTTTCCTGAGTAATCCTCACACACCACTTTTTAATCTATATACATTTCTGTCTCATAAATTCACAATTATACTCTTAAATTAATCTAGTAAATTAAACTTATATTATTATTTTAAATATAATTAAAATTATAACAAATATTTAGATGTACATGAATTAAAAAATGGTACTTAAAAAATCACCATCAAAGCTTAAAGTTTTTATAATTATAAAAACCGATAACAGCCTCATATTCACATTTATGTACTTGTTTTTTTATTAAATAATTAAATTAATATAGTGATCCTACCTTACTGTGACCACGACCTTTATCACACTCAATAATTTCACCCAAATACCCCTCAATTCACATATCCCTTCTCCATCTACAATCGTGATTTTGAATTGCATGCAACGGTCCTCTGAAATTTAGAGCCATTAAGAAAAGCTCCAACATTTATTTAAAGCGCTCTATTTTACTGTAAGTCTAATGTCTATTAACCCTAATTTTCACCCCCTTTTCCGATTTCTTAATTTACTCCTGTTTCAGTGTTTTACTCAAATTGTCATAGTATTAATGTATCACCATAATTTATACTCCGCAATTTGATTTATAGTAGCTATGAACAATGAAATGAAGGACAACAGGATTATCAATCAGCTGTAATTTTTAGATATGCTTGACTATTTTATTTCAAAATTTCATTACTTTTTTTTAGAGTTATAAGTTAAGAGGGGAATATGATTACTGTAATTTAGATGAGTGCATGTTTGGGAGGTTTGATTTTATGATTTTGATCACGATTTCGTATTTCAAAGTTTAATGCTGACTCCTGTAGTTAGGGCTTTTTTTTTTCTTTTTTTTTTTTTTTTTCCTTTTATGGATTTTGAGGTCTGAGTTTTATGTCTTTTAATTTTCAGTCCATCTGCACATTCAATCTATTTATGTGTCAATTGTCACATTTTGTGTATTTATTTCTGCCTTCCTTTCTTTATTGTTAGGGTTAGTTTGCTGCTGCTGTCGAGCCCGGTTCGTGTTCGTGTTCTTGTATGTTGTTTGTCTTTTTTTCTTTCCGATTAAAGGATTTGTTATATAGTTTTCGTTTCTCGCCAAAAAAAATATATATTTATGTGTCAATTATCACCTTTTGTGTATTTATTTTGCCTTCCTTTCTTTATTTATATAGAGGTAGTATAACATTTGTGTCCGTCAGTCACTTTCCTAACGTAAATTAAAATTGACATATAATTTTAGCAAAGTTTTCTATTAACTATGATATAAATATAAATGTGAATGCAAGTAACTTCAAATCTACTTTTAAGTATTTTCGTGGCAAAATGGGCGGATTCAACAAGTTTGGTAACGGGTCAGTGACACATTATTACTCTTCAATAACTTACTCGATTTGTGAAATGTCTTATCTCTACAAAGAGAAATTAATGATTCTTTTCATACCCAGATTTGTCATGTGGCTTTTAGGTAAAAAGTAAAGGATACAACTTTCATCATACCTTACTTAGAATGTATTAATTATGTTTTATTAAATGGTTTGTTTTTTGCTTATAAACTACTGTATAATTTTCGGACAGAGAGAGTGCTAACTAAATTAGTCTTCACATTATTTATTTTTTCGTCAGGTTGCATGTGAGTCGCAATGAAGAGAACTGTGCCAGTTCCTTTGGATATATCGTCCGATGATGATGATGACAAACCTTCTCCTTCTAATGGAACCAAAGACCTTGCTGGTCTCAAACGGCCAAAAAGTGAAACTGCAGTTATCATGCCTGTCAAAAATGTAGTAACTGAAGGTAATTTGTTTAATCTTTTGCAGTAATAGACATATCATTTAGCAAGATTATTCCATATTTTATATCCAAATGTGGCAAGATGGGTTGAGTGGGTCCTTTGTTTAAGGGGTCAAAACAGGGTTTGGCATAAAACTGATCCTTCTTTAGTACGAAATCAATGCAGAAATATTGATAAGTAAAGTTAGTAGCTTATTTAGTTTGACTAACTTGTTTTTTTATAAAGGGGTACCCTAAAATGTTACTATCTCAATGCAGAGTTTTTGATAAAAACTGCAAAAATGTATCAAGACTACATGAAGCAAATCCCAATTCCAGTTCAGCGTGGCTCAGTCATATCATTTACCTCGTGGAGTGGTTTAGCCAAATCAATGAAACAGATGTATCAGCAGCCACTCCATTACCTGACCAATGTTCGTGTAAAAGAATGGGATCAAATGAGAAGTGATGCTGACATCAATGGTGAACCATTAGACACCGTGATTCATCCATGTAAAGCTGAAAGTAACATCTGGCTCATGGAAGAAGTTCACAGGCTCACAACCTCTCATCAGTTTCTTGCCAAACTTTGGTTAGCCAATCCCATGTACAATGCTTCTATTGATACGGTTTCACCCCAGTTATGAAGTTTGTTTCTGTAATCCCTTAATAACTATGTCTGTAGTTTTTCTTTGTTGGCAAAGAACTGATGTTGGTAGTTTAGTTTGTAGAATTAGAATCATGATATTAGACTTTCCTGAAACGGAATATGTTGATTGTTTGTTATTATTCGGTGCAGAAGTAACAGAAACCTTACTTATTTTTTACTGCCGTATGACTTAAATTGTTTTGTGCCTCATGTTCATCATGAATTCTGGGATTGCTTTGTTTTTGGCTTCTTTTTTTCTTGCAAAGAATTGTGTTGCGGCAGTTGCGCAGAGCCTAGATGCTCATTAAGGGTGTAACCATTGATAGCTCTCTTGTTGTAGTGCATAAGTGAACATCGGAGCATAAAATATAATTCTGAGCTGTTAATGTGCGTGTTCCTGTTTTGCCTCTGGGTCTATGAATATGGTCATTTTCCGACCGTGGCTTACTCTTCATAGCCAAAAAGTGCTTATTTATAGTCTTGTGTTTTTTAATCAAAACATATAAATGTCCACAATGTAACGTCTTATGACTTGAAAGATATAATTGTTGTTTACAGTCTTGAAAGACATTTTAGCAATTACCTGTCTCGAGTACTCATTATTCGATAATTCAAAAGCACAGAGCTCATAAGTGATGCTAACAAGCTTCAACACCAAGTTATATTCCTACTTCCATTCTATCTTTAAAACAATGAGCTATCGACATGAAACCCATCTATCTAACAGTAATAATACATAGACACTTTCTCTAGGTAGAGTATAAATTTGAGGAATCATGTGGTAATTATCAATTACAAGTCCCAATACATAAAAGTGCCTTGTTAAGCCGTTGCAAAATACTCCGTAAGTAATAAATAATAAACATATATTATATCGAGGGTGTATACCCAGACAACAAAAAAATAATTTGTTTCATATATAGTTGGTTTCCTTGACAGAACAAAAACATCAACATGAGTACAACAAATTGATATCTGAACTACCATAGGAATTCTGTAAAGCATATAGTATGGCAAAATATAAGAAAACTCGAGTAAAAGGACAGTAGCTTCAGGTCGGAAGCAATGGGTCGAAGCAATTGTGAATGTTTTTTTTTTCCTTTCTAATTCTTACATCAGCAACACTTTGGATATCTTCTTCATATACACAACCAACGACCATATAGCTAGCCATGCCGATACGTAAAGTAAAGCAACACCAGATGTTCCCAGTAATCCTACTTCTGTAAAACTGCATATTTGTTGTCAAATGGGTCAACACAAATGCTTGTAATCATGGCATAATAGAACTAGAGATGCAAAATGGGCAAGTCAAGTTTGGTAACAGACCAAAAGAGAAGTTTTGTATGGGTCATATCAAGTTGAAGCACTTTTTGTCAAACTATGGTTAATGTGTAGAATTATTATAGTTAGAAGGTTCTATGCACTTTAAATAAACATATGGGTGACTATCAACCTATTTGACCTATTAGACCCGTTTACCTTCCATCTACGTATTTCGTACCCAATGGACCTGACCCATTTTCCACCTCTACCTAGAAATTTTATCATCACAGTTATAGAGTCCACTCTTGATTTTCAATTGGATGGTCAGATATGTTACAGCATTTAGTGATTGATTTTGTAGTTATAAACGTTAACATATGACAGATCAGGAAGTCAAAATGTGGACTTGTTTACGATGGAGGAATACTTTAATATATAGAACTAGAAATAAAAAAGAACATATAACTACAAAACGAACCTTTGATCTCTAATGGCAAGAAGAATAGTTAACGACGTCATTTGTGTGGCTGTTTTCCACTTCCCCAAATTATTTACAGCAACAGCCTAAATCAGCAAACAATGATTTCATGAAATTCTTAGTTTTCCAGAATATTAATAATAATAGCATATAAATAATTATAATTTGATGTGATAGAAATTACCCCTGAAAGTTTACTACCCTGTGAAGCAGCCCATTCTCTAACTGCAGACATCGTTATCTGAAATAGAGTTTATGCTATTCGTCAGATACTCAAAGAACACCTAGTTTATGCAAGTTTACTTTCGACCCATAGAGAATCAATACTACGAAATTTGTTACTCAAACTTTGGTCCACAAGTTTTCCTTTAACTTCACTTAACGACTTTTTATACAAAGCGTTTTCAACTCTGATTTTGGCACCATCAAGATGATATCTTTCTCCCTATCTTACATGATTTAAAATGGCTAGAGGTAAAATAAAGATGACAGTTCATTCATTAACAAAATGGTTAGCCAAAATTATATGACTTGAAATGTATAGACAAAAGGTATAGCAGAACTTTTGACTTATTCCTTAACTTGTAGGATTTGCCAGGGAGCATGTTCTAATAATACTTTAAAACAGAATAGGACACCAAGTCCAAAATTGACCCAGTGCAAAACTCCAGACTTCACAGTCATTACGAAATGCAAGATTGCAGCAAACGCAGAACTACTTTAAAAGCATATGAAAAATCAAACAACTCAGCCTATTAATTGAAATTCACCTGTGGCCCTTGACGATTCGGTACGACTTGGATTGAAAAATCGATCAAAGTCTTGTCGATAGAATACACTCAGGGTTATTTGGGATAACTCGGATTTACTAGGTCAAGTCAAACTCAGTTAACTTTTTAATCTGAATTAATATTAGGCATTTGAGTTTTAAGTAATTGAACTATTGAGCACTTATGTTTCTAAACAATTATGTTTATGTTTATATCTAAACATATAAATTAAATTTATTATTTATCCTTAAAAAAATAGATTCGGGCACTCCCCCGCCTAGGCCGAGTACTCACTACAAGGCCCCTGACCGTCTAGGTACCGCCTATGGAATTTAATTACCTTGCCTACAACAGTTTGTTCATCAAGCCATTACAATAGTTATACCGACCATAAGCTCTCCAGTAGATTCAACAAGACTCGCACACATTTGACAAACAAAAACGAAAGAAAGAAATGCAAAAAAATTGTGGAACAATCCAAATGCATTTAATGTCCAGATTGAATTTGCAAAGACACGTGCTTCAAAAGAAATAACATATATTATAAATTCCTTGTCTTACATTCATACATGAGGGAGGGGGTAATTCATGCCTAACGATGTACAGTGGCGGACCCAGGAAATTTTTTCACCGGGGCGATTTTTTGTTGTTGCAAAATATGGAGGTTTTGGGGCAAAATAGAGAGTTTTTTGAGCAAAATTTGGAGGTTTTTTGGCAAAATACGAAGGTTTTGGGGCAAAAAAAAAAATTCATCGGGGGCAAAATCGAAAAACTGAAAAAATTTGCACTAAAAATTGAAAATCCACTGGGGGCGGGCGCCCCACCATGCCACTTCTTTGGTCCGCCCCTAACGATGTATATTTTGTAGAGAGAACTAAAGGTTGGCACGACATCTGTACCATGTGCCATGTGCAAAAGACAACAAATAATAGCCTAACCCGCAATTCCCTTACTAAGCTTCAATACCAACGAGCAAGTACTTCACAAAGACAGATGTCAAAGCATCATATCTCAGTTGGTGGAAAGATGGACCATCAGATCATGTTTGGCAACTTTGCCATCTCATGTTTGGCAGAATAAGCTAATGTCAATATATCTCATTCTTGTGACGTGTACAGTACACTTTCTGGCCAACATCTTAATTAGTATAATTGTTCTCAATCACATGTTAGATGTCAATAACTTTACTTAATATAAGCATTAATTAGCCAATGATCTGCAGCAAGCTGAATTAAAGGCTTTTAAAGATAACGGAACAATATGATGATAATATATGACCATATAATGCACCTAGCAAGGTATAAATATGTAATCAACTATGCTGCATTTCATAGAACTGTGCATTAAGTTTGAGCATTACCTCTCTACCTATTACCGCAATCGATGGTACAGTCAATAGCCAAGGCCATTGTCCAAACATAGCAGCTTCTGGAGGTTTTGTACATAACAATATCAAGGTAGTAGCAACCATAAGCTGAACACAGTAAAAATGAATAATTAGATAACAAATAGAAGTGTTAATATAATTGAATTATGTTCTTACAAAGAAGAATGCCCATAAGTATACAATGAAAATATCAAATCCAACAGTACAATACATAAAAGGAATCCAAAAAAAGAACAATTTTTAAGGTCCAAATAAGCACCCAATTAGAGATATACCTTGTCAGCCACTGGATCTAAAAATGCACCAAAGGCAGTTCCTAGGTTCATCTAGAAAAAATAAACGAATAATTTGAATTTATTTAGATAGAATAAAAAATAACTTGTAGACAGAATGCATACTTTTCGTGCAAGATAACCATCTAGCCAATCGGTGATAGCTGCAGCAATGAAGATGCTTGTAGTAGCAGTTGTCCCCAGCCAACTATTCATATAAAACGCTACAGAAATCAGATATAAACCAATGTTAGTATCATTGAAAAGAAAGCGCATGCAACAGACTACATACAAGCGTCCAATATAATACAGAGTAATATATGACACACAGTCTTATTTGGTTGCTTCTGCTTAATTCAGCCTCATCTAAACTGTATGCCCCTCGTAACAAAACGATCACGTCACTTTGACTATATAAACAGTCAAACAGCTGAAATAACATGCATCATAAACAACAACACAGAGGAACCAATAACTGAATGCTGCAGCTTAAATCTTTCTTGCTTATAAATAAGTTGCAGCATTTCGTGTAGAGTAGAAAAAAAGGAGAAACATTTACATAGCTCTGCTAAGCCTGTAAGGTATTCTAAATAGCTGCTTTATATCACCAACTCCAAAATTGCTAAACTAATGTAACAAATTTTCATTAACAGACCACATTATATGCAGCAAGTGTGATAAAACCTACATTCTATATCGAGACGAATAATTGAACATAATCTTACCTCATGCTAAAATCAGACCTAACAGAACCCACACAAACAATATAAGGTAATACATCAATCGTAAGCCAAAGATCTTCACAATTTGGCCACAATTCCACAGCATCAAAAACATTTAAATTCCACAATTGAATTTAGACACGACGCGAGTCTAGAATCCATTCCAATTCCGCCGGAATCCCATTAAATTCTGTGAGCCAAACCGGTTATTAGGCTCCGTTTGGCTCACGGAATCCAATGGGATTCCGGTAGAATTGGATTTGAATTTAGACACTCGCCGTGTCTAAATTCAATTCCAATTCAGCCGGAATCCCAATACATTCCATGAGATTCCGTGAGCTAAACAGAGCCTTGATGTATGAATTCATCTAATACCATATCTATCAAACCACTTTCGGAATTTACGCACTATAAAATATCACAAAAACTTTCATATATACAGTATAATTCAAAAACGCACAAATACTCGAAAATAAATGAAGAACGCACGAAAACTTCCAAATAATTTAAACACGCACAAATACTCAAAAAATAAATTAGGAACAACGTACTTCTAACAAGGACCGGGATCGCAGCAACGCGAGCAATTGTTAAAATCGTTGGCAACGTCAGCAATCTATCCGCCGGATTTTGTTTTAACGGCGTAGATTTTACGTTGCCGTGATTCTCCGACGATAATGTAGACATAACACGATCATTTTCCGTGATCAATTTATCATCTCCATTATGATTGTTTACGGATCCCATACTCACTCTACTACCACCGTTTAATGCTGAATATTTCAAAATTTTTGAACCACGAAACCCTAGCTTGTTGTTATTGTTATTCTTAATATTATTATTATTAATGATACTGTTAATATTATCGTAGCTATTAATATTATCGTGAGCTAAGTTTGCACAATTTGTTGTCCTCCACCAGCTCGAGCACATCGCCGGGGACGTCTTCGTAGATCTTCCGGTGATGATTGCGCCGCGGAGCCACCGTTGTTGGTGGTGGAGGTGAAAGGAATAAACGATGGTTAGTTTTAGAAGGTTAAAGGGCGTAATTTGCGAATGTGTGTGGGTGAGATGGTTATATAGGATAGGTAGATGCGCACCCGTCGCGTATATTAGCACGTAAATAATGCACGGGGCGTACGTTAGTAAGTTTGGTGTGGTGTTAAATATCTTTTCAACTTTTGATGGAACTCGTTTACAGGTGAAGTGTCTGTTTCAAAGCTAAAAAGATGACACGCAGAAAGGTTTAATGTACTATCAACAAGGCATCAGGTACAACTATAAAATAGATTTTTTTCAGAAAAAAAAAAAAAAAAAAAAAAAAAAACCAAAACAAAGTCAACATCTAACATCCAAGGGTAAAAACTAGCTCTGCCACCGTCATAACTACTTAGAGCATGAAGAACATTCATCTGAGACCTATGTATGGAGAGATCAAGAATCCTTACATAATACATAGAAACTATACAACAACATCCATCTTGAAGATAATGGTTTTGCTCTAACCGAAAATGATTGAATTTACGAATCCGTTCATAATATGCAAACTTGATTCGAGAGGTGCGAAACTTACAGAAAGAGGACGAAGGAATTACGAGATAGGGAAGTGCATGAGGGCCTACAATCCGATTTGGTTGAACATGTATGGGCTAATCGTGATACTAATTCTATCATGAAAGATAAGCTGGCGTCCCTAACTTAGATACTAATTCTATCATGAAAGTGACGGTTTTTTCACGTTGGTCTCCCACACGCTTCTGAAGAACACAATCAATCAATATTAACTACTCGCGATTATGATTCAGTTGAAGGGTAAATCGGTGTCTCTCTTTAGGCTTCACAATTACCTACTCAATTGATGGAAGCAAAGCAATTAAAAATTAAGATTAGATCCTACAAAATCAAGAAGATATAAAATCCCAAAGATATAAGAAAGAAATAAAGAATTGGAAGGCAAAACTGAAAAAGATTTCTATTTTCCCTTAATCCAGTTATCCTTTGAAATTCTTCTTCCAATTATCCTTAACTGGAAGGCATCTAACTTGAGATACAACATAACATTTCCGTTCTGCCCCTTTTATTATATCTATTAATGTAACATCCCGCGTTTTTCCGTTAAATTTATTTTAACGCCCGTTTTTTTTATAGATAATATCGTTCGTTATCTAAATTCGTATCCTTCGTTAACTAACGTTCGTAAGATTCCCGTTATTTAATTATAACATCACTCGTTTACTCGAGCGTTTTTAAAAAATATTCGTTTGGTTAATTTCCGCACCCGCTTTGAAACTTGAGGGACCGAAGTTGCCAAGTGGGCAAAGTGGAGACTAGTGGTTAACTAGTCATCACCACACACCTCCCACCTCATTTCTCTTTTCTCTCTTCTTACTTTCATTTTTCTTCCATTTCTTCATAATCATTCAATCATCATCTATTTCGGATCTAACAAGCAAACATCAAAACAAATTACATATTTGGAATCCTCTCTTCATCCTCTACATTTTGGTACCAATTTCATCACATTTGGGTAACATTTCTAAAACACTAGATTTCTCTAAATTCATTTTATATACTTGAAATGGTGTTAATTAGTGTCTATTGCTCGTGTCTAGCATGAATATATGATTTAATTGCTCGATCTTGTTGTTTTGCATAAACTAGCATGAACTTGAAATGGGTTTGTTTAATCTTGAATTTTGGATTATTAAATGTTGTTTAAATGCTAAAGTTTATGTATTAAATGTGTTACTAGCATCATTAGCTTCAATTTGATGTGTAGGTTGATTTGAAAAACATCACTAACATGATTATTGATTTTGTGATTCTTGGTTAGGGTTTGATAGCTTTTAAAATGAACTTTTGTTGCTTTGAATGCCATGAAATGTTATTAGTAAGTGTTTAATTGTATTGTATGTTTAATTACCTTCGAAACGGTCTATCGTATGTGTAGATTGGATTCCCGAGTCAAGAAATGCATATTATGAACTTGAAACTTTGATTTTGAACGTTTAACGATCATTCGACGAGGTTTTTGTTTTTGTAAATGATGTTTTTGTTTGATGAAATGTGTTTAGTTGTATTCCTCGTCAAAATACCTTTCCAACGATATAAGATACGTGTTTTGAATGTTTACGGTTCATAAGTTATGGTTGTTTGAAGTTGAAATCGTCTAAGTGTTAAACTGCCCAGAAATGGCTTATACAGATGCAGATGCGGCGCATCTGCCTCAGATGCGGCGCATCTGAGGCAGACTGCCCAAAAATGTCAATTTTCGCTTAATTCTAAGTATGTTACGCACCCCCGATCAACATGAAACTTGGCCAACATGCTTATACATGACTTCTAAGCTCAGAAAAATAGTTCGGGACCCGACCTCGTTGACTTTTTTCATTGACTTTGACCAATTTTGACTTTTAGTCAAACTTAACAAAACACTTATGCAATCGTTCTAATCTTATTTTATACTTGATTCTTGCATGAAACTTGACAACGTAATTCACATGCTATATAATCGAGTCGTAACGAGCTATAGGACTTATTGAACACATTTCGCCCGACCTTGTGTCGTAACCGGTTAATTGATACAACTTACTTGTTTAGGTCAAGGTTAAACAACTTTCATGCACACGTTTACTTTGTGAAGTACATTTATACTCGTGCACTCGAGGTGAGATCATAGCCCCATCTTTCAACAACTTTTATACTTTTAAATCATGGGATGAGAAACATATACGATTTTATACTACATACTTTATACTTTGAACACAAGTACGAAAACAAACATTCCACAGCGAGTTAGAACAAAAAGACTCAATTCGATTATCATTAGTTACACTTGCAGGGTGTAAGCGAGAACTTATATTATGTGATCACATGGGCTTGACGAGCCTCATTCGGACGGTTCGCTACCGTTAGCAGATGAAATATATTTTCGGGTTTAGTGTATGTTCTAACACTACGCAACAGGGTGCAAAACAGTTAAGTCTTGATAATTGGGTGCTCGCGAACATACTTTTGGAATGCAAACGATTTAGATAATCAACGTTATGGAAATACAAAATCTTGTGGTTCAAAAACAACGTTTACAAACACCTATGATTTCACCAACGTTTTTCGTTGATAGTTTTCTATATGTTTTTCAGGTTCATGAATGGCTATTTGATACATGCTTCCGCGTACACTCATACTTGCTTGGGGTCAAGCATACATGCATACACTCTGATTACTTGCTTGGATTCAAGCATACATACTACATACATACGCTAGTGATAGCACCTTTGGATTCAAACATACTGTTTACATACCTACGCTATTTATAGCAACCGTGATTTTCAACTTATTATGTCGCAAGTTATTTCATTTATACTTTACTACTTTTGTAAACTTAAACTTGTTATCGAACCGTTTGGTAAACTAAACTTTGCAAGTCATGCACGTTTCAAATGAATGCGACATAATTTTGGTCAAACGAGTCTCATATAGGGACTACGACCACGTAACGTGAAATGTCCCGTTCTTATTGATTAAAAACGTTCCATATTAATTGATTTCGTTGCGAGGTTTTGACCTCTATATGAGACGTTTTTCAAAGACTGCATTCATTTTTAAAACAAACCATAACCTTTATTTCATAAATAAAGGTTTAAAAAGCTTTACGTAGATTATCAAATAATGATAATCTAAAATATCCTGTTTACACACGACCATTACATAATGGTTTACAATACAAATATGTTACATCGAAATCAGTTTCTTGAATGCAGTTTTTACACAATATCATACAAACATGGACTCTAAATCTTGTCCTTATTTTAGTATGCAACAGCGGAAGCTCTTAATATTCACCTGAGAATAAACATGCTTTAAACGTCAACAAAAATGTTGGTGAGTTATAGGTTTAACCTATATATATCAAATCGTAACAATAGACCACAAGATTTCATATTTCAATACACATCCCATACATAGAGATAAAAATCATTCATATGGTGAACACCTGGTAACCGACATTAACAAGATGCATATATAAGAATATCCCCATCATTCCGGGACACCCTTCGGATATGATATAAATTTCGAAGTACTAAGGCATCCGGTACTTTGGATGGGGTTTGTTAGGCCCAATAGATCTATCTTTAGGATTCGCGTCAATTAGGGTGTCTGTTCCCTAATTCTTAGATTACCAGACTTAATAAAAAGGGGCATATTCGATGTCGATAATTCAACCATAGAATGTAGTTTCACGTACTTGTGTCTACTTTGTAAATCATTTATAAAACCTGCATGTATTCTCATCCCAAAAATATTAGATTTTAAAAGTGGGACTATAACTCACTTTCACAGATTTTTACTTCGTCGGGAAGTAAGACTTGACCACCGGTTGATTCACGAACCTATAACAATATATACATTGATAATGCTAAAAACGAACATATATTTCATAGCATTATTCCTCAAGAAAGACAAGCTTTTAGTTGCAATTGTTCTATTTACAAGTGATATTCGTTTAAATAATAAAAGGTGAAGACAAAAGACAGATTCGACGAATTGAAGACGCAAACGACCAAAAAGCTCAAAAGTACAAAAGACAATCAAAAAGGTTCCAATTATTGATAAGAAACGTCTCGAAATCACAAGAGTACAAGATTCAAAACACAAAGTACAAGATATTAAATTGTACGCGAGGACGTTCGAAAATCCGGAACCGGGACCAGAGTCAACTCTTAACGCTCGACGCAACGGACTAAAAATTACAAGTTAACTATGTATATAAATATAATATAATATATAATTAATTATATTAATTATATATATATTATATATATATATTAAAAACCGTCGGCAGCAAGAAACTCCAAGGGTGTGAGCTGTAAATACCTCTCCGCGACTCGCGGAGTTTGAAGGGCATTTTGCCGCGAGTCGCGGAGCCCCAATTTTCAACTCTGGCTATAAAGCCAACCGAATTCTGATCAAATTTCATATCTTTTTTTCTTCCTCTTCATACGTAAATATATTTATATTTATAATTTATATTTTAATTTTAATTATAATTCTAATAATAAGGGTATGTTAGCGAATGTTGTAAGGGTGTAAGTCGAAATTCTGTCCGTGTAACGCTACGCTATTTTTAATCATTGTAAGTTATGTTCAACCTTTTTATATTAATGTCTCGTAGCTAAGTTATTATTATGCTTATTTAAAACGAAGTAATCATGATGTTGGGCTAATTACTAAAATTGGGTAATTGGGCTTTGTACCATAATTGGGGTTTGGACAAAAGAACGACACTTGTGGAAACTAGACTATGGGCTATTAATGGGCTTTATATTTGTTTAACTAAATGAAAGTTTGTTAATGTTAATATAAAGATTTACAATTGGGCGTCCCTATAAATTACCATATACACTCGATCGGACACGATGGGCGGGGTATTTATATGTACGAATAATCGTTCATTTAACCGGACACGGGAATGGATTAATAGCCACTAGAATAATTAAAACAGGGGTGAAATTACATTCAAGGGTAATTGGTGTAATTGTTAACAAAGTAGTAAAACCTTGGTTTACACGCAGTCGATAACCTGGTGTATTCATTAAACAAAGTATTAAAACCTTGTTACAATTCGAATCCCCAATTAGTTGGAATATTTAACTTCGGGTATAAGGATAATTTGACGAGGACACTCGCACTTTATATTTATGACTGATGGACTGTTATGGACAAAAACCAGACGGACATATTGAATAATTCAGGACAAAGGACAATTAACCCATGGGCATAAAACTAAAATCAACACGTCAAACATCATGATTACGGAAGTTTAAATAAGCATAATTCTTTTATTTCATATTTAATTTCCTTTATTTTATATTTAATTGCACTTCTAATTATCGCACTTTTATTTATTGTTATTTAATCGCACTTTTAATTATCGTACTTTTTAATTATCGCAATTTTATTATTCGCAATTTCATTATCGTTATTTACTTTATGCTTTAATTTAAGTCTTGTATTTATTTTATATTTTACATTAGGTTTTAACTGCGACTAAAAGTTTTAAAATCGACAAACCGGTCATTAAACGGTAAAAACCCCCCTTTATAATAATAATATTACTTATATATATATATATTTGTATTTTTATAAAAGTAAACTAATATAGCGTTGAGCTTTGTTTAAAGATTTCCCTGTGGAACGAACCGGACTTACTAAAAACTACACTACTGTACGATTAGGTACACTGCCTATAAAGTTGTAGCAAGGTTTAAGTATATCCATTCTATAAATAAATAAATATCTTGTGTAAAATTGTATCGTATTTAATAGTATTTTTCTAGTAAAATATTAACTATTTTATATACACCCCGCTGCACATCAAGTTATTTTTGGCGCCGCTGCCGGGGACCTATCTTAAAAGCCGGAAGCGCAACGCTAATATAAAAAAAAAAAAAAAAAAAGATTTTTAGTTACTTATATTAAAAGTCGCTTTTGTAAAAATACGTTTTAATTATTCAAAAATATAAAAAGAAAAAAAAAACAAAAATATTAGTATTTTTAAGATTTTGTTAAATATTTAAGTTTTATAAGTTTCTTTATTTCTATTTTAGTTTATAAAAATATAAATTTTATTAAACATCTTTTATTTATAAAAAAAAAAAAAAAACAGAAAACATAAAATAAAAAAAAAATAAAATAAAGAAAACGCGTAAAAATTTCAAACCTGTCAACAGAATTCCTGAACCCCGCGACTCGCGGGGTTTTCCTCATTAATCACCGCGACTCGCGGAGACCTTCTGACAGGCGACAGGAAGCCCTAAAACTGCATTAATTACGGTTAATATTAATTATTATTAATTATTAAACCTAATTATTATTATTATTATTATTAGTTTTAGTTTTAGTTTTATTTTTACTTTTTATTTAATTTGTTGTATTTAGTTTTAATTAGTTTTTATTAAATTGTAAAATTAGTAGTTTTATTAAATAAATAATATAAAAATAATATTTTTATAAAAATTGTACTTTTTACAACTTTTTGTATATTTTTATATTTTGTACCTTTTTAATCGTTGTAGCATAACTTTTGTATTTTTAGCCCATATTTAATTTTAAACTTAGTTTTTGCTATAGTTATTTTTACTCCTAGATTTTTAGGCTTTGCCGTAGAATTCCTTAAGTGCTTTTTCTTTAGACTAAGATTTAGGTGCTTTAGAATTTTGCAACGCCTTTTTAAGTTTTAGTTTCTTTTTAAGTTATTTCCATTTGGGATTTAGTTTTTCCTTGTAAGCTTTAATATTTTTAGACCTTTTACTATGTATCAATTATCATTCCAATTAGTAATTTCAATTTGCGATTATAATTTTAAGTTAGTTGTAGTAATAAGGTTAGGTTAGTTAAGTATTTTTAAGTTTTGATAAGTTTCTTTTATTTTTCCGTCACCTTTTATTTTTCAACCATTTTTTTTTTTTTCCTTTTCTACCTTTTTCGACGAACTCTTTTTCTTTCTTATTTCTCGCTATTCTAGTTTTTAGGACTTAGAATTTTTTCTACTTCTTATCTAAATTTCTTAAAATTACGAAAACTTATTTTAAGTGGTTAAATTAATAGACATCAAAATTTTCTGGTTCGTAGTAATAGTTGGATTTGTACGTGGACCGGGTTATTGGAGCCAAACAGTCCTCAATTATATTGAGACCAAACGAATCCTGCCCCTCTGCTGCATCTTTTGGCTATTCGAAACGTGGGCAAAATCAGAAAAGTCTATTGATTGGATAACTTATTATAATTTTTCTTTCCTTTTTAAAACTAATAGGATATTCAGTGAATGCACCGAGCAAGACGTTCATCACCTTTTGTACGTTCACCACCTGTAACTCGATCAAGACATCGTTTAACAAATATAACCGCCGTTGATTTTTCTTTAGAATCGTCATCCAGTCGACCAAGTACTTCAGTTCAAATTTCCGATAATCCAGTTTTTGAAACAAACCTCACAATTGAGAATCCAGAGAATATTCAGGAACGGTTCATAGATCCTGAACCACTAAACTTTCCTCCGGAACCACCAATCATTCAAACAGAGATTGTTGAGGAACGAACTATTAAAACAGAATCATCTAGTGATACCGATTCAACAAATTCAATTATGGAGAATCTGGAACCTTTAAGTATGGAAGACCGAATGAGAGCTAAACGCACTGGCCAAGGTCACGCAATTACTCATCCAGACATTAATGCGCCAGATTATGAAATCAAAGGACAAATTCTACACATGGTGACTAATCAATGCCAATTTAGTGGTGCGCCGAAGGAAGATCCAAATGAACATCTACGTACCTTTAATAGGATCTGCACACTATTTAAAATACGAGAAGTGGAGGATGAACAGATATATCTCATGTTATTTCCCTGGACTTTAAAGGGAGAAGCCAAAGATTGGTTGGAATCGTTACCTGAAGGGGCGATTGATACATGGGACGTTTTAATTGACAAATTTCTTAAACAATTCTTTCCTGCATCTAAAGCCGTAAGACTTCAAGCAGAAATTGTTACGTTTACACAGAAGCCAAATGAAACTCTATATGAGGCGTGGACAAGATATGGAAAGTTGTTAAGAGGATGTCCGCAACATGGTTTAGACACCTGTCAAATAGTACAAATATTCTACCGAGGATGCGACATCACTACAAGAAAAGATATAGATATAGCAGCTGGTGGTTCGATTATGAAGAAAACCGAAACTGATGCTTACAAAATTATTGATAACACTGCTTCCCACTCACATGAGTGGCACCAAGAAAAAGACATCATTAGATCATCTAAAGCAGCTAGAGCCGATTCTAGCCATGACTTAGATTCCATTTCCGCAAAGATAGATGCTTTCGAGAGACGAATGGAAAAGATGACTAAGGATATTCACTCAATACGAATTAGTTGTGAGCAGTGTGGAGGACCACATTTGACAAAAGATTGTCTCAGTATTGAATTAACAATGGAACAAAGAGAGAATATTTCATACATAAACCAAAGGCCTGGAAATAATTATCAGAATAATTATCAACCGCCAAGACCGATTTACAATCAAAACCAGAATTATAACCGAAATGTTCCATACAATAACCAACAAGGTCCTAGCAATCAACAAGTATCCAATAATACTTACAATCAGCAAAGACCTAATTTTCAAAACAAACCACCACAACAAACCGATGATAAAAAGCCAAATTTAGAAGATATGATGACGAAGCTAGTTGAAACTCAAACGCAGTTTTTCACATCTCAAAAACAAACCAATGAACAAAATGCTCAAGCATTTAGAAATCAACAAGCTTCTATTCAAAATCTGGAACAAGAAGTGAGTAACATAGCAAGGTTAATAGGTGAAAGAAAACCGGGAAGTCTACCTAGTGATACAAATGCTAACCCCCGGAATGAAACAGCTAAAGCTATTACCACAAGAAGTGGTACAACACTTAAACCACCTGAAATACCTGTAACTTCTGATGAAACTATTCCTACTCCACAAGAACCACAACCTGATCAAGATAAGGAAAAAGAACCGGTAGTTGAAAAGGTTAATGAAGATAACACAGTTAAGGATAAACCTTATGTTAAACCATACCAACCACCACTTCCTTACCCGAGTAAAATGAAGAAAGAAAAACTTGAAGCCGAGCAATCCAAATTCGTGGATATGTTTAAACAGATAAATGTAAATCTTCCTTTCATTGATGTGATTTCAGGAATGCCAAGATATGCTAAATTCTTGAAAGATCTGATCACAAATAGAAAGAAAATGGAAGAACTCTCGGCTGTTACTATGAATGCTAATTGTTCAGCAGTGCTGTTGAATAAGATACCAGAAAAACTATCTGATCCAGGAAGTTTCACAATTCCATGTTTTCTGGGTAGTCTTAGTTCAATAGAAGCATTGGCAGACTTAGGTGCTAGTATAAATTTAATGCCGTATTCACTATACGCTAAACTAGACCTTGGAGAATTGAAACCAACCAGAATAAGCATACAACTAGCCGATAGATCAATAAAATATCCTAGAGGGATAATGGAGAACATGCTAGTTAAAGTTGGTACTTTAGTATTCCCAGTAGATTTTGTTGTTTTAGACATGGAAGAAGATTCTCAAGTTCCTCTCATATTAGGAAGACCATTCTTAAACACGGCTAAAGCAATGATAGACGTGTTCGGTAAGAAACTGACCCTAAGTATAGAGGATGAGAGTGTTACCTTTTCAGTGGATAGAGCAATGCAACAACCACAATCTGCAGATGATACATGTTATTATATTCAAACTATAGATGCACATGCAGAATTATTAGAAGAATTTCCAGAATTACAAGGAACAGGAGAATGTTCTTTAGGAGAAGGTAATGAACCAATTGATGAAGCTGAAATGTTAGCTACACTTATAGCTAATGGATATGAACCAACAACAGAAGAAATACAAATGCTAAAAGAAGAAGACAGATATCGATACAAATCATCGATAGAAGAACCTCCGAAATTAGAATTAAAGCCACTTCCAAACCATTTGGAATACGCTTATTTACATGGTGAATCTGAATTACCTGTAATAATATCGTCTTCTCTTACTGAAAATGAGAAATCACAACTCATTTCTGTGTTGAAAGCTCATAAACCAGCCATTGCATGGAAGATTCATGATATTAAAGGAATAAGTCCTTCGTATTGCACACATAAAATCCTTATGGAAGAAGGTCATAAAACGTATGTGCAACGCCAACGAAGACTAAATCCTAATATGCAAGATGTAGTTAAGAAAGAGATTATTAAACTGCTAGATGCAGGTTTGATATATCCAATTTCTGATAGTCCATGGGTAAGCCCAGTTCAATGCGTACCTAAGAAGGGTGGCATGACTGTCATCACAAATGAGAAAAATGAGCTTATTCCTACTAGGACTGTAACAGGATGGCGTGTATGTATTGATTATAGAAAATTAAATGACGCCACCAGAAAAGATCACTTTCCCTTACCTTTCATAGATCAAATGTTGGAAAGATTAGCCGGAAATAGTTACTATTGTTTTCTAGATGGATTTTCCGGATATTTTCAAATTCCAATAGCACCCGAAGATCAAGAGAAAACCACATTCACGTGCCCTTATGGTACTTTTGCTTACAAAAGAATGCCATTTGGACTTTGCAACGCCCCTGCAACCTTTCAAAGGTGTATGATGGCGATTTTTCACGACATGATAGAAGAATGCATGGAAGTATTCATGGATGACTTTTCAGTCTTCGGTGATACATTTAAATCATGTCTAGTTAATCTGGAACGAATGCTAATTAGATGCGAAAAATCAAATCTAGTACTTAATTGGGAGAAATGCCATTTCATGGTTAAAGAAGGCATCGTTCTTGGACATAAAATTTCAAAAGAAGGAATTGAAGTGGATAGAGCTAAAGTAGATGTAATTGCTAAACTTCCACATCCCACCAATGTTAGAGGAGTTAGGAGTTTTCTAGGGCATGCCGGTTTTTACCGACGTTTCATAAAAGATTTTTCTAAAATTGCCACTCCTATGAATAAACTCCTAGAAAAGGATGCGCCATTCATCTTTTCAGATGAATGTATCAAATCTTTTAATATTCTTAAAGAAAAACTAACTAATGCACCGATCATGATAACACCAAATTGGAATCTACTATTTGAACTAATGTGCGATGCAAGTGATTTTGCAATGGGAGCCGTTTTAGGACAAAGGATTGAAAAACGATTTCAACCTATATATTATGCTAGTAAGACGTTACAAGGAGCACAAACGAACTATACAACTACTGAAAAAGAACTCCTTGCTATTGTCTTTGCTTTTGACAAATTTCGATCATATCTCGTTCTAGCAAAAACGGTGGTCTATACCGACCATTCTGCTCTTAGATACCTATTTTCAAAACAAGATGCTAAACCAAGATTAATCCGTTGGATCTTACTCTTACAAGAGTTTGATATTGAAATCCGAGATAAAAAAGGAACAGAAAATCTCGCCGCTGATCATCTTTCTCGTCTTGAAAATCCCGAATTAGAAGTTCTGAATGAATCGGCCATACAAGACAACTTTCCTGATGAATATCTATTGAAGATAGATTATAAAGAAATCCCATGGTTTGCAGACTATGCAAACTACTTAGTTTGTGGATTCCTTGAAAAAGGATTATCGTACCAAAGACGAAAGAAATTCTTCAGTGATATAAAACACTATTTCTGGGAAGATCCACATCTGTTTAAAAGTTGTCCCGATGGAATAATACGCCGATGTGTATTTGGAAATGAAGCTAGTAAAATTTTAAACCATTGTCACACAGGACCAACAGGAGGGCATTATGGGCCTCAACTAACAGCAAGAAAAGTTTATGAAGCTGGATTCTATTGGCCTACAATTTACAAAGACTCACACCTTCTTTGCAAATCCTGTGATGCATGTCAAAGGGCCGGAAAAATAAGTCAACGCGATGAAATGCCACAAAATGTCATCCAAGTATGTGAAGTATTTGACATTTGGGGTATTGACTTTATGGGTCCATTTCCAAAATCTCATAATAATCTATATATACTCGTAGCCATTGATTATGTATCTAAATGGGCAGAAGCACAAGCTCTCCCAACTAACGATGCACGAGTTGTAGTCAACTTTTTAAAACGTCTTTTTGCAAGGTTTGGAACACCGAAAGCTTTAATAAGTGATCGGGGAACTCATTTTTGTAATAATCAACTTGAGAAAGTTCTTAAAAGATATGGAGTAACTCATAAAATCTCCACCGCATATCATCCACAAACAAGTGGACAAGTTGAAAATACAAACCGAGCTTTAAAACGTATTCTAGAGAAAACCGTAGGATCAAATCCGAAGGAATGGTCCATTAAATTGGAGGATGCACTCTGGGCTTTTAGAACAGCCTACAAAACTCCAATTGGAAACACACCTTTTAGACTTGTTTATGGAAAAGCATGTCATCTTCCAGTAGAAATTGAACACAAAGCATTTTGGGCTTTGAAGACATGTAATCTTGATTTACATGAAGCCGGACGTCTACGATTAAGTCAACTAAACGAATTAGAAGAATTAAGACATGAAGCATACGAAAATTCGTTAATCTATAAAGAAAGAACGAAGAAATGGCATGATAAAAGAATCAGAAGTTCAAAAGAATTTAAAGAAGGAGACAGAGTTCTTCTTTTCAATTCACGATTCAAGCTATTTCCTGGAAAATTGAAATCAAGATGGTCTGGACCATTCATAGTCAAAAGAGTTTTCCCATACGGAACGATAGAATTAATAAATTCAAATGGGATTGAATTTAAAGTTAATGGTCACAGAGTTAAACATTACATACATGGTCCGATGGAAGTCGACAACGAAGTTAATCACAATTTCGACACCACAGCTAACTAAGTGTGGGGAGAATCAAGTCTTTAAAGGATAATATGTATTTCTGTTAGAGTTAGATTGTCTGTTTTCGTGTAGTTCTCGAAAATGGAACACGTATGGTCTTTCCCTAGCAGACCCTAAAGAACTAGTCTTCTCCCCCCATTCTGAATTTTTATTTTTTTTTAGGTTTTTACGAAATGAAGACTGCCTGTGAACTAAACCATGGTCTAATGCTACACGCTTTGATCACTAAAAGAAATAATGATATATTACCGAGCGAATTAGTATCAGTAATCAGAGAAAGAATGGACGGAGTTAGAAAAGGATCCAGATGCGAAGATAATAAGTTACAATTTGGTAAAGGAAAATCAAAATCCGCAGCGAAAAGAAGAGCACGACACCTAGAACGATGTCACAAATGCGGAAAATGGTCACATGGAGGTAAATGTTCAAATAATCAAACCTATTCAAATACCGAATTTGTTACTTTATGCAGAGACGGACCGTTCATATGTTTAGAAGAAAAGACAATGAATGCTCGAGGTTACGCCTATGCAGCCATGGAAAACCAATTAAACCGACTATCTTATGAATATAATAGATCATATAACTAAGAAATCTATTTCACAGGTATGTCCGTACAGTTTTTATTTTTATTTTTATTTTTAACCTTTTGATAATAAACGCTAATTTGTTCGCTAAAAAGTATTAAATTGGTATTAAATAAAATTAGGTTTGGCGACCGAAATTATTGATATCCTTCAAAAATTTATTACATCACTGCGAAATTTAACGTTTATTCTTAAGGTATAAATATCTTTAATCAATCAACCCAAAATATTTCAAAAATTCGTCATGAGTTAAATTAGGTCTTGGAACCGAAATTACTTTACCGAAAAGAGGGGCGCATATTTTTGATAATATTTGATTGATTAAAGTGGGATAAAAAGACAAAAAGATTTTTAATTTTATTATGTTTTTAAAATTAATATTTAAATCTTAAATTAATATTGTAAACTTTGTAAAAACAATATATTTAAATTGTAAATATTTGAAAAATTAATATAAGTTTGGTATGAAATATGAATTTTTAAATTAAGTTTGGTGTGAATTTTTAATTTTTAAAATATGAAATTTTAATTTTATGCATTTTAAATTTTGAGTTTGGTATGAATTTTTAATTTTGAATTTTATATTTAAGTTGTGTGAATTTAAAAACAAAAATTTACTTTATCTCATTAAGTTAAAAATATGATTTTTAAAATTCGTCGTAAGTTGAAGACTAGGTCTTTGAACCGAAATTGCTTTACCCGAGGGAGGGACGAGAACTTTTATTATCATTATTTTTAATCTTACTGAATTAGAGTATGCCAAAAACATTGAAAAAACCCAAAAATCTTAGCTTTTAAAACAATCGCTACAAAAAGACAAATTTTAAAATTTTGTCGAGGGACGGACTAGGACATCGATCCGAAACGACCTCGTCCTAAATAACAAGGGAAACAAAATTTTAAAATTAATTTCTTAATTGTTTTATAAGTTAAGGATTATAAAAAAAAAAAAAAAAAAAAAAAAAAGAGTAAACTCCGCGACTCGCGGAGTTTGCAGTGCAAAACCTCCGCGAGTCGCGGAGGGACCAAAACCCAGAAAAAAATAAAAACAGCTGAAACGATCAGTAAACTCCCACCAACAAAAACACAGAAAAATACTGCGAAAAAGAACTCGAAAAAACCCGAAAATCACCCCCAAAAATCCCAATTTTTAACCGTTAATCACCAAATTTTTTGCTAAAATCATGTTGAGAAGGATGATATCTAAGAACTACTCAAGAAAAACGGTAAATTTCTACACCTAAACACCATTTAATTCGAATTTTAGTGTTCTTGAGCTATTTTTTCCCCAATTTAATTTTGATGCTTTTTAGTGTAATTAGACTTAAATTGTTTATGTATTATGCTTGTATAACCTAGATTGATGTTGTTTAACATGATTAGAAGCTTTAAACTTCAAATTTTGAATAATCTAGGGTTTGTGTTCTTGAGCAATTTGGGGCTTTTTGATATAAACAGGTTATGGCCAATTTTTGTCATGAATTGTTGCTAAATTGAGTAGTGTAACATGTCTAGGTAGTTAAATGATCCAAACTTTGAGCCTAAACATGATTTTGAGAATTAAAGTGGACTTTTTCAAGTCCAAAATTCATGAACTTGATTTTTGAAAGATAATGCCATTTGAGACTTGTTTATTTGCTAGTAATGATTATTTTGACATGTTATTTGAGTTGAATGCTTATGAACTTGGCGAAAATTTTCGTATATGCTTATTTGAAAAAGTATAGATTTGATAAAAATGTGAAAATGAGCTTAAGTTTGATATAAATTGATAATGTCATTGTAATTATTTTGATTGATGATTTTGCTGACACTAATGCATATTTGGATGCACAAAATTTGTGTTTGATGTGTTTTGCAGAATGAAAGGGGTGAATCTTCATCCCAAGCCCGCCATGCTCCTGCTGAGAACTTGGAACAACAGGAGGTAGATAACTACTACAAGCAGGATGTACCTCATCCAGTCATGACCTTTTCAGATATGCACTTGGAACAGTTGCACCCGAACCTGAGATTTGACAGACTTTGGATAGATTATCCAAAATATCAACGGGGTTTGCATACTCTTCATTCCAAGGTTGTTGAGGTACCGAGGGTCATAGAATGGGGACCCTTGGAAGCTGTAGAATTGGCCGGGCCAATTAGGGAATTACTTGTACAGAGGTATGGTAATTCTTCTTTTAATGACTGGATATGTTTATTCACCATACGCAGACCTGTATATAAAGTATGGTGTGAAGAGTTGTTATGTAGTATAAAGTTGAATGATCGGGTAGCTAGTTTAACCGATCGTTCTTTTATTAGATTTTTGTTAGGCGGTTCGATGCGCCACATGTCTTTACTGGACATGGCTCAGGCTTTACGTATATATACGCCTGAGGAGTTAGCGTCTGCCGATTGTAGAGGATTGATACTAAACGGTAGAAAGATAGATGAAAATTTTGATACACACGGTGTGTGGAGTCAAATGACAAGCCATCACCGTTTCAAAGGGGGAAACTACTCTTATTTGGATATAGATAGAGCCGAATTAAGAGTAATACATAGGTTTTTAGCTAATTCGATTACACAAAGGGGTAAAAACAAAGAAAAGGTAAATGAACAAGATTTGTTTTACCATATGTGTATTCGAGACCCACACAGCGCTGTAAGTATACCATATTGTGTGGGTTATTATTTATCAGCTATGGTTCGGGGGATGCGTCCACATAGCATAATAGGAGGTGGTATTTTTATTACTTTGATTGGTGAATATCTCGGTGTGGATATAAGTCGGGGGGGGATTATTAGTAGAAGAGCCGGAACCCCGCGACACTATAGGTTTAAATGTATACCATGGTGCGAAAGTTTTGAAGCGGCGAAATAACGCCGCAGTACGATACAATGGTAGACATCCACAGGTAGAGAGAAACCAGCAGCAAGGTAATATAGGAGGGGGGAATGAGATGCAAGAAATGCATAGGTTTATAGCTTCTTAGGAATACGAAAATGCTAGACAGAGGGCATTTGAAGATTGGCAAGTTCATCAGAACCAGATCATAGCGCATTGCCAACATATAGGTAGAAACTATATTCCTACACCAAAACCCGTCTTCCCTCCTTGGTCGATAGAGATGCAGCCACCATATCCTACGTATGACCCTGCCGAAGCATTCTATAGCACTTATGGTTATGCGTGGAACCCCTATTGGTACCAATATCATCCTTAGTTTACTTATTTTTTTTACTTATTTTGTAATTTGTAATTATTGATACATTTAATATTTTTGTTAATATTGTAATCATTTTTATAATTTCTAACTTTTATTCTTAGATTTTAATAATTTTTGAATGTGGGGTAATAAACCAAACTTCAAAAATATGTATATATGTTTGCAGTTTGTCTTATGTACACAACAGGGTAAAACAACGCATTTTCAAAGACTGGCATTAAGTTCAGCAAAAGCAACTAATTTTGACGACAAGATGCAAAATATATGTGAAATAACAACAAGACGGAATGAACAAATGATGTGCACCATTTATCATTCAGCAAACAAACGCCAATATATTTGGAAACTTTGGTAAAAATTTAATCATTTTCACACAAATCACCCTCAATAATTTAAATTGTTACTGATTTCTTGCAAATGAGGGCATTGCAAGATCTTAAGTGTGGGAAGGGGTTAAATTCTTTCGGATTTTAAAATTTTTATATTAAACACTTGGTTACCATTAAAAATACTAGTAAAGCAGTAGTTGTATTAGAATCTAGTGCTCTCTGATAAAAAAGAACAGCCCTAGTCTTATATACTGACTACCCAATTCTAGTAAAATTTTTCAAAATTTTCAATTAAATGAATTCAAAATCATGTTTATACATATTTATGAACGATAAAACTAGGTTTTAACACCGAAATTATTGTTACCTCGGAAAGGACATAAATTGAGAAACAAACTAAAATGTTAAAATTCATTTAAAATGGAATAGAGGACGATAAAAAGGAAAATAAAAAGCCAAGTGTGGGAAAATTTACCAAGTTATCTTAACATATGTCACATATATCTGTAACAAATAACTGAAAATACTTTTGCTTTGGACTAAACTAAACTGTTTTACCCGATGAAAGAAAAGAAGAGATGGATCTACACGATGAATCAATTCCATCATTAAAAGGAAGTAAAGTCTTCCGAAAAAGACACGCGCTTCTTGATTTAGGTCATGAAGTTGTCGTTCAGACCAGCTGTAGGTTGACGAAAAATCTAGAAAAGTCATCACTAAAATCAGCAGAAAATCCACGGACCTCAGCATTAAACAGGGTTGCCAAGTGGTCAGATTTATCCTAACCATGAGAAGGATTTATCTCGTACAATGGGGGGGCACCATGCAAATTAGCTGGATAAGACTAATGAATCAGATCCCCAGAAAGGATAATCTCCTTAAAGATTAAAAATCAGCTTTTAAGACTGATATTACTCAATCCTAGAGATTGACCTTAAAGATTGAGAATTCAAACTCATGGAATTCAATGATATCTAAACTCGAGCTTGAACGAGAAAATATTTTGATCAAAAATACAAACCGATTTGTTTTCTGAAAACCCATTTTCAATACGTTCATTACCATTGAACGAAAAATCCTAGGAATTCACCTGGAATTCATTAGGTCACCTGAACTAAATCGGGTGTCAACCGTAAGAACGGTGGTTGCATAGCATGGTCAAAGACAGGACCTTGTGCCAGACCGAAAAATTATAAGGGTGAGCTTTACTATTGCTCCTACCAAGGATAGTAATTGCGTCCGACACGTTATAGACCATAATCAAAAGCATGTCACGGGACATTGCCTTAACAGTTGCTTGTTCAACGCTTTCCTTTACAACCGGACGGTAGTTTGCCGAAAGGTAATATACGGAACAAGTAAACTGGACGTGTTGCTTTCCAAATACAAGGTTAGCAAGTGGGTGACACAAAACCGCAAGTTTTGAGCTAAAATTTTCAAATCTGAAACCCACCAAACCCACAAAAATATTTTGCAAACACCGGTAAAGGGTTATTCCGGAAAACTTATCTAGGGTAAAAACTAGATTTAATTTTCAAAAGATCAAATGTTTTCATAAAGATCCAATTTCCTTAATGGATCTAAATTTTTAGAGTCATGTGGGACTGTAAACCATATCGTTACTACCATTGTTTATACCGCCGTATAGAAATCACTGATGTACAAAGTGTGAAGAATAAAGAAGTGATTCTAGTATTTCAAGACAATATTGCTTGAGGACAAGCAACGCTCAAGTGTGGGAATATTTGATAATGCTAAAAACGAACATATATTTCATAGCATTATTCCTCAAGAAAGACAAGCTTTTAGTTGCAATTGTTCTATTTACAAGTGATATTCGTTTAAATAATAAAAGGTGAAGACAAAAGACAGATTCGACGAATTGAAGACGCAAACGACCAAAAAGCTCAAAAGTACAAAAGACAATCAAAAAGGTTCCAATTATTGATAAGAAACGTCTCGAAATCACAAGAGTACAAGATTCAAAACACAAAGTACAAGATATTAAATTGTACGCGAGGACGTTCGAAAATCCGGAACCGGGACCAGAGTCACCTCTTAACGCTCGACGCAACGGACTAAAAATTACAAGTTAACTATGTATATAAATATAATATAATATATAATTAATTATATTAATTATATATATATTATATATATATATTAAAAACCGTCGGCAGCAAGAAACTCCAAGGGTGTGAGCTGTAAATACCTCTCCGCGACTCGCGGAGTTTGAAGGGCATTTTGCCGCGAGTCGCGGAGCCCCAATTTTCAACTCTGGCTATAAAGCCAACCGAATTCTGATCAAATTTCATATCTTTTTTTCTTCCTCTTCATACGTAAATATATTTATATTTATAATTTATATTTTAATTTTAATTATAATTCTAATAATAAGGGTATGTTAGCGAATGTTGTAAGGGTGTAAGTCGAAATTCTGTCCGTGTAACGCTACGCTATTTTTAATCATTGTAAGTTATGTTCAACCTTTTTATATTAATGTCTCGTAGCTAAGTTATTATTATGCTTATTTAAAACGAAGTAATCATGATGTTGGGCTAATTACTAAAATTGGGTAATTGGGCTTTGTACCATAATTGGGGTTTGGACAAAAGAACGACACTTGTGGAAACTAGACTATGGGCTATTAATGGGCTTTATATTTGTTTAACTAAATGAAAGTTTGTTAATGTTAATATAAAGATTTACAATTGGGCGTCCCTATAAATTACCATATACACTCGATCGGACACGATGGGCGGGGTATTTATATGTACGAATAATCGTTCATTTAACCGGACACGGGAATGGATTAATAGCCACTAGAATAATTAAAACAGGGGTGAAATTACATTCAAGGGTAATTGGTGTAATTGTTAACAAAGTAGTAAAACCTTGGTTTACACGCAGTCGATAACCTGGTGTATTCATTAAACAAAGTATTAAAACCTTGTTACAATTCGAATCCCCAATTAGTTGGAATATTTAACTTCGGGTATAAGGATAATTTGACGAGGACACTCGCACTTTATATTTATGACTGATGGACTGTTATGGACAAAAACCAGACGGACATATTGAATAATTCAGGACAAAGGACAATTAACCCATGGGCATAAAACTAAAATCAACACGTCAAACATCATGATTACGGAAGTTTAAATAAGCATAATTCTTTTATTTCATATTTAATTTCCTTTATTTTATATTTAATTGCACTTCTAATTATCGCACTTTTATTTATTGTTATTTAATCGCACTTTTAATTATCGTACTTTTTAATTATCGCAATTTTATTATTCGCAATTTTATTATCGTTATTTACTTTACGCTTTAATTTAAGTCTTGTATTTATTTTATATTTTACATTAGGTTTTAACTGCGACTAAAAGTTTTAAAATCGACAAACCGGTCATTAAACGGTAAAAACCCCCCTTTATAATAATAATATTACTTATATATATATATTTGTATTTTTATAAAAGTAAACTAATATAGCGTTGAGCTTTGTTTAAAGATTTCCCTGTGGAACGAACCGGACTTACTAAAAACTACACTACTGTACGATTAGGTACACTGCCTATAAAGTTGTAGCAAGGTTTAAGTATATCCATTCTATAAATAAATAAATATCTTGTGTAAAATTGTATCGTATTTAATAGTATTTTTCTAGTAAAATATTAACTATTTTATATACACCCCGCTGCACATCATACATATATATCAAAGTATGTTTAAAATATATTTACAACTCTTTTAATATATTTTGATGTTTTAAGTTTATTAAGTCAGCTGTCCTCGTTAGTAACCTATAACTAGTTGTCCACAGTTAGATGTACAGAAATAAATCGATAAATATTATCTTGAATCAATCCACGACCCAGTGTATACGTATCTCAGTATTGATCACAACTCAAACTATATATATTTTGGAATCAACCTCAACCCTGTATAGCTAACTCCAACATTCACATATAGAGTGTCTATGGTTGTTCCGAAATATATATAGATGTGTCGACATGATAGGTCGAAACATTGTATACGTGTCTATGGTATCTCAAGATTACATAATATACAATACAAGTTGATTAAGTTATGGTTGGAATAGATTTGTTACCAATTTTCACGTAGCTAAAATGAGAAAAATTATCCAATCTTGTTTTACCCATAACTTCTTCATTTTAAATCCGTTTTGAGTGAATCAAATTGCTATGATTTCATATTGAACTCTATTTTATGAATCTAAACAGAAAAAGTATAGGTTTATAGTCGGAAAAATAAGTTACAAGTCGTTTTTGTAAAGGTAGTCATTTCAGTCGAAAGAACGACGTCTAGATGACCATTTTAGAAAACATACTTCCACTTTGAGTTTAACCATAATTTTTGGATATAGTTTCATGTTCATAATAAAAATCATTTTCTCAGAATAACAACTTTTAAATCAAAGTTTATCATAGTTTTTAATTAACTAACCCAAAACAGCCCGCGGTGTTACTACGACGGCGTAAATCCGGTTTTACGGTGTTTTTCGTGTTTCCAGGTTTTAAATCATTAAGTTAGCATATCATATAGATATAGAACATGTGTTTAGTTGATTTTAAAAGTCAAGTTAGAAGGATTAACTTTTGTTTGCGAACAAGTTTAGAATTAACTAAACTATGTTCTAGTGATTACAAGTTTAAACCTTCGAATAAGATAGCTTTATATGTATGAATCGAATGATGTTATGAACATCATTACTACCTTAATTTCCTTGGATAAACCTACTGGAAAAGAGAAAAATGGATCTAGCTTCAATGGATCCTTGGATGGCTCGAAGTTCTTGAAGCAGAATCATGACACGAAAACAAGTTCAAGTAAGATCATCACTTGAAATAAGATTGTTATAGTTATAGAAATTGAACCAAAGTTTGAATATGATTATTACCTTGTATTAGAATGATAACCTACTGTAAGAAACAAAGATTTCTTGAGGTTGGATGATCACCTTACAAGATTGGAAGTGAGCTAGCAAACTTGAAAGTATTCTTGATTTTATGAAACTAGAACTTTTGGAATTTATGAAGAACACTTAGAACTTGAAGATAGAACTTGAGAGAGATCAATTAGATGAAGAAAATTGAAGAATGAAAGTGTTTGTAGGTGTTTTTGGTCGTTGGTGTATGGATTAGATATAAAGGATATGTAATTTTGTTTTCATGTAAATAAGTCATGAATGATTACTCATATTTTTGTAATTTTATGAGATATTTCATGCTAGTTGCCAAATGATGGTTCCCACATGTGTTAGGTGACTCACATGGGCTGCTAAGAGCTGATCATTGGAGTGTATATACCAATAGTACATACATCTAAAAGCTGTGTATTGTACGAGTACGAATACGGGTGCATACGAGTAGAATTGTTGATGAAACTGAACGAGGATGTAATTGTAAGCATTTTTGTTAAGTAGAAGTATTTTGATAAGTGTATTGAAGTCTTTCAAAAGTGTATAAATACATATTAAAACACTACATGTATATACATTTTAACTGAGTCGTTAAGTCATCGTTAGTCGTTACATGTAAGTGTTGTTTTGAAACCTTTAGGTTAACGATCTTGTTAAATGTTGTTAACCCAATGTTTATAATATCAAATGAGATTTTAAATTATTATATTATCATGATATTATCATGTATGAATATCTCTTAATATGATATATATATATATTAAATGTCTTTACAACGATAATCGTTACATATATGTCTCGTTTAAAAATCATTAAATTAGTAGTCTTGTTTTTACATATGTAGTTCATTGTTAATATACTTTATGATATGTTTTCTTATCATAGTATCATGTTAACTATATACATATATCCATATATATGTCATCATATAGTTTTTACAAGTTTTAACGTTCGTGAATCACCGATCAACTTGGGTGGTCAATTGTCTATATGAAACATATTTCAATTAATCAAGTCTTAACAAGTTTGATTGCTTAACATGTTGGAAACATTTAATCATGTAAATATCAATCTCAATTAATATATATAAACATGGAAAAGTTCGGGTCACTACAGTACCTACCCGTTATATAAATTTCGTCCCGAAATTTTAAGCTGTTGAAGGTGTTGACGAATCTTCTGGAAATAGATGCGGGTATTTCTTCTTCATCTGATCTTCACGCTCCCAGGTGAACTCGGGTCCTCTACGAGCATTCCATCGAACCTTAACAATTGGTATCTTGTTTTGCTTAAGTCTTTTAACCTCACGATCCATTATTTCGACGGGTTCTTCGATGAATTGAAGTTTTTCGTTGATTTGGATTTCATCTAACGGAATAGTGAGATCTTCTTTAGCAAAACATTTCTTTAAATTCGAGACGTGGAAAGTGTTATGTACAGCCGCGAGTTGTTGAGGTAACTCAAGTCGGTAAGCTACTGGTCCGACACGATCAATAATCTTGAATGGTCCAATATACCTTGGATTTAATTTCCCTCGTTTACCAAATCGAACAACGCCTTTCCAAGGTGCAACTTTAAGCATGACCATCTCTCCAATTTCAAATTCTATATCTTTTCTTTTAATGTCAGCGTAGCTCTTTTGTCGACTTTGGGCGGTTTTCAACCGTTGTTGAATTTGGATGATCTTCTCGGTAGTTTCTTGTATAATCTCCGGACCCGTAATCTGTCTATCCCCCACTTCACTCCAACAAATCGGAGACCTGCACTTTCTACCATAAAGTGCTTCAAACGGCGCCATCTCAATGCTTGAATGGTAGCTGTTGTTGTAGGAAAATTCTGCTAGCGGTAGATGTCGATCCCAACTGTTTCCGAAATCAATAACACATGCTCGTAGCATGTCTTCAAGCGTTTGTATCGTCCTTTCGCTCTGCCCATCAGTTTGTGGATGATAGGCAGTACTCATGTCTAGACGAGTTCCTAATGCTTGCTGTAATGTCTGCCAGAATCTTGAAATAAATCTGCCATCCCTATCAGAGATAATAGAGATTGGTATTCCATGTCTGGAGATGACTTCCTTCAAATACAGTCGTGCTAACTTCTCCATCTTGTCATCTTCTCTTATTGGTAGGAAGTGTGCTGATTTGGTGAGACGATCAACTATTACCCAAATAGTATCAAAACCACTTGCAGTCCTTGGCAATTTAGTGATGAAATCCATGGTAATGTTTTCCCATTTCCATTCCGGGATTTCGGGTTGTTGAAGTAGACCTGATGGTTTCTGATGCTCAGCTTTGACCTTAGAACACGTCAAACATTCTCCTACGTATTTAGCAACATCGGCTTTCATACCCGGCCACCAAAAATGTTTCTTGAGATCCTTGTACATCTTCCCCGTTCCAGGATGTATTGAGTATCTGGTTTTATGAGCTTCTCTAAGTACCATTTCTCTCATATCTCCAAATTTTGGTACCCAAATCCTTTCAGCCCTATACCGGGTTCCGTCTTCCCGAATATTAAGATGCTTCTCCGATCCTTTGGGTATTTCATCCTTTAAATTTCCCTCTTTTAAAACTCCTTGTTGCGCCTCCTTTATTTGAGTAGTAATGTTATTATGAATCATTATATTCATAGATTTTACTCGAATGGGTTCTCTGTCCTTCCTGCTCAAGGCATCGGCTACCACATTTTCCTTCCCCGGGTGGTAACGAATCTCAAAGTCGTAATCATTCAATAATTCAATCCACCTACGCTGCCTCATATTCAGTTATTTCTGATTAAATATGTGTTGAAGACTTTTGTGGTCGGTATATATAATACTTTTGACCCCATATAAGTAGTGCCTCCAAGTCTTTAATGCAAAAACAACCGCGCCTAATTCCAAATCATGCGTCGTATAATTTTGTTCGTGAATCTTCAATTGTCTAGACGCATAAGCAATCACCTTCGTTCGTTGCATTAATACACAACCGAGACCTTGCTTTGATGCGTCACAATAAATCACAAAATCATCATTCCCTTCAGGCAATGACAATATAGGTGCCGTAGTTAGCTTTTTCTTCAATAACTGAAACGCTTTCTCTTGTTCATCATTCCATTCAAATTTCTTCCCTTTATGCGTTAATGCAGTCAAGGGTTTTGCTATTCTGGAAAAGTCTTGGATGAACCTTCTGTAGTAACCAGCTAGTCCTAAAAACTGGCGTACGTGTTTCGGAGTTTTCGGGGTTTCCCACTTTTCAACAGTTTCTATCTTTGCTGGATCCACCTTAATACCTTCTTTGTTCACTATGTGACCGAGGAATTGAACTTCTTCCAACCAAAATACACACTTTGAAAACTTAGCGTACAATTCTTCCTTCCTCAATACTTCTAACACCTTTCTCAAATGTTCACCGTGTTCTTGGTCATTCTTTGAGTAAATAAGTATGTCATCAATGAAAACAATGACAAACTTGTCAAGGTATGGTCCACACACTCGGTTCATAAGGTCCATGAACACAGCTGGTGCATTAGTTAAACCAAACGGCATGACCATAAACTCGTAATGACCGTAACGTGTTCTGAAAGCAGTCTTTGGAATATCATCTTCTTTCACCCGCATTTGATGATACCCGGAACGTAAGTCAATCTTTGAATAAACAGACGAGCCTTGTAGTTGATCAAATAAGTCGTCGATTCTCGGTAGTGGGTAGCGGTTCTTGATGGTAAGTTTGTTCAACTCTCGGTAGTCGATACACAACCTGAATGTACCATCTTTCTTCTTGACAAACAAAACAGGAGCTCCCCACGGTGATGTGCTTGGTCGAATGAAACCACGCTCTAAAAGTTCTTGTAATTGGCTTTGCAGTTCTTTCATCTCGCTGGGTGCAAGTCTGTAAGGAGCACGAGCTATTGGTGCAGCTCCTGGTACAAGATCTATTTGAAATTCAACGGATCGATGTGGGGGTAATCCCGGTAATTCTTTCGGAAATACATCGGGAAATTCTTTTGCAATGGGAACATCATTGATGCTCTTTTCTTCAGTTTGTACTTTCTCGACGTGTGCTAGAACAGCATAGCAACCTTTTCTTATTAGTTTTTGTGCCTTCAAATTACTAATAAGATGTAGCTTCGTGTTGCCCTTTTCTCCGTACACCATTAAGGGTTTTCTTTTTTCTCGTATAATGCGAATTGCATTTTTGTAACAAACGATCTCCGCTTTCACTTCTTTCAACCAGTCCATACCGATTATCACATCAAAACTCCCTAACTCTACTGGTATCAAATCAATCTTAAATGTTTCGCTAACCAGTTTAATTTCTCGATTCCGACATATATTATCTGCTGAAATTAATTTACCATTTGCTAATTCGAGTAAAAATTTACTATCCAAAGGCATCAATGGACAACTTAATTTAGCACAAAAATCTCTACTCATATAGCTTCTATCCGCACCCGAATCAAATAAAACGTAAGCAGATTTATTGTCAATAAGAAACGTACCCGTAACAAGCTCCGGGTCTTCCTGTGCCTCTACCGCATTAATATTGAAAACTCTTCCACGGCCTTGTCCATTCGTGTTCTCCTGGTTCGGGCAATTTCTAATAATGTGGCCTGGTTTTCCACATTTATAACAAACTACATTGGCATAACTTGCTCCGACACTACTTGCTCCGCCATTACTCGTTCCGACACCATTTGTTCCTTTCGTTCTATTAACCCCTGGTCCGTAGACCTCACACTTCGCCGCGCTATGACCATTTCTTTTACACTTGTTGCAAAATTTGGTGCAGAACCCCGAGTGATTCTTTTCACACCTTTGGCATAGCTGCTTCTGATTGTTGTTGTTGTTGCGGTTATTATTGTTGTTGGGATGATTGTTGTTGTTGTTGTTGTTGTTGTTGTTGGGCCGTTTGTTGTAGTTGCGATTGATGTTGCGATTGTTGGGATAATTGTTGCGATTATTGTTGTAATTGCTGTTGTTGTTGTATTGGTGATTCTTATCACCGTTATCCTCCCACTTTCTTTTGACTTGCTTCACATTGGCCTCTTCAGCAGTCTGTTCTTTAATTCTTTCTTCAATCTGGTTCACTAGTTTGTGAGCCATTCTACATGCCTGTTGTATAGAGGCGGGCTCGTGTGAACTTATATCTTCTTGAATTCTTTCCGGTAATCCTTTCACAAATGCGTCGATCTTCTCTTCCTCATCTTCGAATGCTCCCGGACACAATAGGCACAATTCTGTGAATCGTCTTTCGTACGTGGTAATATCAAATTCTTGGGTTCGTAACCCTCTAAGTTCTGTCTTGAGCTTATTGACCTCGGTTCTGGGACGGTACTTCTCGTTCATCAAGTGCTTGAATGCTGACCACGGTAGTGCGTACGCATCATCTTGTCCCACTTGCTCTAGATAGGTATTCCACCATGTTAACGCAGAACCTGTGAAGGTATGCGTAGCGTACTTCACTTTGTCCTCTTCAGTACACTTACTTATGACAAACACCGATTCAACCTTCTCGGTCCACCGTTTCAATCCGATCGGTCCTTCGGTTCCATCAAATTCCAAAGGTTTGCAGGCAGTGAATTCTTTGTAGGTGCATCCTACACGATTTCCTGTACTGCTAGATCCAAGGTTATTGTTGGTATGTAGCGCAGCCTGTACTGCGGCTATGTTTGAAGCTAGAAAAGTACGGAATTCCTCTTCATTCATATTCACGGTGTGTCGAGTAGTCGGTGCCATTTCCTTCAAAATAGTTAAATGGAACAAGTTAATCATACAGAATATTAAGAGTAGTTAATAGTATTTCGTAGCATAATATGAACTCATTTATAAAAGCTTTTTCTTCATATTAGCGTTTTATAAGTTTAAATTCGGGTAGTACCTACCCGTTAAGTTCATACTTAGTAGCTAATATACAATTCAACTACTACAATTCTATATGAAAAACTGATTGTAATAATATTTCGCGTTCAAACTTTTATACAATATTTTACAAACTTACAATACCGCTTATTTTACATAAAGCATGAAATATAGCACACAATAACTTTGATACAAGATAGTTGTGAAGACAATTCTAGCTAGTACACAAGTCGTTCGGCAAAGGCAATAAAGACACGTAATTCATACGTCCAGAAACAAGTCATGCATTCTGGTTTTACTAGGACTACTTCCCATCCTTGGTCTTGTGCAACATAACCGTTATGGCCGTTGATAAGACAGCGTGTTGTAACGTCATCAAAGGGACGAGGGTTACGTAATGTCCAACAGTCCCGTAATAATCTAAAAACCTCATTTCTTACCCCAATTACCGACTCCGTCACTTGTGGAAACGTTTTGTTTAATAGTTGTAGCCCGATGTTCTTGTTCTCACTTTGGTGAGAAGCGAACATTACTAATCCGTAAGCATAACATGCTTCTTTATGTTGCATGTTAGCCGCTTTTTCTAAATCACGAAGTCCAATATTCGGATATATTGAGTCAAAATAATTTCTTAACCCGTTGCGTAAAATAGCATTTGGGTTCCCCGCAATATATGCGTCAAAGTAAACACATCGTAACTTATGGGTTTCCCAATGTGATATCCCCCATCTTTCAAACGAAAGTCTCTTATAAACCAAGACATTCTTGGAACGTTCTTCGAATGTCTTACAAACTGATCTCGCCTTAAATAGTTGTGCCGAAGAATTCTGGCCGACTCTAGACAAGATTTCATCAATCATGTCTCCGGGTAGGTCTCTTAAAATATTGGGTTGTCTATCCATTTTGTGTTTTTAAACTGTAAAATAGACAAGAGTTAGATTCATAAAAAAATACTTATTAATACAAGCAATTTTTACATATATCATAAAGCATAAGAACACTATATTACATATATTACACCACACGAATACAACTATCTTATTCCGACTCGCTCGTTTCTTCTTCTTCGGTTTTGGTTCGTTTTGCCAAGTTTCTAGGGATATATGATGTTCCCCTAATACGAGCCGTCGTTGTCCACATTGGTTTAGAAAAACCTGGTGGTTTAGAGGTTCCCGGGTCATTGTTACAACTTAAGGACTTCGGGGGTTGACGATACATATAAAGTTCATCGGGGTTGGAATTAGATTTCTCTATTTTTATGCCCTTTCCCTTATTATTTTCTTTTGCCTTTTTAAATTCAGTTGGGGTAATTTCTATAACATCATCGGAATTCTCGTCGGAATCCGATTCATCGGAGAATTGGTAATCCTCCCAATATTTTGCTTCCTTGGCGGAAACACCATTGACCATAATTAACTTTGGTCGGTTGGTTGAGGATTTTCTTTTACTTAACCATTTTATTATTTCCCCCACCGGTTCTATTTCTTCATCCGGTTCCGATTCTTCTTCCGGTTCTGATTCTTCTTCCGGTTCCGACTCTTCTTCCGGTTCCTCTTCGGGAACTTGTGAATCAGTCCACAAATCATTCCAATTTACATTTGACTCTTCATTATTATTAGGTGAGTCAATGGGATATCCCCATCATTTGACTCTGCATCCTAACAAACTCGATAAGACACACTAATGCAAATTTTCTGGTTCTCTAAGACCAACGCTCGGATACCAACTGAAATGCCCCGTTCTTATTGATTAAAAACGTTCCATATTAATTGATTTCGTTGCGAGGTTTTGACCTCTATATGAGACGTTTTTCAAAGACTGCATTCATTTTTAAAACAAACCATAACCTTTATTTCATAAATAAAGGTTTAAAAAGCTTTACGTAGATTATCAAATAATGATAATCTAAAATATCCTGTTTACACACGACCATTACATAATGGTTTACAATACAAATATGTTACATCGAAATCAGTTTCTTGAATGCAGTTTTTACACAATATCATACAAACATGGACTCCAAATCTTGTCCTTATTTTAGTATGCAACAGCGGAAGCTCTTAATATTCACATGAGAATAAACATGCTTTAAACGTCAACAAAAATGTTGGTGAGTTATAGGTTTAACCTATATATATCAAATCGTAACAATAGACCACAAGATTTCATATTTCAATACACATCCCATACATAGAGATAAAAATCATTCATATGGTGAACACCTGGTAACCGACATTAACAAGATGCATATATAAGAATATCCCCATCATTCCGGGACACCCTTCGGATATGATATAAATTTCGAAGTACTAAAGCATCCGGTACTTTGGATGGGGTTTGTTAGGCCCAATAGATCTATCTTTAGGATTCGCGTCAATTAGGGTGTCTGTTCCCTAATTCTTAGATTACCAGACTTAATAAAAAGGGGCATATTCGATGTCGATAATTCAACCATAGAATGTAGTTTCACGTACTTGTGTCTACTTTGTAAATCATTTATAAAACCTGCATGTATTCTCATCCCAAAAATATTAGATTTTAAAAGTGGGACTATAACTCACTTTCACAGATTTTTACTTCGTCGGGAAGTAAGACTTGACCACCGGTTGATTCACGAACCTATAACAATATATACATATATATCAAAGTATGTTTAAAATATATTTACAACTCTTTTAATATATTTTGATGTTTTAAGTTTATTAAGTCAGCTGTCCTCGTTAGTAACCTATAACTAGTTGTCCACAGTTAGATGTACAGAAATAAATCGATAAATATTATCTTGAATCAATCCACGACCCAGTGTATACGTATCTCAGTATTGATCACAACTCAAACTATATATATTTTGGAATCAACCTCAACCCTGTATAGCTAACTCCAACATTCACATATAGAGTGTCTATGGTTGTTCCGAAATATATATAGATGTGTCGACATGATAGGTCGAAACATTGTATACGTGTCTATGGTATCTCAAGATTACATAATATACAATACAAGTTGATTAAGTTATGGTTGGAATAGATTTGTTACCAATTTTCACGTAGCTAAAATGAGAAAAATTATCCAATCTTGTTTTACCCATAACTTCTTCATTTTAAATCCGTTTTGAGTGAATCAAATTGCTATGATTTCATATTGAACTCTATTTTATGAATCTAAACAGAAAAAGTATAGGTTTATAGTCGGAAAAATAAGTTACAAGTCGTTTTTGTAAAGGTAGTCATTTCAGTCGAAAGAACGACGTCTAGATGACCATTTTAGAAAACATACTTCCACTTTGAGTTTAACCATAATTTTTGGATATAGTTTCATGTTCATAATAAAAATCATTTTCTCAGAATAACAACTTTTAAATCAAAGTTTATCATAGTTTTTAATTAACTAACCCAAAACAGCCCGCGGTGTTACTACGACGGCGTAAATCCGGTTTTACGGTGTTTTTCGTGTTTCCAGGTTTTAAATCATTAAGTTAGCATATCATATAGATATAGAACATGTGTTTAGTTGATTTTAAAAGTCAAGTTAGAAGGATTAACTTTTGTTTGCGAACAAGTTTAGAATTAACTAAACTATGTTCTAGTGATTACAAGTTTAAACCTTCGAATAAGATAGCTTTATATGTATGAATCGAATGATGTTATGAACATCATTAATACCTTAATTTCCTTGGATAAACCTACTGGAAAAGAGAAAAATGGATCTAGCTTCAATGGATCCTTGGATGGCTCGAAGTTCTTGAAGCAGAATCATGACACGAAAACAAGTTCAAGTAAGATCATCACTTGAAATAAGATTGTTATAGTTATAGAAATTGAACCAAAGTTTGAATATGATTATTACCTTGTATTAGAATGATAACCTACTGTAAGAAACAAAGATTTCTTAAGGTTGGATGATCACCTTACAAGATTGGAAGTGAGCTAGCAAACTTGAAAGTATTCTTGATTTTATGAAACTAGAACTTTTGGAATTTATGAAGAACACTTAGAACTTGAAGATAGAACTTGAGAGAGATCAATTAGATGAAGAAAATTGAAGAATGAAAGTGTTTGTAGGTGTTTTTGGTCGTTGGTGTATGGATTAGATATGAAGGATATGTAATTTTGTTTTCATGTAAATAAGTCATGAATGATTACTCATATTTTTGTAATTTTATGAGATATTTCATGCTAGTTGCCAAATGATGGTTCCCACATGTGTTAGGTGACTCACATGGGCTGCTAAGAGCTGATCATTGGAGTGTATATACCAATAGTACATACATCTAAAAGCTGTGTATTGTACGAGTACGAATACGGGTGCATACGAGTAGAATTGTTGATGAAACTGAACGAGGATGTAATTGTAAGCATTTTTGTTAAGTAGAAGTATTTTGATAAGTGTATTGAAGTCTTTCAAAAGTGTATAAATACATATTAAAACACTACATGTATATACATTTTAACTGAGTCGTTAAGTCATCGTTAGTCGTTACATGTAAGTGTTGTTTTGAAACCTTTAGGTTAACGATCTTGTTAAATGTTGTTAACCCAATGTTTATAATATCAAATGAGATTTTAAATTATTATATTATCATGATATTATCATGTATGAATATCTCTTAATATGATATATATATATTAAATGTCTTTACAACGATAATCGTTACATATATGTCTCGTTTAAAAATCATTAAATTAGTAGTCTTGTTTTTACATATGTAGTTCATTGTTAATATACTTTATGATATGTTTTCTTATCATAGTATCATGTTAACTATATACATATATCCATATATATGTCATCATATAGTTTTTACAAGTTTTAACGTTCGTGAATCACCGATCAACTTGGGTGGTCAATTGTCTATATGAAACATATTTCAATTAATCAAGTCTTAACAAGTTTGATTGCTTAACATGTTGGAAACATTTAATCATGTAAATATCAATCTCAATTAATATATATAAACATGGAAAAGTTCGGGTCACTACATAACGGGACCTAGGTTAGCGGCGCCGTCAATGACGATTTTGTCGGGTCGCTACAGATGGTATCAGAGCGTTGGTTGTTGATGTCGTAGGGGGTGTATACAAAATAGTATTATTTTTTTTGCAGAAATACTATTAAATACGATACAATTTTACACAAGATATTTATTTATTTATAGAATGGATATACTTAAACCTTGCTACAACACTTATAGGCAGTGTACCTAATCGTACAGTAGTGTAGTTTTTAGTAAGTCCGGTTCGTTCCACAGGGAAATCTTTAAACAAAGCTTAACGCTATATTAATTTACTTTTATAAAAATACAAACATATATCTAAGTAATTTTATTATAAAGGGGGGTTTTTACCGTTTAATGACCGGTTTGTCGATTTTAAAACTTTAGTCTCAGTTAAAACCTAATGTAAAATATTAAATAAATAAAAGACTTAATTTAAAGCGTAAAGTAAATAACGATAATGAAATTGCGAATAATAAAAGTGCGATAAAATAAAATTGCGATAATTAAAAAGTACGATAATTAAAAGTGCGATTAAATAACAATAAATAAAAGTGCGATAATTAGAAGTGCAATTAAATATAAAATAAAGGAAATTAAATATGAAATAAAAGAATTATGCTTATTTAAACTTCCGTAATCATGATGTTTGACGTGTTGATTTTAGTTTTTTTTCCCATGGGTTAATTGTCCTTTGTCCTGGATTATTTAATATGTCCGTCTGGTTTTTGTCCATAACAGTCCATCAGTCATAAATATAAAGTGCGAGTGTCCTCATCAAATTATTCTTATACCCGAAGTTAAATATTCCAACTAATTGGGGATTCGAATTGTAACAAGGTTTTAATACTTTGTTTAATGAATACACCAGGTTATCGACTGCGTGTAAACCAAGGTTTTACTACTTTGTTAACAATTACACCAATTACCCTTGAATGTAATTTCACCCCTGTTTTAATTATTGTAGTGGCTATTAATCCCTTCCCGTGTCCGGTTAAATGAACGATTATTCGTACATATAAATACCCCGCCCATCGTGTCCGATTGAGTGTATATGGTAATTTATAGGGACGCCCAATTGTAAATCTTTATATTAACATTAACAAACTATCATTTAGTTAAACAAATATAAAGCCCATTAATAGCCCATAGTCTAATTTCCACAAGTGTCGTTCTTTTGTCCAAACCCCAATTATGGTACAAAGCCCAATTACCCAATTTTAGTAATTAGCCCAACATCATGATTACTTCGGATTAAATAAGCATAATAATAACTTAGCTACGAGACATTAATGTAAAAAGGTTGAACATAACTTACAATGATTAAAAATAGCGTAGCGTTACACGGACAGAATTTCGACTTACACCCTTACAATATTCGCTAACATACCCTTATTATTAGAATTATAATTAAAATTAAAATATAAATTATAAATATAAATATAAATTTTACGTATGAATGAGGAAGAAAAAGATGATGATTTGCGATCAGAATTCGGTTGGCTTTATAGGCAGTTTTTCAATTTGGGGCTCCGCGACTCGCGGCATATTTTGCCTTCAAACTCCGCGAGTCGCGGAGTTTGAAATTCCAGCTCACACTTTGGAGTCTTTTTCTGCCGACGGTTTTTATTTATAAATATAATATATATATATAATTAATATAATTAATTATATATTATATTATATTTATATACATAGTTAACTTGTAATTTTTAGTCCGTTGCGTCGAGCGTTAAGAGTTGACTCTGGTCCCGGTTCTGGATTTTCGAACGTCCTTGCGTACAATTTAATATCTTGTACTTTGCGTTTTGAATCTTGTACTCTTGTAATTTCGAGACGTTTCTTATCAATAATTGGAACCTTTTTGATTGTCTTTTGTACTTTTGAGCTTTTTGGTCGTTTGCGTCTTCAATTCGTCGAATCTGTCTTTTGTCTTCACCTTTTATTATTTAAACGAATATCACTTGTAAATAGAACAATTGCAACTAAAAGCTTGTCTTTCTTGAGGAATAATGCTATGAAATATATGTTCGTTTTTAGCATTATCAAATATTCCCACACTTGAGCGTTGCTTGTCCTCAAGCAATATCGTCTTGAAATACTAGAATCACTTCTTTATTCTTCACACTTTGTACATCAGTGATTTCTATACGGTGGTATAAACAATGGTAGTAACGATATGGTTTACAGTTCCACATGACTATAAAAATTTAGATCCATTAAGGAAATTGAATCTTTATGAAAACATTTGATCTTTTGAAAATTAAATCTAGTTTTTACCCTAGATAAGTTTTTCGGAATAACCCTTTACCGGTGTTTGCAAAATATTTTTGTGGGTTTGGTGGGTTTCAGATTTGAAAATTTTAGCTCAAAACTTATGGTTTTGTGACACCCACTTGCTAACCTTGTATTTGGAAAGCAACACGTCCAGTTTACTTGTCCCGTATATTACCTTTCGGTAAACTACCATCCGGTTGTAAAGGAAAGCGTTGAACAAGCAACTGTTAAGGCAATGTCCCCTGACATGCTTTTAATTATGGTTTATAACGTATCGGACGCAATTACTATCCTTGGTAGGAGCAATAGTAAAGCTCACCCTTATGATTTTTCGGTATGGCACAAGGTCCTGTATTTGACCACTATGCAACCACCGTTCTTACGGTTGATACCCGATTTAGTTCAGGTGACCTAATGAATTCCAGGTGAATTCTTAGGATTTTACGTTCAATGGTAATGAACGCATTGAAAATAGGGTTTTCAGAAAACAAATCGGTTTATAATTTTGATCAAAATATTTTCTCGTTCAAGCTCGAGTTTAGATATCATTGAATTCCATGAGTTTGAATTCTCAATCTTTAAGGTCAATCTCTAGGATTGAGTAATATCAGTCTTAAAAGCTGATTTTTAATCTTTAAGGAGATTATCCTTTCTGGGGATCTGATTCATTAGTCTTATCCAGCTAATTTGCATGGTGCCCCCCATTGTACGAGATAAATCCTTCTCATGGTTAGGATAAATCTGACCACTTGGCGACCCTGTTTTATGCTGAGGTCCGTGGATTTCCAACCGATTTTAGTGATGACTTTTCTAGATTTTTCGTCAACCTACAGCTGGTCTGGACGACAACTTCTTGACCTAAATCAAGAAGCGCGTGTCTTTTTCGGAAGACTTTACTTCCTTTTAATGATGGAATTGATTCATCGTGTAGATCCATCTTTTCTTTTCTTTCATTGGGTAAAACAGTTTAGTTTAGTCCAAAGCAAAAGTATTTTCAGTTATTTGTTACAGATATATGTGACATATGTTTAAGATAACTTGGTAAATTTTCCCACACTTGGCTTTTATTTTCCTTTTTATCGTCCTCTATTCCATTTTAAATGAATTTTAACATTTTGGTTTGTTTCTCAATTTATGTCCTTTTTGAGGTAACAATAATTTCGGTGTTAAAACCTAGTTTTATCGTTCATAAATATGTATAAACATGATTTTTAGTTCATTTAATTGAAAATTTTGAAAAATTTTACTAGAATTGGGTAGTCAGTATATAAGACCAGGGCTGTTCTTTATTATCAGAGAGCACTAGATTCTAATACAACTACTGCTTTACTAGTATTTTTAATGGTAACCAAGTGTATAAAGTAAAAATTTTTAAAATCCGAAAGAATTTAACCTCTTCCCACACTTAAGATCTTGCAATGCCCTCATTTGCAAGAAATCAGTAACAATTTAAATTATTGAGGGTGATTTGTGTGAAAATGATTAAATTTTTACCAAAGTTTCCAAATATATTGGCGTTTGTTTGCTGAATGATAAATGGTGCACATCATTTGTTCATTCCGTCTTGTTGTTATTTCACATATATTTTGCATCTTGTCGTCAAAATTAGTTGCTTTTGCTGAACTTAATGCCAGTCTTTGAAAATGCGTTGTTTTACCCTGTTGTGTACATAAGATAAACTGCAAACATATATACATATTTTTGAAGTTTGGTATATTACCCCACATTCAAAAATTATTAAAATCTAAGAATAAAAGTTAGACAATTATAAAAATGATTACAATATTAACAAAACATTAAACGTATCAATAATTACAAATTACAAAAAAAAAAAAAAAAAAGTAAACTAAGGATGATATTGGTACCAATAGGGGTTCCAGGCATAACCATAGGTGCTATAGAATGCTTCGGCAGGGTCATACGTAGGATACGGTGGCTGCATCTCTATAGACCAGGGAGAGAAGATGGGTTTCCGTGTAGGAATATAGTTTCTACCTATATGTTGGCAATGAGCTATGATTTGGTTCTGATGAACTTGCCAATCTTCAAATGCTCTCTGTCTAGCATTTTCGTATTCCTGAGAAGCTATAAACCTTTGCATTTCTTGCATCTCATTCCCCCCTCCTACATTACCTTGCTGTTGGTTTCTCTCCACCTGTGGATGTCTACCATGGTATCGTACTGCGGCGTTATTTCGCCTCTTCAAAACTTTCGCACCATGGTATACATTTAAACCTATAGTATCGCGGGGTTCTGGTTCTTCTACTAATAATCCCCCCGACTTATATCCACACCGAGATATTCACCAATCAAAGTAATAAAAATACCACCTCCTATTATGCTATGCGGTCGCATCCCCCGAACCATAGCTGATAAATAATAACCCACACAATATGGTATACTTACAGCGCTTTGTGGGTCTCGAATACACATATGGTAAAACAAATCCTGTTCATTTACTTTTTCCTTGTTTTTACCCCTTTGTGTAATCGAATTAGCTAAAAACCTATGTATCACTCTTAATTCGGCTCTATCTATATCCAAATAAGAGTAATTTCCCCCTTTAAAACGGTGATGACTTGTCATTTGACTCCACACACCGTGTGTATCAAAATTTTCATCTATCTTTCTACCGTTTAGTATCAGCCCTCTACAATCGGCAGATGCTAACTCCTCAGGCGTATATATACGTAAAGCCTGAGCCATGTCCAGTAAAGACATGTGGCGCATCGAACCGCCTAACAAAAATCTAATAAAAGAACGATCGGTTAAACTAGCTACCCGATCATTCAACTCTATACTACATAACAATTCTTCACACCATACTTTATATACAGGTCTACGCATGGTGAATAAACGTACCCAGTCATTAAAAGTAGAATTACCATACCTCTGTACAAGTAATTCCCTAATTGGCCCGGCCAATTCTACAGCTTCTAAGGGTCCCCATTCTATGACCCTTGGTACCTCAACAACCTTAGAATGAAGAGTATGCAAACCCCTTTGATATTTTGGATAATCTATCCAAAGTCTGTCAAATCTCAGGTTCGGGTGCAACTCTTCCAAGTGCATATCGGAAAAGGTCATGACTGGATGAGGTATATCCTGCTTGTAGTAGTTATCCACCTCCTGTTGTTCCAAATTCTCAGCAGGAGCATTGCAGGCTTGGGATGAAGATTCACCCCTTTCAGTCTGCAAAACACATCAAACACAAATTTTGTGCATACAAATATGCATTAGTGTCAGCAAAATCATCAATCAAAATAATTACAATGACATTATCAATTTATATCAAACTTAAGCTCATTTTCATATTTTCATCAAATCTACACTTTTTCAAATAAGCATATACGAAAATGTTCGCCAAGTTCATAAGCATTCAACTCAAACAACATGTCAAAATAATCATTACTAGCAATCAAATAAGTCTCAAATGGCATTATCTTTCAAAAATCAAGTTCATGAATTTTTAGACTTGAAAAAGTCCACTTTAATTCTCAAAATCATGTTTAGGCTCAAAGTTTGGATCATTTAACTACCTAGACATGTTACACTACTTATTTTAGCAACAATTCATGACAAAAATCGGCCATAACCTGTTTATATCAAAAAGCCCCAAATTTGCTCAAGAACACAAACCCTAGATTATTCAAAATTTGAAGTTTAAGGCTTCTAATCATGTTAAACAGCATCAATCTAGGTTATACAAGCATAATACATAAACAATTTAAGCCTAATTACACTAAAAAATATCAAAATCAAATTGGAAAAAAAAATTGCTCAAGAACATCAAATTTCGGATTAAATGGTGTTTAGGTGTAGAAATTTACCGTTTTTCTTGAGTAATTCTTAGATAGCATCCTTCTCAACATGATTTTAGCAAAAAATTTGGTGATTAACGGTTAAAAATTGTGATTTTGGGGGTTTTTTCTCGGGTTTTTTCGTGGGTTTTCGCAGTATTTTTTTCTTTTGTGGTTTTTGTGTGGACTGAGCTGTTTCAGCTCTTATTTTTTTCTGTAATCCGACCCCTCCGCGACTCGCGGTGAATTACTCTTCAAACTCCGCGAGTCGCGGAGTTTGATTTTTTTTTTTTTTTATAATCAATAACTTATAAAACAATTAAGTACTTAATTTTAAAATTTTGTTTCCCTTGTTATTTAGGACGAGGTCATTTCAGATCGATGTCCTAGTCCGTCCTTCGACAAAATTTTAAAATTTGTCTTTTTGTAGCGATTGTTTTAAAAGCTAAGATTTTTGGGTTTTTTTTAATGTTTTTGGCATACTTTAAATCAATAAGATTAAAAATAATGATAATAAAAGTTCTCGTCCCTCCCTTGGGTAAAGCAATTTCGGTTCAAAGACCTAGTCTTCAACTTACGACGCATTTTAAAAAATCATATTTTTAACTTAATGAGATAAAGTAAATATTTTTTTTTAAATTCACACAACTTAAATATGAAATTCAAAATTAATATTAAAAATTCACACCAAACTTAAAATTTGAAATGCATAAAATTAAAAATTCATATTTTAAAAATTAAAAGTTCACACCAATCTTAATTTAAAAATTCATATTATAACTTCACACCAAACTTATATTAATTTTTTTTTTCAAATATTTACAATTTTAAAAATATTGATTTTAGTAAGTTTACAATATTTATAAAGGGTTCAAATATTAATTTTAAAAACATGGTAAAAATAAAATTAAAAATCTTTTTGTCTTTTTATCCCACTTTAATCAATCAAATATTATCAAAAATATGCGCCCCTCTTTTCGGTAAAGTAATTTCGGTTCCAAGACCTAATTTAACTCATGACAAATTTTTGAAATATTTTGGGTTGATTGATTAAAGATATTTATACCTTAAGAATAAACGTTAAATTTCGCAGTGATGTTGTGATGACCCGGAAATTTCGACTAAATTTAAACTTAATCTTAAATGATTAATGACTTCGACACGATAAGCAAAGCCTATGAAGTTGAATCTCAAAATTTTGAACTATTCAATTACCCTTCGGTTGTTCTCAACGATTCGCGAACCATTATATGTAAATAGATACATATATATACTATAACTTGAAAACGTAACAAAGTTTTAATTGCATGATACCGTACATTAAACTTATTGGTTTATATATCTATTTGAATATATATGATTTCAAGTTATTTAGTAAACGATAGTAACATTCGTTTATTGATTCGATTGATATTTAGATAAGTTAACTAAAGCGTTTAAGATGAACCAGTAAAACACTAAATTGCTACAGTGTTTTCAAATTGCCACATTACTCAAAATGTAACAGTGTTTTCGAAAATCACTATTTGCTACAGTGAAATTGACTTTGCTACAGTGAATTGCTACAGTAAAAACGCTATTATAAAAATGTATTTTAACAAATAGCGAGACGATGATTTATAGAAGTAAATGACCAAAACACTCGAAAGTTTAAGATACACTTTGAGTGATATAATTAAGGGATAATTTAAGGCTATTGATAAGGCTAAAAAGGAACATATATTTCATAGCATTATCCCCCAAGAAAGACAGGATTTTAGTTGTAATTGTTCCATATTCAAGTAATATTAGTTTATATTTAATAAGTGCGAAGACAAAAGGCGAAAACGAAGAATTGAAGACGGAAAGGTCCAAAATGCTCAAATGTACAAGATACAATTAAAAAGGTTCAAATTATTGATGAAGAACGTCTAAAAATGACAAGAATACAAGTTGCGGAACGCAAATTACACGATATAAAATAGTACGCAAGGACGTCTGAAAATCCGGAACCGGGACCCGAGTCAAGAAGAAACGCCCGACGCAACGGACCAAAAATATCTAGTCTACTATGCACAAGAATAAAATATAATATATAAATAATTATATTAATTATTTATATATTTATATTTATTTTATATTATGTCGACAAGCTAGGAGCCAAAACAATGTGAGCTGTCCCTGGTCCTCATGCGAGTCGCATGGCCAGAAGGCCATTTCCATGCGAGTCGCATGACTCCAGATTTCAGGCCAGGTTCTATAAATTGCAACATTTTCTGCCGAGTAAAGAAAGAAAAAAAAAACACACATACATATTACTCCGTATTTATTTTATTTATTATTTATATTATTATTATTATTATTATTATTATTATTATTATTATTATTATTATTATTATTATTATTATTATTATTATTATTATTATTATTATTATTATTAATAAGATTATTATTAATCTTATTATTTTTTTTATTATTAGTGTTATTATTTTTGCGATACAAAAATAATAATGTACATCAAATATTACGACGGAGTGCTGTCCAAGTAATTTTCAAAATGAGTTTTCGAGCAAGCTAGAGCTAAGGAAATTTTGGGTTATTGCCAAGGAGGTTATGGGTAATGTTCGGGGGTATTTTTTGTGAATCAAACCTCGTGTTTATCATCTCAGATGCGTCTACGTGCTTTCCTGCAATATTGTATATCAATATTAAACAGTGAGTTTCATATGATCCCTTTTACTCAATATATTTTTGGGCTGAGAATACATGCGACTGTTTATAAATACTGAAAATACTAGATTTATATGCGTGAGTTTCATAAGATCCCTTTTACTCTCTACATTTTTGGGCTGAGAATACATGCAAATGTTTTATTAATCGATATACAATATTTATATGTGTGAGTTTCATTTGCTCCCTTTTTAATTGCTTTTGCAATATATATTTTTGGGCTGAGAATACATGCACTTTATTTTAAACACAATGGATACAAGTACATACTAAATTCTACACTGAGTTTGAACCAAAAATCCCTTAGATTTGGTAACTAGTAACTGCCAGTTATAAGAACTGGTGGGCGCGAGTAGTAGTATATGGATCCATAGGGCTTGATATCCCCGTCCGAGCTAGAGCACTAGCCTTTTAACGGACGTATGCTATTTGAGAAGCGTACACGTTGGTTTGCGTGTATTATTAAGATGATTATACAAAGGGTACAAATTATATAAGCATTAAAGTTTAGTTACCAGGGTGCTCAATTTTGTAGAACCGATTGATAAACGTTTCGGATGAAACAACTGAAATCTTGTGATCCACCTTTTATGTAAAACCTATTGATAAACGTTTTGAATAAAACAACTGAACTTTTGTAATCCACATTGATATACGGATTATGTGTAATATTAAAACTATGAACTCACCAACCTTTGTGTTGACACTTGAAGCATGTTTATTCTCAGGTTTCTAGAAGTCTTCCGCTGTTTGCTTATATGTTAGACAAGCTATGTGCATGGAGTCATACATGGCATATTTTTCAAGGAAACGTTGCATTCACCAAATCATCACCATGTATCTTATTTTGACTGTACTGTCAACGGAAGTACTATTGTAAACTATTATTTACAGTGATTGTCTATATGTAGAAATCATCAGATGTTGAAAACCTTTGATTTAAATATTCATTTATGGTGTGCCTTTTCAAAAGAATGCAATGTTTACAAAACGTATCATATAGAGGTCAAATACCTCGCAATGAAATCAATGAATGACGTATTGTCTATATGGATTTGGAGCGATCGTCACAGATGTAATAAATTTTTGAATGATATCAATAATTTCGGTCGCCAAACCTAATTTTATTCAATACCAATTTAATACTTTTTAGCGAACAAATTAGCGTTTATTATCAAAAGGTTAAAAATAAAAATAAAAATAAAAACTGTACAGACATACCTGTGAGATAGATTTCTTAGTTATATGATCTATCCCATTCATAAGATAGTTGGTTTAATTGGTTTTCCATGGCTACATAGGCGTAACCTCGAGCATTCAGTGTCTTTTCTTCTAAACATATGAACGGTCCGTCTCTGCATAAAGTAACAAATTCGGTATTTGAATATGTTTGATTATTTGAACATTTACCTCCATGTGACCATTTTCCGCATTTGTGACATCTTTCTAGGTGTCGTGCTCTTCTTTTTGCTGCGGATTTTGATTTTCCTTTTCCAAATTGTAATTTATTATCTTCGCATCTGGATTCTTTTCTAACTCCGTCCATTCTTTCTCTGATTACTGATACTAATTCGCTCGGTAGTATGTCATTATTTCTTTTAGTGATCAAAGCGTGTAGCATTAGACCATGGTTTAGTTCACAGGCAGTCTTCATTTTGTAAAAACCTAAAAAAAATAAAAATTCAGAATGGGGGGAGAAGACTAGTTCTTTAGGGTCTGCTAGGGAAAGACCATTCGGGTTCCATTTTCGAGAACTACACGAAAACAGACAATCTAACTCTAAAAGAAATACATATTATCCTTTAAAGACTTGATTCTCCCCACACTTAGTTAGCTGTGGTGTCGAAATTGTGATTAACTTCGTTGTCGACTTCCATCGGACCATGTATGTAATGTTTAACTCTGTGACCATTAACTTTAAATTCAATCCCATTTGAATTTATCAATTCTATCGTTCCGTATGGGAAAACTCTTTTGACTATGAATGGTCCAGACCATCTTGATTTCAATTTTCCAGGAAATAGCTTGAATCGTGAATTGAAAAAAAGAACTCTGTCTCCTTCTTTAAATTCTTTTGAACTTCTGATTCTTTTATCATGCCATTTCTTCGTTCTTTCTTTATAGATTAATGAATTTTCGTATGCTTCATGTCTTAATTCTTCTAATTCGTTTAGTTGACTTAATCGTAGACGTCCAGCTTCATGTAAATCAAGATTACATGTCTTCAAAGCCCAAAATGCTTTGTGTTCAATTTCTACTGGAAGATGACATGCTTTTCCATAAACAAGTCTAAAAGGTGTGGTTCCAATTGGAGTTTTGTAGGCTGTTCTAAAAGCCCAGAGTGCATCCTCTAATTTAATGGACCATTCCTTCGGATTTGATCCTACGGTTTTCTCTAGAATACGTTTTAAAGCTCGGTTGGTATTTTCAACTTGTCCACTTGTTTGTGGATGATATGCGGTGGAGATTTTATGAGTTACTCCATATCTTTTAAGAACTTTCTCAAGTTGATTATTACAGAAATGAGTACCCCGATCACTTATTAAAGCTTTCGGTGTTCCAAACCTTGCAAAAAGACGTTTTAAAAAGTTGACTACAACTCGTGCATCGTTAGTTGGGAGAGCTTGTGCTTCCGCCCATTTAGATACATAATCAATGGCTACGAGTATATATAGATTATTATGAGATTTTGGAAATGGACCCATAAAGTCAATACCCCAAATGTCAAATACTTCACATACTTGGATGACATTTTGTGGCATTTCATCACGTTGACTTATTTTTCCGGCCCTTTGACATGTATCACAGGATTTGCAAAGAAGGTGTGCGTCTTTGTAAATTGTAGGCCAATAGAATCCAGCTTCATAAACTTTTCTTGCTGTTAGTTGAGGCCCATAATGTCCTCCTGTTGGTCCTGTGTGACAATGGTTTAAAATTTTACTAGCTTCATCTCCAAATACACATCGGCGTATTATTCCATCTGGATAACTTTTAAACAAATGTGGATCTTCCCAGAAATAGTGTTTTATATCACTGAAGAATTTCTTTCGTCTTTGGTACGATAATCCTTTTTCAAGGAATCCACAAACTAAGTAGTTTGCATAGTCTGCAAACCATGGGATTTCTTTATAATCTATCTTCAATAGATATTCATCAGGAAAGTTGTCTTGTATGGCCGATTCATTTAGAACTTCTAATTCGGGATTTTCAAGACGAGAAAGATGATCAGCGGCGAGATTTTCTGCTCCTCTTTTATCTCGGATTTCAATATCAAATTCTTGTAAGAGTAAGATCCAATGGATTAATCTTGTTTTAGCATCTTGTTTTGAAAATAGGTATCTAAGAGCCGAATGGTCGGTATAGACCACCGTTTTTGCTAGAACGAGATATGATCGAAATTTGTCAAAAGCAAAGACAATAGCAAGGAGTTCTTTTTCAGTAGTTGTATAGTTCATTTGTGCTCCTTGTAATGTCTTACTAGCATAATATATAGGTTGAAATCGTTTTTCAATCCTTTGTCCTAAAACGGCTCCCATTGCAAAATCACTTGCATCGCACATTAGTTCAAATGGTAGATTCCAATTTGGTGTTATCATGATCGGTGCATTAGTGAGTTTCTCTTTAAGAATATTAAAAGATTTGATACACTCATCTGAAAAGATGAATGGCGCATCCTTTTCTAGGAGTTTATTCATAGGAGTGGCAATTTTAGAAAAATCTTTTATGAAACGTCGGTAAAAACCGGCATGCCCTAGAAAACTCCTAACTCCTCTAACATTGGTGGGATGTGGAAGTTTAGTAATTACATCTACTTTAGCTCTATCCACTTCAATTCCTTCTTTTGAAATTTTATGTCCAAGAACGATGCCTTCCTTAACCATGAAATGGCATTTCTCCCAATTAAGTACTAGATTTGATTTTTCGCATCTAATTAGCATTCGTTCCAGATTAACTAGACATGATTTAAATGTATCACCGAAGACTGAAAAGTCATCCATGAATACTTCCATGCATTCTTCTATCATGTCGTGAAAAATCGCCATCATACACCTTTGAAAGGTTGCAGGGGCGTTACAAAGTCCAAATGGCATGCGTTTGTAAGCAAAAGTACCATAAGGGCACGTGAATGTGGTTTTCTCTTGGTCCTCGGGTGCTATTGGAATTTGAAAATATCCAGAAAATCCATCTAGAAAACAATAGTAACTATTTCCGGCTAATCTTTCCAACATTTGATCAATGAAAGGTAAGGGAAAGTGATCTTTTCTGGTGGCGTCATTTAATTTTCTATAATCAATACACACACGCCATCCTGTTACAGTCCTAGTAGGAATAAGCTCATTTTTCTCATTTGTAATGACAGTCATGCCACCCTTCTTAGGTACACATTGAACTGGGCTTACCCATGGACTATCGGAAATTGGATAAATTAAACCTGCATCTAGCAGTTTAATAATCTCTTTCTTAACTACATCTTGCATATTAGGATTTAGTCTTCGTTGGCGTTGCACATACGTTTTATGACCTTCTTCCATAAGGATTTTATGTGTGCAATACGAAGGACTTATTCCTTTAATATCATGAATCTTCCATGCAATGGCTGGTTTATGAGCTTTCAACACAGAAATGAGTTGTGATTTCTCATTTTCAGTAAGAGAAGACGATATTATTACAGGTAATTCAGATTCACCATGTAAATAAGCGTATTCCAAATGGTTTGGAAGTGGCTTTAACTCTAATTTCGGAGGTTCTTCTATCGATGATTTGTATCGATATCTGTCTTCTTCTTTTAGCATTTGAATTTCTTCTGTTGTTGGTTCATATCCATTAGCTATAAGTGTAGCTAACATTTCAGCTTCATCAATTGGTTCATTACCTTCTCCTAAAGAACATTCTCCTGTTCCTTGTAATTCTGGAAATTCTTCTAATAATTCTGCATGTGCATCTATAGTTTGAATATAATAACATGTATCATCTGCAGATTGTGGTTGTTGCATTGCTCTATCAACTGAAAAGGTAACACTCTCGTCCTCTATACTTAGGGTCAGTTTCTTACCGAACACGTCTATCATTGCTTTAGCCGTGTTTAAGAATGGTCTTCCTAATATGAGAGGAACTTGAGAATCTTCTTCCATGTCCAAAACAACAAAATCTACTGGAAATACTAAAGTACCAACTTTAACTAGCATGTTCTCCATTATCCCTCTAGGATATTTTATTGATCTATCGGCTAGTTGTATGCTTATTCTGGTTGGTTTCAATTCTCCAAGGTCTAGTTTAGTGTATAGTGAATACGACATTAAATTTATACTAGCACCTAAGTCTGCCAATGCTTCTATTGAACTAAGACTACCCAGAAAACATGGAATTGTGAAACTTCCTGGATCAGATAATTTTTCTGGTATCTTATTCAACAGCACTGCTGAACAATTAGCATTCATAGTAACAGCCGAGAGTTCTTCCATTTTATTTCTATTCGTGATCAGATCTTTCAAGAATTTAGCATATCTAGGCATTCCTGAAATCACATCAATGAAAGGAAGATTTACATTTATCTGTTTAAACATATCCAAGAATTTGGATTGCTCGGCTTCAAGTTTTTCTTTCTTCATTTTACTTGGGTAAGGAAGTGGTGGTTGGTATGGTTTAACATAAGGTTTATCCTTAACTGTGTTATCTTCATTAACCTTTTCAACTACCGGTTCTTTTTCCTTATCTTGATCAGGTTGTGGTTCTTGTGGAGTAGGAATAGCTTCATCAGAAGTTACAGGTATTTCAGGTGGTTTAAGTGTTGTACCACTTCTTGTGGTAATGGCTTTAGCTGTTTCATTTCAGGGGTTAGCATTTGTATCGCTCGGTAAACTTCCCGGTTTTCTTTCACCTATTAACCTTGCTAGGTTACTTACTTCCTGTTCCAGATTTTGAATAGAAGCTTGTTGATTTCTAAATGCTTGAGTATTTTGTTCATTGGTTTGTTTTTGAGATGTGAAAAACTGCGTTTGAGTTTCAACTAGCTTCGTCATCATATCTTCTAAATTCGGCTTTTTATCATCGGTTTGTTGTGGTGGTTTGTTTTGAAAATTAGGTCTTTGCTGATTGTAATTGTTATTAGATACTTGTTGATTGGTAGGACCTTGTTGGTTGTTGTATGGAATATTTCGGTTATAATTCTGGTTTTGATTGTAAATCGGTCTTGGCGGTTGATAATTATTCTGATAATTATTTCCAGGCCTTTGGTTTATGTATGAAATATTCTCTCTTTGTTCCATTGTTAATTCAATACTGAGACAATCTTTTGTCAAATGTGGTCCTCCACACTGCTCACAACTAATTCGTATTGAGTGAATATCTTTAGTCATCTTTTCCATTCGTCTCTCCACAGCATCTATCTTTGCGGAAATGGAATCTAAGTCATGGCTAGAATCGGCTCTAGCTGCTTTAGATGATCTAACGATGTTTTTTTCTTGGTGCCACTCATGTGAGTGGGAAGCAGTATTATCAATAATTTTGTAAGCATCAGTTTCGGTTTTCTTCATAATAGAACCACCAGCTGCTATATCTATGTCTTTTCTTGTAGTGATGTCGCATCCTTGGTAGAATATTTGTACTATTTGACAGGTGTCTAAACCATGTTGCGGACATCCTCTTAACAACTTTCCAAATCTAGTCCACGCCTCATATAGAGTTTCATTTGGTTTCTGTGTGAACGTAACAATTTCTGCTTGAAGTCTTACGGCTTTAGATGCAGGAAAGAATTGTTTAAGAAATTTGTCAACTAAAACATCCCATGTATCAATCGCCCCTTCAGGTAACGATTCCAACCAATCTTTGGCTTCTCCCTTTAAAGTCCAGGGAAATAACATGAGATATATCTGTTCATCCTCCACTTCTCGGATTTTAAATAGTGTGCAGATCCTATTAAAGGTACGTAGATGTTCATTTGGATCTTCCTTCGGCGCACCACTAAATTGGCATTGATTAGTCACCATGTGTAGAATTTGTCCTTTGATTTCATAATCTGGTGCATTAATGTCTGGATGAGTAATTGCGTGACCTTGGCCAGTGCGTTTAGCTCTCATTCGGTCTTCCATACTTAAAGGTTCCAGATTTTCCATAATTGAATTTGTTGAATCGGTATCACTAGATGATTCTGATTTAATGGTTCGTTCCTCAACAATCTCTGTTTGAATGATTGGTGGCTCCGGAGGAAAGTTTAGTGGTTCAGGATCTACGAACCGTTCCTGAATATTTTCCGGATTCTCAATTGTGAGGTCGGGTTCAAAAAATGGATTATCGGAAATTTGAATTGAAGTACTTGGTCTACTGGATGACGATTCTAAAGAAAAATCAACGGCGGTAATATTTGCTAAATGTCTTGATCTAGTTACAGGTGGTGAACGTACAAAAGGTGATGAACGTCTTGCTCGGTGCATTCACTGAATATCCTATTAGTTTTAAAAAGGAAAGAAAAATTATAATAAGTTATCCAATCAATAGACTTTTCTGATTTTGCCCACGTTTCGAATAGCCAAAAGATGCAGCAGAGGGGCAGGATTCGTTTGGTCTCAATATAATTGAGGACTGTTTGGCTCCAATAACCCGGTCCACGTACAAATTCAACTATTACTACGAACCAAAAAATTTTGATGTCTATTAATTTAACCACTTAAAATAAATTTTCGTAATTTTAAGAAATTTAGATAAGAAGTAGAATAAAAATCTATGTCCTAAAACTAGAATAGCGAGAAATAAGAAAGAAAAAGAGTTCGTCGAAAAAGGTCGAAAAAGAAAAAATGGTTGAAAAATAAAAGGTGATGGAAAAATAAAAGAAACTTATAAAAACTTAAAAATACTTGACTAACCTAACCTTATTACTACAACTAACTTAAAATTATAATCGCAAATTGAAATTACTAATTGGAATGATAATTGATACATAGTAAAAAGTGTCTAAAAATATTAAAGCTTACAGGAAAAACTAAATCCCAAATGGAAATAAATTAAAAAGAAACTAAAACTTAAAAAGGCGTCGCAAAATTCTAGAGTACCTAAGTCTTAGTCTAAAGAAAAAGCACTTAAGGAATTCTATGGCAAAGCCTAAAAATCTAGGAGTAAAAATGACTATGGCAAAAACTAAGTTTAAAATTAAATACGATACAATTTTACACAAGATATTTATTTATTTATAGAATGGATATACTTAAACCTTGCTACAACACTTATAGGCAGTGTACCTAATCGTACAGTAGTGTAGTTTTTAGTAAGTCCGGTTCGTTCCACAGGGAAATCTTTAAACAAAGCTTAACGCTATATTAATTTACTTTTATAAAAATACAAACATATATCTAAGTAATTTTATTATAAAGGGGGGTTTTTACCGTTTAATGACCGGTTTGTCGATTTTAAAACTTTAGTCGCAGTTAAAACCTAATGTAAAATATTAAATAAATAAAAGACTTAATTTAAAGTGTAAAGTAAATAACGATAATGAAATTGCGAATAATAAAAGTGCGATAAAATAAAATTGCGATAATTAAAAAGTACGATAATTAAAAGTGCGATTAAATAACAATAAATAAAAGTGCGATAATTAGAAGTGCAATTAAATATAAAATAAAGGAAATTAAATATGAAATAAAAGAATTATGCTTATTTAAACTTCCGTAATCATGATGTTTGACGTGTTGATTTTAGTTTTTTTTCCCATGGGTTAATTGTCCTTTGTCCTGGATTATTTAATATGTCCGTCTGGTTTTTGTCCATAACAGTCCATCAGTCATAAATATAAAGTGCGAGTGTCCTCGTCAAATTATTCTTATACCCGAAGTTAAATATTCCAACTAATTGGGGATTCGAATTGTAACAAGGTTTTAATACTTTCTTTAATGAATACACCAGGTTATCGACTGCGTGTAAACCAAGGTTTTACTACTTTGTTAACAATTACACCAATTACCCTTGAATGTAATTTCACCCCTGTTTTAATTATTCTAGTGGCTATTAATCCATTCCCGTGTCCGGTTAAATGAACGATTATTCGTACATATAAATACCCCGCCCATCGTGTCCGATTGAGTGTATATGGTAATTTATAGGGACGCCCAATTGTAAATCTTTATATTAACATTAACAAACTATCATTTAGTTAAACAAATATAAAGCCCATTAATAGCCCATAGTCTAATTTCCACAAGTGTCGTTCTTTTGTCCAAACCCCAATTATGGTACAAAGCCCAATTACCCAATTTTAGTAATTAGCCCAACATCATGATTACTTCGGATTAAATAAGCATAATAATAACTTAGCTACGAGACATTAATGTAAAAAAGGTTGAACATAACTTACAATGATTAAAAATAGCGTAGCGTTACACGGACAGAATTTCGACTTACACCCTTACAATATTCGCTAACATACCCTTATTATTAGAATTATAATTAAAATTAAAATATAAATTATAAATATAAATATAAATTTTACGTATGAATGAGGAAGAAAAAGATGATGATTTGCGATCAGAATTCGGTTGGCTTTATAGGCAGTTTTTCAATTTGGGGCTCCGCGACTCGCGGCATATTTTGCCTTCAAACTCCGCGAGTCGCGGAGTTTGAAATTCCAGCTCACACTTTGGAGTCTTTTTCTGCCGACGGTTTTTATTTATAAATATAATATATATATAATTAATATAATTAATTATATATTATATTATATTTATATACATAGTTAACTTGTAATTTTTAGTCCGTTGCGTCGAGCGTTAAGAGTTGACTCTGGTCCCGGTTCCGGATTTTCGAACGTCCTTGCGTACAATTTAATATCTTGTACTTTGCGTTTTGAATCTTGTACTCTTGTAATTTTGAGACGTTTTTTATCAATAATTGGAACCTTTTTGATTGTCTTTTGTACTTTTGAGCTTTTTGGTCGTTTGCGTCTTCAATTCGTCGAATCTGTCTTTTGTCTTCACCTTTTATTATTTAAACGAATATCACTTGTAAATAGAACAATTGCAACTAAAAGCTTGTCTTTCTTGAGGAATAATGCTATGAAATATATGTTCGTTTTTAGCATTATCAGTTGTAGGGATCTAGGATGTGCATTAGTGTGTCTGACAGAGTCGCTAGGATGCATTAGTGAATCTAGACTACAACCGGATAGTTATCTATTTCATTCTGACATACATTTGCTATAGATAGCACTTACTTGACTACTTGTGTATTATACTTGAATCATTCTTAGGCAAACTTTTTAATGGTACCAAACTTTCATCATACGAATTCGTATTCTGCCACTTTCTGGTAACACACGTAAACTCAAGATTCATATGCGTATGGATGACTACGACTTCATTAGTCACACTTATTCGGGAACTCTATCTCCCACGTTGTTATTCGCCACCGTCTCAACTTACTATCGGTGTCACACCGGTGTTCCTTACTATCTACCACTTCCTGTTACTACCATCACTACTCTAGGTGAGTATCGTCATCAATACTTATCACTACGTTTGCGTACTACTCGTTATCATGATTCGTTGCACTTCTCGTACCGAAATATATTATTGTTTGACTCGAACCGCTTTGACGTGAACAATCATGTTGAGTCCCCAAAATAATTAAGGATTTAATTATGAAAAAACTGTAATTTATTTACACTAAAATGTTATGTGCAGCCAGCACAAGTTTGTTTATGTTGTTTATGTACAGTCAGCTAATATAGCTGTGTCGAGTGTGTAGTATGCTGGCTGATCTACCAGCACAAGGTAGAATGTATTCTTCGAATCAGCACAGGATGAGTACTCAGCTAATTAAGAATATCAAGTGACTCAGCATATGAAGAACCAGTAGATCTGGATAGCAGCATACAACACAAGACAGCCATGCTCCATTACAAGCATGGTAGTTTCCCAGAGTGGTCTACATCAACGCACTATTCAACAGAAGTCGAAGAAAAAGTTGAACAGAAAAGGACAGGAGTCGGCGGCTGACAAGTGACCTTACAAGACCACGTGGGAATGCAGAAGTGGAACGCATGTGCAGACATGTGTTATACTTTATTCATACCTAGGGAACACAACATTCCATTTGTTTAAATTAAATGGTAGTGCCAAACCGAATTCATATGTTCCTGCAAATAGCTACCTAAGAGGAAAGAAGGAGAGCACGCCTTCTGACACAATTGTCCCCACAAGTACAAGGCATCCAATGTACTAGTGGACAAAAGATTAATTACACGGACAATAGGACTACTATATATTGCTGTATTCACTGTTGTATCAACTAGTGGTGTGGGTTTCATTATTTAGAGTCCTAAACGTGTAATAGCTTTTAGTTTACCTCTTAGCTATAATCTAGGTAATCTGTATCAACCAACTATCATTCCGCCAAGGATAGTTGTAATTCTTTGTGATTCAATCAATAAAGAATAACCGTTGAAAATTACATGTGACTCTATCTAATTTGCATGCTTGAATACATAATCGAGTTTAACTGTTTAGTTAATTGAAAAGTAATTGTATTCACCCCCCTCTACAATACTCCTGTCGTTATTAAGGGACCAACAACTAGTATCAGAGCTTCAGTCTTGATAATTAATATCTTGGATCTGAATTCTCTCATGGCTGCTTATTCCAATTCAGCTTACCTTGAAAATGGCTCATCCAATAGACCACCCAAATTTGATGAAGAAGAGTATGAAACTTGGAAAGCAAGATTCATGCTTCACCTTGAGTCTATTGACCCACTCATGCCTGATATTGCCACAAATGGTCCATTCGTTCCTACTGAGACTATTGGCAGTGTACCAGCAACTGCTGACACTCCTGCTGTTCCTGGCAGAGAGGTTATTCTCACTCCTTCTAGATGGGATGCTGAGGATAAATGTCGTGTTGGACTTGACCCTAAGATCAGAACCTTGTTAGCTATAACTTTACCTAACACATTGTTCAAACTGATTAAGGGAAAAGAAAATGCTAAGCTTATGTTGGACTATTTAGATGTTACCTATGAGGGTATGGGTGAGGTAAGACAGAACAGAATGATAGCTTTGAAAAGAGAATATGAAATGTTCTTTGCCTACAAGAATGAAACCCTTAAGCAAACCTTTATTAGGTTTAACTCCCTAATTGCTGACCTGAATACCTTGAATGTCACGTATACAGAATTTGAACAAGTAAACAAATTCATTGACTCACTGCCTGCTAAATGGAAACCTGTAACTGACCCATTAAGAACCACTCAGACCTTAAAAAACTTTAACTTGTCTTCTCTCTATAGCTCCTTATGGAACCATGAGAAGGCAGAAGCTAAATTTGAACTTAACTTGAAAGAAAACTTTAGATCTGCCCCCACCACTTCAAAATCGTCTAAAACTGATGATACTGCTCTTATTGCTAATGCTAAAAAGAAAGCTCAAAAGGCTTTACTGGTTCAAAAGCTTCTGGCAGAAGAAGAGACAGCTGAGAGTGATGTGGATAGTGGTACTGGGTCTGAAGAAAGTAGTGATGATGAAAGTGATGTAGAAGGGTTTGCTGAAGGTATGGCCTTACTGGCTAGGCAGTTCAAAAGGTTCAATCGTAATAGAACCAGCAAGTCATACAAAGGGAGTAAGAAACCAAGTGATAGGTTTAGCAGCAAATTAGTTAAAGGTCCTAAATCTGAGTGTTATAATTGTGGGAAGGTCGGACACTTTGCAGCTGAGTGCATGTCCAGAAAACCTCCAACTTCACATGCTAACTCTTTCTCTAAAGTTGATAAGTACAAGAACAAGTACAAAGCTATGAAAGCTCAGATGAAGGAAAGTGCTAAGACTGATAAGAAGGGGAAAAAGCCAGAAAAGGTTCTAGTTGCTGAGCATCATGATTGGGATGAAACCAGCTCATCGTCTTCCTCTGATAGTGATACTGATGATGATGGTGCTGGTTATGCTCAAGAAAAGAAGCTGTGTTTAATGGCCAAGGAGGTCAAGGAGTCTGATGAGGATGATAGTGGTAGCAAGTTTTTGGCTGATATGAGGGAAGCTGATCAGAAAAGAGATTCTCCTCAATGGAAAACTGAATTGATGTATAAGGTTGATAATTTTCGAACTTATACTGATGATGAAAAGGCCGAAATGTTTGACTACCTAAGAGTTGACTTATGTAGAGGCAGCAAACGTGAAGAAGTTTTGATATCAGACAACAAATCTTTAAATGAGAAACTTAAATGCAAAAATGATGAAATTAAAATCTTGAAAGATGATATTTCAAAACTCAAAAAATAAAATTTTGCTTTAAAGTCTCTTCACGTTGAGGCAGCAGAAGTCAAGAACCAGCTGGATAATCTTAAAAAGGTTGTCGCTTCATGGTGTACATCAGCTCAACGCACAGCAAAGTGTGTTAACGAGCTGGTGCCTGCCCAAGTTGAAGCTTTCTTTACTGGTAACTATGCTGCTGCTGCTATTGCAGAGGTTACTTTCATGGACCCAATTCTTGAAACAGATCCTGAAGCTGTCTTGCCAAATACTTTTGCCAAGATAGTTAAAGGTAAAAAGGTCTTGACGAATAAATTTGTTAGACCTGCTACTGTGTCCCCACCACCTGCCATGAAAGAGATTTTGGAGGATGAGGTTAGAGCAAGAGAAGCCAGTACCTCAATTGATGAGACTACTGACCCCTCAAGCATCTACTACATGACTCCAAAAGAAAGACGTATAAAAAGGGAAATCACTGAAAATAATCTTAGAAAAGTTAAATCTACTGATTCCCCTTCGTGTTCGAGTTCCAATTGTGCTGAGCCAGCCGATGACAAACTTACTGGTCAATCAGTAGCTGCATACAAGCCAGTCAAATGTAATACTGGCAAGTCCAAGGCAGCAGGAAAAACATCTTCTAGTTCATCAGCTTCAGTTGACAAGCCAGTAACTTCCCACACTGGCTCATCAAATGATAAAGGCAAAGCAATACGTCATGACTATGGTACTGGTTCCAAGAAGAAAGCTGCCCTTAAAGGAAAAACAAAAGTGGACTCGAATGAAGAGCTGTCTATCACTGAGATTATGACAGTCAAGCTTGACCAGCTTATTGAAGCAGTTACCAAACATCGCCCCGATCCCCTTTACAATGTGTATGACCCATCACCGATACCAAATGTGAGAAAATGCTACAAATGTGGCAGCATGTTTCACTTAGCCAACAGGTGTCCTTTTACCCCAACCCCGTCTGCTGATGCTTCTTCAAGCAAACCAGCAGACAGGAAGAGATCATCAAAGATGACCCTTCCAGAACCCATCCTTGGATGGGTTCCCAAAAAGAACTAATCTCTTAGCTACTGTGCAGGGCATTCAAAATAAGCAAATCTGGTATCTCGATAATGGATGTTCGAGACATATGACCGGATGTAAGTCCCTACTAATGGACTATCAAGAAAAAGATGGTCCAGTTGTTTCGTATGGAGATAGGGTTTTGGTACTTTAACTAATGGGAATGTCACATTCTCAAATGTTGCATATGTAGTTGGGCTTAAACATAATTTACTCAGCATAAGCCAACTGACAAGCAAGAACAAGATAGTCCAATTCAGAAAGAAAATTGGCACTACTTTTGATAAGACAGGGAAGCCACTGCTGACTGCAAAATGTCATGAAAACATGTATCAGATTGACATGAACACAGCTGTCACAACAACTGATACTTGTTTCTATTCGAAGGCTGCAGACAACCTGAAATGGTTATGGCACAAGAGACTCTCACATCTCAACTTCAAAGATATTCACAAATTATCCAGTAGAAGTTTGGTGTCTGTGCTACCCACCATGTCTTATGTAAAGGACAGACTGTGTCCTGGTTGTGAAAAGGGGAAACATCACCATGCCTCATTCAAATCAAACCAAATCTCATCTATTGAGAAACCATTTCATTTACTTCATATGGATCTTTTTGGTCCTGTTAATGTGGCCAGCTGTAGTGGGAAGAAGTATACACTGGTTATTGTTGATGAATATTCCAGATACACCTGGGTATTCTTTTTGAAGCAAAAGAGTGAAGCTGCTGATGAAATTATCAATTTTATCAAACGAATGGAGCTTTTGAATGGGCAGCTGGTGAAACAGCTAAGAAGTGATCATGGTACAGAATTCAGAAATGCAACTTTAGAAGAATTTTGTGCTGACAAAGGTATTTCACAAAACTTTTCTGCTGTGAGAACACCTCAGCAAAATGGTGTTGCAGAAAGAAGAAACAGAACTCTCATTGAAGCAGCAAGATCTATGTTAGCTGAGTCTGGGTTGAAAAATTCATATTGGGTAGAAGCTGTGAATACTGCTTGCTTTACCCAGAATAGATCTCTTATAGTGAAAAGACATCAGAAAACTGCTTATGAAATTCTCAAAGGTAGAAGACCCTCAATTTCATTTCTTCATGTATTTGGCAGTCCCTGTTACATTCTCAATAATAGGGATCAGCTGGGCAAATTTGATGCCAAGGCTGATGAAGGTATATTCTTAGGATATTCCAACATGTCAAAGGCATATAGGGTTTTCAATAAGAGAAGGGGTTGTTTTGAAGAATCCATTAATGTTACATTTGATGAAACTGCTCCTTCTTCATCTTCTGATCGTGAAGATGAAGAGCTACTGTTTGAAGAGCCTACTCAGCCAGCTCTAGATGATGAAGAACCAGCAGCACAACCCTCGCCTATTCATGCTGCTGGGTTCTCTGATGATGAGATGAAACACTCTGTTCCATCTGTGTCAAAACCAGGTGGACCTACTGGCTCTACTGAAGTCTTACAACTTGAGCATAGGTCTACTGGTTCTGAAGGATCACAAGCTGATACTGGTTATACCAATAATGAACAGCTGTCTCCAACTGCTGTTCATACTTTCGAACCAGCTGATGATCAAGATGCTGTGTGTTCCACGACATGCTCACCTGTTCATAACACTAGATGGACAAAAGAGCATCCCATCGAGCAAGTTATTGGTAATCTGGCTAGTGATGTTAAAACTAGAAGACATGCAACCAGCAATTTTTGTATGCATGTAAACTTTGTGTCTACCATTAAACCTACATGTCATGATGAAGCAATTAAAGATCCAAGCTGGGCAGGAGCTATGTAAGAAGAGATCTCCCAGTTTGATAGGAATAAGGTTTGGACATTGGTACCTAAACCTGATGATGAAACTAAGAAAATCATTGGTACCAAATGGGTTTTCAAGAATAAGATGGATGAAGATGGGATTGTGATCAGAAACAAAGCTAGATTGGTAGCTTAAGGTTTCAAACATGAAGAAGGATTGGATTATGGAGAGACTTATGCTCCAGTGGCTAGGATGGAAGCTATCAGACTGTTCTTGGCGTATGCTGCTAAGATGAACTTTAGGGTATTCCAGATTGATGCTAAATCTGCATTTCTAAATGGGAAGCTGCAAGAAGAAGTTTATGTCAAACAGCCTCCTGGTTTTGTAAGCAGTAAGTATCCAGACCATGTCTACAAGTTAGACAAAGCTCTTTATGGCCTCAAACAGGCTCCAAGAGCATGGTATGAGACACTTCATGTGTATCTCACTGGTATAGGCTTTAAAGTTGGAACAATTGACACCACTCTATTCTCAAAAGAGACAGATGGTGATCTCTTGCTGGTACAGATATATGTGGATGATATTATTTATGGATCTAAAAATGAGAAACATTGTCAAGATTTTTCAAAACTTATGTGAAAGACATATGAAATGAGCTTACAAAGAGACTTGCAATACTTTTTGGGATTGCAAATTAAACAACTTGATTATGGAATTTTTATAAGTCAGGATAAATATATCAAAGATATGCTAAAGAAATTTGGTCTGACATGTTTAAAAGATATAGGGACTCCAATGGCAGCATCTATTAAAATAGATGCTGATCCCAATGGTGAACCAGTCAATATCACTAAGTATAGAGGTATGATTGGATCCCTACTTTATTTCACAGCCAGCAGACCAGATATTATGTTTTCCACATGTCTGTGTGCCAGATATCAAGCTGATCCTAAAGAGTTACACTTGCTAGCAGTCAAAAGGATATTTAGGTATCTGAAGGCTACTACTAAACGTGGTCTTTGGTATCCCAAAGACCAGAATTTTGAGCTAATTGGGTATTCAGATGCTGATTTTGCAGGGTGTAAAATAGACAGAAAAAGTACTACTGGTGGTTGCCAGTTACTGGGCGGTAGGCTAGTCAGCTGGACGAGCAAAAAGCAAAATACTGTGTCCACATCTACTGCTGAGGCAGAATACGTTTCTGCTGGTAGTTGTACTGCTCAAGTACTATGGATGCAAAGTCAGCTGAAAGACTATGGTGTTCATGTCACAAAGACTCCAATCTACTGTGACAACACAAGTGCAATAACTATCACCAACAATCCTGTGATGCATTCAAGAACAAAGCACATTGACGTTCGATATCACTTCATAAGGGATCATGTTCAAAAAGGAGATGTGGAGCTACATTTTATTTCAACAGACCAGCAGTTAGCAGATCTTTTCACAAAGCCCTTAGATGAGAAACGTTTTAACTATCTCATCTCTGAGCTGGGTATGCTTGAACTTTAAATAAAAGACAATCTTTGTTGGTGTGCTAGCTCTACAACATGTAGGGCAAATCAGTAAGCAATTTTTGTTATCTTACTGCCTACATGTAAAACACTCAGCACAACAAGGTCTTTTATATTTTGATTACTCAAAATGTTTTTAATTGAAATAATAAATGGCTCACAAAATTAAATGATTCCTTAAAACTGAAACTTATTTACTTCCAATGATTTAAATTAAATTCATGATATATTAAATGTAACAAAGTATCTTGTATTTAATACAACACTTATTTTGTGGTTTTCAATTTTTTTAAAATTAAAACCTGCTGCATTTAATGTTGAATGGGAGGTATGAGTATTCAATCCGTATATACATCAAATCATCAGTCTGTGTCCCCTCGAGTGTGCCAGTCTGTCACATCTACCCACGCGCCTGCTAATAGCAGTTGTCACTTTCTCTCTCCTGCCTTTTTCACCCAATCACAACGGTTAAAAAACAACAACAACATCAATCACCACCTGCTGAGACCCAGCAACCGGAACAACAATCGGAGCAACCACAAGCATCGGTGGAACCACAACTGGAACAGCAACCACCGCCGGCTATCGAGGAACAAATTGAACAAGGGCCATTATTCAACCTGCACCCCAATCTTATTAGGGCTGCAAACGCACCTGAACACTCTACGATTCGCCTTTCAAGAGGCAATGCTGCTCATGCCCTTTCTGTTCCCAAATCGAAAGCCAACTCCGGCTATGAAGAGCTGATTACTTATATCCGTCAATCCCCTCTGGCAAGAGCCATTACCGGTATACCTTCACGATTATATCCAGCCTGTTTGGCCAGATTCTGGTATACTGCCACCATGTCCACCACCGAACAGAACGTTCCATGTATTCATGGCATGGTGACTAATAGCTTACCCTGTTCCATTACTGTTGATGCCATCCGACGAGCTCTTCAATTACCCAATGGTCCATTTGTAGATTCACCTACAAGTGATGAGTTTCGAAGGGAGGTACTGGAAATCATTGGCTACTCTCAACCAGTATCTCATACACCACTCAGGAAACACATGCCACCCCTATGGTATTATTTCTTTGGGTTGCTGACTCAGTGTATCAGTCACAAATCTGGCAGTTTTGATCAATGCTCAGATTATGAGTTAAAGATGGGTCACGGGCTGCTGTTCAACCGCAACATAGATTATGCCGGTGAAATCTACTTAAGGTTAAGGGAAATGGTGCTTGCACCCAAACGAACACATCTAATCCCTTTTCCAAGGTTTTTGAGCCTTGTTTTTGAAAATGAGCTGGGTGAAGCTTACCAGCAGATTGCTGACAAATCATATGACCTGCCTTTTAAACAAGGGGGGATGCCAAAGGATAAGCCTACTGCTCCATATGCTACGTTGACACCAGCAATGCTTGAGTATCTAGCTGCTCAGGGTGGAGCTGCCCCATTGACTACCTCTGGTGTTGCACCAGCTGAGGGGGAGGGTCTTCAGCGAAAGCCAGCTGTCAAGAGGAAGAAGCCAGCTACCTCAACTAGTATAGCCACCGTCTCACATACTGGTAACACAGTAGTTGTATTAGAATCTAGTGCTCTCTGATCACAAAGAACAGCCCTAGTCTTATATACTGACTACCCACTTCTAGTATTGGAATCTGTTGCTTAACTATTTCTTGGTAACAGGCAAATCCAAACGTGCAAGAGCTGGCTCCAAGCAAACCACAGGGGGAATTGCACCAGTCTCAACTGCTGCTCCTGCAAAGGATGTGGCTATGGAACCTGGTGTGTTTCTAGACCATACAGCAGAAAATTCTAACATAATTAAAAATCTTTTATCTGCTGACTTGAAAAATGAATGTGGAGTTCAAGGTATAACCCTGGCTCCCAAGCTGACTGGTTTTAAAACTAGTGTTAAGAAGAGTAGCAACCCATACTCTTCTAGCCAGACACTTCCACATTTTTTAAATTTGAACTTAATGTTATATCCTCTTCTGCCAGTACAATCAGCAGAGCACATACCTGACCCCCAAAGCAAACTTGAGCTGGCTCCTCATCGTGTTGAACCAGCTCAGGATACTGCACAACCATTATGTTACTCGGATCATGCTAAGAGTCTCACTCCTACATCATTACCAGCCAGAACTCTTACACTATCTGGGTCAACATGTGTCGCCAATGAGTCAGCAGAGTCACAGCTGTACTTACAGACACCTTATTCTGTCTCATTCGAAGGGCTGACCAAATCACCAGTCTGTCCCCCGAGACCAACACCAGATGCAATTGTTGAGTCAAATTTATTTGGTTCTACAGTCGTTAACATAAAATGTTCTATTATTTCAGTTCTTAGCAGGGTAGATGAACAGGCAGAGGGGGAGCAAGTTAAAGATGATATTATTCCTACTGAGCAAATTGCTGCCTCTGCTACTGGTATTGGTGCTATTGTTTCTCCTACTGGTGGTGCTGATGCTAGTACCGTTGCTTCTACAGCTACTGGTAATACTGCTCCCAGTATTGTTGCTTCCACCACTACACCTGAAGTGGAAGATGAAATCATAGTGGATCCTCCTGTTCTTAAAAAGGTAATTGACAATATTGTCAAGGATGTTCTACTTGATGAACCTGTCACTGAACCAAAGGGTGACATTACGTCTGCTGCTGCTACTGATGCATAAGATGTTATCATGGAAGCTGGTACAAGTGCTACTTTTCCATCTGATGTTATCATGGAAGCTGGTACAAGTGCTACTTTTCCATCTGATGTTATCCTGGATGCTGAGCCAACGGTGGATACTGATGCTACTACTGGAGATGCTGGTCAGTTACTTACTGCTGCTACTGGTTCTACGGAACCCGTTATGGATGCTGGTACCTCTGCTATTGCCACCACTGACTCTTCTCAGGCTACTGTTTCTGCTGAGAAGAAACCCTATGTGTGCCAGGTGCCAGATCCTGATGAAGTTGTCCCTAACTTCATCTATCGGGGAGCATCTATCACTCCCAAAGTTGCTCTGCTGGTGGATCAGCTAACTTTTGATCCTCAAACTGCCATAGTATCAGCCAGCAAATTGCCTCGCGAAGAGCTTACTGAACTATTGTCTCAACTTGATCGACCAGCTAGAGAAGAAGTTTATGAGAGGCTGGCTACTTTAGAACAGATAAACGAGCAGCCATTTTATCACTATTTTGGCATGGCTCCAGCTGCTTCTCCATGGCCTGGTACATGGAGGCCTCTTAAGTTCATCAGGGATCCCTCTATTGGTAAATATGTTATGCAGAATATTCCTGATTCGCCAGTACCTTCTGATTCATCAGCTTCTTCCTCATCATCCTCTTCTTCTGATGGAGATGCTGATAAAGGTACTGGTAAGGATGAACCAGTCATTCATGATAATGTAACTGGTTCCAAAGAAAAACCAGTGGATCTCACAGATGATACTGATCTTCATGCTGACAAGGATACTTGTGGTTCTAAACCTTCGGGTGAAGGTAAAAATGACGGTGATCATGGTGACGAGTCAGATCCTGACCTTCCACCTCCACCACCCCGCGGACGTACTCCTGTGTCAGCTGCTTCTGACCAGCCCTCAACCAGCTATCTTAAATTTAATGCTGATGAGGTGGCTGATATTTCCACCTTCGCCGTACTTAGGACACTCAGTGAAGTTACACCAGATCTTCAAAACACCATTCGCACTGCTATTAATGATATTGTAACTCAAGCCATCAGGAACGCTGGGCAAATCACCTCTTCGAATATTGAGGCCCAGCTAGGACAAATACGTGCTTTTGCTGATCTGGCAGTATCAGCCATTGTCAAGCAAATGGAGGGGGAGGAGGAATTAAAGAAGCGAATCCTTTCTCACAATGCGTACATGGAGGACATTGCTAGCCTTAAAGCTGATTTGGAGGCTGCCAATCGTAGAGTCCTGTTTCTTAATGAAGAAAATGCTGTTCTGCATGAGAGATTGGAATCGCAGGAACAACAAATGGCTAACATGATTCCTGTCTCTACCTATGTTCAAATGGTGGAGAATATGCAACGCCTGGCTGCCCTACAAGGTGATGTTAGGGCTATGGTTGAACAGATGGCCATGGGTGTTGCAAGGAATGAAGTTAGATCCTCCAACCTTCTCCTTAGACAATTTGGTGTGGATCCTGGTGCCCATCTCACTCCTGAAGTTGCTGATTAGAACAATTTTGCTTTCTCTGTTCCCAACTCAGATAGTGACCTTGATGCACAAGTCTCCCCTGTTCTTTCTCCTGCCCCTGCCGATGACAAAAAGGGGGAGAAGAAGAAATCTAAAAGTAAATCTAAAAAGAGAAAACAATCAGAGGGGGAGCATGAGTATGAGAAGGCTCCTAAACAACCAAGGAGGGATGGTGATGGTGATGGTGATGGTCAAGACTTTGGCACTAAGCCCAGCAACGCTCATACTAAAACTGGTGTACAGGCAGCTGGTGGATCTCAACCCAGTGAGTCTGTCACATCAGTGGATGATATTGGTTCTGGCAGTAAGCCCAGTGATGTTTCTGATATGGCTGTTGCTAAAGCTCTTCTTGTCTCTCAGTCTATTGAAAGGAAAATGAAAAGAAAACTTGAGAGATATCAGAAGAGACAGCAAGACTTAAATGATGCCTTCAATGTCAAATGGGATGCCTATGTTGCTCTTAACCGCCACAGAATTGATCATAGGAGATGGCTGACCCAACAAAAGAAGGACATTGATGATGACCTAACTGGCATTGATCTCTACAAAAAGGAAGCACGAAAAAGAAATGCCAAGTTCATGATCAAATACGATAAAAAGAGGGCAAAGTTGTATGTTGAGCGTGCAGACAGAATTAAACGAATGACTCCAGAAGAAATGAAAGATTATCTTGCATCTACTGGATCAGGGGGAGGAGTTAGAGCTGATATTTTTATGAAATGGTTAGATGCTGTGTTAGAAACCAGCTCATCTCCTCGACCAACATCCACTGCTCAGCCAGCTACACAGCAACAACCAGCAGAAACAATCAATCTTGACGTTGATGATACTCAGGGGGAGCATCTTGCTATTGTTCCCTATCTGTCTCCACAAGAACCATCAGCTGAACCCAAGCCTATTGACAAACAAAGGGTGAAATCCACTCCAAGGGATAACCAGACCCTCAGGAAAGGACCCCTATTTGAGGCAGCCGATGAAGATACTGTGACAGTTGTGCCAGCTGATACTAATCAATCAGCTGGTACTGAAGACTTATCAAGGAGTGCTGAGAAAGAAGACCCAGCCGGAAGTGTTGATAATGCTAAAAACGAACATATATTTCATAGCATTATTCCTCAAGAAAGACAAACTTTTAGTTGCAATTGTTCTATTTAAAAGTGATATTCGTTTAAATAATAAAAGGTGAAGACAAAAGACAGATTCGACGAATTGAAGACGCAAACGACCAAAAAGCTCAAAAGTACAAAATACAATCAAAGAGGTTCCAATTATTGATAAGAAACGTCTCGAAATTACAAGAGTACAAGATTCAAAACGCAAAGTACAAGATATTAAATTGTACGCAAGGACGTTCGAAAATCTGGAACCGGGACCAGAGTCAACTCTCAACGCTCGACGCAATGGACTAAAAATTACAAGTCAACTATGCACATAAATATAATATAATATTTAAATAATTCTTATAATTATTTATATAATATATAAATAAAATAAACCGTCGGCAAGAAAGACTCCAAAATGAGTGAGCTGTATTTACAAACTCCGCGACTCGCGGAGTTTGAATGCAAAAAATGCCGCGAGTCGCGGAGCCCCAAATTCTGCAATTCCCTATAAAGCCAACCGAATTCTGATCATTTTTCATCATCTAATATCTATCTCTCTCTCAATATATACGTAAAAATATATATATAATTTATATTTTAATTTTAATTTTAATTTTTAATCCTAATAATAAGGGTATGTTAGCGAATATTGTAAGGGTGTAAGTCGAAATTCTGTCCGTGTAACGCTACGCTATTTTTAATCATTGTAAGTTATGTTCAACCTTTTTAAATTAATGTCTCGTAGCTAAGTTATTATTATGCTTATTTAATCCGAAGTAATCATGATGTTGGGCTAATTACTAAAATTGGGTAATTGGGCTTTGTACCATAATTGGGGTTTGGACAAAAGAACGACACTTGTGGAAATTAGACTATGGGCTATTAATGGGCTTTATATTTGTTTAACTAAATGATAGTTTGTTAATGTTAATATAAAGATTTACAATTGGGCGTCCCTATAAATTACCATATACACTCGATCGGACACGATGGGCGGGGTATTTATATGTACGAATAATCGTTCATTTAACCGGACACGGGAATGGATTAATAGCCACTAGAATAATTAAAACATGGGTGAAATTATGTACAAGGACACTTGGTATAATTGATAACAAAATATTAAAACCTTGGGTTACACTCAGTCGACATCCTGGTGTAATTATTAAACAAAGTATTAAAATCTTGTTACAGTTTAAGTCCCCAATTAGTTGGAATATTTAACTTCGGGTATAAGGATAATTTGATGAGGATACTCGCACTTTATATTTATGACTGATGGACTGTTATGGACAAAACCAGATGGACATATTAAATAATCCAGGACAAAGGACAATTAACCCATGGGCATAAAACTAAAATCAACACGTCAACCATCATGATTACGGAAATTTAAATAAGCATAATTCTTTTATTTCATATTTAATTTCCTTTATTTTATATTTAATTGCACTTCTAATTATCGCATTTTTATTGTTATTGTATTTAATTGTACTTTTAATTATCGTACTTTTTAATTATCGCAAGTTTATTTTATCGCACTTTTATTATTCGCAATTTCATTATCGTTATTTACTTTACACTTTAAATTAAGTCTTGTATTTATTTATTATTTTACATTTGGTTTTAACTGCGACTAAAGTTTTAAAATCGACAAACCGGTCATTAAATGGTAAAAACCCCCCTTTATAATAATAATATTACTTATATATATATATTTGTATTTTTATAAAAGTAAACTAATATAGCGTTAAGTTTTGTTTAAAAAGATTTTCCCTGTGGAACGAACCGGACTTACTAAAAACTACACTACTGTACGATTAGGTACACTGCCTATAAGTGTTGTAGCAAGGTTTAAGTATATCCATTCTCTAAATAAATAAATATCTTGTGTAAAATTGTATCGTATTTAATAGTATTTTCCTGCTAAAATATAATAGTATTTCGTACACCACGCTACCACATCAAGTATTTTTGGCGCCGCTGCCGGGGAAACTCTTAAACGCCGGAAGCGCAACGCTAATATAAAAAAAAAGATTTTTATTTTTAAGTTTACTTTTATAAAAAAAATACGCTTTTGTAAAAATAAGTTTTAAATATTCTAAAATATAAAAAGAAAAACAAAAATATAAATATTTTTAGGAGTTTGATAAATATTTAAGTTTTATAAAGTTTCTTTAGTTTGTAAAAATATAAGTTTTATTTAATTTATTTTATAAATATATTTTATAAATAAAAAAAACCGGAAAAAAAAATTATATATAAATATAGTTTTACGATTTTTATTTATAAAATTATAAAGTAGTTCTATTTTTATTTTAGTTTTTAAATATAAGTTTTTATTATATAAATATTTAGATTTTAAAACAGAAAAATATAAAACAAAAAGCATTTAGAAAAAAAAAATAAAAACGCGTCGAATTTTAAACAAGCTGTCAGTTGAATTTTGGAACCCCGCGACTCGCGGGGTTTGCAGCTTCGAGAACCGCGACTCGCGGAGCCGTCTGACACAGCTGACCATAAGCCCTAATCTGCATTTAATACGGGGTATTTATTATTATTATTAACTTTAAAACCTAATTAGGTTATTTATATTAAATTAATTAATTTAGTTTTATTTATTATTTGTATTATTTAGTTTAATTAGTTTATTTAAAGTTTAAAATTAATAGTTTTAATAAATAATTAATAGTTTAAAAATAATATTTTTATAAAAATTGTACTTTTTACAACTTTTAGTTTATTTTTATATTTTGTCCCTTTTAATCGTTTTAGCGTAATATTTGTATTTTTAGCTCATATTTAGTTTTAAACTTAGTTTTTGCCATAGTTATTTTTATTTCTAGATTTTTAGGCTTTGCCGTAAATTTCTTAAGTGCTTTTTCTTTAGACTAAGATTTAGGTACTCTAGAATTTTGCGACGCCTTTTTAAGTTTTAGTTTCTTTTTAAGTTATTTCCATTTAGGATTTAGTTTTTCCTGTAAGCTTTAATATTTTTAGACGACTTTTACCTATGTATCAATTATCATTCCAATTAGTAATCTCAATTTGCGATTATAATTTTAAGTTAGTTGTAGTAATAAGGTTAGGTTAGTCAAGTGTTTTTAAGTTTTATAAGTTTCTTTTATTTTTCCGTCACCTTTTATTTTTCAACCATTTTTCTTTTTCGACCTTTTTCCGACGAACTCTTTTTCTTTCTTATTTCTCGCTATTCTAGTTTTAGGACATAGATTTTTATTCTACTTCTTATCTAAATTTCTTAAAATTACGAAAATTTATTTTAAGTGGTTAAATTAATAGACATCAAAATTTTCTGGTTCGTAGTAATAGTTGGATTTGTACGTGGACCGGGTTATTGGAGCCAAACAGTCCTCAATTATATTGAGACCAAACGAATCCTGCCCCTCTGCTGCATCTTTTGGCTATTCGAAACGTGGGCAAAATCAGAAAAGTCTATTGATTGGATAACTTATTATAATTTTTCTTTCCTTTTTAAAACTAATAGGATATTCAGTGAATGCACCGAGCAAGACGTTCATCACCTTTTGTACGTTCACCACCTGTAACTAGATCAAGACATTTAGCAAATATTACCGCCGTTGATTTTTCTTTAGAATCGTCATCCAGTAGACCAAGTACTTCAGTTCAAATTTCCGATAATCCATTTTTTGAACCCGACCTCACAATTGAGAATCCGGAAAATATTCAGGAACGGTTCGTAGATCCTGAACCACTAAACTTTCCTCCGGAGCCACCAATGATTCAAACAGAGATTGTTGAGGAACGAACCATTAAATCAGAATCCTCTAGTGATTCCGATTCAACAAATTCAATTATGGAGAATCTGGAACCTTTAAGTATGGAAGACCGAATGAGAACTAAACGCACTGGCCAAGGTCACGCAATTACTCATCCAGACATTAATGCGCCAGATTATGAAATCAAAGGAAAAATTCTACACATGGTGACTAATCAATGCCAATTTAGTGGTGCGCCGAAGGAAGATCCAAATGAACATCTACGTACCTTTAATAGGATCTGCACACTATTTAAAATCCGAGAAGTGGAGGATGAACAGATATATCTCATGTTATTTCCCTGGACTTTAAAGGGAGAAGCCAAAGATTGGTTGGAATCGTTACCTGAAGGGGCGATCGATACATGGGATGTATTAGTTGAAAAATTTCTTAAACAATTCTTTCCGGCATCTAAAGCCGTAAGACTTCAAGCAGAAATTGTTACGTTCACACAGAAACCAAATGAAACTCTATATGAGGCGTGGACTAGATTTGGAAAGTTGTTAAGAGGATGTCCGCAACATGGTTTAGACACCTGTCAAATAGTACAAATATTCTACCAAGGATGCGACATCACTACAAAGAAAGACATAGATATAGCAGCTGGTGGTTCTATTATGAAAAAAACCGAAACTGATGCTTACAAAATTATTGATAACACTGCTTCCCACTCACACGAGTGGCACCAAGAAAAAGATATCGTTAGATCATCTAAAGCAGCTAGAGCCGATTCTAGCCATGACTTAGATTCCATTTCCGCAAAGATAGATGAAATGTCCCGTTCTTATTGATTAAAAATGTTCCATATTAATTGATTTCGTTGCGTGGTTTTGACCTCTATATGAGACGTTTTTCAAAGACTGCATTCATTTTAAAACAAACCATAACCTTTATTTCATCAATAAAGGTTTAAAAAGCTTTACGTAGATTATCAAATAATGTTAATCTAAAATATCCTGTTTACACACGACCATTACATAATGGTTTACAATACAAATATGTTACAACAAAATAAGTTTCTTGAATGCAGTTTTTACACAATATCATACAAGCATGGACTCCAAATCTCGTCCTTATTTAAGTATGCGACAGCGGAAGCTCTTAATAATCACCTGAGAATAAACATGCTTAAAACGTCAACAAAAATGTTGGTGAGTTATAGGTTTAACCTATATATATCAAATCATAATAATAGACCACAAGATTTCATATTTCAATACACATCCCATACATAGAGATAAAAATCATTCATATGGTGAACATCTGGTAACCGACAGTAACAAGATGCATATATAAGAATATCCCCATCATTCCGGGACACCCTTCGGATATGATATAAATTTCAAAGTACTAAAGCATCCGGTACTTTGGATGGGGTTTGTTAGGCCCAATAGATCTATCTTTAGGATTCGCGTCAATTAGGGTGTCTGTTCCCTAATTCTTAGATTACCAGACTTAATAAAAAGGGGCATATTCGATTTCGATAATTCAACCATAGAATGTAGTTTCACGTACTTGTGTCTATTTTGTAAATCATTTATAAAACCTGCATGTATTCTCATCCCAAAAATATTAGATTTTAAAAGTGGGACTATAACTCACTTTCACAGATTTTTACTTCGTCGGGAAGTAAGACTTGGCCACTGGTTGATTCACGAACCTATAAAAATATATACATATATATCAAAGTATGTTCAAAATATATTTACAACACTTTTAATATATTTTGATGTTTTAAGTTTATTAAGTCAGCTGTCCTCGTTAGTAACCTACAACTAGTTGTCCACAGTTAGATGTACAGAAATAAATCGATAAATATTATCTTGAATCAATCTACGACCCAGTGTATACGTATCTCAGTATTGATCACAACTCAAACTATATATATTTTGGAATCAACCTCAACCCTGTATAGCTAACTCCAACATTCACATATAGAGTGTCTATGGTTGTTCCGAAATATATATAGATGTGTCGACATGATAGGTCGAAACATTGTATACGTGTCTATGGTATCTCAAGATTACATAATATACAATACAAGTTGATTAAGTTATGGTTGGAATAGATTTGTTACCAATTTTCACGTAGCTAAAATGAGAAAAATTATCCAATCTTGTTTTACCCATAACTTCTTCATTTTAAATCCGTTTTGAGTGAATCAAATTGCTATGGTTTCATATTGAACTCTATTTTATGAATCTAAATAGAAAAAGTATAGGTTTATAGTCAGAAAAATAAGTTACAAGTCGTTTTTGTAAAGGTAGTCATTTCAGTCGAAAGAACGACGTCTAGATGACCATTTTAGAAAACATACTTCCACTTTGAGTTTAACCATAATTTTTGGATATAGTTTCATGTTCATAATAAAAATCATTTTCTCAGAATAACAACTTTTAAATCAAAGTTTATCATAGTTTTTAATTAACTAACCCAAAACAGCCCGCGGTGTTACTACGACGGCGTAAATCCGGTTTTACGGTGTTTTTCGTGTTTCCAGGTTTTAAATCATTAAGTTAGCATATCATATAGATATAGAACATGTGTTTAGTTGATTTTAAAAGTCAAGTTAGAAGGATTAACTTTTGTTTGCGAACAAGTTTAGAATTAACTAAACTATGTTCTAGTGATTACAAGTTTAAACCTTCGAATAAGATAGCTTTATATGTATGAATCGAATGATGTTATGAACATCATTACTACCTTAAGTTCCTTGGATAAACCTACTGGAAAAGAGAAAAATGGATCTAGCTTCAACGGATTCTTGGATGGCTCGAAGTTCTTGAAGCAGAATCATGACACGAAAACAAGTTCAAGTAAGATCATCACTTGAAATAAGATTGTTATAGTTATGAAAATTGAACCAAAGTTTGAATATGATTATTACCTTGTATTAGAATGATAACCTACTGTAATAAACAAAGATTTCTTGAGGTTGGATGATCACCTTACAAGATTGGAAGTGAGCTAGCAAACTTGAAAGTATTCTTGATTTTATGTAACTAGAACTTGTAGAATATATGAAGAACACTTAGAACTTGAAGATAGAACTTGAGAGAGATCAATTAGATGAAGAAAATTGAAGAATGAAAGTGTTTGTAGGTGTTTTTGGTCATTGGTGTATGGATTAGATATAAAGGATATGTAATTTTGTTTTCATGTAAATAAGTCATGAATGATTACTCATATTTTTGTAATTTTATGAGATATTTCATGCTAGTTGCCAAATGATGGTTCCCACATGTGTTAGGTGACTCACATGGGCTGCTAAGAGCTGATCATTGGAGTGTATATACCAATAGTACATACATCTAAAAGCTGTGTATTGTACGAGTACGAATACGGGTGCATACGAGTAGAATTGTTGATGAAACTGAACGAGGATGTAATTGTAAGCATTTTTGTTAAGTAGAAGTATTTTGATAAGTGTATTGAAGTCTTTCAAAAGTGTATAAATACATATTAAAACACTACATGTATATACATTTTAACTGAGTCGTTAAGTCATCGTTAGTCGTTACATGTAAGTGTTGTTTTGAAACCTTTAGGTTAACGATCTTGTTAAATGTTGTTAACCCAATGTTTATAATATTAAATGAGATTTTAAATTATTATATTATCATGTATGAATATCTCTTAATATGATATATATACATTAAATGTCTTTACAACGATAATCGTTACATATATGTCTCGTTTAAAAATCATTAAGTTAGTAGTCTTATTTTTACATATGTATTTCATTGTTAATACACTTAATAATATATTTACTTATCATTTAACATAATTAACCAAGTGTATCAATATCTTAATATGATTCATATGTACCTAGTAAGACGTTGTTATAACGATAATCGTTATATATATCGTTTTCGAGTTTCTTAAATTAATAGTCTCATTTTTATGTATATAACTCATTGTTAAAATACCTAATGAGATACATACTTATAATAAAAACATGTTAACTATATATATAACCATATATATGTCATCGTATAGTTTTTACAAGTTTTAACGTTCGTGAATCACCGGTCAACTTGGGTGGTCAATTGTCTATATGAAACATATTTCAATTAATCAAGTCTTAACAAGTTTGATTGCTTAACATGTTGGAAACATTTAATCATGTAAATATCAATCTCAATTAATATATATAAACATGGAAAAGTTCGGGTCACTACAGTACCTACCCGTTAAATAAATTTCGTCCCGAAATTTTAAGTTGTTGAAGGTGTTGACGAATCTTCTGGAAATAGATGTGGGTATTTCTTCTTCATCTGATCTTCATGCTCCCAGGTGAACTCGGGTCCTCTACGAGCATTCCATCGAACCTTAACAATTGGTATCTTGTTTTGCTTAAGTCTTTTAACCTCACGATCCATTATTTCGACGGGTTCTTCGATGAATTGAAGTTTTTCATTGATTTGGATTTCATCTAACGGAATAGTGAGATCTTCTTTAGCAAAACATTTTTTCAAATTCGAGACGTGGAAAGTGTTATGTACAGCCGCGAGTTGTTGAGGTAACTCAAGTCGGTAAGCTACTGGTCCGACACGATCAATAATCTTGAATGGTCCAATATACCTTGGATTTAATTTCCCTCGTTTACCAAATCGAACAACGCCTTTCCAAGGTGCAACTTTAAGCATGACCATCTCTCCAATTTCAAATTCTATATATTTTCTTTTAATGTCAGCGTAGCTCTTTTGTCGACTTTGGGCGGTTTTCAACCGTTGTTGAATTTAGATGATCTTCTCGGTAGTTTCTTGTATAATCTCCGGACCCGTAATCTATCTATCCCCCACTTCACTCCAACAAATCGGAGACCTGCACTTTCTACCATAAAGTGCTTCAAACGGCGCCATCTCAATGCTTGAATGGTAGCTGTTGTTGTAGGAAAATTCTGCTAACGGTAGATGTCGATCCCAACTGTTTCTGAAATCAATAACACCTGCTCGTAGCATGTCTTCAAGCGTTTGTATTGTCCTTTCGCTCTGCCCATCAGTTTGTGGATGATAGGCAGTACTCATGTCTAGACGAGTTCCTAATGCTTGCTGTAATGTCTGCCAGAATCTTGAAATAAATCTGCCATCCCTATCAGAGATAATAGAGATTGGTATTCCATGTCTGGAGACGACTACCTTCAAATACAGTCGTGCTAACTTCTCCATCTTGTCATCTTCTCTTATTGGTAGGAAGTGTGCTGATTTGGTGAGACGATCAACTATTACCCAAATAGTATCAAAACCACTTGCAGTCCTTGGCAATTTAGTGATGAAATCCATGGTAATGTTTTCCCATTTCCATTCTGGGATTTCGGGTTGTTGAAGTAGACCTGATAGTTTCTGATGCTCAGTTTTGACCTTAGAACACGTCAAACATTCTCCTACATATTTAGCAACATCGGCTTTCATACCCGGCCACCAAAAATGTTTCTTGAGATCCTTGTACATCTTCCCCGTTCCAGGATGTATTGAGTATCTGATTTTATGAGCTTCTCTAAGTACCATTTCTCTCATATCTCTAAATTTTGGTACCCAAATCCTTTCAGCCCTATACCGGGTTCCGTCTTCTCGAATATTAAGATGCTTCTCCGATCCTTTGGGTATTTCATCCTTTAAATTTCCCTCTTTTAAAACTCCTTGTTGTGCCTCCTTTATTTGAGTAGTAATGTTATTATGAATCATTATATTCATAGATTTTACTCGAATGGGTTCTCTGTCCTTCCTGCTCAAGGCATCGGCTACCACATTTGCCTTCCCCGGGTGGTAACGAATCTCAAAGTCGTAATCATTCAATAATTCAATCCACCTACGCTGCCTCATATTCAGTTGTTTCTGATTAAATATGTGTTGAAGACTTTTGTGGTCGGTATATATAATACTTTTGACCCCATATAAGTAGTGCCTCCAAGTCTTTAATGCAAAAACAACCGCGCCTAATTCCAAATCATGCGTCGTATAATTTTGTTCGTGAATCTTCAATTGTCTAGACGCATAAGCAATCACCTTCGTTCGTTGCATTAATACACAACTGAGACCTTGCTTTGATGCGTCACAATAAATCACAAAATCATCATTCCCTTCAGGCAATGACAATATAGGTGCCGTAGTTAGCTTTTTCTTCAATAACTGAAACGCTTTCTCTTGTTCATCATTCCATTCAAATTTCTTCCCTTTATGCGTTAATGCAGTCAAGGGTTTTGCTATTCTGGAAAAGTCTTGGATGAACCTTCTGTAGTAACCAGCTAGTCCTAAAAACTGGCGTATGTGTTTCGGAGTTTTTGGGGTTTCCCACTTTTCAACAGTTTCTATCTTTGCCGGATCCACCTTAATACCTTCTTTGTTCACTATGTGACCGAGGAATTGAACTTCTTCCAACCAAAATGCACACTTTGAAAACTTAGCGTACAATTCTTCCTTCCTCAATACTTCTAACACCTTTCTCAAATGTTCACCGTGTTCTTGGTCATTCTTTGAGTAAATAAGTATGTCATCAATGAAAACAATGACAAACTTGTCAAGGTATGGTCCACACACTCGGTTCATAAGGTCCATGAACACAGCTGGTGCATTAGTTAAACCAAACGGCATGACCATAAACTCGTAATGACCGTAACGTGTTCTGAAAGCAGTCTTTGGAATATCATTTTCTTTCACCCGCATTTGATGATACCCGGAACGTAAGTCAATCTTTGAATAAACAGACGAGCCTTGTAGTTGATCAAATAAGTCGTCGATTCTCGGTAGTGGGTAGCGGTTCTTGATGGTAAGTTTGTTCAACTCTCGGTAGTCGATACACAACCTGAATGTACCATCTTTCTTCTTGACAAACAAAACAGGAGCTCCCCACGGTGATGTACTTGGTCGAATGAAACCACGCTCTAAAAGTTCTTCTAATTGGCTTTGCAGTTCTTTCATCTCGCTGGGTGCGAGTCTGTAAGGAGCACGAGCTATTGGTGCAGCTCCTGGTACAAGATCTATTTGAAATTCAACGGATCGATGTGGGGGTAATCCCGGTAATTCTTTCGGAAATACATCGGGAAATTCTTTTGCGACGGGAACATCATTGATGCTCTTTTCTTCAGTTTGTACTTTCTCGACGTGTGCTAGAACAGCATAGCAACCTTTTCTTATTAGTTTTTGTGCCTTCAAATTACTAATAAGATGTAGCTTTGTGTTGCCCTTTTCTCCGTACATCATTAAGGGTTTTCCTTTTTCTCGTATAATGCGAATTGCATTTTTGTAACAAACGATCTCTGCTTTCACTTCTTTCAACCAGTCCATACCGATTATCACATCAAAACTCCCTAACTCTACTGGTATCAAATCAATCTTAAATGTTTCGCTAACCAGTTTAATTTCTCGATTCCGACATATATTATCTGCTGAAATTAATTTACCATTTGCTAATTCGAGTAAAAATTTACTATCCAAAGGCGTCAATGGACAACTTAATTTAGCACAAAAATCTCTACTCATATAGCTTCTATCCGCACCCGAATCAAATAAAACGTAAGCAGATTTATTGTCAATAAGAAACATACCCGTAATAAGCTCCGGGTCTTCCTGTGCCTCTGCCGCATTAATATTGAAAACTCTTCCGCGGCCTTGTACATTCATGTTCTCCTGGTTCGGGCAATTTCTAATAATGTGGCCCAGTTTTCCACATTTATAACAAACTACATTGGCATAACTTGCTCCGACACTACTTGCTCCACCATTACTCGTTCCGACACCATTTTTTCCTTTTGTTCTATTAACCCCTGGTCCATAGACCTCACACTTCGCCGCGCTATGACCATTTCTTTTACACTTGTTGCAAAATTTGGTGCAGAACCCCGAGTGATACTTTTCACACATTTGGCATAGCTGCTTCTGATTGTTGTTGTTGTTGCGGTTATTATTGTTATTGGGATGATTGTTGTAGTTGCTGTTGTTGTTGTTGTTGTTGTTGTTGTTGTTGTTGGGCCGTTTGTTGTAGTTACGATTGATGTAGCGATTGTTGGGATAATTGTTGCGATTATTGTTGTAATTGCTGTTGTTGCTGTATTGGTGATTCTTATCACCGTTTTCCTCCCACTTTCTTTTGACTTGCTTCACATTGGCCTCTTCAGCAGTCTGTTCTTTAATTCTTTCTTCAATCTGGTTCACTAGTTTGTGAGCCATTCTACATGCCTGTTGTATGGAGGCGGGCTCGTGTGAACTTATATCTTCTTGGATTCTTTCCGGTAATCCTTTCACAAACGTGTCGATCTTCTCTTCCTCATCTTCGAACGCTCCCGGACACAATAGGCACAATTCTGTGAATCGTCTTTCGTATGTGGTAATATCAAATCCTTGGGTTCGTAACCCTCTAAGTTCTGTCTTGAGCTTATTGACCTCGGTTCTAGGACGGTACTTCTCGTTCATCAAGTGCTTGAATGCTGACCACGGTAGTGCATACGCATCATCTTGTCCCACTTGCTCTAGATAGGTATTCCACCATGTTAACGCAGAACCTGTGAAGGTATGTGTAGCGTACTTCACTTTGTCCTCTTCAGTACACTTACTTATGGCAAACACCGATTCGACCTTCTCGGTCCACCGTTTCAATCCGATCGGTCCTTCGGTTCCATCAAATTCCAAAGGTTTGCAGGCAGTGAATTCTTTGTAGGTGCATCCTACACGATTTCCTGTACTACTAGATCCAATGTTATTATTGGTATGTAGCGCAGCCTGTACTGCGGCTATGTTTGAAGCTAGAAAAGTACGGAATTCCTCTTCATTCATATTCACGGTGTGTCGAGTAGTCGGTGCCATTTCCTTCAAAATAGTCAAATGGAACAAGTTAATCATACAGAATATTAAGAGTAGTTAATAGTATTTCGTAGCATAATATGAACTCATTTATAAAAGCTTTTTCTTCATATTAGCGTTTTATAAGTTTAAATTCGGGTAGTACCTACCCGTTAAGTTCATACTTAGTAGCTAATATACAATTCAACTACTACAATTCTATATGAAAAACTGATTATAATAATATTTCGCGTTCAAACTTTTACACAATATTTTACAAACTTACAATACCACTTATTTTACATATAGCATGAAATATAACACACAATAAATTTGATACAAGATGGTTGTGAAGATAATTCTAGCTAGTACACAAGTCGTTCAGCAAAGGCAATAAAGACACGTAATTCATACGTCCAAAAACAAGTCATGCATTCTGGTTTTACTAGGATTACTTCCCATCCTTGGTCTTGTGGAACATAACCGTTATGGCCATTGATAAGACAGCGTGTTGTAACGTCGTCAAAGGGACGAGGGTTACGTAATGTCCAACAATCCCGTAACAATCTAAAAACCTCATTTCTTACCCCAATTACCGACTCCGTCACTTGCGGGAACGTTTTGTTTAATAGTTGTAGCCCGATGTTCTTGTTCTCACTTTGATGAGAAGCGGACATTACTAATCCGTAAGCATAACATGCTTCTTTATTTCAGATATATTGAGTCAAAATAATTTCTTAACCCATTGCGTAAAATAGCATTTGGGTTCCCCGCAATATATGCGTCAAAGTAAACACATCGTAACTTATGGATTTCCCAATGTGATATCCCCCATCTTTCGAACGAAAGCCTTTTATAAACCAAGGCATTCTTGGAACGTTCTTCGAATGTCTTATAAACTGATCTCGCCTTAAATAGTTGGGCCAAAGAATTCTGACCGACTCTAGACAAGATTTCATCAATCATGTCTCCGGGTAGGTCTCTTAAAATATTGGGTTGTCTATCCATTTTGTGTTTTTATACTGTAAAATAGACAAGAGTTAGATTCATAAAAAAATACTTATTAATACAAGCAATTTTTACATATATCATAAAGCATAAGCACACTATATTACTTATATTACACCACACGAATACAACTATCTTATTCCGACTCGCTTGTTTCTTCTTCTTCGGTTTTGGTTCGTTTTGCCAAGTTTCTAGGGATATATGATGTTCCCCTAATACGAGCCGTCGTTATCCACATTGGTTTAGAAAAACCTGGTGGTTTAGAGGTTCCCGGGTCATTGTTACAACTTAAGGACTTCGGGGGTTGACGATACATATAAAGTTCATCGGGGTTGGAATTAGATTTCTCTATTTTTATGCCCTTTCCCTTATTATTTTCTTTTGCTTTTTTAAATTCAGTTGGGGTAATTTCTATAACATCATCGGAATTCTCATCGGAATCTGATTCATCGGAGAATTGGTAATCCTCCCAATATTTTGCTTCCTTGGCGGAAATACCATTGACCATAATTAACCTTGGTCGGTTGGTTGAGGATTTTCTTTTACTTAACCGTTTTATTATTTCCCCCACCGGTTCTACTTCTTCATCCGGTTCCGATTCTTCTTCCGGTTCCGATTCTTCTTCCGGTTCCGACTCTTCTTCCGGTTCCTCTTCGGGAACTTGTGAATCAGTCCACGAATCATTCCAATTTACATTCGACTCTTCATTATTATTAGGTGAGTCAATGGGACTTGTTCTAGAGGTAGACATCTATCACATAATATCAAACGCGTTAAGAGATTAATATATCACATAATATTCACATGTTAAAAATATATAGTTTCCAACAAAATTTATTAAGCAATCATTTTTCAAGTAAACACGGTCGAAGTCCAGACTCACTAATGCATCCTAACAAACTCGATAAGACACACTAATGCAAATTTTCTGGTTCTCTAAGACCAACGCTCGGATACCAACTGAAATGTCCCGTTCTTATTGATTAAAAACGTTCCATATTAATTGATTTCGTTGCGAGGTTTTGACCTCTATATGAGACGTTTTTCAAAGACTGCATTCATTTTAAAACAAACCATAACCTTTATTTCATCAATAAAGGTTTAAAAAGCTTTACGTAGATTATCAAATAATGATAATCTAAAATATCCTGTTTACACACGACCATTACATAATGATTTACAATACAAATATGTTACAACAAAATAAGTTTCTTGAATGCAGTTTTTACACAATATCATACAAGCATGGACTCCAAATCTCGTCCTTATTTAAGTATGCGACAGCGGAAGCTCTTAATAATCACCTGAGAATAAACATGCTTAAAACGTCAACAAAAATGTTGGTGAGTTATAGGTTTAACCTATATATATCAAATCATAATAATAGACCACAAGATTTCATATTTCAATACACATCCCATACATAGAGATAAAAATCATTCATATGGTGAACACCTGGTAACCGACATTAACAAGATGTATATATAAGAATATCCCCATCATTCCGGGACACCCTTAAGATATGATATAAATTTCGAAGTACTAAAGCATCCGGTACTTTGTTGACGTTTCAGTCGAAAGAACGACGTCTAGATGACCATTTTAGAAAACATACTTCCACTTTGAGTTTAACCATAATTTTTGGATATAGTTTCATGTTCATAATAAAAATCATTTTCTCAGAATAACAACTTTTAAATCAAAGTTTATCATAGTTTTTAATTAACTAACCCAAAACAGCCCGCGGTGTTACTACGACGGCGTAAATCCGGTTTTACGGTATTTTTCGTGTTTCCAGGTTTTAAATCATTAAGTTAGCATATCATATAGATATAAAGCATGTGTTTAGTTGATTTTAAAAGTCAAGTTATAAGGATTAACTTTTGTTTGCGAACAAGTTTAGAATTAACTAAACTATGTTCTAGTGATTACAAGTTTAAACCTTCGAATAAGATAGCTTTATATGTATGAATCGAATGATGTTATGAACATCATTACTACCTTAAGTTCCTTGGATAAACCTACTGGAAAAGAGAAAAATAGATCTAGCTTCAACGGGTCCTTGGATGGCTCGAAGTTCTTGAAGCAGAATCATGACACGAAAACAAGTTCAAGTAAGATCATCACTTGAAATAAGATTGTTATAGTTATAGAAATTGAACCAAAGTTTAAATATGATTATTACCTTGTATTAGAATGATAACCTACTGTAAGAAACAAAGATTTCTTGAGGTTGGATGATCACCTTACAAGATTGGAAGTGAGCTAGCAAACTTGAAAGTATTCTTGATTTTATGTAACTAGAACTTGTAAAATATATGAAGAACACTTAGAACTTAAAGATAGAACTTGAGAGAGATCAATTAGATGAAGAAAATTGAAGAATGAAAGTGTTTGTAGGTGTTTTTGGTCGTTGGTGTATGGATTAGATATAAAGGATATGTAATTTTGTTTTCATGTAAATAAGTCATGAATGATTACTCATATTTTTGTAATTTTATGAGATATTTCATGCTAGTTGCCAAATGATGGTTCCCACATGTGTTAGGTGACTCACATGGGCTGCTAAGAGCTGATCATTGGAGTGTATATACCAATAATACATACATCTAAAAGCTGTGTATTGTACGAGTACGAATACGGGTGCATACGAGTAGAATTGTTGATGAAACTGAACGAGGATGTAATTGTAAGCATTTTTATTAAGTAGAAGTATTTTGATAAGTGTCTTGAAGTCTTTCAAAAGTGTATGAATACATATTAAAACACTACATGTATATACATTTTAACTGAGTCGTTAAGTCATCGTTAGTCGTTACATGTAAATGTTGTTTTGAAACCTTTAGGTTAACGATCTTGTTGAATGTTGTTAACCCATTGTTTATTATAACAAATGAGATGTTAAATTATTATATTATCATGATATTATGATATATAATATATCTTAGTATGATGTATATACAGTTAAATGTCGTTACAACGATAATCGTTACATATATGTCTCATTTCGAAATCATTAAGTTAGTAGTCTTATTTTTACATATGTATTTCATTGTTAATACACTTAATAATATATTTACTTATCATTTAACATAATTAACCAAGTGTATCAATATCTTAATATGATTCATATGTACCTAGTAAGACGTTGTTATAACGATAATCGTTATATATATCGTTTTCGAGTTTCTTAAATTAATAGTCTCATTTTTATGTATATAACTCATTGTTAAAATACCTAATGAGATACATACTTATAATAAAAACATGTTAACTATATATATAACCATATATATGTCATCGTATAGTTTTTACAAGTTTTAACGTTCGTGAATCACCGGTCAACTTGGGTGGTCAATTGTCTATATGAAACATATTTCAATTAATCAAGTCTTAACAAGTTTGATTGCTTAACATGTTGGAAACATTTAATCATGTAAATATCAATCTCAATTAATATATATAAACATGGAAAAGTTCGGGTCACTACACCTGCAACCTTTCAAAGGTGTATGATGGCGATTTTTCATGACATGATAGAAGAATGCATGGAAGTTTTCATGGATGACTTTTCAGTCTTCGGTGATACATTTGAATCATGTCTAGTTAATCTTGAACGAATGCTTATTAGATGCGAACAATCAAATCTAGTACTTAATTGGGAGAAATGCCATTTCATGGTTAAAGAAGGCATCGTTCTTGGACATAAAATTTCAAAAGAAGGAATTGAAGTGGATAGAGCTAAAGTAGATGTAATTGCTAAACTTCCACATCCCACCAATGTTAGAGGAGTTAGGAGTTTTCTAGGGCATGCCGGTTTTTACCGACGTTTCATAAAAGATTTTTCTAAAATTGCCACTCCTATGAATAAACTCCTAGAAAAAGATGCTTCATTCATCTTTTCAGATGAGTATATCAAATCTTTTAATATTCTTAAAGAGAAACTCACTAATGCACCGATCATGATAACACCAAATTGGAATCTACCATTTGAACTAATGTGCGATGCAAGTGATTTTGCAATGGGAGCCGTTTTAGGACAAAGGATTGAAAAACGATTTCAACCTATATATTATGCTAGTAAGACGTTACAAGGAGCACAAACGAACTATACAACTACTGAAAAACAACTCCTTGCTATTGTCTTTGCTTTTGACAAATTTCGATCATATCTCGTTCTAGCAAAAACGGTGGTGTATACCGACCATTCTGCTCTTAGATACCTATTTTCAAAACAAGATGCTAAACCAAGATTAATCCGTTGGATCTTACTCTTACAAGAGTTTGATATTGAAATCCGAGATAAAAGAGGAGCAGAAAATCTCGCCGCTGATCATCTTTCTCGTCTTGAAAATCCCGAATTAGAAGTTCTAAATGAATCGGCCATACAAGACAACTTTCCTGATGAATATCTATTGAAGATATATTATAATGAAATCCCATGGTTTGCAGACTATGCAAACTACTTAATTTGTGGATTCCTTGAAAAAGGATTATCGTACCAAAGACGAAAGAAATTCTTCAGTGATATAAAACACTATTTTTAGGAAGATCCACATCTGTTTAAAAGTTGTCCCGATGGAATAATACGCCGATGTGTATTTGGAGATGAAGCTAGTAAAATTTTAAACCATTGTCACACAGGACCAACAGGAGGGCATTATGGGCCTCAACTAACAGCAAGAAAAGTTTATGATGCTGGATTCTATTGGCCTACAATTTACAAAGACGCACACCTTCTTTGCAAATCCTGTGATGCTTGTCAAAGGGCTGGAAAAATAAGTCAACGTGATGAAATGCCACAAAATGTTATCCAAGTATGTGAAGTATTTGACATTTGGGGTATTGACTTTATGGGTCCATTTCCAAAATCTCATAATAATCTCTATATTCTCGTAGCTATTGATTATGTATCTAAATGGGCGGAAGCACAAGCTCCCCCAACTAATGATTCACGAGTTGTAGTCAACTTTTTAAAACGTCTTTTTGCAAGGTTTGGAACACCGAAAGCTTTATTAAGTGATCGGGGTACTCATTTCTGTAATAATCAACTTGAGAAAGTTCTTAAAAGATATGGAGTAACTCATAAAATCTCCACCGCATATCATCCACAAACAAGTGGACAAGTTAAAAATACCAACCGAGCTTTAAAACGTATTCTAGAGAAAACCGTAGGATCAAATCCGAAGGAATGGTCCATTAAATTGGAGGATGCACTCTGGGCTTTTAGAACAGCCTACAAAACTCCAATTGGAACCACACCTTTTAGACTTGTTTATGGAAAAGCATGTCATCTTCCAGTAGAAATTGAACACAAAGCATTTTGGGCTTTGAAGACATGTAATCTTGATTTACATGAAGCCGGACGTCTACGATTAAGTCAACTAAACGAATTAGAAGAATTAAGACATGAAGCATACGATAATTCGTTAATCTATAAAGAAAGAACGAAGAAATGGCATGATAAAAGAATCAGAAGTTCAAAAGAATTTAAGGAAGGAGACAGAGTTCTTCTTTTCAATTCACGATTCAAGCTATTTCCTGGAAAATTGAAATCAAGATGGTCTGGACCATTCATAGTCAAAAGAGTTTTCCCATACGGAACAGTAGAATTGATAAATTCAAATGGGATTGAATTTAAAGTTAATGGTCACAGAGTTAAACACTACATAGATAGTCCGATGGAAGTCGACAAACGAAGTTAATCATAATTTCGACACCACAGCTAACTAAGTGTGGGGAGAATCAAGTATTTAAAGGATAATATGTATTTCTGTTAGAGTTAGATTATCTGTTTTCGTGTAGTTATCGAAAATGGAACCCGAATGGTCTTTCTCTAGCAGACCCTAAAGAACTAGTCTTCTCCCCCCATTCTAAATTTTTATTTTTTTTAGGAAATGAAGACTGCCTGTGAACTAAACCATGGTCTAATGCTACACGCTTTGATCACTAAATGTAATAATGACACACTTCCGAGTGAAATAGTATCAGTAATCAGAGAAAGAATGGACGGAGTTAGAAAAGAATCCAGATGCGAAGATAATAAGTTACAATTTGGTAAAGGAAAATCAAAATCCGAAGCAAAAAGAAGAGCACGACACCTAGAAAGATGTCACAAATGCGGAAAATGGTCACATGGAGGTAAATGTTCAAATAATCAAACCTATTCAAACACCGAATTTGTTACTTTATGCAGAGACGGACCGTTCATATGTTTAGAAGAAAAGACACTGAATGCTCGAGGTTACGCCTATGTAGCTATGGAAAACCAATTAAACCGACTATCTTATGAATGGGATAGATCATATAACTAAGAAATCTATTTCACAGGTAAGTTTGTACAGTTTTTATTTTTTTTTTTTTTTTTTTAACCTTTTGATAATAAACGCTAATTTGTTCGCTATAAAGTATTAAATTGGTATTGAATAAAATTAGGTTTGGCGACCGAAATTGTTGATATCATACAAAAATTTATTACATCACTGCGAAATTTAACGTTTATTCTTAAGGTATAAATATCTTTAATCAATCAACCCAAAATATTTCAAAAATTCGTCATGAGTTAAATTAGGTCTTGGAACCGAAATTACTTTACCGAAAAGAGGGGCGCATATTTTTGATAATATTTGATTGATTAAAGTGGGGTAAAAAGCCAAAAAGATTTTTAATTTTATTTTTACCATGTTTTTAAAATTAATATATAAATCTTAAATTAATATTGTAAACTTTGTAAAATCAATATATTTAAAATTGTAAATATTTGAAAAATTAATATAAGTTTGGTATGAATTTATAATATAAATTTTTAAATTAAGTATGGTGTGAAGAATTGTTGTGTAGTATAGAATTAAATGATCGGGTAGCTAGTTTAACCGATCGATCTTTTATTAGATTTTTGTTAGGAGGTTCGATGCGCCACATGTCTTTACTAGACATGGCTCAGGCTTTACGTATATATACGCCTGAGGAGTTAGCATCTGCCGATTGTAGAGGGTTGATACTAAATGGTAGAAAAATAGATGAAAATTTTGATACACATGGTGTATGGAGTCAAATGACAAGCCATCATCGATTCAAAGGGGGAAATTACTCTTATTTGGATATAGATAGAGCTGAATTAAGAGTGATTCATAGGTTTTTAGCTAATTCGATTACACAAAGAGGTAAGAACAAGGAAAAGGTAAATGAACAGGATTTGTTTTACCATATGTGTATTCGAGACCCACAAAGCGCTGTAAGTATACCTTATTGTGTGGGTTATTATTTATTAGCTATGGTTAGGGGGATGAGACCGCATAGCATAATAGGAGGTGGTATTTTTATTACTTTGATTGCTGAATATCTCGGTGTGGATATAAGTCGGGGGGGATTATTAGTCGAAGAACCAGAACCCCGCGATACTATAGGTTTAAATGTATACCATGGTGCGAAAGTTTTGAAGAGGCGAAATAACACCGCAGTACAATACCATGGTAGACATCCATAGGTTGAGAGAAACCAACAGCAAGGTAATGTAGGAGGGGGAAATGAAATGCAAGAAATGCAAAGGTTTATAGCTTCACAGGAGTACGAAAATGCTAGACAGAGAGCATTTGAAGATTGGCGAGTTCATCAAAACCAAATCATAGCTCATTGCCAACATATAGGTAGAAACTATATTCCTACGCCAAAACCCATATTCCCTCCCTGGTCTATAGAGATGCAACCACCGTATCCTACGTATAACCCTGCCGAAGCATTTTATAGCACCTATGGTTATGCATGGAACCCCTATTGGTATCAGTATCATCCCTAGTCTACTTAGTTTTATTTATTTTGTAATTTGTAATGTTGATACGTTTAATACTTATGTTAATATTGTAATAGTTTTTATAATTTTCTAACTTTTATTCTTAGATTTTAATAATTTTTGAATGTGGGGTAATATACCAAACTTCAAAAATATGTATATATGTTTGCAGTTTATCTTATGTACACAACAGGGTAAAACAACGCATTTTCAAAGACTGGCATTAAGTTCAGCAAAAGCAACTAATTTTGACGACAAGATGCAAAATATATGTGAAATAACAACAAGACGGAATGAACAAATGATGTGCACCATTTATCATTCAGCAAACAAACGCCAATATATTTGGAAACTTTGGTAAAATTTAATCATTTTCACACAAATCACTCTCAATAATTTAAATTGTTACTGATTTCTTGCAAATGAGGGCATTGCAAGATCTTAAGTGTGGGAAGGGGTTAAATTCTTTCGGATTTTATAATTTTTATCTTAAACACTTGGTTACCATTAAAAATACTAGTAAAGCAGTAGTTGTATTAGAATCTAGTGCTCTCTGATAATAAAGAACAGCCCTAGTCTTATATACTGACTACCCAATTCTAGTAAAATTTTTCAAAATTTTCAATTAAATGAACTCAAAATCATGTTTATACATATTTATGAACGATAAAACTAGGTTTTAACACCGAAATTATTGTTACCTCAGAAAGGACATAAATTGAGAAACAAACCAAAATGTTAAAATTCATTTAAAATGGAATAGAGGACAATAAAAAGGAAAATAAAAGCCAAGTGTGGAAAAATTCTCCAAGTTATTCAAAACATATATCACATATTTTTGTACAAATAACTGAAAATACTTTTGCTTTGGACTAAACTAAACTGTTTTACCCGATGAAAGAAAAGAAGAGATGGATCTACACGATGAATCAATTCCATCATTAAAAGGAAGTAAAGTCTTCCGAAAAAGACACGCGCCTCTTGATTTAGGTCAGGAAGTTGTCGTCCAGACCAGTTATAGATTCTACGAAAAATCTTGAAAAGTTTTCTCAAAAAATCAGCTGGAAATCCACGGACCTCAGCATCAAACAGGGTCGCCAAGTGGTCAGATTTATCCTAACCATGAGAAGGATTTATCTCGTAAAATGGGGGGGCACCATGCAAATTAGCTGGATAAGACTAATGAATCAGATCCCCAGAAAGGATAATCTCCTTAAAAGATCAAAAATCAGCTTTTAAGCCTGATATTACTCAATCCTTGAGATTGACCTTAAAGATTGAGAATTACAAACTCATAGAATTCAATGATATCTAAACTCGAGCTTGAACGAGAAAATATTTTGATCAAAATTACAAACCGATTTGTTTTCTGAAAACCCTATTTTCAATGCGTTCATTACCATTGAACGTAAAATCCTAGGAATTCACCTGGAATTCATTAGGTCACCTGAACCAAATCGGGTGTCAACCGTAAGAACGGTGGTTGCATAGCATGGTCAAAGACAGGACCTTGTGCCAGACCGAAAAATCATAAGGGTGAGCTTTACTATTGCTCCTACCAAAGATAGTAACTGCGTCCGACACGTTATAGACCATAATTAAAAGCATGTCAGGGGACATTGCCTTAACAGTTGCTTGTTCAACGCTTTCCTTTACAATCGGATGGTAGTTTACCGAAAGGTAATATACGGGATAAGTAAACTGGACGTGTTGCTTTCCAAATACAAAGTTAGCAAGTGGGTGACACAAAACCACAAGTTTTGAGCTAAAATTTTCAAATCTGAAACCCACAAAACCCACAAAAATATTTTGCAACACCGGTGAAGGGTTATTCCGGAAAACTTATCTAGGGTAAAAGCTAGATTTAATTTTCAAAAGATCAAATGTTTTCATAAAGATCCAATTTCCTTAATGGATCTAAATTTTTATAGTCATGTGGGACTGTAAACCATATCGTTACTACCATTGTTTATACCGCCGTATAGAAATCACTGATGTACAAAGTGTGAAGAATAAAGAAGTGATTCTAGTATTTCAAGACGATATTGCTTGAGGACAAGCAACGCTCAAGTGTGGAAATATTTGATAATGCTAAAAACGAACATATATTTCATAGCATTATTCCTCAAGAAAGACAAACTTTTAGTTGCAATTGTTCTATTTAAAAGTGATATTCGTTTAAATAATAAAAGGTGAAGACAAAAGACAGATTCGACGAATTGAAGACGCAAACGACCAAAAAGCTCAAAAGTACAAAATACAATCAAAGAGGTTCCAATTATTGATAAGAAACGTCTCGAAATTACAAGAGTACAAGATTCAAAACGCAAAGTACAAGATATTAAATTGTACGCAAGGACGTTCGAAAATCTGGAACCGGGACCAGAGTCAACTCTCAACGCTCGACGCAATGGACTAAAAATTACAAGTCAACTATGCACATAAATATAATATAATATTTAAATAATTCTTATAATTATTTATATATTATATAAATAAAATAAACCGTCGGCAAGAAAGACTCCAAAATGAGTGAGCTGTATTTACAAACTCCGCGACTCGCGGAGTTTGAAGGCAAAAAATGCCGCGAGTCGCGGAGCCCCAAATTCTGCAATTCCCTATAAAGCCAACCGAATTCTGATCATTTTTCATCATCTAATATCTATTTCTCTCTCAATATATACGTAAAAATATATATATAATTTATATTTTAATTTTAATTTTAATTTTTAATCCTAATAATAAGGGTATGTTAGCGAATATTGTAAGGGTGTAAGTCAAAATTCTGTCCGTGTAACGCTACGCTATTTTTAATCATTGTAAGTTATGTTCAACCTTTTTAATTTAATGTCTCGTAGTTAAGTTATTATTATGCTTATTTAATCCGAAGTAATCATGATGTTGGGCTAATTACTAAAATTGGGTAATTGGGCTTTGTACCATAATTGGGGTTTGGACAAAAGAACGACACTTGTGGAAATTAGACTATGGGCTATTAATGGGCTTTATATTTGTTTAACTAAATGATAGTTTGTTAATGTTAATATAAAGATTTACAATTGGGCGTCCCTATAAATTACCATATACACTCGATCGGACACGATGGGCGGGGTATTTATATGTACGAATAATCGTTCATTTAACCGGACACGGGAATGGATTAATAGCCACTAGAATAATTAAAACAGGGGTGAAATTATGTACAAGGACACTTGGTATAATTGATAACAAAATATTAAAACCTTGGGTTACACTCAGTCGACATCCTGGTGTAATTATTAAACAAAGTATTAAAATCTTGTTACAGTTTAAGTCCCCAATTAGTTGGAATATTTAACTTCGGGTATAAGGATAATTTGACGAGGATACTCGCACTTTATATTTATGACTGATGGACTGTTATGGACAAAAACCAGACGGACATATTAAATAATCCAGGACAAAGGACAATTAACCCATGGGCATAAAACTAAAATCAACAAGTCAACCATCATGATTACGGAAATTTAAATAAGCATAATTCTTTTATTTCATATTTAATTTCCTTTATTTTATATTTAATTGCACTTCTAATTATCGCATTTTTATGGTTATTGTATTTAATTGTACTTTTAATTATCGTACTTTTTAATTATCGTACTTTTTAATTATCGCATTTTTATTGTTATTGTATTTCCTTTATGTTATGTGCAGCCAGCACAAGTTTGTTTATGTTGTTTATGTACAGTCAGCTAATATAGCTGTGTCGAGTGTGTAGTATGCTGGCTGATCTACCAGCACAAGGTAGAATGTATTCTTCGAATCAGCACAGGATGAGTACTCAGCTAATTAAGAATATCAAGTGACTCAGTGTAACATCCGTGTTACATCCGTCCCACATCGGTTGGAGAGGGGAACGAAGCATGCCTTATAAGGGTGTGGAGACCTTTCCTAGCATGACGCGTTTTGGGACCGCAAGCGCAGCAGATCCCATGAGAACTCTGCAGTTAAGCGTGCTTATGCGAGAGCACTACCAGGATGGGTGACCTCCTGGGAAAGTGCTCGTCGTGTTTGGTCGCCAAGAAAAATCTGTGCGCCTATGGGCAAAGCGGACAATATCTTGCTACGGGGAACGTTTTACCTGGGGTGTTACAGATGTTATCAGAGCCAGGCCCCGGACCAAACGTGCACAGCGAGGACGCTGTGTCCCATTAGGGGGGAGGATTGTAACATCCGTGTTACATCTATCCCACATCGGTTGGAGAGGGGAACGAAGCATGCCTTATAAGGGTGTGGAGACCTTTCCTAGCATGACGCGTTTTGGGACCGCAAGCGCAGCAGATCCCATGAGAACTCTGCAGTTAAGCGTGCTTATGCGAGAGCACTACCAGGATGGGTGACCTCCTGGGAAAGTACTCGTCGTGTTTGGTCGCCAAGAAAAATCCGTGCGCCTACGGGTAAAGCGGACAATATCATGCTACGGGGAACGTTTTACCTGGGGTGTTACACTCAGCATATGAAGAACCAGATGATCTGGATAGCAGCATACAACACAAGACAACCATGCTCCATTACAAGCATGGTAGTTTCCCAGAGTGGTCTACATCAACGCACTATTCAACAGAAGTCGAAGACAAAGTTGAACAGAAAAGGACAGGAGTCGGCGGCTGACAAGTGACCTTACAAGACCACGTGGGAATGCAGAAGTGGAACGCATGTGCAGACATGTGTTATACTTTATTCATACCTAGGGAACACAACATTCCATTTGTTTAAATCAAATGGTAGTGCCAAACCGAATTGATGTGTTCCTGCAAATATCTACCTAAGAGGAAAGAAGGAGAGCACGCCTTCTGACACAATTGTCCCCACAAGTACAAGGCATCCAATGTACTAGTGGACAATAGATTAATTACACGGACAATAGGACTACTATATATTGCTGTATTCACTGTTGTATCAACTAGTGGTGTGGGTTTCATTATTTAGAGTCCTAACGTGTAATATCTTTTAGTTTACCTCTTAGCTATAATCTAGGTAATCTGTATCAACCAACTATCATTCCGCCAAGGATAGTTGTAATTCTTTGTGATTCAATCAATAAAGAATAACCGTTGAAAATTACCTGTGACTCTATCTAATTTGCATGCTTGAATACATAATCGAGTTTAACTGTTTAGTTAATTGAAAAGTAATTGTATTCGCCCCCCCCCCCCCCTCTACAATACTCCTGTCGTTATTAAGGGACCAACAAATCATTTATACACTTCCCTCGGGAAACGCATCTTCAGAGTTGCACAAATTCTTTCGATTCAATACGAGTCACGTTAGAGACGTCGTTACACTTTGTTCATTTTAAATCTTCACGATCACCCGGACTTGATTTTATGGAGTGACGTGGGAATGGAGGTATGAGTTATCATAATATAACGACACTCGATCAACGTGGTTATATTATGGTAAGCCATACCAAAGTTCTAATGACTCGTGATGATGATTGGACTCAATCAACCTAATCACCACCATGTGCCATGTACATGACTTCATTTTTCTTGTTGGATATCCGAAAACTCCGAGAATATTGATAACAACCATACCAAGGACACACCTTCGATTATTGTCGAACCATACTTGTGCTTCCGAACGAACGACCAATTCTTTCGACTTCAACCATATGTTACACGTGTATACTATCTTGTCTTCGCACAGTTTTATCGGCGAACTACAATATGCTTGTTATGCTCACATCGAGGTGGAAACTTCTCTCGCATCACACTCGTACTTCCGTATAAGGAAATCTTTATTCTAAATTCTCAATGAAGGGAGAGACTCTTCACGTTATACTAGTATTCGCCTCGAGGGTGAATAGTCCTAACGAACGTTTTCGGAAACCGATAAATCTTTCGCGGCGCGAAATTCTTGAGAAACAGAAACTTGTTCTAACTAACGTTTTCAAGTCCTAACAAACTTGTTCAAATTTATCTTAAGGAAATGTACCTCGTTTCGGATCGAGATCCTCGTTTCACTTCTAGATTTCGGAGTGCCTTACAAAAAGTCTCGGGACCACGTTTAGACATAAGTACCGCGTGTCATCCACGAACCGATGAACAAGGCAAATGTAAGATTCGAACCTTGGAAACCATAATACGAATTTGTGTTATCGACTTCAAATCTACTTGGGAAAAGTCTTTGCCTTTAACCGAATTCTCTTACAACGATAATTATCACACGAGTATTAACGCCACACCTTTCGAAAACTCATATAGCCGCAATTGTCGTTTTCTTAATCGTTGAACCGAAGTAGGTGGCAAGCAAACCACCGGACCCGAACCCATTCATGAAACAACCTAAAAATTGTTCAAATCCAAGAAAGACTCAAGACGACCGTAGTTGCCAAAGGAGCTATACCGATGTTAGACGTAAACCTCTCGAATTCCTAGTGGGTAACCGCGTAACGTTTAAAAGTCGCGCCTTGAAAAAGTGTAATCCGTTTCGGGAAACACAAAAACTAAATCCGTGATATTTTGATCCTTTTAAAATCTTGGGGCGTTTTGGACCCGTTGCTAGCCGTTTAGATTTTTCGACTCATTTGAGTCTCCGTTCATCCTACATTCTATGTATCAAACTTAAAGACGTGTCTTGCGAAACAAGAACTTGTTATTCTTTTCGATGAGCTTGCTATCGATGATAAACTTCACCTTCTAGAAGGACCGGTTGAAATTATGGATCGTGAAATCAAACTTTAAACCAACGTAAAATCCCGACTGTCAAGTTCGTTGAAATGCCCAAGGGAGTACCTTCAGTTATTCGTAGAATTGAAAACACAAGATCTCGAGGAAGAAACTACGACTACTACTTCCAACTAAATTTCGGGACGAAATTTCTTTTAAGGTGTGGGTAATGTAACATCCCGCGTTTTTCCGTTAAATTTATTTTAACGCCCGTTTTTTTTAGATAATATCGTTCGTTATCTAAATTCGTATCCTTCGTTAACTAACGTTCGTAATATTCCCGTTATTTAATTACAACATCACTCGTTTACTTGAGCGTTTTTAAAAAAATATTCGTTTGGTTAATTCCCGCACCCACTTTAAAACTTGAGGGACCGAAGTTGCCAAGTGGGCAAAGTGGAGACTAATGGTCAACTAGTCATCACCACCCACCTCCCACCTCATTTCTCTTTTCTTTCTTCTTACTTTCATTTTTCTTCCGTTTCTTCATAATCATTCAATCATCATCTATTTCGGATCTAACAAGCAAACATCAAAACAAATTACATATTTGGAATCCTCTCTTCATCCTCTACATTTTGGTACCAATTTCATCATATTTGGGTAACATTTATAAAACACTAGATTTCTCTAAATTCGTTTTATATACTTGAAATGGTGTTAATTAGTGTCTATGGCTCGTGTCTAGCATGAATATATGATTTAATTGCTCGATCTTGTTGTTTTGCATAAACTAGCATGAACTTGAAATGGGTTTCTTTAATCTTAATTTTGGATTATTAAATGTTGTTTAAATGCTAAAGTTTATGTATTAAATGTGTTACTAGCATCATTAGCTTCAATTTGATGTGTAGGTTGATTTGGAAAACATCACTAACATGATTATTGATTTTGTGATTCTTGGTTAGGGTTTGATAACTTTTAAAATGAACTTTTGATGCTTTGAATGCCATGAAATGTTATTAGTAAGTGTTTAATTGTATTGTATGTTTAATTACCTTCGAAACGGCCTATCGTATGTGTAGATTGGATTCCCGAGTCAAGAAATGCATATTATGAACTTGAAACTTTCATTTTGAACGTTTAACGATCATTCGACGAAGTTTTTGTTTTTGTAAATGATGTTTTTGTTTGATGAAATGTATTTAGTTGTATTCCTAGTCAAAATACCTTTCCAACGATATAAGATACGTGTTTTGAATGTTTATGGTTCATAAGTTGTGGTTGTTTGAAGTTGAAATCGTCTAAGTGTTAAACTGCCCAGAAATGGCTGATACAGATGCAGATGCGGCGCATCTGAGGCAGACTGCCTAAAAATGTCAATTTTCGCTTAATTCTAAGTATGCTACGCACCCCCGATCAACATGAAACTTGGCCAACATGCTTATACATGACTTCTAAGCTCAGAAAAATAGTTCGGGACCCGACCCGACCCCGTTGACTTTTTTCGTTGACTTTGACCAAGTTTGACTTTTAGTCAAACTTAACCAAACACTTATGCAATCGTTCTAATCTTATTTTATACTTGATTCTTGCATGAAACTTGACAACGTGATTCACATGCTATATAATCGAGTCGTAACGAGCCATAGGGCTAATTGAACACATTTCGTCCGACCTTGTGTCGTAACCGGTTAATTGATACAACTTACTTGTTTAGGTCAAGGCTAAACAACTTTCATGCACACGTTTACTTTGTGAAGTACATTTATACTCGTGCACTCGAGGTGAGATCATAGTCCCGTCTTTCAACAACTTTTATACTTTTAAATCATGGGATGAGAAACATATACGGTTTTATACTACATACTTTATACTTTGAACACAAGTACGAAAACAAACATTCCACAGCGAGTTAGAACAAAAAGACTCAATTCGATTATCATTAGTTACACTTGCAGGGTGTAAGCGAGAACTTATATTATGTGATCACATGGGTTTGACGAGCCTCATTCGGACGGTTCGCTACCGTTAGCGGATGAAATATATTTTCGGGTTTAGTGTATGTTCTAACACTACGCAACAGGGTGCAAAACAGTTAAGTCTTGATAATTGGGTGCTCGCGAACATACTTTTGGAATGCAAACGATTTAGATAATCAACGTTATGGAAATACAAAATCTTGTGGTTCAAAAACAACGTTTACAAACACCTATGATTTCACCAACGTTTTTCGTTGACAGTTTTCTATATGTTTCTCAGGTTCATGAATGGCTATTTGATACATGCTTCCGCGTACACTCATACTTGCTTGGGGTCAAGCATACATGCATACACTCTGATTACTTGCTTGGAGTCAAGCATACATACATATATACATACATACATACATACATACATACATACGCTAGTGATAGCACCTTTGGATTCAAACATACTGTTTACATACCTACGCTATTTATAGCAACTGTGATTTTCAACTTATTATGTCGCAAGTTATTTTATTTATACTTTACTACTTTTGTAAACTTAAACTTGTTATCGAACCGTTTGGTAAACTAAACTTTGCAAGTCATGCACGTTTCAAATGAATGCGACATAATTTTGGTCAAACGAGTCTCATATAGGGACTACGACCACGTAACGGGACCTAAGTTAGCGGCGCCGTCAATGACGATTTTATCGGGTCGCTACAATTAAGTCTTACCAAATGGTCTATAACATGAAGCACAACATAACATTTCCGTTATGCCCCTTTTATTATATCTATTAAGTCTTACCGAATGGTCTATAACATGAAGCATCTTAAAATGCTGACTGTAGACCAATGACGTAGCATTCCAAACACAGCCTGGTACTTCCGTCAAACTAATTGGGTCTCATGTATGACACATAAAGAGAAATAAAAAAGGGAAAAACGGGCAAGAAGTGGTTTACATGTTGACAATTACCAACATCCCTCATGTAGCTATTGTAAGTATGACCACCTAACCAACCAAGGCCTTTGAGTTGAAGTGCAATCGTCGAGGAGTCTGGCTTTTTCGATCTGTAAAAGGTCAACAACAATCAAATATCTTATATCTAAAACCATCCCAAGATCCTCATCTTTGATATCTGTATGAACCCTAAAACAAAATTTGTAGAGAAAAAATGGAGATATACTTAGCTTGTGATTCTGAAATAGAAGATGATGAGGTAACGGTCGATTTTTCAGTTGAAATCAATATTTGTTTGTTGATTGAATTGACGTTTTTAGGGTTACAACTTTCTTGATCGTCGATAAGGTCTCTAACTTTCTTGATTATTTTCAGCCGAGATACATCATTTGTAATTGCAACTGCAAGTTTTCAATTATTAATAAATATAATAAATAAAAACACTTGTACAACCATATTCAATATGAAACACTCTATATGTACAGGTAATAAGTAAGCTATTGTAGATGAAAGCCTTGATATCAAACATTGCACACCTAATCATGTAACACAGTTAACCCAAAAAAATGAATTTTTCCATTAATATACCCGGTTAAAATATTTATCAAATATCAAAAGTAATAATTATATAATTCGGAAAGCCTCAGAATTATACCTTAGTGATATTTGAAACACAAAAAAGACATACATAAAACAATGAAATCAAACATCAAAATTGTTAAATGATCAAAGTGTACAAATTCTAACATCTGAATTAGAAAAAATTGTATTGTTTTATTACATAAATAACAAATGCATGTTAATGATGTTACCTATTTTGATCAACCAAGGCCAACTCCAGTGAAGCAGGGGCAGATGGGTAACTACAAAAAAAACTTTTTTCAATGAAACTGAACTTTCACTTTGACCTTGAAGTCATCTCGACCTTTCGTGATTTCGTTGAGCGGGTGAAAACTTCATTTGCAGCCATTGTGTAGAGCTAGTGATTGTTCTTGGTTAAGAGTATGAATAAAACTGAGGAATGAGTGGCCTATATATAATGAACAGAGTTGAAGAAATTCACGAAATTCCCTGGGTTAATTGATTTGTAATTATCTTTAATACGTGTTTTAATTATGTTAATTAATTTGATTGCCAAAATTTTAGAAAGTGTGTTAGAGTTTATTTTTAGATAATATATTGATTCGTTAACTTTAAAAATATATTAATGAGTCTTAATTAACATAATCAATTCCATAATTAAAAGGATTATATTTTAGGGACCAAATATTGAATAGTAAATTTCTGGAAACTACATACATCGCATTTCCTGTTATATAGTTTTCCATTAATACCTAAAACATTAACATTGTTGTAGGTTATAATCTATTCATTAACATTGACAGAAAACATAAGCTAAAGTAAATAATTTAGATGACCCGGACTGACCCGTCTATTTTGACACCTATGGTGAATTTACATGAAGGTTCACCCGCTTGAACTTTAGACTACCTGCATTTTGCTATTACCATTAATTTACCAACAAAAGATTCATAGACTAGTTCAATTTCAAAAATATATGCTTCTGGATGAGTTGATGAAACAGACATACAAACATATAATTCAAATTGATTTAGCAAATTTGAGATGACAGAAAATAATTATAGCAGATATATCATTCAATCAATAATCACTAACAATGGAACATAGGGCAAAATTAAAGAAATCGAATTACCTCAGCAGCAACAGCAACAGATATCGGAATCAACTGAAACCGAATTAACAGGAGGACAAACAATAGGAGAAACAACCAGCATGTACTTTGAATGAAAACGAATTAAACCACCTTAATCGATAACAAATTCAGAACTAAAACATAAGATCTCGAATTAAAATTTACTGTTAATTGTTGATATTTGAAAAACTGATTGATCGAAGCACCAAATCAGAGATGATATTGGAAAAATCGATTGATCGGAGCCCTAAATCAAAAATACTCACACACGAACCACTCAATCAAAGATGATATAAAGAAAAAATATCGATATGAGGATTAAATAAAAGGTACTAACTCGCGATTAATGTATGTTCTGGAAGAGAGTAACCATTTTGTTTCAGGAATCGATTAGGGTTCATGAAAATGGGGTGTATGGTGTAAGTAAAACTGAATAGCGTGACCCCTATTTGAGTTGTTTTACTCTCGTAATTCTATTATATCAAGGGTATTATGGGAAGTCTTGTGAGAATGCAAATAGTTACAGTATAAGGTTATAGTTTTATCAAATGGTTATTAAGCAAGGGCAATGGAGGTCATTTTTTTTTTATCTAATGGTCCAGATTCAAAATTGCTAAAAAGTGTATCTCAATTTGACTTTTCTTTTAATGTATAGTATAAATATAAATATAAATAATCAAGTTTTCAATATAACACGAATTATATGCTTACATTTTTTTAATAATTCTTTTTTTCAATTTAATTGTCCCAACACAAAAAAATACACAGCTTAAGGAAATGCATAAAACTATTGTACTTTCTGTTTACCCTATAGTTTTATCTTCATTTAATATTATCCATATGCAATAAGAGCATAATAGAACTTAATTTTCTTATTTTTTTCTATTTATGTAGGTAGACAATTAATTTTGAACATCCCAAAATAGAATACTGGACTATAGATTTAGAACGGAGGTAGTAAAAGATTTTACCCAATAAATATTATTTATTATTAATAAAGATAATAAATGATACAAATAAAAACAATTATATTTTGCGGCCTCAGAAACAACCATTAAACAAGCTAAACCCTAAAATAAACTAGGATAGCAAAACCAAGAACCTAACCACTCATCTAGACAAAGACCACTATAACCAACCTGATTTAATACCAAACGGAATCATTTTCTTACGTGTACTTCTTTAGAGACAAGCTAAACCTGAATTAATACCAACCAACCATTAAACAAGCTAAACCCTAAAATAAACTGGGATAGCAAAACCAAGAACTTAACCACTCATCTAGACAAAGACCATTATAACCAACCTGATTTAATACCAAACGGAATCGTTTTCTTACGTGCACTTCTTTAGAGATGTCAATGGATCTAAGAAATCTTAGATCCGTGGGTACCTACACCTTTGAAGGGCCGATAAAATCAAAATCTTTACCCGCGGGTGGGCGATGGATGTAATCTTGCACCGAATGACGAGTCACGGGTGGGTGATGGATATAATAGATCCGCTGTGGGTGAGTGATGGATGTAATTATAAAATTTAAATTCATAAGATTCTAAAGGTCTATTTGAGTGTCATATTGAGATAAAACCCAGCAACGTTAACATTTTCCTTTAATAATTTAAAAGTACTCATCAGCAGTCCATCATATTCGTCGATGAATCATGAACTACGATTGTGATATCGTTAATGTTAGCTTCCGTTTGTCAATAAACAAATCATCATCTATAGTGGTACGTATCATACCTACTTTCATTCACTCTCGACTACACAAAAGGAGTATGGAGCTTTTACATGGCGATGACGAAGAAATTTGAAAAGGGGTATTTCATTTTCATTTCGTAATCACATAAGTGTATTTCATCTTCATTCTGTGATCACATGAGTGTATTTGATACGTTCAATATGACAGTTTGATAGTAAGTTTTTAATGACATTTAACAAGAAACACAATTTTTATTTTATGTATGTAGGGTTAGTTTTAAATAAGAACCACATATAACTTTGAGGAACTTTTAACTTATATGTTTTTTATAAATGTAAGTAACAAGTTATATATGAATGTTATTTAATATTCATAGTATTGATAAACACAAGTTAAAAACATTAGACATGTACTTGTCCACTAACAAAAGGCGCAATTGTCGACTCATGTGCAGTTGCAAGCAGCACCTGCCCACGTCTGTTTACAATATTGAAGCCACCAACTAATTAAGTGCTTTAGATGGTAAAAAATATAAGATTTGGGCTAAATCATATTCCTAAAACTGTAGTAGATGTTTCAAGATCATACACCACTAACGGAAGGAGTCACAACAAGAGCACTCATTTACCGAATCGGAACCCAACCCCGTAGAAAACACAGCATTGTATAATGGATACAACTTCATGCATCATAAAACTTCTTATAATGATGGCAAACTCAAATCTTATGTGTGTAATATATATATATATATATATACACACACAACACCACCACCCAATCCCATATATGCGGGGTATGGGGAGGTGAGATGTTGACAATCCTTCATTTACCCTATAAGACCATTTGTAACGGGTGCAAATAACCCCGTTACTTGCCTACATGGACCGAAAGAAACGCCAAAACAGGCGGTAACGGTGCGGCTCTTGGTGGCGTGTCTTTGGCGTCCGGGAGAAAGCAACGCAGCAAGAAACGGCCGTTTGGCCACTTGGAGGCGAAGGATTGGTCGAGCTTTTTGCCGTTTGACACCATTGAGCCTTTTGAATTTTTAAATAAAAGAAAAAATTATTTATATTTTCCTATATATATATATAGAGAAGAAATTGAAGATAACTGGTGTTAATAAATTGAGATTATGTTAGTGATAAACCTCAGATCTGGTGTTAACTTCGGCGGAGTAAAGTTGAGGATGATGATTTCTGAAGTGAAGATTGGATCGATTTCAACATAGCTGTCCTCATTGTTGTTGTTGAGAGGGAAAGTAGAAAGAGATAAAAAAAATTATTAATAAAGAAATGAGGTAGTGATGGTGAGATGAATAGATGGTATAGATGGTATAAATAAATCTATAATCTATAATCTATAATCTACTTAGTATCTATCTATCTTCTATCTATCTTCTATATATATATATAACATTATATAAATCATGAAGATTTATCTGACATGTCAATCCTTAAGTACCCCTTAATCACTTCTTGCTGACGTGTAAATCCCAAATTTAATCACAATTAAGCCTAATTAATCTACATAATATCCACCTGGCATCGTAAATCGACAAAAGCAAAACGCGCTGCTGCAGGCTCCTTTGTTAGGGTTTCTTCCCAAAAACATATACGCACCTCAAGCAATTCAACCAAAATCTTACTCACATACACCTTCATCTTCCAAAATCCGATTCCTTTGTTAGGGTTCCTTTGTTATGATAATTCAATTTCTTTTTCATATTGGGGGTGAATCAATTGGTATCTTCCACTTATGGTGATTCAATTTCTTTTTTCAATATGGAGGTGAATCAATTGGTGTCTTTATAATCTATAATTTAAATTAGTGATTCATAAGAGATCTTCCTTTAATTGCTCCATTTTTCCTCCAGAAATTTTCATTCTTGCATCTTCTCCAGTTAACGATGAGTTTTGCAGGCAAAGAACGACTTCTACACACCTCCGTTATTTTGCCTTTCGATGTCGATAAATTAGTTGCCTGATTCATGAAACTATATATTTTTTCTCGATTTTTCATGTGTATACCTGGTGGCAGTGATGGTTCTGGCAAAGAAGGTGATGATGGAAAATGTAAGTTTTCCTTTCTTCAACAAAACATCATTTTGATTCAATTAATCTGCTAACTTGGATTTTTCATAAGTCAGAGTTTTAAATATACTTTGATGATTAAATATATGAAATTAACAGTGTAGAGCTGTAGATATAACATAAATTATGACTATGAATTAGAAGATAAAGAAGTTGGTTTGGATACATCATCATTCATCCATAAGGTTAGTACATGGTTAAAATATATGTAGTGAGCAGGTGATTATAAGTGTGGAAAATCTCTTATAGTATAGTATTTTAATATATATCATATAGGCTACGTGAGCATTGTGGGGGCTGTCTAATTTGATGCCAATTTTATGCAGATATACCCAATGTCATGTGTTTGCTGCTTTGGGTAAGTGGTGTGGACAGTGGAAAAAATGATTTCTTGATCTATGTTACCCGGAGGTGGGAAAATGGGCTGGCTTTACTACATGTGTCTAAATAGGTAATAATATTGGTAGCTATTTATTTTTAACGTGTTTTAGTTGTTTGTATCCTATTTGTACTATGATTTATTGAATTGTGTAGTTGTAGCTGCTAATCCTGTAGCAACACAGACAGTGTGTGCTTTGCAGCCTGCTGCAATTCACTGTGTACACAAAATATTAAGATATGACATGTTACAGGATCGTTTATATTACAACATATTAACCCACAAAATAGTATAGCAACGACAGGAGTGGTGAGTTCACAAAATATTAAGGTTGCGCTTAACAATGAGAGTGACATGTTAACTTCTGAAGGTGAGATTGAGATATGTTTACATGATTATAATTTGCTTTTTGTGGCTCATTTATATTACAACATTAGCGTTTTTTTAGTTCCGAATATTGATTTAGTGTTAATATCAGTTGCTTCTGACACGCAAAATGCTTCACATGTCGCTGCCAGAGGTAGATAACGCATGCAGACTGTACCTCAAACCATGAATGTTCATATCGTAAAGGTCAAACAAAATGATCCTCTTACGTCAGCCTAAACTTGACTCAGCCCTTCTTCTATTTCATCTTATTTCAAGGTATGTATTCAATTTCCACTTATTTAGATATATACATGATTGGTTCTTATTTAATGTGGAGGAATATATGATTGTTTTTTATGAGATTTATATGAAAGAAATAATTTATCATACATTTGGTCAAATATAAAAAAATTTACATCGATTTCTTTATATGTTAACAAATGTTATGACTTATGACCTTTCATGCTTGAAAGATTTGCTTGCCCTAAATAAGTTGGAATATACACGTTGGTGTAGTTATTTTTGTTATCAGCAATTTAGTACGCTATGGGTTTTGATTGAATTATTCTGGAAAATTTATCATCCTTCGGTGAATGGCGTGGAGTCAATGGGTATACGCTCCTTAGTGTGAAGTTATTCAGGAACGCTTATTTTTATCATCTATTCATTGTTACATATCAAGGAACGGGTTTTGATTTTGTCTTATAAATTATAGCGTTCCGGTTTGATGTCACACTTAATAAAATGTTGTCGGGTTTTGATTTTGTCTTAAAAATTATAGCGTTCCCAAATGGATTTTCTGATGTAAATTTGAATTTCGAATGCAGCTCTCTTGAGGGCTTGGTCTGTTTTATGCCTCCACTGCAAATCCGTTATCCGTTTATGCTTCCAAAATATAAAGTTATTTATAGATATTTTATCATAAAAATGTGACTTTAGTGTATAACAGCTCAAAGGATATTTTGTTGCATGTAACAGGACCGGGTCTTTCTCCTGATTTAAGCTTGGTTGATAAAGGTAATATACAGTTCTTTTTCTTATATGTAGGATGTATATCATATTGTGTTTGTACATGATAAAACATATACATATTACATGTAAAGGTGGAAAGATGGTCGGGATGGCTGGTAATGGATCAAAGCGGCTTATGATTGAAGCAAGTCAATTGTAGTACTAGGGGTGATCACAAAACCGTCAAACCGCGAAAACCGGCCGGACCGGACCGATTTTTTGGTTCGGTCCAGTTTTGAATATTAGTGGTCCGGTCGCCGGTTTTAAGATCTTCAAACCGCCAAACTCGGTCCGGTTTACAGTTTCATTAGGCCACCGGCCGGTTAAACCGGACCGGACCGGACTAACCATCATTGTTCTAGACATTGGCCCACATTGTTTATATAATCTTATGATGGTCATTAAATAGAAAAATCATCAAAGAGATGATACTGTAGAACATGAATGTGACAAGAAACAAACCTTGCCACTTGAAAGCTCAACACATTGAGCTATAAACATACTGAAAGGGACAAGAATGCATACAACATCCAAGAACAAAATCAAAGTATCCCTAAACTGAATAAGGCTATCACTATATTTTACAAATAGTAAATAAACTTAAAAGTCAGCCACGAATAGAACCGATAATTTACATTCTCCAGCTATCAAAACCGCAACAGGTCATAAGATTAACCATTCTGTATTCACTAAAACTCGATCAATGCGTGAGCTCTACCCATCACCTCCTTCCCGTCTAAATTTAGCGTTTTGTAAAGCTTGAACTTATAAGTTTGCGTTGAACTTACATAAGCTACCCATTTTACCACTTCTTAATGGAAAGTAACAAATTACTTATTCAATGCTCTATTAAAAAAGTGAAGTTCAAAACCGTCAAACCGGTCAAACCGGACCGGACCAAACTGGACCAAACCAACCAGTTAGACGACTTTCTTGGTCTGCTCTGGTTTTACATTTGTTGAAACCGTGGTTGCCGGTTTGGTTTGAGATTTAGTCCAAACCGGACCAAACCGGACCGTGAACACCCCTATGTAGTACGAGTGAAAGATTATTGTTGCTGGTTGTTCATTATGATATTGCAGTCGAATTTTTGTAATCTTACCAATATTAAACACCACCTACTTGATGTCTCAAACATGCTGGAGGTAATCTTACATTCAATATGATACATGTTACTCTCTTAGATGTGGGATATGGCAAGTCAAGCGAGTCGGGTGTAATGGGTCAAAATGAAAAACTTTGGTATAAGTCTTTGCATACAGTCTCGGTTTAGATTGACCCTACCTCTTTTTGCCCAAATTTAAGAATTCCTAACAAAAAGTAAGTATATATTATTACAATAAAACTACTAATATATCAATAGATTTTTACGTAGTTTAAATTGAAGAGCACGTTGATAGCATGCAATAGCTTCTGTAACCATTCCAAAATCCTAGAAGGTGCCTTAACCTAATTTGTCTGTGTTCCTAAGGTAATTACTTTTTTGTGTTATAATAGGAGTTTATATATTATTATTTAATTTTAATGTTTAAGTAGGAGTTTATATACTGTTATTGAATTTTAAGGTTGCAGAGTGTAGCTGCATTTCTCGGAAATGGTAGTCTCTCTTTTTACAGAGGTAATGTTAATCTACAAATGAGTAGTACTAAAGTATTTGATTTGAATCTTAGGAACACAGGTATCATTCGAATCATTTGTTCCTTTTCAGATTGTTGCAATAGCATATGCTATAATGACAACACAATCCGTCAAATTGCGAAAACTGAACGAGATACAACACCCGAAATATAACGGCTTCAATGCACGGGATCATACACTATATACATACATTTTCAAATTTAATTATACTTATGATACTATCTTTATCATTTCGGTAATTGTTATACCACTGATTTTCATATAGGAACCGTTTGTAATAAATATTTGTAATCAATACTTGTAATGGTTAAAGAGGAATGAGTAATTGACCTGAAATTTTATTAAAAAAAAATGTATGTAATTCTTGCAGTGGCATATGATGACATGTAACAATTAAACACCTAAATAATCTCTTCCTTTTAGTTGAAGTATTATCAGTCGACTTTATGCAACTTGCAATAAATGAAAATTAGTTGTTTGAGAAGACTTTTTGTCAAAAATATGGACATATATAGTGATACTTTTTTACTATGAATTATCCGCGTTCTGTTATTAGTGTATTCGTATTCTGTTGTTGCTGCTTATGACTTTTAAGTAATGCGTGAATTGCAACTTAAGGATGGATTTGGAGAGGGAAAGGACATGGCCGTGAGTCTAATGTCTACAGTTCACCCAACATAATATTTGTGATATGTATCATTTCGTTAATTGATATACCATTGTAATTTTCAAGTTTGTTTGATACTAATGTGTGTTGTTAAAAAAAAACATATTTTACTAATTCAATCATAAAAGTACTTTTGATACTATTCCTATAATATTGTTTTTTTTTTTTTTTTTTTTTTTTTTTTTTTTTTTTATAAAGGCAACCTACACTATACACGAAACAACGAATATTTACATCTCACTGCCTCAAGTGAGGCTTGAACCCACAACCTCTTAGTTGAAGGGTTCCTCTCATACCGTCAGGCCAAAGGCCTTTTGGTTATTCCTATAATATTGTTATTTCATACATAAGTTTAAAACCAATCATGTTTGCGGATGATTCCCCGTGCAACGCACGGGCTCATAAATCTAGTAAATATTATAAATAACGATAGATAGAATATAACAAGATATTTACTCCGTAATATATTTTTTTATATAATATATATTTATTATATTTATTATTCTCTTATTATTATTTTACATATAAATATAAATAATATAATATAAAACAAATAAATAAAACATGAAAAAGAAAAATAAAATGCCACCTCAGCATTCCACTCAAAAGTAACACCACCACTACTCCACCCAAACAAGTAACACGTCCTAGTCATCCAAAAAGTACAAAAAGGCAAGTGACACCAAAAGAAACGTCACTCACCGTTACGAATGGTCTAATATAAGAGAAGTTGTTTCTCTAACCACAAGTCGAGAAAAAATCTCCACCCACAAGGAGAGAAACTCATCCCTCTCTCTACTCCAGGATAGAGAGATTGCTTCCGTGCAGAGGCGTCTTTGAGCATCGGCAAGATAGGCAGCCGCCTAGGGCCCAAAAATTTTAAAGGGCCCAAAATTTTGAATATCTATATACTTTTCTCAAAATATTCTGTTTAATTATATATAGAATTGTCAATTAAAGTCGTAATACTGTAACTTTAAATAGTTAAATACATTGTAAGTAAATAAATAAATAAATCTAAATATTATCTTTTTATATGTATTAAAAAGTTAAACGTGTATAAGGGCCCACTTTTATTTTCACCTAGGGACTTCAAATTGTTGAGACGGCTCTGCTTCCGTGAGTACCTCCGGCTAAGATTTTTGAATCTGTATCATGATTTACTCGTTGATCATATCAACAAGTAGCACGCTAAGTCACACTACATCCTTCAAGTGCATAACCCACTTGTCGGAATACATCACGCTATTGTTGTTTGACATAAGCCTTATAACCCACACTAATTGTATGCATGTAACGTTGTAAGTGGTTTTCGAGCACAAAGACCATCCCACCACCTACAACCCACTTCACCCTCCCAAATTACCCCTACTACTCACCTTGAAAAGTTGCACACAAATGTGAGAATGCCTCAATCCCTTCCTCCCTGTTCGTCCAATTTTAGCTTCTAGTATGCACTTAATAAACAAATACACACTATATTTAGCTTACACACTATATAATCGCACTATATTTAGCTTCTAGTATGCACTTAATAAACAAATAACAAGAATCATAACATATCATGCCCTTCTTACTAATACACTTCTAATCATTATTTAATTGAGTTAAAGCTACAAATTGGTAATATAGTTTATACTATTGTAGGTCATAAATTCTTTAAATTTTATGTAAATAAATGTGACCGGTTGTCTGCTATACCGGTAAAACTAACTATGTGTCATTTTTTAACTGAAAAAATTACACGAATAATCCACGTGGTTTGCTCATTTATGTGTGTGTAGTCCTTGAGACTAACGAACGTTGAAAAAGGTCTTTAAGCTGAATCATTTTCAAGATAAATGTTTTATAATTTTTGGTGATGAAGATGGTTAAATTGAAGGTGAAAAGGGTAAATTAAATTGAAAAGAGGAGAAATAAATAAAAAGACAAAAATACGCATGACTCTGTTTTAATGGGAAAAATTAACGACGTTAACATGTTTAATAAATACTTTATTTATTAGGTCAAAACTTTACACATGTTATGTTGATAATGACACATAAACAACAAGTTTATACCCTACACTAATATTTTTTGGGTATATAGCCTATAATGGAACAAAGAATGAAAGTATATGACTTATTCGTTTCTTTAACGCTTCAATTTTAAAGGGATATTATTCCTATTTAATCTAAATTGTACCTAGTTTATGAAAAATTAATGTTTTATATGTTTGGAATAGTTAATGTAATTGTAAGTAAAGTGATGAAAGTTAGTGGAAAAACGAATAAAAATGATATGAGGCCGAAAACTGGATGATATACGGAGGGCAAATAAAGAGAAGTCGAAGACAGTGAAAACAACCTCCATTTGTTCATTTAGCTGTCATCTATCGTGTTCATAAAGTTTTAGAAAATCCAGATTTGCAAATAACAGATGCAGGCTATCAGAAGAGTCGCTAACCTTCATCAGAAATAGCCCATGGCTATCCAACGAACCGGTGGCTACCATGTGAGGGTGATTGAAGATCGAAAATTATTCAAGTTTAATTAGTGATGCCAGCTAGGGGTGAGCAAAAAACCACATTAACCAAAACCGCAACCATATTAACCATTAAAAGCGCACCGAATTAACCGCACCCAATGTATAACCGTGGGTATGGGTAACATTTTTGGATTAACCGCATTTTGTGGGTTGGTTATGAAAATGAAATGTACCCGTACCGTTTTAACCGCCATCGCACCGTTTAGTACTTTAGATATAATTTTTTCTTTTACATGAGGGTCAATTTGGCAAAATAATAAAGCACATAGGCTTATATGTAACATTAAACATAAAATTGGAAAAGATAAACACAAACAAATAGAATCCCCAATATATCGTTAATGTTATGATAATGCCAAAAATGGTGGCTGACAATTTCAACAAATCCAATCCAACTTGATGCATATAGCGTGATAATTGAACAGTAAATGTTGCACTATAAAGGTGAACCATGTAATGTTGCAGTATGATGATTTTATATAATATATATACTCTTCTCATATACTCTCTTTGCTCCTCTTATAATTTTATTAGTATTCTTAATCAAGAATCAAAACACTAAAGGTAGTTATAAGCCTACTGAATTATAACATCAAACCACTAAAGGTAGTTATAAGCCTACTGAATTATAACACGTTATCAGCACGAAGTGCTCCGTATAATCAAGGTTTATCTAAGAAAGCACAAGTCATTAATCAAGGTAAGAAATTCTTTAACGATATCTTCTATTATTTATTAAAAAGGTAAATATTATTATCATCATAAGTAAAATTATATTTCTGTAATCTAACTTTTATTAACTTCACTAACATTTATATTTATATTATTTAAGTTATATATGGTCGGTTATACCGCCTGAATTATAACTTTTATTATTAACTTCACTAACATTTATATTTATGTTATATATGGTCGGTTATACCGCCTGAATTATATTTATGTAATCTAACTTTTATTAACTTCACTAACATTTATATTTATGTTATATATGGTCGGTTATACCACCTAAATTATATTTCTGTAATCTAACTCTTATTAACTTCACTAACATTTATATTTATGTTAACTAACATTTATGATTACTTATGCAATTAATCATTATTTATTTCATGCATACTAATGTTTATTCTTAAAATTTATTATTTGTGCATAATATGTTTTTTCTCTTAATCCTCGTATTTATACTAAATGTATTTATAGTAATCGTATTTGTACTAATAAAATTCTTTTATTAAAATTATTATTAATACAACGAGTACATAACAGTCGTTAACGTCAACTAACAACATTACAACGGTCATATATAAATAACGGTTGTTAACTGATAATGCTAAAAACGAACATATATTTCATAGCATTATTCCTCAAGAAAGACAAGCTTTTAGTTGAAATTGTTCTATTTACAAGTGATATTCGTTTAAATAATAAAAGGTGAAGACAAAAGACAGATTCGACGAATTGAAGACGCAAACGACCAAAAAGCTCAAAAGTACAAAAGACAATCAAAGAGGTTCCAATTATTGATAAGAAACGTCTCGAAATTACAAGAGTACAAGATTCAAAACGCAAAGTACAAGATATTAAATTGTACGCAAGGACGTTCGAAAATCTGGAACCGGGACATGAGTCAACTCTCAACGCTCGACGCAACGGACTAAAAATTACAAGTTAACTATGCACATAAATATAATATAATATATAAATAATTCTTAAAAATTATATATATATATATTATATTAATATTTAAAACCGTCTGCAAGAAAGACTCCAAAAGGGACTGAGCTGTAATTTCAATTTCCGCGACTCGCGAAGTTTGAAGGTCAAAAATGCCGCGAGTCGCGGAGCCCCAAATTTTAAAACTCCCTATAAAAGCAACCGAATTCTGAGCATTTGATATGATCATATATCAATCTCTCCATCTATATACGTAAAATATATATATATAATTTATATTTTAATTTTAATTTTAATTTTAATCCTAATAATAAGGGTACGTTAGCGAATGTTGTAAGGGTGTAAGTCGAAATTCTGTCCGTGTAACGCTACGCTATTTTTAATCATTGTAAGTTATGTTCAACCTTTTTAATTTAATGTCTCGTAGCTAAGTTATTATTATGCTTATTTAATCCGAAGTAATCATGATGTTGGGCTAATTACTAAAATTGGGTAATTGGGCTTTGTACCATAAATGGGGTTTGGATAAAAGAACGACACTTGTGGAAATTAGACTATGGGTTATTAATGGGTTTTATATTAATTAAACAATACCTTGTTAATTTAATATACAAACTTATAATTCGACGTATTTATATATAACCACATACGCTTACCTGGGTACGGTGGGCGGGAAATCTATAAATACCAATAATTATTCATTTTACCGCATACGGAACTGGATTAATAGTTAATAGACTTGTTGAAACAGGGGTGAATTACATTCAAGGGTAATTGGTGTAATTGTTAACAAAGTAGTAAAACCTTGGTTTACACGCAGTCGATAACCTGGTGTATTCATTAAACAAAGTATTAAAACCTTGTTACAATTCGAATCCCCAATTAGTTGGAATATTTGACTTCGGGAATAAGAATAATTTGACGAAGGCTTTCGCTCTTTATATTTATGACTGATGGACTATTATGGACAAATCCGTATAGACATATTAAATAATCCTGGACAAAGGACAATTAACCCATGGGCAATAAAACTAAAATCAACACGTCAAACATCATGATTACGGAAGTTTAAATAAGCATAATTCTTTTATTTCATATTTAATTTCCTTTATTTTATATTTAATTGCACTTCTAATTATCGCATTTTTATTGTTATTGTATTTAATTGCACTTTTAATTATTGTACTTTTTAATTATCACAAGTTTATTTTATCGCACTTTTATTATTCGCAATTTCATTATCGTTATTTACTTTACGCTTTAAATTAAGTCTTGTATTTATTATTTTACATTTGGTTTTAACTGCGACTAAAGTTTTAAAATCGACAAACCGGTCATTAAACGGTAAAAACCCCCCTTTATATTAATAATATTACTTATATATATATATATTTGTATTTTTATAAAAGTAAACTAATATAGCGTTAAGATTTGTTTAAAAAGATTCCCTGTGGAACGAACCGGACTTACTAAAAACTACACTACTGTACGATTAGGTACACTGCCTATAAGTGTTGTAGCAAGGTTTAAGTATATCCATTCTCTAAATAAATAAATATCTTGTGTAAAATTGTATCGTATTTAATAGTATTTCCTGCTAAAAATTAATAGTATTTTATATACACCTCGCGAAACATCAAGTTATTTTTGGCGCCGCTGCCGGGGATACTCTTAAACGCCGGAAGCGCAACGCTAATATAAAAAAAAAAAAAAATTTAGTTTACTTTTATTAAAATTCGTTTTTATAAAAATACGTTTTAAATATTCGAAAATATAAAAAGAAAAACAAAAATATAGGTATTTTTAAGATTTTGATAAATATTTAAGTTTTATAAAGTTTCTTTAGTTTGTAAAAATATAAGTTTTATTTAATTTATTTTATAAATATATTTTATAAATATAAAAAACCGAAAATATATATATATATATATATATATATATATATATATATATATATATATATATATATATATATATATATATATATATATATATATATATATATATATATATATATATATATATATATATATATATATATATATATATATCTAGCTTTAAGATTTTTATTTATAAAATTATAAAGTAGTCTATTTTTTTTATTCTAGTTTTGTTTTAAATATAAGTTTTTATTATACACATATTTTTTTTTAAACAGAAAAATATAAAAACAGAAAAAAAAAAAGAAAAAAAAAAAGAAAAACGCGTCGAATTTTAAACCTGTTAGTTGAAATTTGGAACCCCGCGACTCGCGGGGTTTAATGCCTCGATTACCGCAACTCGCGGAGTAACTCTGACACGCGACAGAACCCTAATTCAGTATTAATTACGAATTATTATTATAATTATTATTATAAAACCCTAATTAGGTTTTAATTAAATATTTATTTTAGTTTTTATTATTATTTTATATATTTTGTTTAAATTAGTTTAATTAAATTATAAAATTAATAGTTTTAATAAATAAATAATATAAAAATAATATTTTTATAAAAATTGTAATTTTTACAACTTTTTGTATATTTTTATATTTTGTCCCTTTTTAATTGTTTTAGCGTAACTTTTGTATTTTTCGCTCATATTTAGTTTTAATTCATAGTTTTTGCCATAGTTATTTTTACTTCTAGATTTTTAGGCTTTGCCGTAGAATTCCTTAAGTGCTTTTTCTTTAGACTAAGATTTAGGTGCTTTAGAATTTTGCGACGCAGTTTTTAAGTTTTAGTTTCTTTTTAAGTTATTTCCATTTGGGATTTAGTTTTTTTTTGTAAGCTTTAATATTTTTAGACGACTTTTTCCTATGTATCAATTATCATTCCAATTAGTAATCTCAATTTGCGATTATAATTTTAAGTTAGTTGTAGTAATAAGGTTAGGTTAGTCAAGTATTTTTAAGTTTTATAAGTTTCTTTTATTTTTTTTCGTCACCTTTTATTTTTCAACCATTTTTTCTTTTTCGACCTTTTTCGACGAACTCTTTTTCTTTCTTATTTCTCGCTATTCTAGTTTTTAGGACATAGATTTTTATTCTACTTCTTATCTAAATTTCTTAAAATTACGAAAATTTATTTTAAGTGGTTAAATTGATAGACATCAAAATTTTCTGGTTCGTAGTAATAGTTGGATTTGTACGTGGACCGGGTTATTGGAGCCAAACAGTCCTCAATTATATTGAGACCAAACGAATCCTGCCCCTCTGCTGCATCTTTTGGCTATTCGAAACGTGGGCAAAATCAGAAAAGTCTATTGATTGGATAACTTATTATAATTTTTCTTTCCTTTTTAAAACTAATAGGATATTCAGTGAATGCACCGAGCAAGACGTTCACCACCTTTTGTACGTTCACCACCTGTAACTAGATCAAGACATTTAGCAAATATTACTGCCGTTGATTTTTCTTTAGAATCGTCATCCAGTCGACCAAGTACTTCAGTTCAAATTTCCGATAATCCATTTTTTGAACCCGACCTCACAATTGAGAATCCGGAGAATATTCAGGAACGATTCGTAGATCCTGAACCACTAAACTTTCCTCCGGAACCACCAATCATTCAAACAGAGATTGTTGAGGAACGAACCATTAAATCAGAATCCTCTAGTGATTCCGATTCAACAAATTCAATTATGGAGAATCTGGAACCTTTAAGTATGGAAGACCGAATGAGAGCTAAACACACTGGCCAAGGTCACGCAATTACTCATCCAGACATTAATGTGCCAGATTATGAAATCAAAGGACAAATTCTACACATGGTGACTAATCAATGCCAATTTAGTGGTGCGCCGAAGGAAGATCCAAATGAACATTTACGTACCTTTAATAGGATCTGCACACTATTTAAAATCCGAGAAGTGGAGGATGAACAGATATATCTCATGTTATTTCCCTGGACTTTAAAGGGAGAAGCCAAAGATTGGTTGGAATCGTTACCTGAAGGGGCGATTGATACATGGGATGTTTTAGTTGACAAATTTCTTAAACAATTCTTTCCTGCATCTAAAGCCGTAAGACTTCAAGCAGAAATTGTTACGTTTACACAGAAGCCAAATGAAACTCTATATGAGGCGTGGACAAGATATGGAAAGTTGTTAAGAGGATGTCCGCAACATGGTTTAGACACCTGTCAAATAGTACAAATATTCTACCAAGGATGCGACATCACTACAAGGAAAGACATAGATATAGCAGCTGGTGGTTCTATTATGAAGAAAACCGAAACTGATGCTTACAAAATTATTGATAACACTGCTTCCCACTCACATGAGTGGCACCAAGAAAAAGATATCGTTAGATCATCTAAAGCAGCTAGAGCCGATTCTAGCCATGACTTAGATTCCATTTCCGCAAAGATAGATGCTGTGGAGAGACGAATGGAAAAGATGACTAAGGATATTCACTCAATACGAATTAGTTGTGAGCAGTGTGGAGGACCACATTTGACAAAAGATTGTCTCAGTATTGAATTAACAATGGAACAAAGAGAGAATATTTCATACATAAACCAAAGGCCTGGAAATAATTATCAGAATAATTATCAACCGCCAAGACCGATTTACAATCAAAACCAAAATTATAACCGAAATATTCCATACAACAACCAACAAGGTCCTAGCAATCAACAAGTATCCAATAATACTTACAACCAGCAAAGACCAAATTTTCAAAACAAACCACCACAACAAACCGATGATAAAAAGCCGAATTTAGAAGATATGATGACAAAGCTAGTTGAAACTCAAATGCAGTTTTTCACATCTCAGAAACAAACCAATGAACAAAATGCTCAAGCATTTAGAAATCAACAAGCTTCTATTCAAAATCTGGAACAAGAAGTAAGTAACCTAGCAAGGTTAATAGGTGAAAGAAAACCGGGAAGTCTACCTAGTGATACAAACGCTAACCCCCGGAATGAAACAGCTAAATCCATTACCACAAGAAGTGGTACAACACTTAAACCACCTGAAATACCTGTAACTTCTGATGAAGCCATTCCTACTCCACAAGAACCACAACCTGATCAAGATAAGGAAAAAGAACCGGTAGTTGAAAAGATTAATGAAGATAACACAGCTAAGGATAAACCTTATGTTAAACCATATCAACCACCACTTCCTTATCCGAGTAAAATGAAGAAAGAAAAACTTGAAGCCGAGCAATCCAAATTCTTGGATATGTTTAAACAGATAAATGTAAATCTTCCTTTCATTGATGTGATTTCAGGAATGCCTAGATATGCTAAATTCTTGAAAGATCTAATCTCAAATAGAAAGAAAATGGAAGAACTCTCGGCTGTTACTATGAATGCTAATTGTTCAGCAGTGCTGTTGAATAAGATACCAGAAAAACTATCTGATCCAGGAAGTTTCACAATTCCATGTTTTCTGGGTAGTCTTAGTTCAATAGAAGCATTAGCAGATTTAGGTGCTAGTACAAATCTAATGCCGTATTCACTATACACTAAACTAGACCTTGGAGAATTAAAACCAACCAGAATAAGCATACAACTAGCCGATAGATCAATAAAATATCCTAGAGGGATAATGGAAAACATGCTAGTTAAAGTTGGTACTTTAGTATTCCCAGTAGATTTTGTTGTTCTGGACATGGAAGAAGATTTTCAAGTTCCTCTCATATTAGGAAGACCATTCTTAAACATGGCTAAAGCAATGATAGACGTGTTCGGTAAGAAACTGACCCTAAGTATAGAGGATGAGAGTGTTACCTTTTCAGTTGATAGAGCAATGCAACAACCACAATCTGCAGATGATACATGTTATTATATTCAAACTATAGATGCACATGCAGAATTATTAGAAGAATTTCCAGAATTACAAGGAACAGGAGAATGCTCTTTAGGAGAAGGTAATGAACCAATTGATGAAGCTGAAATGTTAGCTACACTTATAGCTAATGGATATGAACCAACAACAGAAGAAATTCAAATGCTAAAAGAAGAAGACAGATATCGATATAAATCATCGATAGAAGAACCCCCGAAATTAGAGTTAAAGCCACTTTCAAACCATTTGGAATATGCTTATTTACATGGTGAATCTGAATTACCTGTAATAATATCGTCTTCTCTTACTGAAAATGAGAAATCACAACTCATTTCTGTGTTGAAAGCTTATAAACCAGCCATTGCATGGAAGATTCATGATATTAAAGGAATAAGTCCTTCGTATTGCACACATAAAATCCTTATGGAAGAAGGTCATAAAACGTATGTGCAACGCCAACGAAGACTAAATCCTAATATGCAAGATGTAGTTAAGAAAGAGATTATTAAACTGCTAGATGCAGGTTTAATTTATCCAATCTCTGATAGTCCATGGGTAAGCCCAGTTCAATGCGTGCCTAAGAAGGGTGGCATGACTGTCATTACAAATGAGAAAAATGAGCTTATTCCTACTAGGACTGTAACAGGATGGCGTGTGTGTATTGATTATAGAAAATTAAATGACGCCACCAGAAAAGATCACTTTCCCTTACCTTTCATTGATCAAATGTTGGAAAGATTAGCCGGAAATAGTTACTATTGTTTTCTAGATGGATTTTCTGGATATTTTCAAATTCCAATAGCACCCGAGGACCAAGAGAAAACCACATTCACGTGCCCTTATGGTACTTTTGCTTACAAACGCATGCCATTTGGACTTTGCAACGCCCCTGCAACCTTTCAAAGGTGCATGATGGCGATTTTTCACGACATGATAGAAGAATGCATGGAAGTTTTCATGGATGACTTTTCAGTCTTCGGTGATACATTTGAATCATGTCTAGTTAATCTGGAACGAATGCTTCTTAGATGCGAACAATCAAATCTAGTACTTAATTGGGAGAAATGCCATTTCATGGTTAAAGAAGGCATCGTTCTTGGACATAAAATTTCAAAAGAAGGAATTGAAGTGGATAGAGCTAAAGTAGATGGAATTGCTAAACTTCCACATCCCACCAATGTTAGAGGAGTTAGGAGTTTTCTAGGGCATGCCAGTTTTTACCGACGTTTCATAAAAGATTTTTCTAAGATTGCCACTCCTATGAATAAACTCCTAGAAAAGGATGCGCCATTCATCTTTTCAGATGAGTGTATCAAATCTTTTAATATTCTTAAAGAGAAACTCACTAATGCGCCGATCATGATAACGCCAAATTGGAATCTACCATTTGAACTCATGTGCGATGCAAGTGATTTTGCAATGGGAGCCGTTTTAGGACAAAGGATTGAAAAACGATTTCAACCTATATATTATACTAGTAAGACGTTACAAGGAGCACAAACGAACTATACAACTACTGAAAAAGAACTCCTTGCTATTGTCTTTGATTTTGACAAATTTCGATCATATCTCGTTCTAGCAAAAACGGTGGTCTATACCGACCATTCTGCTCTTAGATACCTATTTTCAAAACAAGATGCTAAACCAAGATTAATCCGTTGGATCTTACTCTTACAAGAGTTTGATATTGAAATCCGAGATAAAAGAGGAGCAGAAAATCTCGCCGCTGATCATCTTTCTCGTCTTGAAAATCCCGAATTAGAAGTTCTAAATGAATCAGCCATACAAGACAACTTTCCTGATGAATATCTATTGAAGATAGATTATAAAGAAATACCATGGTTTGCAGACTATGCAAACTACTTAGTTTGTGGATTCCTTGAAAAAGGATTATCGTACCAAAGACGAAAGAAATTCTTTAGTGATATAAAACACTATTTCTGGGAAGATCCACATCTGTTTAAAAGTTGTCCCGATGGAATAATACGCCGATGTGTATTTGGAGATGAAGCTAGTAAAATATTAAACCATTGTCACACAGGACCAACAGGAGGGCATTATGGGCCTCAACTAACAGCAAGAAAAGTTTATGAAGCTGGATTCTATTGGCCTACAATTTACAAAGACGCACACCTTCTTTGCAAATCCTGTGATGCTTGTCAAAGGGCCGGAAAAATAAGTCAACGTGATGAAATGCCACAAAATGTCATCCAAGTATGTGAAGTATTTGACATTTGGGGTATTGACTTTATGGGTCCATTTCCAAAATCTCATAATAATCTATATATACTCGTAGCCATTGATTATGTATCTAAATGGGCGGAAGCACAAGCTCTCCCAACTAACGATGCACGAGTTGTAGTCAACTTTTTAAAACGTCTTTTTGCAAGGTTTGGAACACCGAAAGCTTTAATAAGTGATCGGGGTACTCATTTCTGTAATAATCAACTTGAGAAAGTTCTTAAAAGATATGGAGTAACTCATAAAATCTCCACCGCATATCATCCACAAACAAGTGGACAAGTTGAAAATACCAACCGAGCCTTAAAACGTATTCTAGAGAAAACCGTAGGATCAAATCCGAAGGAATGGTCCATTAAATTGGAGGATGCACTCTGGGCTTTTAGAACAGCCTACAAAACTCCAATTGGAACCACACCTTTTAGACTTGTAAGTTATGTTCAACCTTTTTAATTTAATGTCTCGTAGCTAAGTTATTATTATGCTTATGTAATCCGAAGTAATCATGATGTTGGGCTAATTACTAAAATTGGGTAATTGGGCTTTGTACCATAATTAGGGTTTGGATAAAAGAACGACACTTGTGGAAATTAGACTATGGGTTATTAATGGGTTTTATATTAATTAAACAATACCTTGTTAATTTAATATACAAACTTATAATTCGACGTATTTATATATAACCACATACGCTTACCTGGGTACGGTGGGCGGGAAATCTATAAATACCAATAATTATTCATTTTACCGCATACGAAACTGGATTAATAGTTAATAGACTTGTTGAAACAGGGGTGAATTACATTCAAGGGTAATTGGTGTAATTGTTAACAAAGTAGTAAAACCTTGGTTTACACGCAGTCGATAACCTGGTGTATTCATTAAACAAAGTATTAAAACCTTGTTACAATTCGAATCCCCAATTAGTTGGAATATTTGACTTCGGGAATAAGAATAATTTGACGAAGGCTTTCGCTCTTTATATTTATGACTGATGGACTATTATGGACAAATCCGTATGGACATATTAAATAATCCAGGAAAAAGGACAATTAACCCATGGGCAATAAAACTAAAATCAACACGTCAAACATCATGATTACGGAAGTTTAAATAAGCATAATTCTTTTATTTCATATTTAATTTCCTTTATTTTATATTTAATTGCACTTCTAATTATCGCATTTTTATTGTTATTGTATTTAATTGCACTTTTAATTATTGTACTTTTTAATTATCACAAGTTTATTTTATCGCACTTTTATTATTCGCAATTTCATTATCGTTATTTACTTTACGCTTTAAATTAAGTCTTGTATTTATTATTTTACATTTGGTTTTAACTGCGACTAAAGTTTTAAAATCGACAAACCGGTCATTAAACGGTAAAAACCCCCCTTTATAATAATAATATTACTTATATATATATATTTGTATTTTTATAAAAGTAAACTAATATAGCGTTAAGATTTGTTTAAAAAGATTCCCTGTGGAACGAACCGGACTTACTAAAAACTACACTACTGTACGATTAGGTACACTGCCTATAAGTGTTGTAGCAAGGTTTAAGTATATCCATTCTCTAAATAAATAAATATCTTGTGTAAAATTGTATCGTATTTAATAGTATTTCCTGCTAAAAATTAATAGTATTTTATATACACCTCGCGAAACATCAAGTTATTTTTGGCGCCGCTGCCGGGGATACTCTTAAACGCCGGAAGCGCAACGCTAATATAAAAAAAAAAAAAAATTTAGTTTACTTTTATTAAAATTCGTTTTTATAAAAATACGTTTTAAATATTCGAAAATATAAAAAGAAAAACAAAAATATAGGTATTTTTAAGATTTTGATAAATATTTAAGTTTTATAAAGTTTCTTTAGTTTGTAAAAATATAAGTTTTATTTAATTTATTTTATAAATATATTTTATAAATATAAAAAACCGAAAAATATATATATATATATATATATATATATATATATATATATATATATATATATATATATATATATATATATATATATATATATATATATATATATATATCTAGCTTTAAGATTTTTATTTATAAAATTATAAAGTAGTCTATTTTTTTATTCTAGTTTTGTTTTAAATATAAGTTTTTATTATACACATATTTTTTTTTAAACAGAAAAATATAAAAACAGAAAATAAAAAAAGAAAAAAAAAAGAAAAACGCGTCGAATTTTAAACCTGTTAGTTGAAATTTGGAACCCCGCGACTCGCGGGGTTTAATGCCTCGATTACCGCAACTCGCGGAGTAACTCTGACACGCGACAGAACCCTAATTCAGTATTAATTACGAATTATTATTATAATTATTATTATAAAACCCTAATTAGGTTTTAATTAAATATTTATTTTAGTTTTTATTATTATTTTGTATATTTTGTTTAAATTAGTTTAATTAAATTATAAAATTAATAGTTTTAATAAATAAATAATATAAAAATAATATTTTTATAAAAATTGTAATTTTTACAACTTTTTGTATATTTTTATATTTTGTCCCTTTTTAATTGTTTTAGCGTAACTTTTGTATTTTTCGCTCATATTTAGTTTTAATTCATAGTTTTTGCCATAGTTATTTTTACTTCTAGATTTTTAGGCTTTGCCGTAGAATTCCTTAAGTGCTTTTTCTTTAGACTAAGATTTAGGTGCTTTAGAATTTTGCGACGCAGTTTTTAAGTTTTAGTTTCTTTTTAAGTTATTTCCATTTGGGATTTAGTTTTTTTTTTGTAAGCTTTAATATTTTTAGACGACTTTTTCCTATGTATCAATTATCATTCCAATTAGTAATCTCAATTTGCGATTATAATTTTAAGTTAGTTGTAGTAATAAGGTTAGGTTAGTCAAGTATTTTTAAGTTTTATAAGTTTCTTTTATTTTTTTTCGTCACCTTTTATTTTTCAACCATTTTTTCTTTTTCGACCTTTTTCGACGAACTCTTTTTCTTTCTTATTTCTCGCTATTCTAGTTTTTAGGACATAGATTTTTATTCTACTTCTTATCTAAATTTCTTAAAATTACGAAAATTTATTTTAAGTGGTTAAATTGATAGACATCAAAATTTTCTGGTTCGTAGTAATAGTTGGATTTGTACGTGGACCGGGTTATTGGAGCCAAACAGTCCTCAATTATATTGAGACCAAACGAATCCTGCCCCTCTGCTGCATCTTTTGGCTATTCGAAACGTGGGCAAAATCAGAAAAGTCTATTGATTGGATAACTTATTATAATTTTTCTTTCCTTTTTAAAACTAATAGGATATTCAGTGAATGCACCGAGCAAGACGTTCACCACCTTTTGTACGTTCACCACCTGTAACTAGATCAAGACATTTAGCAAATATTACTGCCGTTGATTTTTCTTTAGAATCGTCATCCAGTCGACCAAGTACTTCAGTTCAAATTTCCGATAATCCATTTTTTGAACCCGACCTCACAATTGAGAATCCGGAGAATATTCAGGAACGATTCGTAGATCCTGAACCACTAAACTTTCCTCCGGAACCACCAATCATTCAAACAGAGATTGTTGAGGAACGAACCATTAAATCAGAATCCTCTAGTGATTCCGATTCAACAAATTCAATTATGGAGAATCTGGAACCTTTAAGTATGGAAGACCGAATGAGAGCTAAACGCACTGGCCAAGGTCACGCAATTACTCATCCAGACATTAATGTGCCAGATTATGAAATCAAAGGACAAATTCTACACATGGTGACTAATCAATGCCAATTTAGTGGTGCGCCGAAGGAAGATCCAAATGAACATTTACGTACCTTTAATAGGATCTGCACACTATTTAAAATCCGAGAAGTGGAGGATGAACAGATATATCTCATGTTATTTCCCTGGACTTTAAAGGGAGAAGCCAAAGATTGGTTGGAATCGTTACCTGAAGGGGCGATTGATACATGGGATGTTTTAGTTGACAAATTTCTTAAACAATTCTTTCCTGCATCTAAAGCCGTAAGACTTCAAGCAGAAATTGTTACGTTTACACAGAAGCCAAATGAAACTCTATATGAGGCGTGGACAAGATATGGAAAGTTGTTAAGAGGATGTCCGCAACATGGTTTAGACACCTGTCAAATAGTACAAATATTCTACCAAGGAAGCGACATCACTACAAGGAAAGACATAGATATAGCAGCTGGTGGTTCTATTATGAAGAAAACCAAAACTGATGCTTACAAAATTATTGATAACACTGCTTCCCACTCACATGAGTGGCACCAAGAAAAAGATATCGTTAGATCATCTAAAGCAGCTAGAGCCGATTCTAGCCATGACTTGGATTCCATTTCTGCAAAGATAGATGCTGTCGAGAGACGAATGGAAAAGATGACTAAAGATATTCACTCAATACGAATTAGTTGTGAGTAGTGTGGAGGACCACATTTGACAAAAGATTGTCTCAGTATTGAATTAACAATGGAACAAAGAGAGAATATTTCATACATAAACCAAAAGCCTGGAAATAATTATCAGAATAATTATCAACCGCCAAGACCAATTTACAATCAAAACCAGAATTATAACATAAATATTCCATACAACAACCAACAAGGTCCTAGCAATCAACAAGTATCCAATAATAATTACAATCAGCAAAGACCTAATTTTCAAAACAAACCACCACAACAAACCGATGATAAAAAGCCGAATTTAGAAGATATGATGACGAAGCTAGTTGAAACTCAAACGCAGTTTTTCACATCTCAAAAACAAACCAATGAACAAAATGCTCAAGCATTTAGAAATCAACAAGCTTCTATTCAAAATCTGGAACAAGAAGTAAGTAACCTAGCAAGGTTAATATGTGAAAGAAAACCGGGAAGTCTACCTAGTAATACAAATGCTAACCCCCGGAATGAAACAGCTAAAGCCATTACCACAAGAAGTGGTACAATGCTTAAACCACCGGAAATACCTGTAACTTCTGATGAAGCTATTCCTACTCCACAAGAACCACAACCTGATCAAGATAAGGAAAAAGAACCGGTAGTTGAAAAGGTTAATGAAGATAACACAGTTAAGGCTAAACCTTATGTTAAACCATACCAACCACCACTTCCTTACCCGAGTAAAATGAAGAAAGAGAAACTTGAAGCCGAGCAATCCAAATTCTTGGATATGTTTAAACAGATAAATGTAAATCTTCCTTTCATTGATGTGATTTCAGGAATGCCTAGATATGCTAAATTCTTGAAAGATCTAATCTCAAATAGAAAGAAAATGGAAGAACTATCGGCTGTTACTATGAATGCTAATTGTTCAGCAGTGCTGTTGAATAAGATACCAGAAAAACTATCTGATCCAGGAAGTTTCACAATTCCATGTTTTCTGGGTAGTCTTAGTTCAATAGAAGCATTGGCAGACTTAGGTGCTAGTATAAATCTAATGCCGTATTCACTATACGCTAAACTAGACCTTGAAGAATTGAAACCAAACAGAATAAGCATAAAACTAGCCGATAGATCAATAAAATATCCTAGAGGGATAATGGAGAACATGATAGTTAAAGTTGGTACTTTAGTATTTCCAGTAGATTTTGTTGTTCTGGACATGGAAGAAGATTCTCAAGTTCCTCTCATATTAGGAAGACCATTCTTAAACACGGCTAAAGCAATGATAGACGTGTTCGGTAAGAAACTGACCCTAAGTATAGAGGATGAGAGTGTTACCTTTTCAGTTGATAGAGCAATGCAACAACCACAATCTGCATATGATACATGTTATTATATTCAAACTATAGATGCACATGCAGAATTATTAGAAGAATTTCCAGAATTACAAGGAACATGAGAATGTTCTTTAGGAGAAGGTAATGAACCAATTGATGAAGCTGAAATGTTAGCTACACTTATAGCTAATGGATATGAACCAACAACAGAAGAAATTCAAATGCTAAAAGAAGAAGACAGATATCGATATAAATCATCGATAGAAGAACCTCCAAAATTAGAGTTAAAGCCACTTCCAAACCATTTGGAATACGCTTATTTACATGGTGAATCTGAATTACCTGTAATAATATCGTCTTCTCTTACTGAAAATGAGAAATCACAACTCATTTTTGTGTTGAAAGCTCATAAACCAGCCATTGCATGGAAGATTCATGATATTAAAGGAATAAGTCCTTCGTATTGCACACATAAAATCTTTATGGAAGAAGGTCATAAAACGTATGTGCAACGCCAACGAAGACTAAATCCAAATATGAAAGATGTAGTTAAAAAAGAGATTATTAAATTGCTAGATGCAGGTTTGATATATCCAATTTCTGATAGTCCATGGGTAAGCCCAGTTCAATGCGTGCCTAAGAAGGGTGGCATGACTGTCATTACAAATGAGAAAAATGAGCTTATTCCTACTAGGACTGTAACAGGATGGCGTGTGTGTATTGATTATAGAAAATTAAATGACGCCACCAGAAAAGATCACTTTCCCTTACCTTTCATAGATCAAATGTTGGAAAGATTAGCCGGAAATAGTTACTATTATTTTCTAGATGGATTTTTCGGATATTTTAAAATTCCAATAGCACCCGAAGATCAAGAGAAAACCACATTCACGTGCCCTTATGGTACTTTTGCTTACAAACGCATGCCATTTGGACTTTGCAACGCCCCTGCAACCTTTCAAAGGTGTATGATGGCGATTTTTCACGACATGATAGAAGAATGCATGGAAGTTTTCATGGATGACTTTTCAGTCTTCGGTGATACATTTGAATCATGTCTAGTTAATCTTGAACGAATGCTTATTAGATGCGAACAATCAAATCTAGTACTTAATTGGGAGAAATGCCATTTCATGGTTAAAGAAGGCATCGTTCTTGGACATAAAATTTCAAAAGAAGGAATTGAAGTGGATAGAGCTAAAGTAGATGTAATTGCTAAACTTTCACATCCCACCAATGTTAGAGGAGTTAGGAGTTTTCTAGGGCATGCCGGTTTTTACCGACGTTTCATAAAAGATTTTTCTAAAATTGCCACTCCTATGAATAAACTCCTAGAAAAGGATGCTCCATTCATCTTTTCAGATGAGTGTATCAAATCTTTTAATATTCTTAAAGAAAAACTCACTAATGCGCCGATCATGATAACACCAAATTGGAATCTACCATTTGAACTAATGTGCGATGCAAGTGATTTTGCAATGGGAGCCGTTTTAGGACAAAGGATTGAAAAACGATTTCAACCTATATATTATGCTAGTAAGACGTTACAAGGAGCACAAACGAACTATACAACTACTGAAAAAGAACTCCTTGCTATTGTCTTTGCTTTTGACAAATTTCGATCATATCTCGTTCTAGCAAAAACGGTGGTCTATACCGACCATTCTGCTCTTAGATACCTATTTTCAAAACAAGATGCTAAACCAAGATTAATCCGTTGGATCTTACTCTTACAAGAGTTTGATATTGAAATCCGAGATAAAAGAGGAGCAGAAAATCTCGCCGCTGATCATCTTTCTCGTCTTGAAAATCCCGAATTAGAAGTTCTAAATGAATCGGCCATACAAGACAACTTTCCTGATGAATATCTATTGAAGATAGATTATAAAGAAATACCATGGTTTGCAGACTATGCAAACTACTTAGTATGTGGATTCCTTGAAAAAGGATTATCGTACCAAAGACAAAAGAAATTCTTCAGTGATATAAAACACTATTTTTGGGAAGATCCACATCTGTTTAAAAGTTGTCCCGATGGAATAATACGCCGATGTGTATTTGGAGATGAAGCTAGTAAAATTTTAAACCATTGTCACACAGGACCAACAGGAGGGCATTATGGGCCTCAACTAACAGCAAGAAAAGTTTATGATGCTGGATTCTATTGGCCTACAATTTACAAAGACGCACACCTTCTTTGCAAATCCTGTGATGCTTGTCAAAGGGCCGGAAAAATAAGTCAACGTGATGAAATGCCACAAAATGTCATCCAAGTATGTGAAGTATTTGACATTTGGGGTATTGACTTTATGGGTCCATTTCCAAAATCTCATAATAATCTATATATACTCGTAGCCATTGATTATGTATCTAAATGGGCGGAAGCACAAGCTCTCCCAACTAACGATGCATGAGTTGTAGTCAACTTTTTAAAACGTCTTTTTGCAAGGTTTGGAACACCGAAAGCTTTAATAAGTGATCGGGGAACTCATTTCTGTAATAATCAACTTGAGAAAGTTCTTAAAAGATATGGAGTAACTCATAAAATCTCCACCGCATATCATCCACAAACAAGTGGACAAGTTGAAAATACCAACCGAGCTTTAAAACGTATTCTAGAGAAAACCGTAGGATCAAATCCGAAGGAATGGTCCATTAAATTGGAGGATGCACTCTGGGCTTTTAGAACAGCCTACAAAACTCCAATTGGAACCACACCTTTTAGACTTGTTTATGGAAAAGCATGTCATCTTCCAGTAGAAATTGAACACAATGCATTTTGGGCTTTGAAGACATGTAATCTTGATTTACATGAAGCCGGACGTCTACGATTAAGTCAACTAAACGAATTAGAAGAATTAAGACATGAAGCATACGATAATTCGTTAATCTATAAAGAAAGAACAAAAAAATGGCATGATAAAAGAATCAGAAGTTCAAAAGAATTTAAGGAAGGAGACAGAGTTCTTCTTTTCAATTCACAATTCAAGCTATTTCCTAGAAAATTGAAATCAAGATGGTCTGGACCATTCATAGTTAAAAGAATTTTCCCATACGGAACGACAGAATTAATAAATTCAAATGGGATTGAATTTAAAGTTAATGGTCACAGAGTTAAACATTACATACATAGTCCGATGGAAGTCGACAACGAAGTTAATCACAATTTCGACACCACAGCTAACTAAGTGTGGGGAGAATCAAGGGGTTTATGTATTTCTGTTAGAGTTAGATTGTCTGTTTTCGTGTAGTTCTCGAAAATGGAACCCGAATGGTCTTTCCCTAGCAGACCCTAAAGAACTAGTCTTCTCCCCCCATTCTGAATTTTTATTTTTTTTAGGAAATGAAGACTGCCTGTGAACTAAACCATGGTCTAATGCTACACGCTTTGATCACTAAACGTAATAATGACACACTACCGAGTGAATTAGGATCAGTAATCAGAGAAAGAATGGACGGAGTTAGAAAATAATCTAGATGCGAAGATAATAAGTTACAATTTGGTAAAGGAAAATCAAAATCCGCAGCGAAAAGAAGAGCACGACACCTAGAAAGATGTCACAAATGCGGAAAATGGTCACATGGAGGTAAATGTTCAAATAATCAAACCTATTCAAACACCGAATTTGTTACTTTATGTAGAGACGGACCATTCATATGTTTAGAAGAAAAGACACTGAATGCTCGAGGTTACGCCTATGTAGCCATGGAAAACCAATTAAACCGACTATCTTATGAATGAGATAGATCATATAACTAAGAATACTATCTCACAGGTAAGTCTGTACAGTTTTTATTTTTATTTTTTTTTTTTAACCTTTTGATAATAAACGCTAATTTGTTCGCTATAAAGTATTAAATTGGTATTGAATAAAATTAGGTTTGGCGACCGAAATTATTAATATCATTCAAAAATTTATTACATCACTGCGAAATTTAACGTTTATTCTTAAGGTATAAATATCTTTAATCAATCAACCCAAAATATTTCAAAAATTCGTCATGAGTTAAATTAGGTTTTGAAACCGAAATTACTTTACCGAAAAGAGGGGCGCATATTTTTGATAATATTTGATTGATAAAAGTGGGATAAAAAGCCAAAAAGATTTTTAATTTTATTTTTACTATGTTTTTAAAATTAATATATAAATCTTAAATTAATATTGTAAACTTTGTAAAAACAATATTTTTAAAATTGTAAATATTTGAAAAATTAATATAAGTTTGGTTTGAATTTATAATATGAATTTTTAAATTAAGTTTGGTGTGAATTTTTAATTTTTAAAAAATGAATTTTTAATTTTATGCATTTCAAATTTTAAGTTTGGTGTGAATTTTTAATATTAATTTTGAATTTTATATTTAAATTGTGTGAATTTAAAAACAAAAATTTACTTTATCTCATTAAGTTAAAAATATGATTTTTAAAATTCGTCGTAAGTTGAAGACTAGGTCTTTGAACCGAAATTGCTTTACCCGAGGGAGGGACGAGAACTTTTATTATCATTATTTTTAATCTTATTGAATTAAAGTATGCCAAAAACATTAAAAAAACCTAAAAATCTTAGTTTTTAAAACAATCGCTACAAAAAGACAAATTTTAAAATTTTGTCGAAGGACGGACTAGGACATCGATCCGAAACGACCTCGTCCTAAATAACAAGGGAAACAAAATTTTAAAATTAATTACTTAATTGTTTTGATTAGTATAAGTTTTTTTTTAAAAAAAAAAATAATAAAAAAATACCAAACTCCGCGACTCGCGGAGTTTGAAGGGGAAATCTCCGCGACTCGCGGAGGGACCAAAACCCAGAAAAAAAATAAAACGTAAAAAACAGATCAGTTCACTCCCCACAAAAACACACTGCGAAGAACACAGCGAAAAAACCCCGAAAATACACGCAAAAACACCCCCAAAATCACAATTTTTAACTGTTAATCACCAAATCTTTTACTAAAATCATGTTGAGAAGGATGCTATCTAGGAATTATTCAAGAAAAACGGTAAATTTCTACACCTAAACACCATTTAATCCGAAAATTAGTGTTCTTGAGCAATTTTTTTCCCAATTTGATTTTGATGCTTTTTAGTGTAATTAAGCTTAAATTGTTTATGTATTATGCTTGTATAACCTAGATTGATGCTGTTTAAGATGATTAGAAGCCTTAAACTTCAAATTTTGAGTAATATAGGGTTTGTGTTCTTGAGCAAATTTGGGGCTTTTTGATATAAACAGGTTATGGCCGATTTTTGTCATGAATTGTTGCTAAATTAAGTAGTGTAACATGTTTAGGTAGTTAAATGATCCAAACTTTGAGCCTAAACATGATTTTGAGAATTAAAGTGGACTTTTTCAAGTCTAAAATTCATGAACTTGATTTTTGAGAGATAATGCCATTTGAAACTTGTTTAATTGCTAGTAATGATTATTTTGACATGTTATTTGAGTTGAATGCTTATGAACTAGGCGAACATTTTCGTATATGCTTATTTGAAAAAGTGTAGATTTGATGAAAATATGAAAATGAGCTTAAGTTTGATATAAATTGATCATGTCATTGTAATTATTTTGATTGATGATTTTGCTGACACTAATGCATATTTGGATGCACAAAAATTGTGTTTGATGTGTTTTGCAGACTGAAAGGGGTGAATCTTCATCCCAAGCCCGCAATGCTCCTGCTGAGAATGCGGAACAACAGGAGGTGGATAACTACTACAAGCAGGATATACCTCATCCAGTCATGACATTTTCTGATATGCACTTGGAAGATTTGCATCCGAACCTGAGATTTGACAGACTTTGGATAGATTATCCAAAGTATCAAAGGGGGTTGCATACGCTTCATTCTAAAGTTGTTGAGGTACCGAGGGTCATAGAATGGGGACCCTTAGAAAATGTAGAATTGGCCGGGCCAATTAGGGAATTACTTGTACAGAGGTATGGTAATTCTACTTTTAATGACTGGGTACGTTTATGTAACATCCCGCCTTTTTCCATTTACTTTTACGTTATACTAATTTAAACTCCGTTATATGTTTATAACATCTCCCGTTGATACGCGTTTTAAATTATCTCGTTTAGGTAATTCACGCACCCGAACGAAAGTTGAGGGACTAAACTTGACAAGGGATCAAACCCTTGACTAGGCCAAAGGGTCAAACCCCTTTCACCCATTCATTATCATCTCCATCTCTCTCTCTCTTTCTCTCTAGCAAGAACACACACCCATTTACCAAATTCATTCAATCATCATCTAAATTCAATCTAGGAGGCTTACAACAAAATAAATTACATATTCGTGATCCTCTCTTCATCCTCTTCATTTTGGTACCAACTTCATCTCGTTTGGGTAACATTTCTAAAACTCTAGATTTCTCTAAATTCGTGTTTTTGACTTGAAATGGTGTTAGTTAGTGTCTATGGCTCATTGTGATGTCGTGTATGTAATTTGTATGCTCGATCTCGTTGTTTTAGTATAACTAGCATGAACTTGAATTTTGGTGTGTTGTTCTTGAATTTTGGATGATCATATGTTATTAGATGTTAAAAGTTCATGTTTTAATTGTGTTTCTAGTATCACTAGCTTCAATTTGATGTGTAGGTTGCTTGAGAAAACTCCATAAACTTGATTAGTGATTTTTGGTGAATTTGGGTTAGGGTTTGATAAGCTTGAAATGAATAGATGATACAATGAATGCCATGAATTATTGTTAGTAAGTAGTTAGTTGTATTGTATGCTCGATTACCTACAAAATGGCATGTCATATGTATGCATTGAATGCCTAAATCATTAAATGTGCATTGGTGAGTTTGAAGCATTAATGTGTGCATTGAATGATCACTTGGTTTGAAAACTCGGTTGTTACAAATAAGGTTTTTGATTGATGAATTGTGTTTAGTTGCATTCTACGTCAAAAGAGCTTTCCAACGATATAAGGTGCGAGTCCTAAGTGTTAGCGGTTTATGTTTTATGCACAAAAAGGTTTTGGATTGAGACTTGAACATTTGGGACTGGCCAGGCACCAGCACCCGGCCTTTGCCGTGGCGCGGCCTTTCCTGTCGCGGCGCGACATATAAGGGGGTCAGGTTCTGACCTCCATGTCCAAAATACGAAAAATGTTTGGCATACTACGGACCTCCGATTCACATGAAACTTGTTCTAACATGCTCATATATGATTAAAAACCTCAGAAAAATAGTTCGGGACCCGACCCGAACATGTTGACTTTTTCGTTGACTTTGACCCGACCAAGTTGACTTTTAATCAAACTTAACCAAATATTTGTGCAATCGTTCTAACATGTTTTTATACATGTACCTTGCATGAAACATGACAATTTGATTCACATGCTATTATGATCGAGTCTTAACGAGCCATAGGACTAATTGAACATCTTTGACCTATCGTGTTTACCGTTATTGATACAACCTATTGTTTAGGTCAAGACTAGCATTGTTCTTTGCACACGTTTACTTGTTGAAGTACTTTACTACTCGTGCACTCAAGGTGAGATCATAGTCCCACTTTTACTCTTTTTGAACTTACATTTGGGATGAGAAAACATAAACATTTCTTTACTAAGTGAACACAAGTACAGGAAAACAAACATTCTACATACGAGTTTAGAACAAAATCCTCAATTCGATTATCATTAGTTACACTTGCCGGGTGTAAGCGAGAACTTATGTTGTATGGATCCATATGGGTTTGACAAACCCTCATTCAAACGGTTCGCTACCGTTTACGAATGAAATATATTTTCGAGAAACAGTGTATGTTCTAGCACTAAGTGATGGGGTTCAATGGAAGGAATGTTAAGCATTGATAATTGGGTGCTCGTGAAACAAACTTTTGGAATGTATTACTATTATTTCATTGATGCAAATCTTGTGGTTCATTTGTACTTACTTACTTAAACCTATGATTTCACCAACGTTTTCGTTGACAGATTTCTATGTTTTTCTCAGGTCCTTGAACGATACATGATACATGCTTCCGCTCATTATTTTGATACTTGCATTGGATGTCGAGTATATATGCATAAACAGAGCGTCTTTGATAATGCTAAAAACGAACATATATTTCATAGCATTATTCCTCAAGAAAGACAAGCTTTTAATTGCAACTGTTCTATTTACAAGTGATATTCGTTTAAATAATAAAAGGTGAAGACAAAAGACAGATTCGACGAATTGAAGACGCAAACGACCAAAAAGCTCAAAAGTACAAAAGACAATCAAAGAGGTTCTAATTATTGATAAGAAACGTCTCGAAATTACAAGAGTACAAGATTCAAAACGCAAAGTACAAAATATAAAATTGTACGCAAGGACGTTCAAAAATCCGGAACCGGGACATGAGTCACCTCTCAACGCTCGACGCAACGAACTAAAAATTACAAGTCTACTATGCACAAGAATATAATATAATATATAAATAATTATATTAATTATTTATATTTTATATTTATATATAAAATCCGTCGGCAAGAAAGACTCCAAAAGTTTTGAGCTGTAATTTGAAACTCCGCGACTCGCGGAGTTTGAAGGCCAAAAAGGCCGCGAGTCGCGGAGCCCCCAGTTTTAAAACTCCCTATAAAGCAAACCGAATTCTGATCATTTTGATCAATCTTTTTTCTCCTCATTCATACGATATATTTATATTTATAATTTATATTTTAATTTTAATTTTAATTATAATTCTAATAACAAGGATATGTTAGCGATATTGTAAGGGTGTAAGTCGAAATTCTGTCCGTGTAACGCTACGCTATTTTTAATCATTGTAAGTTATGTTCAACCTTTTTATATTAATGTCTCGTAGCTAAGTTATTATTATGCTTATTTAAAACGAAGTAATCATGATGTTGGGCTAATTACTAAAATTGGGTAATTGGGCTTTGTACCATAATTGGGGTTTGGACAAAAGAACGACACTTGTGGAAATTAGACTATGGGCTATTAATGGGCTTTATATTTGTTTAACTAAATGAAAGTTTGTTAATGTTAATATAAAGATTTACAATTGGGCGTCCCTATAAATTACCATATACACTCGATCGGACACGATGGACGGGGTATTTATATGTACGAATAATCGTTCATTTAACCGGACACGGGAATGGATTAATAGCCACTAGAATAATTAAAACAGGGATGAAATTACATTCAAGGGTAATTGGTGTAATTGCTAACAAAGTAGTAAAACCTTGGTTTACACGCAGTTGATAACCTGGTGTATTCATTAAACAAAGTATTAAAACCTTGTTACAATTCGAATCCCCAATTAGTTGGAATATTTAACTTCGGGTATAAGGATAATTTGACGAGGACACTCGCACTTTATATTTATGACTGATGGACTGTTATGGACAAAAACCAGACGGACATATTAAATAATCCAGGACAAAGGACAATTAACCCATGGGCATAAAACTAAAATCAACACGTCAAACATCATGATTACGGAAGTTTAAATAAGCATAATTCTTTTATTTCATATTTAATTTCCTTTATTTTATATTTAATTGCACTTCTAATTATCGCATTTTTATTGTTATTATATTTAATTGCACTTTTAATTATCGTACTTTTTAATTATCGCAAGTTTATTTTATCGCACTTTTATTATTCGTAATTTCATTTATCGTTATTTACTTCATGCTTTAATTTAAGTCTTGTATTTATTTTTAATATTTTACATTTGGTTTTAACTGCGACTAAAGTTTTAAAATCGACAAACCGGTCATTAAACGGTAAAAACCCCCCTTTATAATAATAATATTACTTATATATATATTTGTATTTTTATAAAACTAAACTAATATAGCGTTGAGCTTTGTTTAAAAAAAAAGATTCCCTGTGGAACGAACCGGACTTACTAAAAACTACACTACTGTACGATTAGGTACACTGCCTATAAGTGTTGTAGCAAGGTTTAAGTATATCCATTCTATAAATAAATAAATATCTTGTGTAAAATTGTATCGTATTTAATAGTTTTTCCTAGTAAAATATAAACTATTTCGTATACCTTAGCTTTGACATCAAGTATTTTTGGCGCCACTGCCGGGGAACTTTCTAAATGCCGGAAGCGCAACGCTCTATATAAAAAAAAAAAAAAAAGTTTTAAATATTCGAAAATATAAAAAGAAAAACAAAAATATAAATATTTTTAGGAGTTTGATAAATATTTAAGTTTTATAAAATTTCCTTGTTTTTATTTTATAAAAACATAAGTTTTATTTAAGTATTTTGTTTTTATTTAAAAACATAAAAAATATATATATATATATAAATCTAGTTTTAAGATTTTTATTTATAAAATTATAAAGTAATTCTATTTTTATTTAAGTTTTAAATATAAAGTTTTATTAATACACATATTTAAAAACAGAAAATAAAAAATAAAAAAAAAATAAAGAAAAACGCGTCGAATTTAAAATAACCTGTCAGCTGAATTTTGGAACCCCGCGAGTCGCGGGGTTTGAAGCCTTGAATACCGCAAGTCGCGGAGACCATCTGACACAGCTGACCAGAACCCTAATCAAGCATTAATTACGGGTAATTATAATAATTATTAATATAAAACCCTAATTATCAATTATTATTAAAATTAAGTTTTATTTTAAAATTTCTTTTTATTTAATTTGTTTTATTTAGTTTAATTAGTTTAATTAAATTGTAAAATTAGTAGTTTTAATAAATAAATAATATAAAAATAATATTTTTATAAAAATTGTAATTTTTACAACTTTTTGTATATTTTTATATTTTATCCCTTTTTAATTGTTTTAGCGTAATATTTGTATTTTTAGCTCATATTTAGTTTTAAACTTAGATTTTGCCATAGTTATTTTTACTTCTAGATTTTTAGGCTTTGCCGTAGAATTCCTTAAGTGCTTTTTCTTTAGACTAAGATTTAGGTACTTTAGAATTTTGCGACACCTTTTTAAGTTTTAGTTTCTTTTTAAGTTATTTCCATTTGGGATTTAGTTTTTTCTTGTAAGCTTTAATATTTTTAGACGACTTTTACTATGTACCAATTATCATTCCAGTTAGTAATTTCAATTTACGATTATAATTTTAAGTTAGTTGTAGTAATAAGGTTAGGTTAGTCAAGTATTTTTAAGTTTTATAAGTTTCTTTTATTTTTTTTCGTCACCTTTTATTTTTCAACCATTTTTTCTTTTTCGACCTTTTTCGACGAACTCTTTTTCTTTCTTATTTCTCGCTATTCTAGTTTTTAGGACATAGATTTTTATTCTACTTCTTATCTAAATTTCTTAAAATTACGAAAATTTATTTTAAGTGGTTAAATTGATAGACATCAAAATTTTCTGGTTCGTAGTAATAGTTGGATTTGTACGTGGACCGGGTTATTGGAGCCAAACAGTCCTCAATTATATTGAGACCAAACGAATCCTGCCCCTCTGCTGCATCTTTTGGCTATTCGAAACGTGGGCAAAATCAGAAAAGTCTATTAATTGGATATCTTATTATAATTTTTCTTTCCTTTTTAAAACTAATAGGATATTCAGTGAATGCACCGAGCAAGACGATCACCACCTTTTGTACGTTCACCACCTGTAACTAGATCAAGACATTTAGCAAATATAACCGCCGTTGATTTTTCTTTAGAATCGTCATCCAGTCAACCAAGTACTTCAGTTCAAATTTCCGATAATCCATTTTTTGAACCCAACCTCACAATTGAGAATCCGGAGAATATTCAGGAACGGTTCATAGATCCTGAACCATTAAACTTTCCTCCGGAACCACCAATCATTCAAACAGAGATTGTTGAGGAACGAACCATTAAATCAGAATCATCTAGTGATACCGATTCAACAAATTCAATTATGGAGAATCTGGAACCTTTAAGTATGGAAGACCGAATGAGAGCTAAACGCACTGGCCAAGGTCACGCAATTACTCATCCAGACATTAATGCGCCAGATTATGAAATCAAAGGACAAATTCTACACATGGTGACTAATCAATGCCAATTTAGTGGTGCGCCGAAGGAAGATCCAAATGAACATCTACGTACCTTTAATAGGATCTGCACGCTAATATAAAAAAAAAAAAAAATTTAGTTTACTTTTATTAAAATTCGTTTTTATAAAAATACGTTTTAAATATTCGAAAATATAAAAAGAAAAACAAAAATATATGTATTTTTAAGATTTTGATAAATATTTAAGTTTTATAAAGTTTCTTTAGTTTGTAAAAATATAAGTTTTATTTAATTTATTTTATAAATATATTTTATAAATATAAAAAACTGAAATATATATATATATATATATATATATATATATATATATATATATATATATATATATATATATATATATATATATATATATATATATATATATATATATATATATATATATCTAGCTTTAAGATTTTTATTTATAAAATTATAAAGTAGTCTATTTTTTTATTCTAGTTTTGTTTTAAATATAAGTTTTTATTATACACATTTTTTTTTTTAAACAGAAAAATATAAAAACAGAAAATAAAAAAAGAAAAAAAAAGAAAAACGCGTCGAATTTTAAACCTCTTAGTTGAAATTTGGAACCCCGCGACTCGCGGGGTTTAATGCCTCGATTACCGCAACTCGCGGAGTAACTCTGACACGCGACAGAACCCTAATTCAGTATTAATTACGAATTATTATTATAATTATTATTATAAAACCCTAATTAGGTTTTAATTAAATATTTATTTTAGTTTTTATTATTATTTTGTATATTTTGTTTAAATTAGTTTAATTAAATTATAAAATTAATAGTTTTAATAAATAAATAATATAAAAATAATATTTTTATAAAAATTGTAATTTTTACAACTTTTTGTATATTTTTATATTTTGTCCCTTTTTAATTGTTTTAGCGTAACTTTTGTATTTTTCGCTCATATTTAGTTTTAATTCATAGTTTTTACCATAGTTATTTTTACTTCTAGATTTTTAGGCTTTGCCGTAGAATTTCTTAAGTGCTTTTTCTTTAGACTAAGATTTAGGTGCTTTAGAATTTTGCGACGCAGTTTTTAAGTTTTAGTTTCTTTTTAAGTTATTTCCATTTGGGATTTAGTTTTTTTTTGTAAGCTTTAATATTTTTAGACGACTTTTTCCTATGTATCAATTATCATTCCAATTAGTAATCTCAATTTGCGATTATAATTTTAAGTTAGTTGTAGTAATAAGGTTAGGTTAGTCAAGTATTTTTAAGTTTTATAAGTTTCTTTTATTTTTTTTCGTCACCTTTTATTTTTCAACCATTTTTTCTTTTTCGACCTTTTTCGACGAACTCTTTTTCTTTCTTATTTCTCGCTATTCTAGTTTTTAGGACATAGATTTTTATTCTACTTCTTATCTAAATTTCTTAAAATTACGAAAATTTATTTTAAGTGGTTAAATTGATAGACATCAAAATTTTCTGGTTCGTAGTAATAGTTGGATTTGTACGTGGACCGGGTTATTGGAGCCAAACAGTCCTCAATTATATTGAGACCAAACGAATCCTGCCCCTCTGCTGCATCTTTTGGCTATTCAAAACGTGGGCAAAATCAGAAAAGTCTATTGATTGGAAAACTTATTATAATTTTTCTTTCCTTTTTAAAACTAATAGGATATTCAGTGAATGCACCGAGCAAGACGTTCACCACCTTTTGTACGTTCACCACCTGTAACTAGATCAAGACATTTAGCAAATATTACTGCCGTTGATTTTTCTTTAGAATCGTCATCCAGTCGACCAAGTACTTCAGTTCAAATTTCCGATAATCCATTTTTTGAACCCGACCTCACAATTGAGAATCCGGAGAATATTCAGGAACGATTCGTAGATCCTGAACCACTAAACTTTCCTCCGGAACCACCAATCATTCAAACAGAGATTGTTGAGGAACGAACCATTAAATCAAAATCCTCTAGTGATTCCGATTCAACAAATTCAATTATGGAGAATCTGGAACCTTTAAGTATGGAAGACCGAATGAGAGCTAAACGCACTGGCCAAGGTCACGCAATTACTCATCCAGACATTAATGTGCCAGATTATGAAATCAAAGGACAAATTCTACACATGGTGACTAATCAATGCCAATTTAGTGGTGCGCCGAAGGAAGATCCAAATGAACATTTACGTACCTTTAATAGGATCTGCACACTATTTAAAATCCGAGAAGTGGAGGATGAACAGATATATCTCATGTTATTTCCCTGGACTTTAAAGGGAGAAGCCAAAGATTGGTTGGAATCGTTACCTGAAGGGGCGATTGATACATGGGATGTTTTAGTTGACAAATTTCTTAAACAATTCTTTCCTGCATCTAAAGCCGTAAGACTTCAAGCAGAAATTGTTACGTTTACACAGAAGCCAAATGAAACTCTATATGAGGCGTGGACAAGATATGGAAAGTTGTTAAGAGGATGTCCGCAACATGGTTTAGACACCTGTCAAATAGTACAAATATTCTACCAAGGATGCGACATCACTACAAGGAAAGACATAGATATAGCAGCTGGTGGTTCTATTATGAAGAAAACCGAAACTGATGCTTACAAAATTATTGATAACACTGCTTCCCACTCACATGAGTGGCACCAAGAAAAAGATATCGTTAGATCATCTAAAGCAGCTAGAGCCGATTCTAGCCATGACTTAGATTCCATTTCCGCAAAGATAGATGCTGTGGAGAGACGAATGGAAAAGATGACTAAGGATATTCACTCAATACGAATTAGTTGTGAGCAGTGTGGAGGACCACATTTGACAAAAGATTGTCTCAGTATTGAATTAACAATGGAACAAAGAGAGAATATTTCATACATAAACCAAAGGCCTGGAAATAATTATCAGAATAATTATCAACCGCCAAGACCGATTTACAATCAAAACCAAAATTATAACCGAAATATTCCATACAACAACCAACAAGGTCCTAGCAATCAACAAGTATCCAATAATACTTACAACCAGCAAAGACCGAATTTTCAAAACAAACCACCACAACAAACCGATGATAAAAAGCCGAATTTAGAAGATATGATGACAAAGCTAGTTGAAACTCAAACGCAGTTTTTCACATCTCAGAAACAAACCAATGAACAAAATGCTCAAGCATTTAGAAATCAACAAGCTTCTATTCAAAATCTGGAACAAGAAGTAAGTAACCTAGCAAGGTTAATAGGTGAAAGAAAACCGGGAAGTCTACCTAGTGATACAAACGCTAACCCCCGGAATGAAACAGCTAAAGCCATTACCACAAGAAGTGGTACAACACTTAAACCACCTGAAATACCTGTAACTTCTGATGAAGCCATTCCTACTCCACAAGAACCACAACCTGATCAAGATAAGGAAAAAGAACCGGTAGTTGAAAAGATTAATGAAGATAACACAGCTAAGGATAAACCTTATGTTAAACCATATCAACCACCACTTCCTTATCCGAGTAAAATGAAGAAAGAAAAACTTGAAGCCGAGAAATCCAAATTCTTGGATATGTTTAAACAGATAAATGTAAATCTTCCTTTCATTGATGTGATTTCAGGAATGCCTAGATATGCTAAATTCTTGAAAGATCTAATCTCAAATAGAAAGAAAATGGAAGAACTCTCGGCTGTTACTATGAATGCTAATTGTTCAGCAGTGCTGTTGAATAAGATACCAGAAAAACTATCTGATCCAGGAAGTTTCACAATTCCATGTTTTCTGGGTAGTCTTAGTTCAATAGAAGCATTAGCAGATTTAGGTGCTAGTATAAATCTAATGCCGTATTCACTATACACTAAACTAGACCTTGGAGAATTAAAACCAACCAGAATAAGCATACAACTAGCCGATAGATCAATAAAATATCCTAGAGGGATAATGGAAAACATGCTAGTTAAAGTTGGTACTTTAGTATTCCCAGTAGATTTTGTTGTTCTGGACATGGAAGAAGATTTTCAAGTTCCTCTCATATTAGGAAGACCATTCTTAAACATGGCTAAAGCAATGATAGACGTGTTCGGTAAGAAACTGACCCTAAGTATAGAGGATGAGAGTGTTACCTTTTCAGTTGATAGAGTAATGCAACAACCACAATCTGCAGATGATACATGTTATTATATTCAAACTATAGATGCACATGCAGAATTATTAGAAGAATTTCCAGAATTACAAGGAACAGGAGAATGCTCTTTAGGAGAAGGTAATGAACCAATTGATGAAGCTGAAATGTTAGCTACACTTATAGCTAATGGATATGAACCAACAACAGAAGAAATTCAAATGCTAAAAGAAGAAGACAGATATCGATATAAATCATCGATAGAAGAACCCCCGAAATTAGAGTTAAAGCCACTTCCAAACCATTTGGAATATGCTTATTTACATGGTGAATCTGAATTACCTGTAATAATATCGTCTTCTCTTACTGAAAATGAGAAATCACAACTCATTTCTGTGTTGAAAGCTCATAAACCAGCCATTGCATGGAAGATTCATGATATTAAAGGAATAAGTCCTTCGTATTGCACACATAAAATCCTTATGGAAGAAGGTCATAAAACGTATGTGCAACGCCAACGAAGACTAAATCCTAATATGCAAGATGTAGTTAAGAAAGAGATTATTAAACTGCTAGATGCAGGTTTAATTTATCCAATCTCTGATAGTCCATGGGTAAGCCCAGTTCAATGCGTGCCTAAGAAGGGTGGCATGACTGTCATTACAAATGAGAAAAATGAGCTTATTCCTACTAGGACTGTAACAGGATGGCGTGTGTGTATTGATTATAGAAAATTAAATGACGCCACCAGAAAAGATCACTTTCCCTTACCTTTCATTGATCAAATGTTGGAAAGATTAGCCGGAAATAGTTACTATTGTTTTCTAGATGGATTTTCTGGATATTTTCAAATTCCAATAGCACCCGAGGACCAAGAGAAAACCACATTCACGTGCCCTTATGGTACTTTTGCTTACAAACGCATGCCATTTGGACTTTGCAACGCCCCTGCAACCTTTCAAAGGTGCATGATGGCGATTTTTCACGACATGATAGAAGAATGCATGGAAGTTTTCATGGATGACTTTTCAGTCTTCGGTGATACATTTGAATCATGTCTAGTTAATCTGGAACGAATGCTTCTTAGATGCGAACAATCAAATCTAGTACTTAATTGGGAGAAATGCCATTTCATGGTTAAAGAAGGCATCGTTCTTGGACATAAAATTTCAAAAGAAGGAATTGAAGTGGATAGAGCTAAAGTAGATGGAATTGCTAAATTTCCACATCCCACCAATGTTAGAGGAGTTAGGAGTTTTCTAGGGCATGCCGGTTTTTACCGACGTTTCATAAAAGATTTTTCTAAGATTGCCACTCCTATGAATAAACTCCTAGAAAAGGATGCGCCATTCATCTTTTCAGATGAGTGTATCAAATCTTTTAATATTCTTAAAGAGAAACTCACTAATGCGCCGATCATGATAACGCCAAATTGGAATCTACCATTTGAACTCATGTGCGATGCAAGTGATTTTGCAATGGGAGCCGTTTTAGGACAAAGGATTGAAAAACGATTTCAACCTATATATTATGCTAGTAAGACGTTACAAGGAGCACAAACGAACTATACAACTACTGAAAAAGAACTCCTTGCTATTGTCTTTGCTTTTGACAAATTTCGATCATATCTCGTTCTAGCAAAAACGGTGGTCTATACCGACCATTCTGCTCTTAGATACCTATTTTCAAAACAAGATGCTAAACCAAGATTAATCCGTTGGATCTTACTCTTACAAGAGTTTGATATTGAAATCCGAGATAAAAGAGGATCAGAAAATCTCGCCGCTGATCATCTTTCTCGTCTTGAAAATCCCGAATTAGAAGTTCTAAATGAATCAGCCATACAAGACAACTTTCCTGATGAATATCTATTGAAGATAGATTATAAAGAAATACCATGGTTTGCAGACTATGCAAACTACTTAGTTTGTGGATTCCTTGAAAAAGGATTATCGTACCAAAGACGAAAGAAATTCTTTAGTGATATAAAACACTATTTCTGGGAAGATCCACATCTGTTTAAAAGTTGTCCCGATGGAATAATACGCCGATGTGTATTTGGAGATGAAGCTAGTAAAATATTAAACCATTGTCACACAGGACCAACAGGAGGGCATTATGGGCCTCAACTAACAGCAAGAAAAGTTTATGAAGCTGGATTCTATTGGCCTACAATTTACAAAGACGCACACCTTCTTTGCAAATCCTATGATGCTTGTCAAAGGGCCGGAAAAATAAGTCAACGTGATGAAATGCCACAAAATGTCATCCAAGTATGTGAAGTATTTGACATTTGGGGTATTGACTTTATGGGTCCATTTCCAAAATCTCATAATAATCTATATATACTCGTAGCCATTGATTATGTATCTAAATGGGCGGAAGCACAAGCTCTCCCAACTAACGATGCACGAGTTGTAGTCAACTTTTTAAAACGTCTTTTTGCAAGGTTTGGAACACCGAAAGCTTTAATAAGTGATCGGGGTACTCATTTCTGTAATAATCAACTTGAGAAAGTTCTTAAAAGATATGGAGTAACTCATAAAATCTCCACCGCATATCATCCACAAACAAGTGGACAAGTTGAAAATACCAACCGAGCCTTAAAACATATTCTAGAGAAAACCGTAGGATCAAATCCGAAGGAATGGTCCATTAAATTGGAGGATGCACTCTGGGCTTTTAGAACAGCCTACAAAACTCCAATTGGAACCACACCTTTTAGACTTGTTTATGGAAAAGCATGTCATCTTCCAGTAGAAATTGAACACAAAGCATTTTGGGCTTTGAAGACATGTAATCTTGATTTACATGAAGCCGGACGTCTACGATTAAGTCAACTAAACGAATTAGAAGAATTAAGACATGAAGCATACGATAATTCGTTAATCTATAAAGAAAGAACGAAGAAATGGCATGATAAAAGAATCAGAAGTTCAAAAGAATTTAAAGAAGGAGACAGAGTTCTTCTTTTCAATTCACGATTCAAGCTATTTCCTGGAAAATTGAAATCAAGATGGTCTGGACCATTCATAGTCAAAAGAGTTTTCCCATACGGATCGATAGAATTGATAAATTCAAATGGGATTGAATTTAAAGTTAATGGTCACAGAGTTAAACATTACATACATGGTCCGATGGAAGTCGACAACGAAGTTAATCACAATTTCGACACCACAGCTAACTAAGTGTGGGGAGAATCAAGTCTTTAAAGGATAATATGTATTTCTGTTAGAGTTAGATTGTCTGTTTTCGTGTAGTTCTCGAAAATGGAACCCGAATGGTCTTTCCCTAGCAGACTCTAAAGAACTAGTCTTCTCCCCCTATTCTGAATTTTTATTTTTTTTAGGTTTTTACAAAATGAAGACTGCCTGTGAACTAAACCATGGTCTAATGCTACACGCTTTGATCACTAAAAGAAATAATGACATACTACCGAGTGAATTAGTATCAGTAATCAGAGAAAGAATGGACGGAGTTAGAAAAGAATCCAGATGCGAAGATAATAAGTTACAATTTGGTAAAGGAAAATCAAAATCCGCAGCGAAAAGAAGAGCACGACACCTAGAAAGATGTCACAAATGCGGAAAATGGTCACATGGAGGTAAATGTTCAAATAATCAAACCTATTCAAATACCGAATTTGTTACTTTATGCAGAGACGGACCGTTCATATGTTTAGAAGAAAAGACACTGAATGCTCGAGGTTACGCCTATGTAGCCATGGAAAACCAATTAAACCGACTATCTTATGAATGGGATAGATCATATAACTAAGAAATGTATTTCACAGGTATGTCTGTACAGTTTTTATTTTTATTTTTAACCTTTTGATAATAAATGCTAATTTGTTCGCTAAAAAGTATTAAATTGGTATTGAATAAAATTAGGTTTGGCGACTGAAATTATTGATATCATTCAAAAATTTATTACATCACTGCGAAATTTAACGTTTATTCTTAAGGTATAAATATCTTTAATCAATCAACCCAAAATATTTCAAAAATTCGTCATGAGTTAAATTAGGTCTTGGAACCGAAATTACTTTACCGAAAAGAGGGGCGCATATTTTTGATAATATTTGATTGATTAAAGTGGGATAAAAAGACAAAAAGATTTTTAATTTTATTTTTTTTACCATGTTTTTAAAATTAATATTTAAATCTTAAATTAATATTGTAAACTTTGTAAAACAATATTTTTAAAATTGTAAATATTTGAAAAATTAAAATTAAGTTTGGTGTGAATTTTTAATTTTTAAAAAATATAAATTTTTAATTTTATGCATTTCAAATTTTAAGTTTGGTGTGAATTTTTAATATAAATTTTGAATTTTATATTTAAGTTGTGTGAATTTAAAAACAAAAATTTACTTTATCTCATTAAGTTAAAAATATGATTTTTAAAATTCGTCGTAAGTTGAAGACTAGGTCTTTGAACCGAAATTGCTTTACCCAAGGGAGGGACGAGAACTTTTATTATCATTATTTTTAATCTTATTGATTTAAAGTATGCCAAAAACATTAAAAAAACTCAAAAATCTTAGCTTTTAAAACAATCGCTACAAAAAGACAAATTTTAAAATTTTGTCGAAGGACGGACTAGGACATCGATCCGAAACGACCTCGTCCTAAATAACAAAGGAAACAAAATTTTAAAATTAATTAATTAATTGTTTTAATAAGTTATTATAAAAAAAAAAATACCAAACTCCGCGACTCGCGGAGTTTGAAGGGTATTTCAACGCGAGTCGCGGAGGACCGAAAATCAGAAAAAAAAATAAAAAGAGCTGAACGATCAGTTTCAGTCCACACACCCCCAACTCAAAAACACAGCGAAAAACACTCCGAAAATACACCCAAAAACACCCCCAAAATCACAATTTTTAACCGTTAATCACCAAATTTTTTACTAAAATCATATTTAGAAGGATGCTATCTAGGAATTACTCAAGAAAAACGGTAAATTTCTACACCTAAACACCATTTAATCCGAAATTTGGTGTTCTTGAGCAATTTTTTCCCCAATTTGATTTTGATGCTTTTTAGTGTAACTATGCTTAAATTGTTTATGTATTATGCTTGTATAACCTAGATTGATGCTGTTTAACATGATTAGAAGCCTTAAACTTCAATTTTTGAGTAATCTAGGGTTTGTGTTCTTGAGCAAATTTGGGGCTTTTTGATATAAACAGGTTATGGCCGATTTTTGTCATGAATTGTTGCTAAATTGAGTAGTGTAACATGTCTAGGTAGTTAAATGATCCAAACTTTGAGCCTAAACATGATTTTGAGAATTAAAGTGGACTTTTTCAAGTCTAAAATTCATGAACTTGATTTTTGAAAGATAATGCCATTTGAGACTTGTTTAATTGCTAGTAATGATTATTTTGACATGTTATTTGAGTTGAATGATTATGAACTAGGTGAACATTTTCGTATATGCTTATTTGAAAAAGTGTAGATTTGATGAAAATATGAAAATGAGCTTAAGTATGATATAAATTGATAATGTCATTGTAATTATTTTGATTGATGATTTTGCTGACACTAATGCATATTTGGATGCACAAAATTTGTGTTTGATGTGTTTTGCAGACTGAAAGGGGTGAATCTTCATCCCAAGCCCACAATGCTCCTGCTGAGAATGCGGAACAACAGGAGGTGGATAACTACTACAAGCAGGATATACCTCATTCAGTCATGACCTTTTCTGATATGCACTTGGAAGAGTTGCACCCGAACCTGAGATTTGACAGACTTTGGATAGATTATCCAAAATACCAAAGGGGTTTGCATACTCTTCATTCTAAGGTTGTTGAGGTACCGAGGGTCATAGAATGGGGACCCTTAGAAGATGTAGAATTGGCCGGGCCAATTAGGGAATTACTTGTACAGAGGTATGGTAATTCTACTTTTAATGACCGGGTACGTTTATTCACCATGCGTAGACCTGTATATAAAGTATGGTGTGAAGAATTGTTGTGTAGTATAGAGTTGAATGATCGGGTAGCTAGTTTAACCGATCGTTCTTTTATTAGATTTTTGTTAGGCGGTTCGATGCGCCACATGTCTTTACTAGACATGGCTCAGGCTTTACGTATATATACGCCTGAGGAGTTAGCATCTGCCGATTGTAGAGGGTTGATACTAAACGGTAGAAAGATAGATGAAAATTTTGATACACACGGTGTGTGGAGTCAAATGACAAGCCATCACCGTTTCAAAGGGGGAAATTACTCTTATTTGGATATAGATAGAGCCGAATTAAGAGTGATTCATAGGTTTCTAGCCAATTCGATTACACAAAGGGGTAAGAACAAGGAAAAAGTAAATGAACAGGATTTGTTTTACCATATGTGTATTCGAGACCCACAAAGCGCTGTAAGTATACCATATTGTGTGGGTTATTATTTATCAGCTATGGTTCGGGGGATGCGACCGCATAGCATAATAGGAGGTGGTATTTTTATTACTTTGATTGGTGAATATCTCGGTGTGGATATAAGTCGGGGGGGGGGGGGGGGGGGGTTATTAGTAGAAGAACCAGAACCCCGCGATACTATAGGTTTAAATGTATACCATGGTGCGAAAGTTTTGAAGAGGCGAAATAACGCCGCAGTACGATACCATGGTAGACATCCACAGGTGGAGAGAAACCAACAGCAAGGTAATGTAGGAGGGGGGAATGAGATGCAAGAAATGCAAAGGTTTATAGCTTCTCAGGAATACGAAAATGCTAGACAGAGAGCATTTGAAGATTGGCAAGTTCATCAGAACCAAATCATAGCTCATTGCCAACATATAGGTAGAAACTATATTCCTACACCGAAACCCATCTTCCCTCCTTGGTCTATAGAGATGCAGCCACCATATCCTACGTATAACCCTGCCGAAGCATTCTATTGCACCTATGGTTATGCCTGGAACCCCTATTGGTACCAATATCATCCTTAGTTTACTTATTTTTTTTATTTTGTAATTTGTAATGATTGATACGTTTAATACTTTTGTTAATATTGTAATCATTTTTATAATTATCTAACTTTTATTCTTAGATTTTAATAATTTTTGAATGTGGGGTAATATACCAAACTTCAAAAATATGTATATATGTTTGCAGTTTATCTTATGTACACAACAGGGTAAAACAACGCATTTTCAAAGACTGGCATTAAGTTCAGCAAAAGCAACTAATTTTGACGACAAGATGCAAAATATATGTGAAATAACAACAAGACGGAATGAACAAATGATGTGCACCATTTATCATTCAGCAAACAAACGCCAATATATTTGGAAACTTTGGTAAAATTTAATCATTTTCACACAAATCGCACTCAATAATTTAAATAGTTACTGATTTCTTGCAAATGAGGGCATTGCAAGATCTTAAGTGTGGGAAGGGGTTAAATTCTTTCGGATTTTAAAATTTTTTACTTTATACACTTGGTTACCATTAAAAATACTAGTAAAGCAGTAGTTGTATTAGAATCTAGTGCTCTCTGATAATAAAGAACAGCCCTAGTCTTATATACTGACTACCCAATTCTAGTAAAATTTTTCAAAATTTTCAATTAAATGAACTCAAAATCATGTTTATACATATTTATGAACGATAAGACTAGGTTTTAACACCGAAATTATTGTTACCTCGGAAAGAACATAAATTGAGAAACAAACTAAAATGTTAAAATTCATTTAAAATGGAATAGAGGACGATAAAAAGGAAAATAAAAGCCAAGTGTGGAAAAATTTACCAAGTTATCTTAAACATATGTCACATATATCTGTAACAAATAACTGAAAATACTTTTGCTTTGGACTAAACTAAACTGTTTTACCCAATGAAAGAAAAGAAAAGATGGATCTACACGATGAATCAATTCCATCATTAAAAGGAAGTAAAGTCTTCCGAAAAAGAAACGCGCTTCTTGATTTAGGTCATGAAGTTGTCGTTCAGACCAGCTGTAGGTTGACGAAAAATCTAGAAAAGTCATCTCTAAAATCAGCAGGAAATCCACGGACCTCAGCATCAAACAGGGTCGCCATGTGGTCAGATTTATCCTAACCATGAGAAGGATTTATCTTGTAAAATGGGGGGGCACCATGCAAATTAGCTGGATAAGACTAATGAATCAGATCCCCAGAAAGGATAATCTCCTTAAAGATTAAAAATCAGCTTTTAAGACTGATATTACTCAATCCTAGAGATTGACCTTAAAGATTGAGAATTACAAACTCATGGAATTCAATGATATCTAAACTCGAGCTTGAACGAGAAAATATTTTGATCAAAATTACAAACCGATTTGTTTTCTGAAAACCCTATTTTTAATGCGTTCATTACCATTGAACGTAAAATCCTAGGAATTCACCTGGAATTCATTAGGTCACCTGAACCAAATCGGGTGTCAACCGTAAGAACGGTGGTTGCATAGTGGTCAAAGACAGGACCTTGTGCCATACCGAAAAATCATAAGGGTAAGCTTTACTATTGCTCCTACCAAGGATAGTAATTGCGTCCGACACGTTATAGACCATAATTAAAAGCATGTCAGGGGACATTGCCTTAACAGTTGCTTGTTCAACGCTTTCCTTTACAACCGGACGGTAGTTTACCGAAAGGTAATATACGGGACAAGTAAACTGGACGTGTTGCTTTCCAAATACAAGGTTAGCAAGTGGGTGACACAAAACCGCAAGTTTTGAGCTAAAATTTTCAAATCTGAAACCCACCAAACCCACAAAAATATTTTGCAAACACCGGTAAAGGGTTATTCCGGAAAACTTATCTAGGGTAAAAACTAGATTTAATTTTCAAAAGATCAAATGTTTTCATAAAGATCCAATTTCCTTAATGGATCTAAATTTTTATAGTCATGTGGGACTGTAAATCATATCGTTACTACCATTGTTTATATCACCGTATAGAAATCACTGATGTACAAAGTGTGAAGAATAAAGAAGTGATTCTAGTATTTCAAGACGATATTGCTTGAGGACAAGCAACGCTCAAGTGTGGGAATATTTGATAATGCTAAAAACGAACATATATTTCATAGCATTATTCCTCAAGAAAGACAAGCTTTTAATTGCAATTGTTCTATTTACAAGTGATATTCGTTTAAATAATAAAAGGTGAAGACAAAAGACAGATTCGACGAATTGAAGATGCAAACGACCAAAAAGCTCAAAAGTACAAAAGACAATCAAAGAGGTTCTAATTATTGATAAGAAACGTCTCGAAATTACAAGAGTACAAGATTCAAAACGCAAAGTACAAAATATAAAATTGTACGCAAGGACGTTCAAAAATCCGGAACCGGGACATGAGTCACCTCTCAACGCTCGACGCAACGAACTAAAAATTACAAGTCTACTATGCACAAGAATATAATATAATATATAAATAATTATATTAATTATTTATATTTTATATTTATATATAAAATCCGTCGGCAAGAAAGACTCCAAAAGTTTTGAGCTGTAATTTGAAACTCCGCGACTCGCGGAGTTTGAAGGCCAAAAAGGCCGCGAGTCGCGGAGCCCCCAGTTTTAAAACTCCCTATAAAGCAAACCGAATTCTGATCATTTTGATCAATCTTTTTTCTCCTCATTCATACGATATATTTATATTTATAATTTATATTTTAATTTTAATTTTAATTATAATTCTAATAACAAGGATATGTTAGCGATATTGTAAGGGTGTAAGTCGAAATTCTGTCCGTGTAACGCTACGCTATTTTTAATCATTGTAAGTTATGTTCAACCTTTTTATATTAATGTCTCGTAGCTAAGTTATTATTATGCTTATTTAAAACGAAGTAATCATGATGTTGGGCTAATTACTAAAATTGGGTAATTGGGCTTTGTACCATAATTGGGGTTTGGACAAAAGAACGACACTTGTGGAAATTAGACTATGGGCTATTAATGGGCTTTATATTTGTTTAACTAAATGAAAGTTTGTTAATGTTAATATAAAGATTTACAATTGGGCGTCCCTATAAATTACCATATACACTCGATCGGACACGATGGGCGGGGTATTTATATGTACAAATAATCGTTCATTTAACCGGACACGGGAATGGATTAATAGCCACTAGAATAATTAAAACAGGGGTGAAATTACATTCAAGGGTAATTGGTGTAATTACTAACAAAGTAGTAAAACCTTGGTTTACACGCAGTTGATAACCTGGTGTATTCATTAAACAAAGTATTAAAACCTTGTTACAATTCGAATCCCCAATTAGTTGGAATATTTAACTTCGGGTATAAGGATAATTTGACGAGGACACTCGCACTTTATATTTATGACTGATGGACTGTTATGGACAAAAACCAGACGGACATATTAAATAATCCAGGACAAAGGACAATTAACCCATGGGCATAAAACTAAAATCAACACGTCAAACATCATGATTACGGAAGTTTAAATAAGCATAATTCTTTTATTTCATATTTAATTTCCTTTATTTTATATTTAATTGCACTTCTAATTATCGCATTTTTATTGTTATTATATTTAATTGCACTTTTAATTATCGTACTTTTTAATTATCGCAAGTTTATTTTATCGCACTTTTATTATTCGTAATTTCATTTATCGTTATTTACTTCATGCTTTAATTTAAGTCTTGTATTTATTTTTAATATTTTACATTTGGTTTTAACTGCGACTAAAGTTTTAAAATCGACAAACCGGTCATCAGTCTTTTGGCTACTTTTAAATTGTGTCGCATAAGTTTCATTTGTACTTATAACTTTGTAACGTAACTTGTGGTGGAACTATTCTCGTAAACTTTGAACAATCTTTACATTTGAAATGAATGCGACACATCTTTTGGTCAAACGTTGTTTAAAGACTTATGACCACGTAACGGGACCTAAGTAGACGGCGCCGTCAATGACGATTTTGTCGGGTCGCTACAGATGGTATCAGAGCGTTGGTTGTAGGGATTTAGAGTTCATTGGTGTCGACCCCGAGTCATAGGGTACATTGGTGAGTCTAGACTACAACCGGCATATAGACTTGAAGTAGGAATTACTTGACTACTTGTGCATTTATACTCGAACGCTTCTACTCATATCTACTCTTAGTTCATCTTAATCTCACGTTGTTTAATTTGATTGACACGCCACCTTGACTATATGAAATGATGTCGAATGCACATATGAATCAGGGTAATATAATTTCCGGGATTATATTACGGTGACTCATATGAACGTTCCGACATTGTGGCATAAAGAATTTAAGGCGAGTCGAGGAAAAACTTCTCTTTATCTTTATTCTATATCACGGTTAGTATTATTGAAAATACTAATCAATGATATTCTTGTGTCTTGAAGGAACAATGGCTCCTCGTCGTGTACGCCGCAATGAAACTCCCGAACAAGCTCTCGAACGGATGATAGCTACCGCCGTAGATGCGGCCATGGCCGGTCACTCTTCCAACAACAATAATAATAACAACAACCACAACCACAACAACAACAACAACAATGGGGCCGGTAACTCAAATGAGGGATGCTCCTATAAAGCTTTCATGGGGTGCAAACCTCACACTTTCGATGGAACCGGGGGACCGGTCGTGCTCACCCGATGGTTTGAGCAAACGGAAGCCGTCTTTAGCATAAGCGGTTGTCGGGACCAAGACAAGGTCAAATACTCCACTCACACCTTCGCCGGTGTCGCTCTTACATGGTGGAATACTTATGTACAATCGGTGGGTACCGATGAAGCTCACGCCCTCTCTTGGGCCGACTTGAGGGAAAAGATGATTGTCGAATATTTCCCTCGTGAAGAAACCCGAAGGCTCGAACAAGAGCTAAGAACTTTAAAGGCGATCGGAAATGATCTCAAGGCTTATAATCAACGATTTTCCGAACTAGCCTTGATGTGCCCAAATCTTGTGAACCCCGAAGCTTTAAGGGTTGAACTTTACATGGATGGCCTTCCAAAGAGCATCAAACACGGAGTAATGTCATCCAAACCCCCTAATCATCAAGAAGCTTTGAACATGGCCCGCAAATTGATAGAGACAGTGGACGAAATCGTAGTACCGGCACCTAAAGCCGAGGACAAGTCGGGTAACAACAAAAGAAAATGGGAAGCTCCCCAATCAAGCAACAACAACTTTGCCAAGAAATCTTTCACCTCCGACGGCAAGAAGGGTTATGCCGGAATTCTACCTCTTTGCAACAAATGCAACAAACATCACTTTGGCGAATGTAGTAAGCTAATTTGCCATCGGTGCCAAGGAATTGGTCATAAGGCCAACGATTGTAAAAGTGCCACTCCCGTCGCTCGAAAGTGGCCCAATGCACCAAAGACGGGCACTTGTTACGAATGTGGCCAAACGGGCCATTATAGAAATGCATGCCCGAAGAGGAAAGATAACCCCAATACGCGCGGCCGAGCTTTCAACATCAACACCGAGGAAGCCCGGGATGACACTGAACTAGTCACGGGTACGTTTCTTCTCAACAATTCTTATGTCTCTTGCTTATTCGATTCGGGTGCCGATAAATGCTTTGTATCCAAGACTTTGACTCATTCTTTTAGCACTCCACCTCTTCCATTAGATACCACTTATACCATTGAAATGGCTAACGGGAAACTATTAAGTGCCGACACATATTACCGGGGGTGTACGTTAAACATTTTGGGTAAGGAATTTGAAATTAACTTGATACCCATGGAACTAGGAAGCTTTGATGTAATAATCGATATGAATTGGTTAGTCAGAACGAAATCTCACATCCTTTGTGATCTTAACGCAATCCGAATTCCTATCGAGAATGGTGAACCTTTGATTGTTTATGGCGATAAGAGTTGCACCAGACTCAACCTCGTTTCGTGCCTTAAAGTTAGAAAACTACTCCGTAAGGGTTGTTTTGCGATCCTTGCCCACGTTAAGAAAGTCGAGTCCGATGAGAAGCATATCGATGATGTGCCAATTGTTAGTGACTTTTCCGATGTATTTACCGACGAATTGCTGGGTCTTCCACCTCATCGACCTGTTGAATTCCAAATCGATCTTATTCCGGGAGCCGCACCCGTAGCACGTGCACCATATAGACTCGCTCCATCCGAAATGCAAGAATTGCAAAGTCAAATCCAAGAACTACTTGACCGTGGTTTTATCCAACCTAGCCATTCACCTTGGGGCGCTCCGATTTTGTTTGTTAAAAAGAAAGACGGATCCCTACGAATGTGCATTGACTATCGTGAACCAAACAAATTGACGGTTAAGAACCGATATCCTCTTCCTCGCATCGATGACCTCTTTGATCAATTACAAGGGTCTTGTGTATATTCAAAAATCGATCTCCGCTCGGGTTATCATCAATTAAGGGTTAAGGGGGAAGATGTCTCCAAAACCGCTTTCCGGACTCGTTATGGTAGTTATGAATTCCTTGTCATGCCATTTGGTCTCACTAACGCACCGGCGGTGTTCATGGATCTTATGAACCGCGTGTGCAAACCATATCTCGATAAATTCGTTATTGTGTTCATCGATGACATATTGATCTATTCTAAAAAAGAAGAAGAGCACGAACAACATCTCCGACTTGTGCTTGAACTCTTGAGACAAGAACGACTTTATGCCAAATTCTCCAAGTGTGAATTTTGGTTAAAGGAAGTTCAATTTCTTGGTCATGTTGTAAGTGATCAAGGTATTAAAGTCGATCCCACGAAAATCGAAGCCATTAGTAAAAGGGAGACTCCTACTACTCCGACTCACATTCGTCAATTCTTGGGTCTCACCGGGTACTATCGTAGATTCATCGAAAACTTCTCTTTGGTTGCACGTCCTCTAACCGCATTAACTCACAAGGGAAAGAAATTCATTTGGGCGACCGAGCAAGAATCCGCGTTCCAAATCTTGAAGACAAAGCTAACCACCGCTCCTATCTTGTCACTTCCCGAAGGCAATGATGATTTTGTTGTGTATTGCGACGCCTCAAAACATGGTTTTGGGTGTGTATTGATGCAACGAACGAAAGTCATTGCTTATGCTTCTCGACAACTCAAAATTCATGAACAAAACTACACGACGCATGATCTCGAACTCGGAGCCGTTGTCTTCGCACTTAAAATGTGGAGACACTATCTTTATGGAACCAAGAGTACTATCTTCACCGATCACAAAAGCCTTCAACACATCTTCGATCAAAAGCAACTAAACATGAGACAACGAAGGTGGATTGAAACTTTAAACGATTACGATTGCGAGCTTCGTTACCATCCCGGGAAGGCAAACGTAGTAGCCGATGCCTTAAGTCGAAAAGAAAGAGCGGTGCCCCTTTGTGTCCGAGCTTTAAACATCACCATTCACAGCAACCTCAATAGTCAAATTCGTGTAGCCCAAGATGAGGCCCTCAAGGATGAAAATCTTTCACACGAGCTCTTGAACATTCTCGTCTCTCGATTCGAAATTAGGGAGACCGGACTCTGATATTACGCTGAAAGGATTTGGGTGCCTAGTTATGGGGACCTACGAAGCCTTATTTTAGATGAAGCCCATAAGTCACGATACTCGATTCACCCCGGTGCCAATAAGATGTACCACGACCTTAAACAACTATATTGGTGGCCGAACATCAAAAGGGACGTAGCTACTTATGTTTCCAAGTGTTTGACATGTTCCAAAGTCAAAGCCGAACACCAAAGACCGTCCGGACTACTTCAACAACCCGAGATCCCGCAATGGAAGTGGGAAAGAATAACGATGGATTTTATCACCAAACTACCAAAAACGACGGGCAGTTATGATACCATTTGGGTTATTGTTGACCGTCTCACCAAATCCGCACACTTTCTTGCCATGAAGGAGACCGACAAAATGGAGAAACTTGCGCAACTTTACATTAAAGAAATCGTAGCCCGACACGGTGTACCTTTATCGATTATCTCCGACCGAGATGGCCGTTTTGTTTCTAGATTTTGGCGTACCTTGCAAGAAGCGTTGGGGACGCGTTTAGACATGAGCACCGCATATCATCCTCAAACCGATGGACAAAGCGAACGTACAATTCAAACCTTGGAGGACATGTTACGAGCTTGCGTGGTTGATTTTGGAAAAGCTTGGGACAAGCACTTACCTCTCGCCGAGTTCTCTTACAACAATAGTTATCACGCGAGTATTAAAGCCGCACCTTTTGAAGTGCTATACGGCCGAAAATGTCGTTCACCTCTTTGTTGGGCCGAGGTAGGCGACGTGCAAATCACCGGACCCGAACTCATTCACGAAACCACCGAGAAGATCGTACAAATCCGAGATAGGCTCCGGACGGCCCGGAGTCGTCAAAAGTGCTACACCGACAAAAGACGCAACGACCTCGAATTTCAAGTCGGTGACCGAATAATGTTAAAAGTTGCACCTTGGAAAGGTGTAATCCATTTTGGGAAACACGGGAAGCTAAATCTGCGGTATATTGGTCCTTTCGAAATCTTGGAGCGTATTGGAAACGTTGCTTATCGTTTAGATCTTCCGCCTCAATTGAACTCCGTTCATTCTACCTTCCATGTATCTAACTTGAAAAAGTGTCTTGCCGAACCCGATATCGTCATCCTTCTCGAGGAACTTACTATTGATGACAAGCTTCATTTTGTGGAAGAACCGGTTGAAATTGTGGACACCTCCGTCAAGACATTGAAACAAAGCCGAATCCCGATTGTTAAAGTCCTTTGGAACGCCAAAAGAGGATCCGAGTTTACTTGGGAAAGGCAAGATCAAATGCAAAAGAAATACCCTCATTTATTCCCAATTCCGGAAACGCAGGATTCCGAGGAAGAAACAACGACTACTACGCTTACTTAAATTTCGGGACGAAATTTCTTTTAAGGAGTAGGTAATGTAACATCCCGCCTTTTTCCATTTACTTTTACGTTATACTAATTTAAACTCCGTTATATGTTTATAACATCTCCCGTTGATAAGCGTTTTAAATTATCTCGTTTAGGTAATTCACGCACCCGAACGAAAGTTGAGGGACTAAACTTGACAAGGGATCAAACCCTTGACTAGGTCAAAGGGTCAAACCCCTTTCACTCATTCATTATCATCTCCATCTCTCTCTCTCTTTCTCTCTAGCAAGAACACACACCCATTTACCAAATTCATTCAATCATCATCTAAATTCAATCTAGGAGGCTTACAACAAAATAAATTACATATTCGTGATCCTCTCTTCATCCTCTTCATTTTGGTACCAACTTCATCTCGTTTGGGTAACATTTCTAAAACTCTAGATTTCTCTAAATTCGTGTTTTTGACTTGAAATGGTGTTAGTTAGTGTCTATGGCTCATTGTGATGTCGTGTATGTAATTTGTATGCTCGATCTCGTTGTTTTAGTATAACTAGCATGAACTTGAATTTTGGTGTGTTGTTCTTGAATTTTGGATGATCATATGTTATTAGATGTTAAAAGTTCATGTTTTAATTGTGTTCCTAGTATCACTAGCTTCAATTTGATGTGTAGGTTGCTTGAGAAAACTCCATAAACTTGATTAGTGATTTTTGGTGAATTTGGGTTAGGGTTTGATAAGCTTGAAATGAATAGATGATACAATGAATGCCATGAATTATTGTTAGTAAGTAGTTAGTTGTATTGTATGCTCGATTACCTACAAAATGGCATGTCATATGTATGCATTGAATGCCTAAATCATTAAATGTGTATTGGTGAGTTTGAAGCATTAATGTGTGCATTGAATGATCACTTGGTTTGAAAACTCGGTTGTTACAAACGAGGTTTTTGATTGATGAATTGTGTTTAGTTGCATTCTACGTCAAAAGAGCTTTCCAACGATATAAGGTGCGAGTCCTAAGTGTTAGCGGTTTGTGTTTTATGCACAAAAAGGTTTTGGATTGAGACTTGAACATTTGGGACTGGCCAGGCACCAGCACCCGGCCTTTGCCGCGGCGCGGCCTTTCCTGTCGCGGCGCGACATATAAGGGGGTCAGGTTCTGACCTCCATGTCCAAAATACGAAAAATGTTTGGCATACTACGGACCTCCGATTCACATGAAACTTGTTCTAACATGCTCATATATGATTAAAAACCTCAGAAAAATAGTTCGGGACCCGACCCGAACATGTTGACTTTTTCGTTGACTTTGACCCGACCAAGTTGACTTTTAATCAAACTTAACCAAATATTTGTGCAATCGTTCTAACATGCTTTTATACATGTACCTTGCATGAAACATGACAATTTGATTCACATGCTATTATGATCGAGTCTTAACGAGCCATAGGACTAATTGAACATCTTTGACCTATCGTGTTTACCGTTATTGATACAACCTATTGTTTAGGTCAAGACTAGCATTGTTCTTTGCACACGTTTACTTGTTGAAGTACTTTACTACTCGTGCACTCAAGGTGAGATCATAGTCCCACTTTTACTCTTTTTGAACTTACATTTGGGATGAGAAAACATAAACATTTCTTTACTAAGTGAACACAAGTACAGGAAAACAAACATTCTACATACGAGTTTAGAACAAAATCCTCAATTCGATTATCATTAGTTACACTTGCCGGGTGTAAGCGAGAACTTATGTTGTATGGATCCATATGGGTTTGACAAACCCTCATTCAAACGGTTCGCTACCGTTTACGAATGAAATATATTTTCGAGAAACAGTGTATGTTCTAGCACTAAGTGATGGGGTTCAATGGAAGGAATGTTAAGCATTGATAATTGGGTGCTCGTGAAACAAAATTTTGGAATGTATTACTATTATTTCATTGATGCAAATCTTGTGGTTCATTTGTACTTACTCACTTAAACCTATGATTTCACCAACGTTTTCGTTGACAGATTTCTATGTTTTTCTCAGGTCCTTGAACGATACATGATACATGCTTCCGCTCATTATTTTGATACTTGCATTGGATGTCGAGTATATATGCATACACAGAGCGTCTTTTGGCTACTTTTAAATTGTGTCGCATAAGTTTCATTTGTACTTATAACTTTGTAACGTAACTTGTGGTGGAACTATTCTCGTAAACTTTGAACAATCTTTACATTTGAAATGAATGCGACACATCTTTTGGTCAAACGTTGTTTAAAGACTTATGACCACGTAACGGGACCTAAGTAGACGGCGCCGTCAATGACAATTTTGTCGGGTCGCTACAGTTTATTCACCATGCGTAGACCTGTATATAAAGTATGGTGTGAAGAATTGTTGTGTAGTATAGAATTAAATGATCGGGTAGCTAGTTTAACCGATCGATCTTTTATTAGATTTTTGTTAAGAGGTTCGATGCGCCACATGTCTTTACTAGACATGGCTCAGGCTTTACGTATATATACGCCTGAGGAGTTAGCATCTGCTGATTGTAGAGGGTTGATACTAAACGGTAGAAAGATAGATGAAAATTTTGATACACACGGTGTGTGGAGTCAAATGACAAGCCATCACCGTTTCAAAGGGGGAAATTACTCTTATTTGGATATAGATAGAGCTTAATTAAGAGTGATTCATAGGTTTTTAGCTAATTCGATTACACAAAGAGGTAAGAACAAGGAAAAGGTAAATGAACAGGATTTGTTTTACCATATGTGTATTCGAGACCCACAAAGCGCTGTAAGTATACCTTATTGTGTGGGTTATTATTTATCAGCTATTGTTAGGGGGATGAGACCGCATAGCATAATAGGAGGTGGTATTTTTATTACTTTGATTGCTGAATATCTCGGTGTGTATATAAGTCGGGGGGGATTATTAGTAGAAGAACCAGAACCCCGCGATACTATAAGTTTAAATGTATACCATGGTGCGAAAGTTTTGAAGAGGCGAAATAACGCCGCAGTACAATACCATGGTAGACATCCACAGGTTGAGAGAAACCAACAACAAGGTAATGTAGGAGGGGGAAATGAGATGCAAGAAATGCAAAGGTTTATAGCTTCACAGGAGTACGAAAATGCTAGACAGAGAGCATTTGAAGATTGGCAAGTGCATCAGAACCAAATCATAGCTCATTGCCAACATATAGGTAGAAACTATATTCCTACACCAAAACCCATCTTCCCTCCCTGGTCTATAGAGATGCAACCACCGTATCCTACGTATAACCCTGCCGAAGCATTTTATAGCACCTATGGTTATGCTTGGAACCCCTATTGGTATCAGTATCATCCCTAGTCTACTTAGTTTTATTTATTTTGTAATTTGTAATATTGATACATTTAATACTTATGTTAATATTGTAATAGTTTTTATAATTTTCTAACTTTTATTCCTAGATTTTAATAATTTTTGAATGTGGAGTAATATACCAAACTTCAAAAATATGTATATATGTTTGCAGTTTATCTTATGTACACAACAGGGTAAAACAACGCATTTTCAAAGACTGACATTAAGTTCAGCAAAAGCAACTAATTTTGACGACAAGATGCAAAATATATATGAAATAACAACGAGACGGAATAAACAAATGATGTGCACCATTTATCATTCAGCAAACAAACGCCAATATATTTGGAAACTTTGGAAAAATTTAATCATTTTCACACAAATCACCCTCAATAATTTAAATTGTTACTGATTTCTTGCAAATGAGGGCATTGCAAGATCTTAAGTGTGGGAAGGGGATAAATTCTTTCGAATTTTTAAAAATTTTTACTTTATACACTTGGTTATCATTAAAAATACTAGTAAAGCAGTAGTTGTATTAGAATCTAGTGCTCTCTGATAATAAAGAACAGCCCTAGTCTTATATACTGACTACCCAATTCTAGTAAAATTTTTCAAAATTTTCAATTAAATGAACTCAAAATCATGTTTATACATATTTATGAACGATAAAACTAGGTTTTAACACCGAAATTATTGTTACCTCGGAAAGGACATAAATTGAGAAACAAACCAAAATGTTAAAATTCATTTAAAATGGAATAGAGGACGATAAAAAGGAAAATAAAAGCCAAGTGTGGGAAAAATTATCAAGTTATCTTAAACATATGCCACATATTTTTGTACAAATAACTGAAAATACTTTTGCTTTGGACTAAACTAAAAAGTTTTACCTGATTTACTGTAAGAAAGATGGATCTACACGATGAATCAATTCCATCATCAAAAGGAAGTAAAGTCTTCCGAAAAAAGAAACGCGCTTCTTGATTTAGGTCAAGAAGTTGTCGTCCAGACCAGCTGTAGGTTGACGAAAAATCTAGAAAAGTCATCACTAAAATCAGCAGGAAATCCACGGACCTCAGCATTAAACAGGGTCGCCAAGTGGTCAGATTTATCCTAACCATGAGAAGGATTTATCTCGTACAATGGGGGGCACCATGCAAATTAGCTGGATAAGACTAATGAATCAGATCCCCAGAAAGGATAATCTCCTTAAAAGATCAAAAATCAGCTTTTAAGAATAATATTACTCAATCCTTGAGATTGACCTTAAAGATTGAGAATTACAAACTCATGGAATTCAATGATATCTAAACTCGAGCTTGAACGAGAAAATATTTTGATCAAAATTATAAACCGATTTGTTTTCTGAAAACCCTATTTTTAATGCGTTCATTACCATTGAACGTAAAATCCTAGGAATTCACCTGGAATTCATTAGGTCACCTGAACCAAATAGGGTGTCAACCGTAAGAACGGTGGTTGCATAGCATGGTCAAAGACAGAACCTTGTGCCAGACCAAAAAATCATAAGGGTGAGCTTTACTATTGCTCCTACCAAGGATAGTAATTGCGTCCGACACATTATAGACCATAATTAAAAGCATGTCAGGGGACATTGCCTTAACAATTGCTTGTTCAACGCTTTCCTTTACAACCGGACGGTAGTTTACCGAAAGGTAATATACGGGACAAGTAAACTGGACGTGTTGCTTTCCAATTACAAGGTTAGCAAGTGGGTGACACAAAACCGCAAGTTTTGAGCTAAAATTTTCAAATCTGAAACCCACCAAACCCACAAAAATATTTTGCAAACACCGGTAAAGGGTTATTCCGGAAAACTTATCTAGGGTAAAAACTAGATTTAATTTTCAAAAGATCAAATGTTTTCATAAAGATCCAATTTCCTTAATGGATCTAAATTTTTATAGTCATGTGGGACTGTAAACCATATCGTTAGTACCATTGTTTATACCGTCGTATAGAAATCACTGATGTACAAAGTGTGAAGAATAAAGAAGTGATTCTAGTATTTCAAGACGATATTGCTTGAGGACAAGCAACGCTCAAGTGTGGGAATATTTGATAATGCTAAAAACGAACATATATTTCATAGCATTATTCCTCAAGAAAGACAAGCTTTTAGTTGAAATTATTCTATTTACAAGTGATATTCGTTTAAATAATAAAAGGTGAAGACAAAAGACAGATTCGACGAATTGAAGACACAAACGACCAAAAAGCTCAAAAGTACAAAAGACAATCAAAGAGGTTCCAATTATTGATAAGAAACGTCTCGAAATTACAAGAGTACAAGATTCAAAACGCAAAGTACAAGATATTAAATTGTACGCAAGGACGTTCGAAAATCTGGAACCGGGACATGAGTCAACTCTCAACGCTCGACGCAACGGACTAAAAATTACAAGTCAACTATGCACATAAATATAATATAATATATAAATAATTCTTAAAAATTATATATATATTATATTAATATTTAAAACCGTCGGCAAGAAAGACTCCAAAAGGGACTGAGCTATAATTTCAATCTCCGCGACTCGCGGAGTTTGAAGGCCAAAAATGCCGCGAGTCGCGGAGCCCCAAATTTTAAAACTCCCTATAAAAGCAACCGAATTCTGAGCATTTGATATGATCATATATCAATCTCTCCATCTATATACGTAAAATATATATATATATATAATTTATATTTTAATTTTAATTTTAATTTTAATCCTAATAATAAGGGTATGTTAGCGAATGTTGTAAGGGTGTAAGTCGAAATTCTGTCCGTGTAACGCTACGATATTTTTAATCATTGTAAGTTATGTTCAACCTTTTTAATTTAATGTCTCGTAGCTAATTTATTATTATGCTTATTTAATCCGAAGTAATCATGATGTTGGGCTAATTACTAAAATTGGGTAATTGGGCTTTGTACCATAATTAGGGTTTGGATAAAAGAACGACACTTGTGGAAATTAGACTATGGGTTATTAATGGGTTTTATATTAATTAAACAATACCTTGTTAATTTAATATACAAACTTATAATTCGACGTATTTATATATAACCACATACGCTTACCTGGGTACGGTGGGCGGGAAATCTATAAATACCAATAATTATTCATTTTACCGCATACGGAACTGGATTAATAGTTAATAGACTTGTTGAAACAGGGGTGAATTACATTCAAGGGTAATTGGTGTAATTGTTAACAAAGTAGTAAAACCTTGGTTTACACGCAGTCGATAACCTGGTGTATTCATTAAACAAAGTATTAAAATTCGAATCCCTAATTAGTTGGAATATTTGACTTCGGGAATAAGAATAATTTGACGAAGGCTTTCGCTCTTTATATTTATGACTGATGGACTATTATGGACAAATCCGTATGGACATATTAAATAATCCAGGACAAAGGACAATTAACCCATGGGCAATAAAACTAAAATCAACACGTCAAACATCATGATTACGGAAGTTTAAATAAGCATAATTCTTTTATTTCATATTTAATTTCCTTTATTTTATATTTAATTGCACTTCTAATTATCGCATTTTTATTGTTATTGTATTTAATTGCACTTTTAATTATTGTACTTTTTAATTATCGCAAGTTTATTTTATCGCACTTTTATTATTCGCAATTTCATTATCGTTATTTACTTTACGCTTTAAATTAAGTCTTGTATTTATTATTTTACATTTGGTTTTAACTGCGACTAAAGTTTTAAAATCGACAAACCGGTCATTAAACGGTAAAAACCCCCTTTATAATAATAATATTACTTATATATATATATTTGTATTTTTATAAAAGTAAACTAATATAGCGTTAAGCTTTGTTTAAAAAGATTCCCTGTGGAACGAACTGGACTTACTAAAAACTACACTACTGTACGATTAGGTACACTGCCTATAAGTGTTGTAGCAAGGTTTAAGTATATCCATTCTCTAAATAAATAAATATCTTGTGTAAAATTGTATCGTATTTAATAGTATTTCCTGCTAAAAATTAATAGTATTTTATATACACCTCGCGAAACATCATTAACGTCAACTGACGACGTTACAACGACTATATTTTTCAAATATAAAATAAACATCTTCGTTTTCACATTTTCACAAATCAATCTTCATTTTCTCAGATTACCACTCTCAAAAAGTTTTTTTGTAAAGATGATTCACACAAGGATGATTTTTCCTATTGTATTGGTCATACTAACTATCATCATTGTTGCTAATGTACCACCGGGTGAACCTATATTCTATCCTGCTCTTGTGGTTTTATTATTTGTAATCATGCCATTATTCTGTTGTTTGCTACTTATGAATTTAAAATGATTCTAATTTCATTTTATTATTTGTCTATGAATAGAAGTTGATTATTATTATAATTTATGTTGTTCATCTTTTTTATAATAGAAAATGTCGAATTTAAAAAGACTTAAATTTGCTCCTTTAGAATCAAGTGAGAACAACTACTTAACATGAGTTATGAATGTAGAAAAACATCTCGAATCAATCGGTATTTATGAAACCCTGAATGAAAATAACAATTGTTCCGAACAAGAGAAAGCAATAGCAAGTATTTTTCTAGCAAACATATTGACGAGTCTTAGAATCTGTATATTATATTATTAAAGATCTAAGTGAATTATGGAAAGCACTCAAAGATAGATATGATATTAATTATTCAGAAACAATCGTGATCTATGAAAAAATAAAATTGAAGATGTTAATAGACGCTCATATAAGAATCCCATAGATTCTTATTAATGATCTGGTAACATGGATCATCAGTCTAGTATTTCTTGAATACATGAACATCTTGTTTAGCTCTACAAATAAGTCCCAAAAGAAAAGAAAACGAGAGTGAATCTGTTAAAAAATCTTAATAAAGTAAACCCTGAGCTACCTTCAGACTTAAATGACCTGAATTTTCTAAGATGCCTAGCTTGTTATGTATCACTCCTAAGTAAATGATTTTAGACCATAATATATATATGTTTATTAGGTGATATTTTTTTATGTACTTCGGATTGTAACTTGTTTGCAGGTAATATAATTTGATTACCTAGCTGAAATATTACTCATTATTTGCTTATCTTATTTGAAGTTTTAGTATGAATCTTGCTGAAATACATCATCAATTAAATGGTAAAGACCTATGTATTGTAGATAGTGGTAACATACACAATATGATCAAATATAAGAAATATTTCGTTGATTTAAATCAAATGAAGGAATTATAAATACTATATCAGGTCTTGCAAACTTGATATAAGAAACGAAAAAGGCAAAAATTCATATTACCAAATGGTACAAATTTTCTGATAAACAATGCCTTGTTTTCTCAAAATCAAAGAGAAATTGATTAAGTTTCTCATATATATATATCATAATGGATATGATTATCAGTAAATGATAACAGATAATGAGAAATATCTATGTAGCACTGAAAAGCGCATATGATGAAAAGCGCAACGCATAGATAAAAAGCGCATATGATGAAAAGCGCAGCGCATATGATTAAAAGCACAGCGCATATGATTAAAAGCGCATATGGTGATTAATGAAAAGCACATATGGTGATTAATGAAAATCACATATAGTGATTAATGAAAAGCACATATGGTAATTAATGAAAAGCACATATGGTGATTAATGAAAAGCACATATGGTGATTAATGAAAAGCACATATGGTGATTAATGAAAAGCACATTGAGAAAGAATCACCAATGTTTCTTGAAAGAATTCAAGGGGATATATATGTACCAATTCATCCATCATGTGGACCATTTTTATATTTCATGGTTCTAATAGACGCATCTAGCGGATGGTCTCATTTTTGTGTGTTATCAAGTCGTAATATGGCATTTACAAAGTTTCTTGCACTAATTATTAAATTGAGAACACATTATTCTGATTACACCATTAAAAAGGATGAGACTTGATAATGCTGATGAGTTAACATCTCAAGCATTTAATAATTATTATATGTCTACATGGATTGTTGTTGAACATCCAGTTGCTCATGTGCATACACAAAATTAGTTTAGCTGAATCAATAGATAAACGCTTGCAGCTAATAGCTAGACAATTGGAAATGAGTACAAAACTCTCAATATTTATATGGGGACATGTAAATTTACATGATGCGACATTAATTCGCATTAAACCAAGTGCAAGTCATAAATATTCTCCATTAACAACTTAATTTTGGTCGAGAGCCAAATACTTTCCATCTTAGAACATTTGGTTGTGCATTGTATTTTTAATTGCACCACCACAACAAATGGTTCCTAAAAGAAGGATGGAAATATATATTGGATATGAAACATCTTCAATCATAAGATATATTGAATTCATGACGGGTGATGTTTTTACATCACGTTCTGCTGATTATCTTTTTAATGAAAAATTGGTCCCTAGATTAAGGGGAGAAATGAAAACAAATAAATAAAATGATGCTTCATGATGTGAACATCAATTAAGGTATATTGAACTCGCACAAAAGAATGTGATACGAAAGTTCAAAAATAATGCATATGCAAGAACTTGCAAATTAATTACTTTATGCATTTAAAGATACAAAAAGATTGACTAAATCATATATAATAGCAGAAAATGTTTCAGCTAGAATTGAAATTTCAAAAGCTGACAATAATATCACTCATTAGTCTTTGCCATGTCTGAAACGTGGAAGACCAATTGGTTCCAAAGATAAAAATCCTCGAAAAGAAAAATCAGCTGATAATGAGGTAAAAGAAAGTGTTCAAGAAGAACCACAAATCAATATTCCTTCTGCAGAGGATATTAATAAATGTAAATACATAAATTGCAATAAATTATGCAATAATATGGAACCGAAATGGAATGACAAATATTGATGAAAATTTTTTATATAATGACATCATGAATAAAGATGATGAGCTGGAACCAAAATCTGTCATTGAATGTCAAAAATAGACATGACTATATACGAGCTGAATTAGAATTGTTCAATAAAAGAAAAGTTTTAAAATAAATCATTATCACTTTTAAAGATGTGAAACGTATGGGATACAAATGAATTTTAATTCGAACAGGAAATAAGAAAAATGAACTTACAAGGTCAAGTCAGACTTGTAACTCAAGATTTCTCTCAAAGACCGGGAATGGATTATGAGGAAAACTTATCCTCCTGTAATAGATGCAATTACTTTTAGATACTTAATGAGCCTGACAGTTTCTAAAAATTTAAAAATACTTCTAATGTATGTTGTTACTGCTTATCTATATGGATCATTTGATAGTGATATATATGAAGATACTTGAAGGGTTTAAGGTATCAGAAGCATCTAATGCAAAACACAAGGAAATATATTCCATTAAATCACAAAGAATTTTATATGGGTTGTACAATGGTATAAACGATTAAGTGATTACTTGATAAGCAAAATGTATACAAATAATCTTACTTGCCCATGTGTATTCATTAAAAAAAAAACAACAACATCTGGATATGTGATCATAGCTGTTTATATCGATGATCTTAACATCATATGTACAAATAAAGAGATCCATGAAGCCATTCAACTTCTAAAGAAAGAATTTGAAATGAAAGATCTCGGAAAAAATCAAGTATTGCCTTGGTTTACAAATTGAGCATATGCCTAATGGTTTACTTGTACATCAAACAACATATACTGAAAAGATTTTGAAACGTTTCAATATGAACAAGGCAAAACCATTAAGTACTCCTATGGTTGTTAGATCACTCAATGTTGAAGCTGATCCATTTCGTCCATGTGAAGATCATGAAGATCTTATTGGATAAGAAGTTTCATATCTTAGTGAATTGGGGCTCTTATGTATCTTACAAATTATACAAGAACTGACATTTCTTTTGCAGTTAATTTGTTAACAAGGTTCAGCTCAATTCCTTCCAAAAAGACACTGGAATAGGATCAAACACATGTTTCATACCCTTGAGGAACTACTGATTTATGATTATTTTACTCTAACGATTCAAAACAAGATTTGGTTGGTTATACATATGCAGGTTATTTATCTGATCTACATAAAGCTAAATCTCAAACTAGATATGTATTCCTAAATGGAGGTACCGAAATATCATGGCGTTCTAAAAAACAAACACTTGTTGCAACATCATCAAATCATGCCTAAGTGATTGCATTACATGAAGCTACTCGGGAATATTTTTGGTTGAGATCAATGACATAACCCATTACTGATTCTTGTGGACTAGAATGCGATAAAAGTCCAACAACTATCTATGAAGATAATGTAGCTTGCATAGCACATTTGAAAGAAGGGTATATCAAAAGTGACCGAACAAAACACATACCTCCTAGATTCTTCTCGTACACTCAAGATCACATTAAGGACAACCAGATTGAAATGAGATATGTTCAATCCAGCAAAAACTCTGCTGATCTTTTCACCAAATCACTCCCAACTGCTATTTTCAGAACACACGTTCACAATATTGGCATGAGGCATGTTCAAAAGATGTAACAGTTCAGCGATGTCTACTTGAGGGGGAGTCAACTCTATGCTGCACTCTTTTTCCCTTGACTAAAGTTTTTATCCCACTGGGTTTTTCTTTAGCAAGGTTTTTAATAAGGCAGTACTAGTTGTTATCTATTTAAAATAAATTGTCATCCAAGGGGGAGTGTTATGATAATGCCAAAAATGGTGGCCGACAATTTCAACAAATCCAATCCAACTTGATGCATATAGCGTGATAATTGAACAGTAAATGTTGCACTATAAATGTGAACCATGTAATGTTGTAGTATGATGATTTTATATAATATATACTCTTCTCATATACTCTCTTTGCTCCTCTTATAATTTTATTAGTATTCTTAATCAAGAATCAAACCACTAAAGGTAGTTATAAGCCTACTGAATTATAACATCAAACCATAAGCCTACTGAATTATAACAGTTAATCCTTTTCAATTTGCTTAAATAAATATATCACGTCTTTAGAAAATTAGTTTGGAGTCTACTTAAATAATTATTTACCGTTTTATGCATTAATTTGGAGTCTACTTTTGTTTCTGGTTTTAAATTTGAGACGCATACTACTTTTATGATTTATTGTTTTTTCTACAGCATTAGGCATAAATTCTTGTTTTTTTTTCTCCAAATGATTAATCAAATTAATCGTTTTATTTCAATTGATTAACCGATTTAACCATTTAACCAAACTGCATATTAACCAAACCGAATGGTTAAAAAAATGATTAACCGCAATATTAGTTATGGGTGTGGGTTTCGTACTTAACCGCTCCAACCCGTCTCATGCTCACCGGCTAATGGAAGAGTCGCCAACTATTAAATCGTTAGTCACTGTTGTAACTAAGAGTGATAGGTCCATCACTAATAAATATTTAACACAAGCATTTACTGTAATATTTTTGGTTAACAAAGTTCGAATAGAACGTCAATTTTTCACCGAAAATAACATCCATTAGAAGACTTACTGATCCTAAAAGACTAAACAAGCCCTCGTCACCACTTCGTCTAGACTCCACTTCAAACTTATGCAACCTATAAACCCTAAGTATTACTTTACTAAATCCAATAACCAAACATTCAATTTGTTTAATCATCAATATCATATTATCCAGTTTCTTCAATTGTATACACTAATTCGATACGCATAAAGCTCAAATTTGAGTTTAATTTGAAGAATGCCATCGAAACAATCGAAAGCGGAGGTAGCAAAGAAGCAGAAAGTAGTTGAAGACAAAACATTCGGTCTTAAAAATAAAAATAAAAGCAAAAATGTACAGAAATATGTACAAGCGATGCAGCAAAATGTTATCCCCAAACCTGATGCTTCCAAACTTGCTGCCAAGGTAGGTAGTTATGGTTCATGGTAAATTAATTGGTTTAATTAGATTTTATATTTAATTAATTAATTTAATTTATTGATTAATGGACAGAAAAAGAAGGATGAAGAGAAAGCTAGAGAGAAAGAATTGAATGAGCTGTTTAAGATTGCTGTTGTTCAACCTAAAGTTCCTCGTGAGTAAATTCTTTTCCTTTTCTATACCGATTAATGAATTTTTATTATGTAATGTGATGCAGTGCAATGCAATGCAATTTTGATGTAATTTGTATTCGATAAGCGGTTCTAAATCGAAATTTGCTTGATTTATGTTTGGAATTAGTTGCTAGTTATTAGCAGCAGCTTGATTGATTGTACATAAGTAGATAGATTATCTCCTGTATGAAAATGAAAGGATTAGATTATGTATTTTTAAGTATCTTTCGTTATGTGCAAGATAACTTTCTGTCATGTTCATGTTTGTATTTTACATCCTTACATCTCTGATTATTCATGATATGTTTCTCATGCAATGGTAATCATACGATCGTTGATTAATCTTACTATCACGAATAGTAGCGTGATGATAAATGTCAAACCGAGTTATTTTTCGTAGCTTGCTGTACATACATATCATTATCTATCTAACATTGTGATTTTCTTAGTACTACCTAAAGCATCGATCTTCGGGGATAAAAAATCAGTAGAACTTTAAGTTACCTATCTGGTTTGACTGGCTTAACCTAATAGTTACCACTTTTATGCATTTTCCTTTATATAATGGGGGTTCTTGGCTAGGCAACATTAAGTAAATTTATGTCATCGACAAATTTTATTTACTAGATATCCCAGTGGTTGGGGCCCTGAGTTCCTTGCAAGAGGTTTCAGGTTTGAATCCCGTTTAGGGCGAATATTTAGTGGTGGTCAGGGATGGGTTGGAAACAGCCAGAGAGTAATCCTGTTGGGATGTGTACATCAGAGTATGAGGTCGGATTACTCGCCCTCCCGGGTATCCCGGGAAAACCTTCTACCTTTTTATGTCATCGACAAATTTGTGAATTGAAGCTGTTTTTTCCAAAATGGAGTATTCTCACATGAAATGTGGTTATGGTCAGGGGTGGATCCAAAGTCTATATTATGCGAGTTTTTCAAGGCTGGTTAGTGTGCGAAAGGTTTCAAATGCAAGTTTTCTCATGATTTGAACCTACAAAGAAAGGGTGAAAAGATTGACATTTTTAGTGATAAGCGCGATGAAGGTGATCCATTAACACGTTTTACACTTTTAATCTATTTTAGCCCATCACTTATTGTTTATCTCTTGGATTGGTGTCAAGTATAACTAATTTCTTTATTTGGGATCTTAGGAACTATGGAGGACTGGGACCTAGAGACGTTGGAAAAAGTCGTGGAATCGAAAGGATAAGAGTACAACCAGAATAAACCAATTGACATTGTATCATTTCTAAACCTTTTTGTTCTTGTTTTTTGTTTTTCAGTTTTGTTACATGCATGTCAGAAGTATACATATGGCAAAGTTGGTCTTTTTAGCCATGATGCTAAATTTGTTATCGCGAATGTTTGTGAACTGAGATGCAATGGCATATTTGATGGTTTACTAGGGTTACAATGATGCTAAATTTGTTATTTTCTTTAAATAGGTTTGCAAACACTTTCTTGATGCAGTGGAGAAAAAGCAATATGGTTGGTTCTGGGTTTGTCCGAATGGTAATAAAGAGTGTCATTACAGACATGCTTTACCTCCTGGTTATATTCTCAAGTCCCAAATGAAGGCGCTTTTAGAAGAAGAGGCTAACAAACTAGCTATTGAAGATGAGATTGAGGATCAGGTAATTGTATTTATATACATACATACACTTACCCTATTGTTCTGCGTTGTATATACCATCTATTAGTTACCACTTACAACTTAGGAAACCAATATAAGCTATTTTTCTGGCTATGTTATAACTTCAGCGTGCAAAAGTAAAGACAACAACTCCAATGACTACTGATCTTTTTATGGGATGGAAGAAGAAAAAGATGGACGAAAAAGAAGCTGGCCTGGCTGCTCTGAGAGCAGAGCGAGCTAAGAATGACCGGATGAGGTTTGTTTGTTTTTAAAGATGGAAATATCGACCCATTATCATGTATATGGGACAATTTGGGTTATGTTTGATCTCTGACGGTCAACTGGGCGAGTGAGAAGCCTGAATAGGTCGAAAGCTGCCAAAAATGCATTTTATTTTCTATAAAACCTTCTCATTCATTTTATTCCGATATATTTCACTGGCTACACGGTTTTACAAATTGGAAGTTTTTCACCAAGTTGTTCCGGGCAACCTGTTCCATTTAGCCACACTATTTGTCCACCTCTATTCTTCTGTATTTCATACTCCTTACATTTTCAAATGGACATCTGTTGATGTTCGTTTCTCTTTATTTTTTAATAACGCAGTGGCCGCGAGTTGTTTCTTTCTGACGCTAGTTTGTTTGTGGATGATGCTGAGGCATATGAGCAGTACCAAAGAGAAGAAGAACCTGATACTACGACCCAGAAGGTAGTTCTTGTTTTATGTTATATAGTTGAAACTTGCAGTGCATAGAAGTTCATCTTTACAATTAACCAAATAATTGAGGTCAATACGGCAAAGTATTGACCTTTGGCTCTTGTATGATTGAGCGAAAAAGTAACTACACAACTAACATTGGTAAAAAAAAAAAAACTTAATTTAATAAATGAGTATTTATTAGTATTAGTAACAACATTATAATAAGGTCAACATGATTTTGCCATCTATCTGATTTCAGGCACAAGAAAGTTCATCTACTGGTGGACCAAGTATGTCAACAAGTGTGGCTGCTGTTTAAGCAAGCTTGTCCAAAACATCTCTCCAAATAAATGAGCCTGTAAAATAAGCCACATTCTAAGAAACTCGGGTCATTTAGTGGGTCAAATTCGCCATAATTTGAAGAGCGGTCATCGACCCTTCTCTCACTGATACGGAAGTAATTCAGGTATACTGTAATCACCTTTTGCCATCCGATGATAGTTCAATATAATGGGGATTGTAAAATCGATCGTTCTTGGTTTGAATATCACGTTTTAGAGGTTTTTGTTATATCCACCAAAAATTACATGGTGACGTTTTTACTAAAACCGTTGACTTAAGTTTTGTCTCTTTTTTGGGGTTTAACTGTTCGCTATTTCTGATATCTCTTATGATCCAATCCTTTTGCTTGACACGGCAAGTGTTCAACTTGAGCATACTCATGGTTCAGCACAACTCACTTTTGCATGAAGTACCAAATTTTCACTTTGGCTTGTAGAATTTGAGGGTCTACAGAAATTTAGTTAATTGGTCGTTCGAAACGGTAATAAAACAACTGACAATGGGCAGTGGAGTGGAGGGACTTGAACCTGAGCTTTGGGGGTCAAATTGATACTTTTCGGTTACAATATTGATCCCAATTGTACACCATCTATAAGTTATAAGTTGCTTTCTTGAGCCTACAATAGCTTTTTTAAGGAAAACTCGCACAACACATGTATTCTTTCAGCAAACTTACCATACTTGGTTTTAAATTGATTCCAAAAATGACCAAGAGATGGAGTAAATATAAGTAAATTCTTGGTGAATGGATATTGTGCGAGCTTTTATCATTTTTGTCATACTTTCTTTATGCGGACTCTGATGTAATTTATTTAAACGTCCAAACGTACATAACTTAAAGGCTTAGTAAAATTTTATGGGGGAAGATGGCCCCTCCTTGCCCTATATAAGACCCGCCCGTGGCAATGGTCATTTTTCTGGACTCGATGTGTGAGAGTAGGACCTCTTGAGTCTTGACTATTAAATTACCATTTGATATTGAAAGTAGCAATTAGAGAATGAGAGGATTTATCTTTCAAGAAGGAACTGTCGTGGTATGTATCGATTGTATCCCTTACTGATGTTCAGGTCTTTTTTTTTTCCTTAATAAAACCGTAAAAAAGAAAAAACCAATTAGAGAATGTCATGTTCTTCACAAGTTCATTACTAAAATCACAACTTTAATTACAATATTTGAATTTAAGCAACAAATATTCAAGGAATCATCAAAACATAATCCAAATAACGAACTAGGCACGAAAATCATGTGCTTAAATATAATTAAACACAACCATCTTTCAAAAATCATCTCCAATTTTTGGATTTAAAATAACCCCAAAGCACCTAATTTTAATTTTCAAAAATAAATGAAAACATACCTTGATAATAGTTAAAGATGAAAGATTTTGTTGCCTTTGGTGTTGTTTTGGCCGGAAATAGCAAAATATCGCCAATAGCTTTGAAGGTTTTTAGTGAGTTTGGTTTTGATAGTGAGAAAGAGAAAAAGTTGTGTTATGTTTTAGATTTTTTTGCGGACGACTATTTTCGAATGACGTCGACCGGGAAAGTTGTAGAAGGCAACTGATTTGGATGGATTCGCCCTTTTGTGAGAGGGCACGACTTGAAGTGATACCATCATTGTTAAGATTCAAGAGAGCTCTTGGACGTTAACTCATGATCGCATATTGTCAAACAAAAAGGTTGAAAATGATGTTAGTTTGTAGTTGGCTAGCACTGGTAGCATTTGTGATGTAACTGACGTATGTTATTTATGTTAGTTTTCAGTTAACTATTATAATGTTACGGATACTCGATTAGCTCGTGTAGCGCATCAAACTGCATCACCAGATGAGCCATGCATGACGCGCGCCGAAAGGATGAGCGCTCAAGTCACTAATCGCCAAGGTGACGTACACATGTCAGGCGATGCTGTAGCTGGCAGAGGGCATCTAGCAGACAAAAATCATGTCCGACAAAACACTTTTTACTTTTGTCGGTTCAGCTCACTCAATGATGTACTATTCGCAGGCCACGATCCTTTTAGCCTTATTACGTGGCGATAGAAGACAAAAAGGATCACCCTATAAATAACGGACTTAATCCACAAGGTAAGGGGTTGAAGATTCATTCCACACACACATATACACATACCATACCATATCACTAACAGTAAGCGCCTACTACGTAGCGCCTTTATACCCGCGCTACCGGACATACAATATTTCACTAGACACTCTTGATATACAGGTAACGTTCTATGAACATAAACCCTACAACCCAGCGCGAGCCATCGTTAACCGGGCAACCCGTCGATGGTGGGTCTATGTTTAACCACCCCCGCTGAGATCCTCATCTCGCAAGGGGTTATTCACGGTACTCCTGACCGGAGAGTTAAACTCGGTTGACCCTTAAATCCCCTTTCTTTGATGTCAAGCATGAACCGAACCCGGCCCGAATATTCTATGCTTGATCATAATACGTGTTGTATTTTCTTTTTCAAGTAACGTGTTGTATTTTCTTCAAGTTGAATGAAATGTTAAATTAGTTTCAGTTTCTAGTTGTATAATATTTGTGTTTCAGTATCAAGTTGTATAGTATTTGTGTTTTAGTTTCGAGTAATAAATGATTAAGTAGCTTAATTAGAATTCCAGTCTTTACACTCATGTTGATCGAAATGACTACTCGATATTTCAGTCACTCACCCAACACCTAACATCTATTTACTTCACATCAATACAGTATTTCTTAGGATAGATATGACGTGGATAACACACAAATGTGGATACGGTTATGTTGATTTCTTCGGATAAAATTTCTTATCAGTTTATGCATATTTAAAAAGTGGCCATATATTATGTCTACTTTTTTTGTTTAGCGAAAAGACGAAAACTCATATAGATAACCAGGCCCGGCCCAGAAGGGGTGCAAGGTGTTCAACCGCACAGGGCACATCTATTTACTTCACATCAATACAGTATTTCTTAGGATAGATATGACATGGATAACACACAAATGTGGATACGGTTATGTTGATTTCTTCGGATAAAATTTCTTATCAGTTTATGCATATTTAAAAAGTGGCCATATATTATGTCTACTTTTTTTGTTTAGCGAAAAGACGAAAACTCATATAGATAACCAGGCCCGGCCCGGAAGGGGTGCAAGGTGTTCAAACGCACAGGGCCCATCTATTTACTTCACATCAATACAGTATTTCTTAGGATAGATACGGTTATGTTGATTTCTTCGGATAAAAATTTAAATATTTGTCTACTTTTAAAAAGTGGCCCGGGATGCAAAGTGTTCAACCGCACAGGGCCCAATATATTTAGGGGCCCAAAATCCATATAGTATATTATCACCCAATATATACATGCTCATTCTAAAAGAGCCCGAGAGAATATTAGTAGAGAAGACTGATATAAGGGTCAAGCCCAACTTCTTTTTTAATGTCTTGCTAGCAAGGACTTTGACATTTATAGAGTATGTTTCCTTTAGAATTTATCGATGTGGGACAAAAGAAAAGCATATTATTAAAGATACACGTACACCCATTCACACACCTTAAAATTTACACAGGAGATATACTCGGTCAACTCAAATACCTATTCAAAGATACCTATATTTGACACATATAAATAAATAAACTAACACTTAACATAAATAATAATAAATCTAAACATAGATAAATATTCAACTGATTAATTTCAACAAAATTAACAAGATATATTTCATTTAATTAATATTTCTAATTTTTATAGAAGGAAACTAGTTAACGTTTATCTCTTTAGGCTAATGTTTCTTACAAATTTTGATGCATGTTGAGAATTTTAGCATCATATTATGATTGTATTAATAATCTTTTAAAATCTTAACTTTAGGAATTTTTTTTGCCCTTGTCTAAAAATTTTTCTTTGAATATCAGTTTCATGTTTGATAGTAGAAGTCGTAGTACGTCAGTAGTTGTTTGTTTCCAATTACTATAAATATGCAATCCTATGTCCACTAGTGTTATGAATGAAAAAGTTTGTCCAAAAAATTCTCTTCTTAACCTATTGTTCTTGAGAGTCTCGAATCAACCTACTAAGGGCCTTTTTTTCGACTCGCTCAGGGCCCAAAATATGTCAGGACCGGCCCTGTAGATAACGAAGATGTTTTCCAAAAGAAAACATCTTCAACTAATAGTACAAGAACGAAACCAATGAGGCTCCAACCTAGAAAAGAAAAATACTATCTATTTAAAGAGTAGACATATGCACCTTTTCAATTCATATCCATCCATTCCACTCTCTCACTATTATTTCCGCTCGTTTAAGAACAATCCTAGATTATTTTAGTTAACCCTTATTTATTAATTGTACAAAGTAACAATTAACAACATGAAAGTAACGAATAACAACATACATTATCTACGCTAAGATACAACATATCTCATCTCTTTTGCAAGCATTCATAAAAAAAATAGTACGAGTAATAAATTAATAAATAACAAATTAATCAATGTGAAATTCCCATAATGAAGTTCTCATTTGCACCAAGAGCCTGTCAACGTACAATAATCAGATGAAAATTAAGAATATGAACAGGTTAGTTATTTACTTATTTCATTATACTCGGGAGTATAACTTACTAAAAGCATGTACTACACACCATTTATCATTACATTTCATTCCATATATTATGGGTCATTTCACAATATGTAAATTAATTAAACACGGTCATTTTTTAAAAGGCAATGTAGAACGTTGTAGATTAAAATTAAACTTGAAATTTCAATAAAGATTCTTAAGCTTCAACCATCAAGCTAGCCCTTTGATGTTGTTAAAATTAAACTCAAGTTATTTAATTTATTGTTAAATAACCGTCGAATCAAATATAAAATGGTGAAGTATTTAAATACCTCTATATCTCGGTTCGAAGGGTAAATGTTATCTTGTGTAGAAGAAAAAGAAGACACTTCACTCTTTTTACACCAAATAAAGTCATGTTGTGAAACATTTTCTGTTTAATTTGACCCCTTCTTGGTGGAACCATGATTTTTTCTTTCTTTTCTCCCATCTTCCCTTTGCCTCCCATTTTGTATTAAGGACATGTCACACTATCATATGTATATATATGTAGGTACTACGAAAATATTGGTACAAAGTTCCATATTTAGAAATTTTCAGCTTGTAGCTATTTTCTGAATGTTGTTTATACCTTTTGTTTGTTTCTATTTTGGGTGTACATAAAACGTACTTTGAAATCAGCTTCGAGGAAACTTCTTGTTGGCTTGGCAGTTTTGATACTTTAAAAACAGTCACATGCAATTTTTATTTTTATATAAGTTATAAAAAAAAAGGAATGCATGATTGATTCGAATAACTAAGGCTTAATAATATACGGAGTGTTATAATTCAGTAGGCTTATAACTACCTTTAGTGGTTTGATTCTTGATGTTATAATTCAGTAGGCTTATAACTACCTTTAGTGGTTTGATTCTTGATGTTATAATTCAGTAGGCTTATAACTACCTTTAGTGATTTGATTCTTGATTAAGAATACTAGTAATGAAGTGTAAGAACAAAGATGATAATGGAGAAAGAAAGAAACACTTTGTAAGTGTGTGAAATGGTGCAAGTTTAATGCTTGCATTCATGAGTATTTATAGCCTAAAATCTCAATATAAAAATACATACTTTGTGTACCAAAATTGACTATATGTATACACCAAAATTGACTATCCATATCTATATTATTATTATTATTATAACACTCCCCCTTGGATAGCAATTTTATTTTGTTGAAGATCAACTATAAATTACTGCCTCGTTAAAAACCTTGCTAAAGAAAACCCAGTGGGAAAAAAACTTTAGCTAAGGGAAAAAGAGTGCAGCATGGAGTTGACTCCCCCTCAAGTAGACATCGCTTCAGCTGTTACATCATTTGAACATGTCTCATGCCAATGTTATGAACGTGTGTTCTGAAAATAGCAGTTGGAAGTGCTTTCGTGAAAAGATCAGCAGAGTTTTTGCTAGATTGCACATATCTCATTTCAATCTGGTTGTCCTTAATGAGATTTTGAGTGTATGAGAAGAATCTAGGTGGTATGTGTTTTGTTCGGTCACTTTTGATATACCCTTCTTTCATCTGTGCTATGCAAGCTGCATTATCTTCATAGATAGTTGTTGGACTTTTATCGCGTTCTAGTCCACAAGAATCAGTAATGAGTTGTGTCATTGATCTCAACCAAAAACATTCTCGAGTAGCTTCATGTAATGCAATCACTTCGGCATGATTTGACGATGTAGCAACAAGTGTTTGTTTTTGAGAACGCCATGATATTGCAGTACCTCCATTTAGGAATACATATCCAGTTTGAGATTTAGCTTTATGTGGATCAGATAAATAACCTGCATCTGCATAACCAACCAAATCTTGTTTTGATTCGTTAGAATAAAATAATCCTAAATCAGTAGTTCCTCGAAGGTATCGAAATATGTGTTTGATCCCATTCCAGTGTCTTTTGGTAGGAGCAGAGCTGAACCTTGCCAACAAATTAACTGCAAAAGAAATGTCAGGTCTTGTACAATTTGTAAGATACATAAGAGCTCCAATTGCACTAAGATATGGTACTTCTGGTCCAAGAATGTCTTCTTGATCTTCACATGGACGAAATGGATCAGCTTCAACATTGAGTGATCTAACAACCATAGGAGTACTTAATGGTTTTGCCTTGTCCATATTGAAACGTTTCAAAATCTTTTCAGTATATGTTGTTTGATGTACAAGTAAACCATTAGGCATATGCTCAATTTGTAAACCAAGGCAATACTTGGTTTTTCCGAGATCTTTCATTTCAAATTCTTTCTTTAGAAGTTGAATGGCTTCATGGATCTCTTTATTTGTACCTATGATGTTAAGATCATCAACATAAACAGCTATGATCACATATCCGGATGTTGTTTTCTTAATGAAAACACAAGGGCAAGTAAGATTATTTGTATACCCTTTGCTTATCAAGTAATCACTTAATCGGTTATACCACATACGTCCCGATTGTTTTAACCCATATAAAGATCTTTGTAATTTAATCGAATACATTTCTTTGGGTTTTGCATTTGATGCTTCTGGTACCTTAAATCCTTCAGGTATCTTCATATATATATCACTATCAAGTGATCCATATAGATAAGCAGTCACAACATCCATGAGATGCATTTCTAAATTTTTAGAAACTGCCAGACTGATTAAGTACCTAAAAGTAATTGCATCCATAACAGGAGAATAAGTTTCTTCATAATCAATTCCCGGTCTTTGAGAAAAACCTTGAGCTACAAGTCTAGCTTTATACCTTGTAACTTCATTTTTCTCATTTCTTTTTCGGACAAAAATCCATCTGTATCCTACAGGTTTCACATCTTTAGGAGTGAGAATGATGGATCCGAAAACTTTTCTTTTATTGAGTGATTCTAATTCAGCTCGTATTGCTTCTTTCCATTGAGCCCAATCATGTCTATTTTGACATTCAACCATAGATGTTGGTTCTGGATCATCATCATTATTCATGATGTCATATGCAACATTAAATGAAAATTTCTCATCAAGATTTTTCATTTCATTTCGGTTCCATAATATTTTTGAATATGCATAATTGATTGCAATTTCTGTATTGACATCATCAATCTCCTCTGCAGTAGGAGTACTGATTTGTGGTTCTTCTTGAACACTTTCTTTTACTTCATTATCAGCTGATTTTCTTTTTCGAGGATTTTTATCCTTTGAACCAATTGGTCTTCTACGTTTCTGACGTGGTAAAGATTCATGAGTGACGTTATTGCCAGCTTTTGGTATTTCAATTCGAGCTGGAGTATTTACTGCTGGTATATATGATTTTGTCACCATTTTTGTATCTGTAAATGTATCAGGCAATTGATTTGCAAGTTCTTGTATATGCATTATCTTTTGAACTTCTGTCTCGCATTCTTTTGTGCGAGGATCAAGATACTTTAATTGAGGTTCACACCATGATACATCATTTTCTTTATTTTTTATTTCTCCCCCTAGTCTAGGAAACAATCTTTCATTAAAATGACAATCAGCAAAACGTGCTGTAAAAACATCACCTGTCATAGGTTCAATATATCTTATGATTGAAGATGTTTCATATCCAACATATATTCCCAACCTTCTTTGAGGACCCATTTTTGTACGTTGTGGTGGCGCAATTGGAACATACACTGCACAACCAAATGTTCTAAGGTGGGAAATATTTGGCTCTTGACCAAAAGCAAGTTGTAGGGGGAATATTTATGACTTGCACTCGGTCTGATGCGAATCAATGCAGCAGCATGTAAAATTGCATGACCCCATATAGATACAGGGAGTTTTGTTCTCATTATCAATGGTCTAGCGATTAACTGTAAACGTTTAATCAGTGACTCGGCTAAACCATTTTGTGTATGCACATGAGCAACAGAATGTTCAACAACAATTCCTATAGACATGCAATAGTCATTAAATGCTTGAGATGTAAACTCACCAGCATTATCAAGTCTCACCTTTTTAATGGTGTAATCAGGAAAATGTGCTCTCAATTTAATAATTTTGGGCAAGAAATTTTGCAAATGCCACATTACGGCTTGATAACAGACAAACATGAGACCATCTGCTAGATGCGTCTATTAGAACCATGAAATATCTAAATGGTCCACATGGTGGATGAATTGGTCCACATATATCACCTTGAATTCTTTCAAGAAACATTGGTGATTCTTTCTCAACCTTAAGTGGTGAGGGTCTAGTTATCAATTTTCCAAGAGAGCAAGATGTACATGGAACCATTGTATCATGATGGATTTTTCTATCCTTTAGTGGATGTCCATGAGTACATTCAATAATCCTTTTCATCATTGTTGATCCTGGATGGCCTAATCTGTTATGCCATAAACTGAATACACCAGGATCAATATATTTTTCGTTAACTACCATATGTATTTCTGGTACATTTATATGTGTATAATGTAATCCAGAACTAAGTCTTGGCAGTTTTTCAACCACATGACTCTTGTCAGTGATACTTAAATATTTCTCATTTTCTGTTGTCACTGACTGATAATCATACCCGTTAAGGTATATGTCGGAGAAACTCAATAAATTTCTGCTTGACTTGGGAGAAAATAAGGCATCATTTATTAAAAATTTTGTACCATTTGGTAGTATGAAATTTGCCTTTCCTATCCCTTTTATCAAGTTAGCAGGTCCTGATATTGTATGTATAGTTCCTTCCGTTGGTTTTAGATCAATAAAATATTTCTCGGATTTAAGTATAGTGTGTGTAGTTCCACTGTCTGCTATACAGAGATCTCCACCACTTGATTGATGTTGTATTCCAGCAAAATTCATATTGAACTTCATATATAAGAAATAAATAGTGAGTACATTAATATTACACAATATTTTAAACGCAAATAGATAGTACTGAAACATTTAGCAAACATAATGACAAAGACAGACGATATTAAATCGTTTATTTTTCAAAAGACACACAACTTAAACATTCAAGAAATCTTCATATAAATCAGATGGTTTCTCAGTGACTGTTGGATCAATATTATCCACAAAATTTACTTCCTTAGAAGAATTTTCTTCAACATCTTGTTTAATGGGCTTGTTTTGTGGTTGATATTTATATTTTCGTGGATTACTATTTCTTTGACCACCACGGCCACGACCACGTCCACGCCCATTACCATTACCATAAGGATGGTTTCTACCATAGTTATGGCTTTTGGCATGATGATGGTGATGGTTATTATAACCACGACCTTGCCCGCGTCCTTGTCCCTGTTTATAATTATTTGCAGTATTTGCTTCAGGGATTGCAAGTGTACCAGTAGGACGGGATTGCTGATTTTTCATTAATAGCTCATCATTTTGCTCTGCAACTAAGAGATATGAATTAAGTTCAGGATATGTTTTGAACTTTAGCATTCTCAAATTTCTTTGCACTGTGATGTTTGCAGCATTCATCGTGGAGAAAGTTTTCTCCATCATGTCTGCATCACTAATTTCATGTCCACAGAATTTAAGTTGTGAACATGTATTATACAGAGCTGAGCTGTATTCATTTACTTTCTTAAAGTCTTGGAACCTTAATGTTCTCCATTGTTCCATTGCAGCTGGAAGTAAAATTTCTCTTTGATTATTGAATCTGCTTTTGAGACCTTCCCATAAAACATGGGGATCTTCTACAGTCACATAATTATTTTGTAAGCATTCATCAATATGTTGATGAATAAAGCAACATGCCGTAGCTTGTTCTTTTTCAGAACAAGTGTTGTTTTCATTTATGGTTTCAAGAATGCCCATTGATTTAAGATGCATTTTTACTTTTATAACCCATGGCATGTAGTTGTTTCCAGTTGATTCTAAAGGAGTAAATTTAAGCTTTTCCAGATTCGACATTTTCTATTATCAAAAATTAAAACAAACATCATGATAAATTAGAGTCAATTTATATTCATAAGTATATAAACATTAAACATAAATTTAATATAACATAAATGATAAGTAGGTGACAGTGTCGACCATGTGTAAGTAATCATAAATAAATGTTATATAACAAAAATATAAATATTAGTAAACATAAATGAAAATTTGGCGACAGTGTCGACCATATATTTTTTCAGGTGGTATAACCGACCTATATCATTCTGGTGGTATAACCGACCATATATCATTTTGGTGGTATAACCGACCATATATCATTTTGGTGGTATAACCGACCATATATCATTTTGGTGGCAGAGCCAACCATATTTAGTATTAAGATTATCGTGCTGATAACGTGTTATAATTCAGTAGGCTTATAACTACCTTTAGTGGTTTGATTCTTGATGTTATAATTCAGTAGGCTTATAACTACCTTTAGTGATTTGATTCTTGATTAAGAATACTAGTAATGAAGTGTAAGAACAAAGATGATAATGGAGAAAGAAAGAAACACTTTGTAAGTGTGTGAAATGGTGCAAGTTTAATGCTTGCATTCATGAGTATTTATAGCCTAAAATCTCAATATAAAAATACATACTTTGTGTACCAAAATTGACTATATGTATACACCAAAATTGACTATCCATATCTATATTATTATTATTATTATAACACGGAGTATCTTATTTCATTAGTCTATCCATTGTGGGTAAAAAGATTAGGTACCATGGCAAGAATCATAAGTGGGAAAGAATTGCAATTTTTCGAAGTGAAATTAACAAAAATAAAAATTTTAGATGAAACATAACAATTTGTCAAAAAAAAAAATTGAAAAAACGCCCTCACAAATTATAAGTGCAAAATACAAAGTGTGTGATGTCATTTTGCGCGTTACGTATTCGAGAATCACTGACCACGACCAAGAAACCTCGGTTATAGACTTGCCAACAAGAGATTTTTGAGCATGACCATTCAGCTGAGTGGTTACCATTATTCTGGATGTCTGAGAGCTCTCGAGTTCGAGTGTTACTTGAGGATTTCATAATGAAATTTGTTTTGCAGTTGATTATTGAGTCATCTGTAGGCTTCTTAGAAATGGTGGGTTCTACCCATATCTTGCAAGGTTCCCTCGGAGGTTTTTCTTGGGTGCAATATCCAGTTTTCTCCTAATGGGTGTAGAAAGTGAGCATGACATGTGCTTTTCTGGATATGATCGGGTGGGTGAGTATGTAATGCCCCTCATTAGTAACCTTAATATTGTCTTCCAAAAAGAGATTTATGATTAAAAAAAATTAATATCCTTATGATATTTAAATACTATCTTATATTATTCTGGTGGTGGTTGATAGTGGGTTATTGTTCTAGTGATTGATGGCGGTGGGTTATCTTCCTGTAGGTGATTTTGACCGGGGTGATGACAGAAAATTAAAAAAATGTCGTTTTTGCATTTATGTCGAAAAATCACTATGTGTGTGTGTGTTTTTGAGTATGAAACGATGAAGGCTCAAAGTATTACAACCATAAGGAAATAAATAATTAACAAGCATAGCCCGAACTAAAAACAAAAAGCTACGCGAGCTAACTAGACACTAACTATACAAGAAGCTTGAGAGCGGCAACGAAACAAACACTAAAGCGAGGAAGAAATAATTAATCTAGATGAGAGAAAGAAATAAAACCATCAAATGACTACGCAAAAAAAACAAAACCATCTAACATAGAAAACCACTCCAAAACACCACCCTGAGACCAAAGGAGCACGATCCGACGAAACAAAGCCAAAGCCGTTTCTTTTGTTTATTTATTATTAGATGTGTTTTGATATTGTTATCGGTAACCTTTATTGACTCTATTGGTGATTATGATGTGTTTGGTTTAGCTAGTTTCTTATATCGTGTTTGTTAATGAGATACAATTATTTGACTTTGGATTGAACCTTGATTTTCTTTTGAGATTTTCAAGTACCTAACCGCTAGATCACTCCACGGGGTTTGGTTTTGTACCTTGTTAATCATCATATCCTTTTATTTATAAACATTTTTCGGGGGAAAAAATTGTGATTTGTAGATTCTCTTTTTATTATCTGTGATATTTTTAATATATTTTACAAATCATCATATTGATAGCTATATGAAATGATATTTGTGTTAGATTGTAGAGTTGTATTTTGAAAACTAATTACAATAAATAATGAAAATACATACAAATTCTTAATTAACCCTTCATATACTAAAGAGATCGCATGCATTTGTCATTTTGTTTTATATGGTATGTCGTTCTAAATCATCTAAGTATTATGTTTAACAGATAATATATGTTGTATATGCCTAGTTGGTTATGAAACTCTTTTCTAAACGCAATGAATTTGGTTCGATTTTGGCTTCCGTCTTTTTTTTTTTTTGTTTTTTTTTGTTTTTTTTTTTCAATTTTGACACGTTATATCAAACGCTGTTTCATCATCTATCCTTCTTCTACAATTTATTTGTTTCTAACCTACATTAAACAATCAACAACAATTCATAAAAATGAAGAATCACCACTAATGAATTATTAATTTTTTTCAAACCCTAAAAAGTTACTAAAGAGGCAACAATTAACACAATTTCTATTCTTTACATTTTCTCCCAATATAACAATATCTATATTATTCTTCTTTTTTACGATGATTTTTAGACACACTTGGTACTTATAAAATAAAATTCAAATTTAAGTGGCTAAAAAACGTTTTTAAATATGGATGGTATATAAACACAAATATTTGATAATACAAGGAGTATTTGGTAATAATAAAATAAAAATAAAAACAGAGTAATGTTTTTGGCGCGTACATATATTTTGCCTTTGACATTCAAGCCATCTCTCTATCACAAACGTATATACATGAATAAATCTATCATTCCCTTCTGTAAAAATCCAATCTTTATAAATGGAAGATTCATTTCTTCAGTCAAATCACTTATCGAGATCCCATTATCTCATAATTTGCATGCTGCGTTTACATCAACCCTAAATGTATCAACATCTGTTCTTCAAGAAGATGTATTTGATCCTGCTTCACATATAATTCAAGACAAAGATCTTTTAATCAAATCTCCTAATGGTGGTTTACGAGTACTGACCCTAATTGATCAAGGGTTATTAGAACCAGATGCTAAATTGTACAGTAAATTGCTTAATAAATGTACCCAATTGGGTAAAATTAAAGAAGGTAAATTGGTGCATAATCATTTTAAGGGTTCAAGGTTTAAGCATTATGTAGTGATTCAGAATTCAGTAGTGAATATGTACGCAAAATGTGATTGTATGGATGATGCACATGAGGTGTTTGATGAAATGCCTGTGAAAGATATGGTGACCTGGACTGCTTTGATTAGTGGGTATTCTCAGAATGATCGACCAGAGGATGCGCTTGTTTTGTTTCCTGAAATGATAAAGGTTGGATTGAAGCCGAATGAGTTCACTTTTTCGAGTCTTTTAAAGGCTGCTGGTTGTAGAAGTGATGAAAAAGAAGGAGAGCAGATTCATGGATACTGTTTAAAATACGGGTATGAGTTGAATGTTTATGTAGGTAGTGCACTTGTGGACTTGTATTGTAGGTATGGGCGAATGAACGAAGCACATTATGTGTTTGATCGGTTAGTTGACAAGAATGAAGTTTCTTGGAATTCGTTAATTGCTGCACATGCTAGGAAGAGTGAGGGGGATAAAGCGCTCAAACTTTTTCAAAAGATGCAAAGAGATGATTTTAAACCGACCCATTTTACCTATTCGAGTATTTTTAGTGCTTGTGCTAGCACTGGATCACTAGAACAAGGGAAATGGATACACGCCCATATGCTCAAATCCGGTCTTAAACCTATTGCTTACATTGGCAACACGCTTCTTGATATGTATGCAAAATCAGGTTCCTTTGATGATGCTATTCGAGTTTTCGACAGACTCGTGAAACCAGATGTTGTCTCATGGAACACTATGCTTACAGCATATGCACAACATGGGTTAGGTGTAAAAACCCTAACACATTTTGAAATAATGATGAAAGCTGGAATAAAACCCAATTTAGTATCTTTCTTATGTGTTCTTACAGCTTGTAGTCATGGTGGATTATTAGAAAAAGGACAACACTACTTTGAAATGATGAAGAAATATAATATTGAACCCGAGGTTTCTCACTATGTGACTATGGTTGACTTGCTTGGTCGAGCCGGTCAACTTGACCGAGCTGAACGTTTCATTAGAGACTTAACAATTGAACCAACTGCAGCCATATGGGGTGCTTTACTTGGTGCATGTAGAATGCATAAAAATATGAGCTTGGGTGCTTACGCAGCTGAACGTGTGTTTGAACTCGATCCTTACGACTCAGGGCCCCACATTTTGCTATACAATATATACGCATCTGCTGGGAAATGGACAGAAGCTTCAAAAGTAAGAAAGTTTATGAAAGAAATTGGGGTTAAAAAGGAACCTGCTTGCAGTTGGGTCGAGATCGAAAACTCAGTGCACATGTTTGTAGCTAATGACGAATCTCACCCATTAAAAGACGAAATACATAAAATGTGGGGGGAAACTAGTGACAAAATCAAGGATATTGGGTATGTACCGGATACAAGTCATGTTCTTTTGTACGTTGATGAGCAAGAACGAGAAGTTAAGTTACGATATCACAGTGAAAAACTTGCTTTAGCTTTTGCACTTTTGAAGACGCCGCCGGGGTCCACTATTAGGATCAAGAAGAACATTAGAGTGTGTGGCGATTGTCATTCGGCTTTCAAGTTCGTTTCGCAGGTGGTTGAAAGGGAAATTATTTTAAGAGACACGAATCGTTTTCATCATTTTAATCAAGGATTGTGTTCTTGTGGCGATTATTGGTAGAACACATATTGACACTTCATATAAACAAGTTCTAGATTTTAGTTTAAATCATTTAACTTAAAAAGTTTATAATCATGTTACAGTACTGCATTTTCCCTGTATTATTTTTGGTATAAGAATGCCTTGATTATTTGGGTTCAGTTAAAATGCAATTTGTGAGTTAATTATTTTTATTGTAAATAATAAGTTTTGGATCTAGAGTTATGTATGCTCAATGCAAAGCTTGACCTGGTAACTTCATATATGTAGTAATATACTGATGGAAGGCTAAAAAAAACTTGGATGCATGATAAGATTATACACCTGCCTTTATTAAAAAAAAAAAAAAAAAAAACAAAAATCAAAGCTACAAATATGTGACAGAAATCGACATGTATTATTTCACTCACATTAATCTTTATCAGCTAAACTCTTTTATATTGGGCCTTTATTGGACTGGGCTTGACAGAAAATGTAAAAATGGATACTATTAGTATATTTATTTTTTATTACATGCATGATTAAAATTTTATTTATATTTTATACGGAAGTAGGTATTATTAAGAATTTGGTCAACTTAAGAGAAAAAGACCTTTTGATTAGTTTAATAGAGATTTAAAAGGTGTAGGGGAGGCCACGTCGCCCTAAATATAGACCATAAGAACCTCGTACTCACTAATGTTTATTTGTATTATTTATTTATTTAGGGGGCCTTCTCGTGTTATTCATTTTGATCATGGGTATTAAACTATGTTACGCTACTTTTTATATGTCGGAAAAAAGCATCGATAGTTGTTGCACGATAATCGTAGTGTATCGATTATTGGTTAACACGCAATATCATCAGTAGTGACAACTAGTATAGTAAAATGGGCCCGCGCATGTATTTACAAAAGTAAAAACGTTTTGATACGGGTGTTTTTAGATATACATAGTTAGTACCTAGTGTACCTGATAACCTATGCGTTTTTAATCACATGAAGATTGCGTAAAAAAAGGGAAACAGAATTATCGATATGATGTAGTTAGTTTGGGTAGTTTATTATAGGTGTGTGTATGTATTGAATATAGCCCGGGGTATTTAATTTTTCTTTTTAGAAGTGTCCGTTTCGCGTATAGTTAGTCCCGCTGTGTTCGCTAGATTTTTTTTAGTTGAACAGTGGGTCCGAAAAAATTTAACGTGAGGCGAACGGAAAAATATGTCCCGTTGAAAATTTGAGTGGAGTTTGGTTAAGATTTTTTATTAAAATATGGAATTTACATTTTATATCTATGTTTTAAGGGTTGGGGTGTAAGCTGACACATTTTTTTGGGGGTGATTTGGTATTTTTCCCCCTTTTTCACTATTGTTGTTTTGACCGAAAAAATGGGTGGCGGTTGGGGTTAAACGACTCAAAAATTGGTGGTGATTAATATATAGTGGTAATGGTAATGGTAATGATAATGGTAATAATGCTACATATATTTTGTTAACAGTAAATTGAAAAAGCAACTATAAAAATCAAATCCTTTTGAAATGATTATAAGATTCAAATAATAACTTTAGTTTTGAGAAAGCAGCCTTTTTTTTTTTTTTTTTTTTTGGAACGGCAGAAGAATTTTATTAAACCACTAGCAAGACGCTAGGAAAGAACAAAAACAACAAAGAAAAAAAACTACAAAGATTCCAATGGATTTTGCAGCCATGTGGACCAGTTTATTCTAGCTTTTTTGTATCTAGAGAAAAGCAAAAAAAATGAAGAAACAATGATATTGTCTAAAACGTTCGCTATCCGGAAGTTCTTATCATTGAATATGTAACTATTCCTTAACCGCCATATGTTCCAAAGAGTCGAGAAAATAATGCTTCTCACCACCATGAGCCTCTTGCCGTTTAACTGGATCGAATCAAACCAAATCCAAAAGTCATCCAAAGAGTTCCATGTAGGAATAAATATGTTGATCCATGACCCAATGTTGCACCAAATTTGTCTACTAATATCACATGCACAAAAAACATGTGAAGCTGTTTCCTCATGAGAAACACACCAAATGCAGTTACCATGTGGGAGCTCGATACCTTTTCTAGCAATATTATCTTTTGTAGCGAGACGATTCAACCGGAGGCGCCATAAGAAGATGTTTATTTTTGAAGGGAACAACGCAGACCAAAAGGTGGGTCGAGTAAATTGGGCATTGAAGTGCAAGTCAATAGATTTCCTCGCAGCAGAAACCGAGTACTTATTATGTGATGCACCATCCCAAACCCAAGTGTCTGCCTCATTAGAAATCTGAATCGAGTTTAGGATGTCCAACAAAGAAGAAAGGCTCGAAGATTCAATACCTCCGCGAATATCCCGCCTCCAAAACCATAACCAATCTCCATTATTATATCAATCCGCAACAGAATCCTGTTTTTTCGTGTCTAACGCAAGAAGACGAGGGAATCTGGATGCGAGAGCAGAATCTTCTATCCATGTATCAAACCAAAAGCTAGTGTGAGAGCCATTCCCCAGCTTAATGTGCATCAGATTATGCGCTAAAAAATTAGAAGAGTGAATCAAATGAACACACTTACAGATTGCAGCCCATGTACCGGTCGAAGTTCTATTTGCATTAATATTACCACCTTGACTAGGACCATGTATCGCCGTAATGACCTTAACCCACAGAGCGTCTTTATTGTGCATGTATCTCCATCTCCACTTGTAGATAAGAGCAAAATTAAGAGAGGATAAACGAGTAACATTTAGACCTCCATTCTCACATGAATTTTGAATGAGGTTCCAATTTACCCAATGAATTTTTTTAGCGTTGTCCTTACCACCCCAAAAGAATGATGCACGAAGGGACTCTAAAGTCCGAATAATGGAGTTGGGAGCCTTGAAAAGCGACATATAGTATGTACCAAGGCCACCAAGAACTGACTTAATAAGCGTTAGGCGGCCTCCGAAAGAAATCATGTTCGCCTTCCAAGAAGCTAGTCGCTTCTTCACCTTTAAAATAACTGGATCCCAGCTAGCTACTCTCGACATGTTTTGGCCCACAGGGAGGCCAAGAAATTGAAACGGAAGAGTCGAATGGGAGCAGCCCATATTAGCAGCTAGCCTCGCTACCTCCTGGACTGGAACCCCAATGCCAAATAAGTCCGATTTATGAAGGTTTATTTTTAAACCGGACACCGCGTAGAAACAACCAAGAAGCGTAATAAAGTTTGACGCATTTTCATCATCCCATTCACCGATAAAAAGAGCGTCGTCTGCATAAATACAATGAGAGATAACCTCACCTTGATTGTAATTTCCAACCCGCAACCCACTAAATACAGAAGCTTCAAGTGCATCTTTCATGGCTGCTGTGAGGCCTTCCATACCAATTAAGAAGAGGAAAGGAGACAGCGGATCGCCTTGCAGAAGGCCCCTACCAATGTTAAACTCTGCTGACGGGCTTCCGTTCAAAAGAAGAGAAGCACAGGAAGAATTAAGACATGCACGAATCCATGATACCCATTTATCATTGAAACCCATATTTTTTAACATTGAAAAGATGAACTCCCAATTCATCGAATCAAAAGCCTTATCAAAATCGACCTTAATGAGGAAGGCTTTTTTGTTTTTCTTCTTGCACCAGTTAACTATTTCGTTAATAACGAGAGGTCCGTCAAGAATTTGACGACCCTTAATAAAAGCTGTCTGCTCCGAGCTAACGATATCGTTAATGACAAGGGCTAATCTATTGGCGAGAAGCTTTGCTAAGATTTTGTACTGAATGCCAATTAGACTAATAGGGCGGAAATCTTGAACATGAATAGGATGGTTCTTTTTCGGAATAAGGGAGAAGAACGAGGAGTTGCAACCCCGATGTATCATACATCTATTCTCAAAATCATGAACCATGTTATAGATATCCGCCTTAACCGTGTCCCAAAAATGTTTGATAAATCTGAACGAAAAACCGTCTGGACCCGGAGCTTTATCGCACCCACAACACCACACCGCTTCCTTAATTTCTACCTCTGAAAAATTCGAAGTAAAAAAGCATGCTTTGGAAGCCGAGAGCTGTTTAAGATATCTGCTAGGGGCTCGAACAGAGGCACAGTTAACATGTTTAAACTTTTCTGTGAAAAAATCATGAAAAATCTGTTTGACCCTCGTAGGAGAAGTCTCCCAAATATCGTTTGACATTATGCCATTTATTTGAAGCTTTTTCCTCATTCTATTGATGTTAGCATGGAAAAACGATGAATTTTCGTCACCCAAACTTGTTGCGAGTTTTTTATTCTTCTGGGCCACATTTGCAACTTCAATAGATTCAATAATTGCTAACTCTTTTAGGATCTCAGCCCTCTGATGTGCGAAAGAAGGGGGGTCAGAAGCATTTGAAATTTGATCATCTATGTTCTTCAAACGATCCATAAGAGTATTCTTTTCCGAAGAAGTTTTTGATTGAGCAGATTTGTGCCACTCCTTTAACACAACCTTAACCCTTTTAAGTTTATCTTTGAAGCGAATTTGTGGATTGGAGCTCAAATAAACTTCTGGATTATTCCAACATTCAATCACTGTATCATCGAAACCCTTCATCTCAAACCATGATTTAAAAAGTTTAAACGGAGTGGGACCATAATCTCGGACATCATTACAAAGCAATATAGGACAGTGATCCGACCAAAGGTTTGAAAGAATAGTTCCTGAAATGTTCGGGAAAGCTTGTAGAAAACCATTTGAAGCAAGAAAACGATCAAGTTTGGCGTGTGAGGTAAAAGCTTTATTAACTCTAGTGTATGCCCTTCCTCCAAGAGGGATGTCAACCAAATTACCCTCTTCTATGAAATCATTAAAAGCATCAGATGTTCTTTGACAAAAGCTAGCACCAAATCTTTCCGAAGAGAACCGAATCGAATTGAAATCACCAAAAATGAGATATTCTCCCTCATTCAAAGACATGAATGAAAGAACAAACGACCATATACGTTTCTTTATAACAAGAGACTGAGGCGCATAAATGTTAATGAGGAAGAATGTTGAAGAACAATTAACAAAGTTACCTTGAACTATTAACAGATTAGCAAAAGATATGATCCGAGTGCTAGAAAAGAATCGTTGGTCCCAAACCGTGACAATCCCTCCTGAATGTCCACGAGCACTAGAGGCTGCAAGTTTGAAATGGAAGTTGCCCCAACAAGCTTTGATAGCGAAAAAATCAAGGGACGTCATCTTAGTTTCTTGAAGACCGAGAACCGCGATGGAATGATCGTTACAAAGTTTCTTAATCCAATTTTGTTTTTGTTTGGAAAACATCCCTCCACCAATATTTAAGGATAAACAATTCATAAAATTGTATTGAATCCTCCCATACTCAATATCACTGATTTGCTTTCTTTTGATGTATTACCCAAATCGTACCCAAGTATATTGCCTAGGTTAACATGCTTATTCCAAAAAATTTCCGACACAGCCGTAGAAGAGATGGACTGTGGGCTGCTATTTTGATTCATGTGAGTATGACTACTTTTGCTACCAATGGGAGAATGAAACCTGACACCATTAAAACATGGGGGTTTTGAGAAAGAGGACGATTGTTTCGATTCATGATGATTCAGTGAATTTTCTTCAACAACCAAAGGAGGAATCTTGACATTATCACGTTTCAATTCATTTGGTTGTGATTTCGGTGTAGCCTTTAGGTTGGATTGTTCTTCAATATCCACTTGTTTCGATTTAGCAAACATAGGGATATCATAAGAATCAGGTACCACATCGAGTGAGTCATCCATGGAGTGTTCAGAATGCACCACAGATTTGTCCCCATCTGAATCGTAGTATTCTTGGGACCCATCCGAAGATGTTTCATCCTCAAAGTCCCTGATAGAAGGGCTCCAATCAGATGTCTCGCGTACTAGAACTTTGAAAATCTTGTTCTTAAACCACCTGCTGCCATGCCATTCCTTGAAGAACCATCTGTGTTCAACTTCAAAATACCAAAAGTAACGTGAATAATATCATGTATATAATCAAGGCGCTCTGTGATGATACATAATTTTCCACATCCAGATCGACCTGGGTCATTGACGGTCACAGTAAACGATTTGTACCCAAAAAGGAGAGCAATCTTTCTTGAGATACCTTCTGTCCAGGCACACGCAGGTAGTCCGCTAATTTCGATCCAAACTGCGCGTTCTTTCACCACAAAGAACTCATCGAACTCTTTGTATTCATCTATGTATGATAGAATCTTTTCATGGCATTTGAAGTTATTAAACGATTCAAGGTTTGGGAAAACAACGTCAATCCATGATCCACCCAAATGATTAAAGGTCAGACCAACGAATCCCTCTGTCTCCCAAATACGTTTAATACAAGGTATCAATTCTGGCTCTTTTATCTTGATAAACAAGAGTAAAGGTGCATCAGAAGTTTTAATCAGATCAGAATCAGGGATCACCAAAGATTTAAAAGGTTTAGCATGCACCTTAGGGTTATTACCATTAACGGCAGAAGCATATGAATTTTCGTTCAACGTAGGGAAATCTTCAAAGTTTGGGATCCTGGAAGGATGAATGAGATTCATACCAATTGATTTAGGTGCAGAACTACGCTTAGGTAAATCATCTCTATTGAATCTCGCAAGCTTAGCATATATGTGATAATTTCCAATCCATACAGAAGAGAGACTGGATTCCAACGCGATTACCGATTCCACGTTTAAAAATCGAACGAAAGCGAATCGTGATGCTACTTTTGATAGTTTTCGTGCAATGTAAACGTCTAAAACATTCCCCTGCTTCTTGCAGAGATCCCTAAGGTCATTGATGCCGAAAGTTCTTGGAAAATTGGTGATGTATATTGTGGTTGCGAGTTTTGCAGTGTCGATATGATCCTTGCGGGACATGATGATCAGATTGATGTCGATCCCCGGCGTTTGAGCCTGCCGGAGAGAATCCGAGATGGTGGAGAGAAACGGCGCTAGGGTTTTTTCAATTGGGGATTTCTAATTTTGTTTTGTAACCCGTAATTAATTGTTTGTGGTTATTGAGTTAGAAAATGGTAAGCAGCCTCGTTTATCAAATAAATCAAAATCTGTATACTCTTATGAATACGTCAAGACTAATAATATATTATGTCTATATAACTATATTACGGAACATCGCATATTATTTGGTTGCTTTTCAAAAAAAATTTGGTTGTTTTTAACACAAAAATAAGATAGGATTTAAATTAAATATGTAAAATTAGATAATCTAAAACGCTTAAATTAATTCGTGGTAGATAACATTATTTATAAAGTTAATTATACCATTAGTTCCCGTAATTTACTTTCATGATATTTTGTTTGTGTCATTTGATGAACCTTTTTTTCTCTATAAAAAACACACATTAAAAGAGATGATTGCAATATACTCCGTACTAGCACAAGTCATTTGGTGAACTATAATTTCAAGAATATGGACCTAACCTTTATCAAACTAAAAGTAAATTAAATATGGTTGTTATAGAGAATTGGAATGTTGTTTAGATGAATATCACCTTTCGTACATTTTTTTTTTTTTTACTTTTTATGGATTGTCTTGTTATAGAAATACGATGTATCGTAGATAATATTTTCTTCTACTTTGGTTTGCTGTAAAGCAGTAATTGGTCTGGGATTAATCGGTTTACAAAGCGAGTCGGAAACTCAGATATATACTAAAAATATTAAAAAGGAAAGTATTAATGTAGTGTGTCGATTAAGGAAAATATTAGATACGTAGTACTTTACTGTATGTCGTGTAGTCATTTTCAAGAATAGGAATACAAGTTGTTTCTAATTGTTTTTCACATTTTCTTGTCGTACCATATGTAAATACAAATGCAATGTTCATAGACCACAATAAGAATGTGATGAATTACAATATATCTTGAAGGGTAATTTTGTCTGGGTTAAAGCTATAAATAGGCTATATACTTTCTCAAATGTCTCGATGTCGCTCATATAATTATTTTCGTCTCAGGTTGGCTATATATTTTCAAAAAGTGTAACAATGTCAACATTTTGTTACCGGTTATCTGCTGAACCGGCAAAGTTAATTATTAATTTTTTTTTCTAATTTTATATGGCTACAAATAGGTCATATACTTTCAGTTGTGTTCCGATGTAGGCTATATACTTTGAGTGTTGTTCCGATGTATCGCCGACGTGTCATGACTACATAGAAGCCACATCATCAATTGTTTTCGTTACAGGTAAAAAAAAGTATAGTGGCCTATATTGGTATACTTTTTGAAAGCATATAGCCGATATGAGACAAAAATGAGTATATGGACGACATCGGGACATTTGATAAAGTATATATAGCCTATTTGTAGCTTTAACCCTTTTTGTCTACTTAAATCATTATTTTCCTTAGTTAATAAATAGAATAATTCTTAAATATATACTCCGTATTAAACATACACGAGTGTCACCGGCACCTACGTCTTGGAGCTTCTTCCTTTTCTCCGGCTTTCTTTCATGCATGCTTCATTTCTTCATTTTCAGGAAGTAGTGAGAGAGGAAAGAGTAAAGTAAGGGCGTGTTTGATAAAACTGGATGACTAAGCGTTAAATGGTTCGTAATCTGAACGATTCGAAGGTTCTGAATGAAGTTACTTTTGAATGACAATAACTTGTTTGATATTCATTTTGAACGAATAATGTGAATGACCCAAAACTACTTTAATAACCTTTGACATGAATTAAAACTACAATATAATTGTTTAATAGTTCTTTATATAAGAGAATTTTACATTAATTTTAGGTGCTTAATACATTATAGTTGTTGAATAACATTTTGTGGTCGTTCCAAAAAAAAATGGTTATGAAAGAATTCGAGCTCTTAATGGTTTAACACCGAATGCTGAATTATTTAAAACCATCCGTCATTCATAGGTAAGAAACAAACACGCTGAATACTGAATGGTTTAACATTCAGCGTTAAACTATTTAATTAAAAGGTAAACAAACGAACTCTAAAAGTTTATACACAATGTATTAACACCTTACACGTGTACCTTTAATTAAATTAAATCTTTGTATTCTCGAGATTTATTTAGGATGGAAATGAGAGAAGATTGATGGATTAAAAAATAACAGTGATTCTCGAGTTTTAAATTTCAGCGGAAATGAGAGGAGAGGAGATGATTAGGAATGATAGTATCTTTAGATTTTGTCACCAAAACTCTCCACCCATATTTGAACGGATTGGGAAGGATAGTAAAACACTATCATCCCCTTTCTTCTCCACTCTTTTCCGCTAAAAGAAAGACTCGAGAATACAACTATAGTGAGTTACAATGTTTAGAATAAATATGTTATGGATGTTAGACCACCTCTAACGTACGGGTCATGACGCCAAAATGCTAAATTGGAAGTTGGGTGACCCCAATCACATAAAACATAATCTCTTCCTTTTTTTAGTTTATTTTTCTCACCAAACTTTCAATCATATTTTAGCACATCACCTAAAATATTTTTTACTCACTAACATTTAAAACTAGCCACTATTTAACTTCACTACATGACATTGTCACATCACAGTCACAAAACCACTTTTTCTAATATCTGACTCCACGTCACCGAAACTTGTGGTCACGGTTATAAATGCTCTTAGAGGTAAATATTTATCAAGCTTTTAGAGAGAGTGTTAACATGACGATTATATTTTTTTTTTGGGTAAAGGGTAGTACTCGATGAAGTTTTATTAAAATATATAATGATACAGTTAGATTACAAAACGGGCTACAGACATGCCTCAAACTAAAAATGCCAATAAACCAACAAAAAAACCAACCTAGACGAACGTAAACACTAGGACACCAAACCGAACAAAAAATCAAGAAACCTTTGAATCAGTGCTCATTGACTTCACTAGCCTAGTCTTCTACCATTTTAACGCCATGATCTTCAATTTTGAAAGGACCCGTTCATACCGATTATAAACGATTCACAATAGTTGATTACATCGCGAGGTATTTGACCTCTATATGATACATTTTACAAACATTGCATTCGTTTTAAAAGACAAACTTTCATTTCATCGAAAGTTGATAGGCATGCATACCATTTCATAATATCCAACTATAATTGACTTAATAATAATCTTGATGAACTCGACGACTCGAATGCAACGTCTTTTGAAATATGCCATGAATGACTCCAAGTAATATCTTTAAAATGAGCAAATGCACAGCGGAAGGTTTCTTTAATACCTGAGAATAAACATGCTTTCAAGTGTCAACCAAAAGGTTGGTGAGTTCATTAGTTTATCGTAAACAATAATTTCCATTAATTAAATACACCACAAGATTTTAGATATTTAATTATACACGTAACCCGAGTACATAATAACACGCGTAACCCGCGAATTAAAATTCATTCATATGGATTGAACACCTGGTAACCGACCTTAACATGATGCATATAGAATATCCCCATCATTCCAGGACTCTCATCAGACATGATAAATCGAAGTACTAAAGCATCCGTAATTCGGATGAGGCTTATTGGGCCAAATATATCTATCTTTAGGATTCACGTCAATTGGTGGCAATTATCATAAATACCAATTCTTAGGCTACCAAGTTAAAAAGGGGCATATTCGGTTCGATAATCCAACCATAGAATGTAGTTTCGATTACTTGTGTCTATTACGTAAAACATTCATAAAAGCGCATGTATTCCCAGTTCCAAAAATATATATTGCAAAAGCATTTAAAAAAGGAGCAAATGAAACTCACGATACTGTATTTTCTAGTAAAAATACGTATGACGATATTGAACAATGCAGGGTTGGCCTTGGATTCACGAACCTATATCATTTGTATATATATTAACACACGTAATTGCAATCGAACCAATATATATATTATTACTAGTGATGTAATTTATATATTTAATAAATTAATAAGTTTCATTATATAATTTCATTTTATATATAGAAATATTAATATAGTTAGGTTATGTGTATTAAATATAGATTTATACATAACCTTTATTTTTATGCTTATAACTTTAATAACGTTATTAAAACTTTTATTTTCATAATCATAATTATTAATAATAATGATATAGATAATACTAATAACAATAATAATGATAGTTTTAGTGATAACAAAATAATAATTTTAGTAAAAATGATAATAATGGTTATAATTTTTATTAATAACAATGCTAATAGTGATAATCATACTAATAATAATAATGATAATATTAGTAATAGTATTTACGATAATAATAATATTTCTAACATTTATAAAATGTTATTAGTACTAATATTTTATGAAAATAACAATTTTTCATAATAATAATAATAATAATAATAATAATAATAATAATACTAAAATGGTAAAAGTAATAATAGTAATAATATTAGTAATGCTTATAATATTACTAATGATAATATTAGTAATAATACTACTTAATAATAATACTAGTAATGATAATAATATTAATAATAACGATAATAATAATAATAATAATAATAATAATAATAATAATAATAATAATAATAATAATAATAATAATAATAATAATAATAATCCTACTTGTAATTATAATTATGATAATACTAATAAAAGGGTAACTACTACTTTTATTAGTAAAAATATTGATAATGCTAAAAACGAACATATATTTCATAGCATTATCCCTCAAGAAAGACAAGCTTTTAGTTGCAATTGTTCTATTTACAAGTGATATTCGTTTAAATAATAAAAGGTGAAGACAAAAGACAGATTCGACGAATTGATGTAACAACCCTGATTTTTCTGTTACTTTCGTTAACCTTCCGTTAGTTTATTTAACGGCGATTATTTAACTTTTATGCGTATACGTGTATTAAATGCGTACTTGATCTTCGGAGGGTTTTTATAATTGATATGGGTTGATATTAATTCAAATAAATATTTCGAATAATGAAATACGATAAAAATGATACGATTTTGATAAAAGCTTTTTGAGCAACGAAACGCTCGGGTTTATTTTAATAATTAATTTTATTAATTATTAACTTTTTAAAATATTTAATTTATTGGGTTTTTAATAAATTAGACAATTGGTTGCGTTTAACGATCGGGTTAGCGTTCCGGGCCTTCGGTACGACTAAACGGCACTTAAAATGGACCACAATTACACGAGATTACAAAACAAGAGCCCGGAAACCCCATGTGGGCCCCATTCGGCCGAACCCCCCTCCCCACCCCCTTTATGTTTAATTTTTGATAACTTTAGGGACTTATGTGTTAATTGTTTAAACTAGGGTTAATATAAATACAAGTATTAACACAAATTAGGTATAAACCCTCACTAGAAAAAAAAGGCAGTCGACTTCTCCCTGGCTCCCTCACAACGTCGACCAACACCATCACCACCATACCTTCATCTTTCAAAATTAGCAAAAGTGTTATACACAAATCGCGTTCATCTCCTCGTTCTCTATCCATTGGTATAAACAATTTTGTGATCTAAGGTATATCTACATGAACCCTAATTCTTAAAAATCTGATTTTTATAAAGTTTCATAGTTATGTTGTCAATTGCACAAGTCTATACGCGTACGTGTTAATTGTAATCGTTATTTTGATTGTTTGATGCGCTAGGGTTTAAAAACGAATTTGTATTTGTTTGATCAGAAAAATTAAGTTTTTCAAATGTTAATTATTATGTTATAATCATATTCCTTGCGAAAAACTATTGAGTTTAGGCTTTGGATTCGCTTGATTTCGTTTCCGTATGATTAAGTTATGTCGATTTGAATTATCGTTGTGTTTTTGTTGCTTGATCAGAAATCTGGTATTGATAGAAAACGAATTGGCATGTGAGACTTATACCACTGGAAATATAATTTAAAAACACTCAATTTAGACTAGGATATCATGTCGTTTGCTTATGTATAGCCCGAGATATGCTAGAATTAGTGTAAATATAGTTTTATACAGCACTTGCATGAAAATAACCTTATATGATAAAATGTGTTAACTTCTGTGATTAAATCTTTGCATATTTGAAAAGTATACAAAAATTAATTCATCTTTCACGTGGATATAATAGGCTAATTGTATCTAGATCTTCGGATAATCGTATGCGAATGTGACTAACTAAATGAGAATCGAATCTGTAAATTGCACACGATTTTGTACTTTGTGAATTTTTTGTATTGTTTAAGAATGTATGCTTCTGGAAAATGAAACTTAACATGATATATGACTTATTGTTAGTTTATGTCAATCTCTGAAACCTTATGCATTGGGCACAATAGAGCCATACTTTATGTGAACTCTGATTTGAGCTGAAAACTGAATGATCAACTTGCACGAATAAACTGTACAAATTGGCTAAACAAAAGTTGCTAGATTTTTTATATGTGTTACTTTGATTTGTCCTTGAACTATGGCCACTGGTCTTGTATCAATTTCATGTTCCTAACTCCGGTTATAGCCAAAATGAAATCAGTGCGCAGTCAGAAACTGACTTGGCAAACCACAAATGTATCCCTTCTGATTCCTGACTTTTAATTGTCGTATGAGTCCCTGGACAGACTTTTTGGAATCAATTTTAAGTGTAATTATGATCTGAAGTTTTTCATACTTACATAAATTTTGTACTATGAGATAATGTGCTAAGTATGCTACGTGTTCATAAATTTTGAGCATGACGATAAACTGAAATTGTGAAAATGATCATTCATGACCTAAAACGTATTGTTTGACTTAGGTTTGACATGTTGACCAATATTTGACATGAACCTACTGATGTTGACTTTATTTGACTACTTTGACCAAGTTTGACTTTCGGTTTGACTTCGGTTGACTTTGTTTGACTTGCATGATATAGTTGACTTTTACTTTGAAACGCGTCGAGTCGAGCAATAAGACAATGTACACTATGAAACCACACTTATATAAGATACATATATTGACCAACCTACATACGTATACTTAGGTTACATTACTCGGGTCTAAACCGTACAAGTCATTTGTCTTTCATTCCGAGCTTATTCAAAGGTGAGTCTACAGTCCCGCTTTTACATGTTTTCAGGGATGAGAATACACGCTATTATATTTACATTTTCAATTACTTTTATATTGACATGAGTACTACACATATGCATAATGAGTTTGTTCAAAAAGCCTCTAGCTTGAATACTTTTAATACCATCGGTGTAAGCACAATTTAGATGGACGGATCCGTTAGGTTGACAACCTCACCCACTATAAAAGCAGTGGTGCATTTATTTTGAACATTAAATACATTTGAACAAGTGTATAATATTTTACGAGGTAAGGTCGGGTGTAGTAGTTTCTATACTCGGGTCATTGCTAGTATTCAGGTGCTCGGTTTATGCAAGCGATAGAATCTCGTGGTCAAGGAAATTAAACTATTTTTCTGATAGCTATTTTTTAGATACTTTTACATTACTTTAAACCCGTAGATTCACCAACATTATTTGTTGACATGTTTTTGCGTGTTGTTACTCTCAGGTCCTTAAGAGGTATGCTTCCGCTGTGTTTGCTGCATTACTGGCCGTGGAGTCAGCATTTGATTTTTAAGAACATTATTTACTTTCGCATTTAAAACTTTTATACTGTTTAAATACTGTTGGCTTGTGGTTACTATCACAACAGTGTTTCTATTTTGGGATTATTGGCTTATGTTTTTGAAAGTTAATATTTTAAATAAAATTAAATGCGATTACTTTAAACATCTCATATAGAGGGCGTAACTGTTAACCGTGGGACCGGAATTAACACGCCGTCAGATGGTAATTTGGCGAGGTGTTATAGTTGGTATCAGAGCTAATGGTTCGTAGGGAAACTAGAACTTGCATTAGTGTGTCTGATTTAGTCATTAGGACGCCTTGATGAGTCTAGACTACGACCGGGACTTAGTCATTACATGAGTACTTGTGACTAACGTTATTTACTTGACTAATCTGTTTTGTTTGTGTTCTTGTACTATGAGTTAGATGTCACAAGATTCAGGAAGCAGTGACAGCGACTTCAGTGTGGCCGAGGTGAATGCTCCAGCACCAGCACCTGCTCTGCATCAGATACCTAACCATCCCGTGAACCTTTATGCATAGGATTTGGTTCATACTAACCGTAACAGGGATATTTTTGACCGTGTTAACGCTTTGAGCGATATTGCTAGGATATATCCGCACCCCGATGAACTTGAGAGAATGGAGGAAAGAGTCACGGGTATAAATACTTATACGTATGAGGCTGAAGCGAGGTTCGTTGAGATGGTGAGATTGATAGCAGCCTTAACTGCCAGGGTTGCTGCGTTAGAGGCGGAACGTAATAGGCCGAGGAATGATGGACCTGCCTTCCGTACCCGATAGAAGAGAAAGTGAAGGGTCGTTGACCATGAGCTTCTTTTCCTTTTTCATCCGCCATACTTTCTTTATATAAGACTTACCGGGTGTTATAAACCGGGCTATTAGCACATTATGTTTATTGTTTGGTTTACTACTTTGGAATTTGGTTTATCACTCTTGGATTTTATTTATATTAATGGTGGATTATGCTATTAGTAACTATTATCTTTTATTGCATGCGGTAATATTCTATATTTGGTAACTTTGTATGATCATAATACTTGTGTTATGCTATACTACTACTATTGCCATTAATGTTACTACTTAGTGTTACTACTATCACTACATGACACTAGTACCACTACTACTACCACTAGTGTTAATACTATCACTACTATCACTACTTACACTACTTCTCACTACTAGCGAATCTTTTCGTACTATTATTTACTAGTCTTCAACACACGTTGCTAGTATATTTTTAATAACTCTGTTTTTCATTGATCTTATCTCGATGTATCGTTTGTGTAGAAGGAGGCCATGTTTACTACTGAAATGCTCGAGGCTCAATTGGAAGAACTCGTTAACCAGCATGTGATGGAAGCTCTTATAGCTGCAGGTTTTGATTGCACGATTGAGAAATACTGTCCCCGACGAGAACGGATAAGATGGGAAAATGAACTTCTGAACCTAAGGGTCATTGGAAATGACATTGCTAGTTACACTAACCGATTCCAAGAGCTATCATTGCTTTGCCCACATTTGGTCTCATCAGTGGAAAGAGAAATCGAGAGGTACATGTCGGGATTGCCGATGGAAGTGTTTGGTTTTTTCCTTTCCCATCAACCAAAGACAATACTCGGAGTCATCAACATGGTGATAAACAGGATGAAGCAAGTTAGCCGATCGGAAGGAAAAGAGGTGCCTGTTACAGGAAATGAAGTTAATGGAAAAAGAAAATGAAGTGAGAACATTGTTGGGAGTCTCGCACAGAACCGAGGTGAGAAGCAAGAGATGCCCCGTAACTTTGAGAAGGGATCTTCATCCAACACGAATTACAAGAGAAAACTACCATTGTGTGGAAGATGAGGAAAGCACCATCGTGGGGAATGCAAAGTGCTGGTTTGCACCAAGTGTAAGAAGTTTGGTCATTTGTCAAAAGATTGCAAGGTGAATCTCAACGGCAACACCAAGAACAACAGCACTGCAAGTAACGCGAACAATGCTAATGGTGGTAAGAACTGTTATGGTTGTGGACAGCCGGGTCATTTCAAGAAGGACTGTCCTAAGAACAACAATGGGAATGCTCGAGGAAGGGCGTTCAACATCAATTCTGCTGAAGCTCGTGATGATCCAAAGCTAGTCACGGGTACGTTTTCACTTGATGATCAACTTGTTTATGTTTTGTTTGATACTGGCGCCGATAGAAGTTTTATATCTAAGGATATTTGTCACAATGTTAAGAAACCTGTTTCTTCCTTAGATAACGTGTATTCCATAGAACTAGGGAATGGTAATTTGATGAGAGCTGATAAGATTTATCGTGATTGTACTTTGACGTTAGAAAGTAACCCCTTTAGCATTAATGTGATACCTATTAAACTGGGAAGTTTTGACCTTGTGGTTGGAATGGACTGGTTAGCTGATAACAAAGCCGAGGTGGTCTGTGACCTAAAGGCTATTCGTATTCCTATTGCTGACGGTGAACCTATGATGATTTATGGTGAAAAGAATGGCTCACAATTACATCTCATTAACTGCTTGAAAGTCCAGAAGTATGTGAGAAAGGGATGTGTCGCGTTCTTGGCTCATGTAAGCCAAATTGTACCAGAAGAAAGGAGACCCGAAGACGTTCCTATAGTTACGGAATTTCTTGAAGTTTTTTCGGAGGAATTACCTGGTCTCCCACCGCATCGAGAAATTGAGTTTCAGATATACTTAGTGCCAGGAGCGGAACCGGTGGCTCGCGCACCGTACAGAATTGCACCTCCAGAGCTTCAAGAGTTGTCTAGTCAATTGCAAGAGTTGTTAGACAAGGGATTTATTCGACCGAGTTCTTCGCCTTGGGGAGCTTCGGTCCTGTTTGTTAAGAAGAAGGATGGGTCGATGAGATTGTGTATCGACTACAGAGAATTGAACAAGCTGACAGTCAAGAATCAGTATCCGCTACCGAGGATTGATGACTTATTTGATTAGTTGCAGGGATCCAGTTGTTATTCGAAGATTGATATAGATCCGGGTATCATCAATTGAGAGTCAAAGAAGCTGATGTCCCGAAGACAGCGTTTAGAACACGTTATGGACATTATGAGTTTACAGTGATGTCGTTTGGTTTGACGAACACACCAGCAGTGTTCATGGACCTCATGAACCGTGTGTGTAAGCCATACCTAAATAAATTCGTCATTGTGTTCATTGATGATATTGATGTTATGCGAGGTGTATATAAAATAGTTATTATTTTACTAGGAAAAACTATTAAATACGATACAATTTTACACAAGATATTTATTTATTTATAGAATGGATATACTTAAACCTTGCTACAACACTTATAGGCAGTGTACCTAATCGTACAGTAGTGTAGTTTTTAGTAAGTCCGGTTCGTTCCACAGGGAAATCTTTAAACAAAGCTCAACGCTATATTAGTTTACTTTTATTAAAAATACAAATATATATATAAGTAATATTATTATTATAAAGGGGGGTTTTTACCGTTTAATGACCGGTTTGTCGATTTTAAGACTTTAGTCGCAGTTAAAACCTAATGTAAAATATAAAATAAATACAAGACTTAAATTAAAACGTAAAGTAAATAACGATAATGAAATTGCGAATAATAAAAATGCGATAAAATAAAATTGCGATAATTAAAAAGTACGATAATTAAAAGTGCGATTAAATAACAATAAATAAAAGTGCGATAATTAGAAGTGCAATTAAATATAAAATAAAGGAAATTAAATATGAAATAAAAGAATTATGCTTATTTAAACTTCCGTAATCATGATGTTTGACGTGTTGATTTTAGTTTTATGCCCATGGGTTAATTGTCCTTTGTCCTGGATTATTTAATATGTCCGTCTGGTTTTTGTCCATAACAGTCCATCAGTTATAAATATAAATTGCAAGTGTCCTTGTCAAATTATTATTATACCTGAAGTTAAATATTCCAACTAATTGGGGATTCGAATTGTAACAAGGTTTTAATACTTTGTTTAATGAATACACCAGGTTATCGACTGCGTGTAAACCAAGGTTTTACTACTTTGTTAACAATTACACCAATTACCCTTGAATGTAATTTCACCCCTGTTTTAATTATTCTAGTGGCTATTAATCCATTCCCGTGTCCGGTTAAATGAACGATTATTCGTACATATAAATACCCCGCCCATCGTGTCCGATCGAGTGTATATGGTAATTTATAGGGACGCCCAATTGTAAATCTTTATATTAACATTAACAAACTTTCATTTAGTTAAACAAATATAAAGCCCATTAATAGCCCATAGTCTAATTTCCACAAGTGTCGTTCTTTTGTCCAAACCCCAATTATGGTACAAAGCCCAATTACCCAATTTTAGTAATTAGCCCAACATCATGATTACTTCGTTTTAAATAAGAATAATAATAACTTAGCTACGAGACATTAATATAAAAAGGTTGAACATAACTTACAATGATTAAAAATAGCGTAGCGTTACACGGACAGAATTTCGACTTACACCCTTACAATATTCGCTAACATACCCTTATTATTAGAATTAAAATTAAAATTAAAATATAAATTATATATATATATATATATATATATATATATATATATATATCGTATAGATAGAGAAGAGAGAAAATAGAATGTGAAATTTTGATCAGAATTCGGTTTGCTTTATAGCCAGAGTTGAAATTTGGGGCTCCGCGACTCGCGGCAAAAGCCTCTTCAAACTCCGCGAGTCGCGGAGGTTAATTTTACAGCTCAGTCCTTGGAGTTTCTCTGCCGACGGTTTTTTTATTTATAAATATAATATATATATAATTAATATAATTAATTATATATTATATTATATTTATATGCATAGTTAACTTGTAATTTTTAGTCCGTTGCGTCGAGCGTTAAGAGTTGACTCTGGTCCCGGTTCCGGATTTTCGAACGTCCTTGCGTACAATTTTATATTTTGTACTTTGCGTTTTGAATCTTGTACTCTTGTGATTTCGAGACGTTTCTTATCAATAATTGGAACCTTTTTGATTGTCTTTTGTACTTTTGAGCTTTTTGGTCGTTTGCGTCTTCAATTCGTCGAATCTGTCTTTTGTCTTCACCTTTTATTATTTAAACGAATATCACTTGTAAATAGAACAATTGCAACTAAAAGCTTGTCTTTCTTGAGGAATAATGCTATGAAATATATGTTCGTTTTTAGCATTATCAAATATTCCCACACTTGAGCGTTGCTTGTCCTCAAGCAATATTGTCTTGAAATACTAGAATCACTTCTTTATTCTTCACACTTTGTACATCAGTGATTTCTATACGGCGGTATAAACAATGGTAGTAACGATATGGTTTACAGTCCCACATGACTATAAAAATTTAGATCCATTAAGGAAATTGGATCTTTATGAAAACATTTGATCTTTTGAAATCTAGTTTTTACCCTAGATAAGTTTTCCGGAATAACCCTTTACCGGTGTTTGCAAAATATTTTTGTGGGTTTGGTGGGTTTCAGATTTGAAAATTTTAGCTCAAAACTTGCGGTTTTGTGTCACCCACTTGCTAACCTTGTATTTGGAAAGCAACACGTCCAGTTTACTTGTCCCGTATATTACCTTTCGGTAAACTACCGTCCGGTTGTAAAGGAAAGCGTTGAACAAGCAACTGTTAAGGCAATGTCCCCTGACATGCTTTTAATTATGGTCTATAACGTGTCGGACGCAATTACTATCCTTGGTAGGAGCAATAGTAAAGCTCACCCTTATAATTTTTCAGTCTGGCACAAGGTCCTGTCTTTGACCACTATGCAACCACCGTTCTTACGGTTGACACCCGATTTAGTTCAGGTGACCTAATGAATTCCAGGTGAATTCCTAGGATTTTACGTTCAATGGTAATGAACGCATTGAAAATAGGGTTTTCAGAAAACAAATCGGTTTGTAATTTTGATCAAAATATTTTCTCGTTTAAGCTCGAGTTTAGATATCATTGAATTCCATGAGTTTGAATTCTCAATCTTTAAGGTCAATCTCTAGGATTGAGTAATATCAGTCTTAAAAGCTGATTTTTAATCTTTAAGGAGATTATCCTTTCTGGGGATCTGATTCATTAGTCTTATCCAGCTAATTTGCATGGTGCCCCCCCATTGTACGAGATAAATCCTTCTCATGGTTAGGATAAATCTGACCACTTGGCGACCCTGTTTAATGCTGAGGTCCGTGGATTTCCTGCTGATTTTAGTGATGACTTTTCTAGATTTTTCGTCAACCTACAGCTGGTCTGGACGACAACTTCATGACCTAAATCAAGAAGCGCGTTTCTTTTTCGGAAGACTTTACTTCCTTTTAATGATGGAATTGATTCATCATGTAGATCCATCTCTTCTTTTCTTTCATCGGGTAAAACAGTTTAGTTTAGTCCAAAGCAAAAGTATTTTCAGTTATTTGTTACAGATATATGTGACATATGTTTAAAATAACTTGGTAAATTTTCCCACACTTGGCTTTTATTTTCCTTTTTATCGTCCTCTATTCCATTTTAAATGAATTTTAACATTTTAGTTTGTTTCTCAATTTATGTCCTTTCCGAGGTAACAATAATTTCGGTGTTAAAACCTAGTTTTATCGTTCATAAATATGTATAAACATGATTTTGAATTCATTTAATTGAAAATTTTGAAAATTTTTACTAGAATTGGGTAGTCAGTATATAAGACTAGGGCTGTTCTTTTTTATCAGAGAGCACTAGATTCTAATACAACTACTGCTTTACTAGTATTTTTAATGGTAACCAAGTGTTTAATATAAAAATTTTAAAATCCGAAAGAATTTAACCCCTTCCCACACTTAAGATCTTGCAATGCCCTCATTTGCAAGAAATCAGTAACAATTTAAATTATTGAGGGTGATTTGTGTGAAAATGATTAAATTTTTACCAAAGTTTCCAAATATATTGGCGTTTGTTTGCTGAATGATAAATGGTGCACATCATTTGTTCATTCCGTCTTGTTGTTATTTCACATATATTTTGCATCTTGTCGTCAAAATTAGTTGCTTTTGCTGAACTTAATGTCAGTCTTTGAAAATGCGTTGTTTTACCCTGTTGTGTACATAAGATAAACTGCAAACATATATACATATTTTTGAAGTTTGGTATATTACCCCACATTCAAAAATTATTAAAATCTAAGAATAAAAGTTAGATAATTATAAAAATGATTACAATATTAACAAAAGTATTAAACGTATCAATAATTACAAATTACAAAATAATAAAAAATAATAAGTAAACTAAGGATGATATTGGTACCAATAGGGGTTCCAGGCATAACCATAAGTGCTATAGAATGCTTCAGCAGGGTCATACGTAGGATATGGTGGCTGCATCTCTATCGACCAAGGAGGGAAGACGGGTTTCGGTGTAGGAATATAGTTTCTACCTATATGTTGGCAATGAGCTATGATCTGGTTCTGATGAACTTGCCAATCTTCAAATGCTCTATGTCTAGCATTTTCGTATTCCTGAGAAGCTATAAACCTATGCATTTCTTGCATCTCATTCCCCCCTCCTACATTACCTTGCTCCTGGTTTCTCTCCACCTGTGGATGTCTACCATGGTATCGTACTGCGGCGTTATTTCGCCTCTTCAAAACTTTCGCACCATGGTATACATTTAAACCTATAGTATCGCGGGGTTCTGGTTCTTCTACTAATAATCCCCCCCGACTTATATCCACACCGAGATATTCACCAATCAAAGTAATAAAAATACCACCTCCTATTATGCTATGTGGTCGCATCTCCCGAACCATAGCTGATAAATAATAACCCACACAATATGGTATACTTACAGCGCTTTGTGGGTCTCGAATACACATATGGTAAAACAAATCTTGTTCATTTACTTTTTCCTTGTTTTTACCCCTTTGTGTAATCGAATTAGCTAAAAACCTATGTATCACTCTTAATTCGGCTCTATCTATATCCAAATAAGAGTAATTTCCCCCTTTGAAACGGTGATGGCTTGTCATTTGACTCCACACACCGTGTGTATCAAAATTCTCATCTATCTTTCTACCGTTTAGTATCAATCCTCTACAATCGGCAGACGCTAACTCCTCAGGCGTATATATACGTAAAGCCTGAGCCATGTCTAGTAAAGACATGTGGCGCATCGAACCGCCTAACAAAAATCTAATAAAAGAACGATCGGTTAAACTAGCTACCCGATCATTCAACTCTATACTACATAACAATTCTTCACACCATACTTTATATACAGGTCTGCGTATGGTGAATAAACATATCCAGTCATTAAAATAAGAATTACCATACCTCTGTACAAGTAATTCCCTAATTGGCCCGGCCAATTCTACAGCTTCTAAGGGTCCCCATTCTATGACCCTCGGTACCTCAACAACCTTAGAGTGAAGAGTATGCAAACCCCGTTGATATTTTGGATAATCTATCCAAAGTCTGTCAAATCTCTGGTTCGGGTGCAATTCTTCCAAGTGCATATCGGAAAAGGTCATGACTGGATGAGGTACATCCTGCTTGTAGTAGTTATCCACCTCCTGTTGTTCCAAATTCTCAGCAGGAGCATTGCGGGCTTGGGATGAAGATTCACCCCTTTCATTCTGCAAAACACATCAAACACAATTTTTGTGCATCCAAATATGCATTAGTGTCAGCAAAATCATCAATCAAAATAATTACAATGACATTATCAATTTATATCAAACTTAAGCTCATTTTCACATTTTTGTCAAATCTACGCTTTTTCAAATAAGCATATACGAAAATTTTCGTCAAGTTCATAAGCATTCAACTCAAATAACATGTCAAAATAATCATTACTAGCAATTAAACAAGTCTCAAATGGCATTATCTTTCAAAAATCAAGTTCATGAATTTTAGACTTGAAAAAGTCCACTTTAATTCTCAAAATCATGTTTAGGCTCAAAGTTTGGATCATTTAACTACCTAGACATGTTACACTACTCAATTTAGCAACAATTCATGACAAAAATCGGCCATAACCTGTTTATATCAAAAAGCCCCAAATTTGCTCAAGAACACAAACCCTAGATTATTCAAAATTTGAAGTTTAAGGCTTCTAATCATGTTAAACAGCATCAATCTAGGTTATACAAGCATAATACATAAACAATTTAAGTCTAATTACACTAAAAAGCATCAAAATCAAATTGGGGAAAAAATAGCTCAAGAACACCAAATTTCGAATTAAATGGTGTTTAGGTGTAGAAATTTACCGTTTTTCTTGAGTAATTCTTAGATAGCATCCTTCTCAACATGATTTTAGCAAAAGATTTGGTGATTAACGGTTAAAAATTGGGATTTTTGGGGTTTTTTCTCGGGTTTTTCGGGGTGTTTTTTCGCAGTATTTTTTTTTGTGTTTTTGGGTTTTGGAGTGCACTGATCTGTTCTGCAGTTATATTTTTTTTCCGGTTTTTAGTCTCTCCGCGAGTCGCGGAGGTTTTTCACTTCAAACTCCGCGAGTCGTGGAGTTTGCTCTTTTTTTTTTTTTTTTTTTTTTTTTTATAATCATTAACTTATTAAAACAATTAAGTAATTAATTTTAAAATTTTGTTTCCCTTGTTATTTAGGATGAGGTCGTTTCGGATCGATGTCCTAGTCCGTCTCTCGACAAAATTTTAAAATTTGTCTTTTAGTAGCGATTGTTTTAAAAGCTAAGATTTTTGGGTTTTTTCAATGTTTTTGGCATACTCTAATTCAATAAGATTAAAAATAATGATAATAAAAGTTCTCGTCCCTCCCTCGGGTAAAGCAATTTCGGTTCAAAGACCTAGTATTCAACTTACGACGAATTTTAAAAATCATATTCTTAACTTAATGAGATAAAGTAAATTTTTGTTTTTAAATTCACACAACTTAAATATAAAATTCAAAATTATTATTAAAAATTCACACCAAACTTAAAATTTTTAAATGCATAAAATTAAAAATTAATATTTTAAAAATTAAAAATTTACACCAAACTTAATTTAAAAATTTATAAATTCATATCAAACTTATATTAATTTTTCAAATATTTACAATTTTAAATATATTGTTTTTACAAAGTTTACAATATTAATTTAAGATTTAAATATTAATTTTAAAAACATGGTAAAAATAAAATTAAAAATCTTTTTGTCTTTTTATCCCACTTTAGTCAATCAAATATTATCAAAAATATGCGCCCCTCTTTTCGGTAAAGTAATTTCGGTTCCAAAACCTAATTTAACTCATGACGAATTTTTGAAATATTTTGGGTTGATTGTTTAAAGATATTTATACCTTAAGAATAAACGTTAAATTTCGCAGTGATGTAATAAATTTTAGAATGATATCAATAATTTCGGTCGCCAAACCTAATTTTATTCAATACCAATTTAATACTTTTTAGCGAACAAATTAGCGTTTATTATCAAAAGGTTAAAAATAAAAATAAAAATAAAAACTGTACAGACATACCTGTGGAATAGATTTCTTAGTTATATGATCTATCCCATTCATAAGATAGTCGGTTTAATTGGTTTTCCATGGCTACATAAGCGTAACCTCGAGCATTCAGTGTCTTTTCTTCTAAACATATGAACGGTCCGTCTCTGCATAAAGTAACAAATTCGGTATTTGAATAGGTTTGATTATTTAAACATTTACCTCCATGTGACCATTTTCCGCATTTGTGACATCGTTCTAGGTATCGTGCTCTTCTTTTCGCTGCGGATTTTGATTTTCCTTTACCAAATTGTAACTTATTATCTTCGCATCTGGATTCTTTTCTAACTCCGTCCATTCTTTCTCTGATTACTGATACTATTTCACTCGGGAGTATATCATTATTTCTTTTAGTGATCAAAGCGTGTAGCATTAGACCATGGTTTAGTTCACAGGCAGTCTTCATTTCGTAAAAACCTAAAAAAATAAAAATTCAGAATGGGGGGAGAAGACTAGTTCTTTAGGGTCTGCTAGGGAAAGACCATACGTGTTCCATTTTCGAGAACTACACGAAAACAGACAATCTAACTCTAACAGAAATACATATTATCCTTTAAAGACTTGATTCTCCCCACACTTAGTTAGCTGTGGTATCGAAATTGTGATTAACTTCGTTGTCGACTTCCATCGGACCATGTATGTAATGTTTAACTCTGTGACCATTAACTTTAAATTCTATCCCATTTGAATTTATTAATTCTATCATTCCGTATGGGAAAACTCTTTTGACTATGAATGGTCCAGACCATCTTGATTTCAATTTTCCAGGAAATAGCTTGAATCGTGAATTGAAAAGAAGAACTCTGTCTCCTTCTTTAAATTCTTTTGAACTTCTGATTCTTTTATCATGCCATTTCTTCGTTCTTTCTTTATAGATTAACAAATTTTTGTATGCTTCATGTCTTAATTCTTCTAATTCGTTTAGTTGACTTAATCGTAGACGTCCAGCTTCATGTAAATCAAGATTACATGTCTTCAAAGCCCAAAATGCTTTGTGTTCAATTTCTACTGGAAGATGACATGCTTTTCCATAAACAAGTCTAAAAGGTGTGGTTCCAATTGGAGTTTTGTAGGCTGTTCTAAAAGCCCAGAGTGCATCCTCCAATTTAATGGACCATTCCTTCGGATTTGATCCTACGGTTTTCTCTAGAATACGTTTTAAAGCTATGTTGGTATTTTCAACTTGTCCACTTGTTTGTGGATGATATGCGGTGGAGATTTTATGAGTTACTCCATATCTTTTAAGAACTTTCTCAAGTTGATTATTACAGAAATGAGTTCCCCGATCACTTATTAAAGCTTTCGGTGTTCCAAACCTTGCAAAAAGACGTTTTAAAAAGTTGACTACAACTCGTGCATCGTTAGTTGGGAGAGCTTGTGCTTCCGCCCATTTAGATACATAATCAATGGCTACGAGTATATATAAATTATTATGAGATTTTGGAAATGGACCCATAAAGTCAATACCCCAAATGTCAAATACTTCACATACTTGGATGACATTTTGTGGCATTTCATCACGTTGACTTATTTTTCCGGCCCTTTGACATGCATCACAGGATTTGCAAAGAAGGTGTGCGTCTTTGTAAATTGTAGGCCAATAGAATCCAGCTTCATAAACTTTTCTTGCTGTTAGTTGAGGCCCATAATGCCCTCCTGTTGGTCCTGTGTGACAATGGTTTAAAATTTTACTAGCTTCATCTCCAAATACACATCGGCGTATTATTCCATCGGGACAACTTTTAAACAAATGTGGATCTTCCCAGAAATAGTGTTTTATATCACTGAAGAATTTCTTTCGTCTTTGGTACGATAATCCTTTTTCAAGGAATCCACAAACTAAGTAGTTTGCATAGTCTGCAAACCATGGGATTTCTTTATAATCTATCTTCAATAGATATTCATCAGGAAAGTTGTCTTGTATGGCTGATTCATTTAGAACTTCTAATTCGGGATTTTCAAGACGAGAAAGATGATCAGCGGCGAGATTTTCTGCTCCTCTTTTATCTCGGATTTCAATATCAAACTCTTGTAAGAGTAAGATCCAACGGATTAATCTTGGTTTAGCATCTTGTTTTGAAAATAGGTATCTAAGAGCAGAATGGTCGGTATAGACCACCGTTTTTGCTAGAACGAGATATGATCGAAATTTGTCAAAAGCAAAGACAATAGCAAGGAGTTCTTTTTCAGTAGTTGTATAGTTCGTTTGTGCTCCTTGTAATGTCTTACTAGCATAATATATAGGTTGAAATCGTTTTTCAATCCTTTGTCCTAAAACGGCTCCCATTGCAAAATCACTTGCATCGCACATTAGTTCAAATGGTAGATTCCAATTTGGTGTTATCATGATCGGTGCATTAGTGAGTTTTTCTTTAAGAATATTAAAAGATTTGATACACTCATCTGAAAAGATGAATGGTGCATCCTTTTCTAGGAGTTTATTCATAGGAGTGGCAATTTTAGAAAAATCTTTTATGAAACGTCGGTAAAAACCGGCATGCCCTAGAAAACTCCTAACTCCTCTAACATTGGTGGGATGTGGAAGTTTAGCAATTACATCTACTTTAGCTCTATCCACTTCAATTCCTTCTTTTGAAATTTTATGTCCAAGAACGATGCCTTCTTTAACCATGAAATGGCATTTCTCCCAATTAAGTACTAGATTTGATTTTTCGCATTTAATTAGCATTCGTTCCAGATTAACTAGACATGATTTAAATGTATCACCGAAGACTGAAAAGTCATCCATAAAAACTTCCATGCATTCTTCTATCATGTCATGAAAAATCGCCATCATACACCTTTGAAAGGTTGCAGGGGCGTTACAAAGTCCAAATGGCATGCGTTTGTAAGCAAAAGTACCATAAGGGCACGTGAATGTGGTTTTCTCTTGATCTTCGGGTGCTATTGGAATTTGAAAATATCTGGAAAATCCATCTAGAAAACAATAGTAACTATTTCCGGCTAATCTTTCCAACATTTGATCTATGAAAGGTAAGGGAAAGTGATCTTTTCTGGTGGCGTCATTTAATTTTCTATAATCAATACACACACACCATCCTGTTACAGTCCTAGTAGGAATAAGCTCATTTTTCTCATTTGTAATGACAGTCATGCCACCCTTCTTAGGCACGCATTGAACTGGGCTTACCCATGGGCTATCAGAGATTGGATATATCAAACCTGCATCTAGCAGTTTAATAATCTCTTTCTTAACTACATCTTGCATATTAGGATTTAGTCTTCGTTGGCGTTGCACATACGTTTTATGACCTTCTTCCATAAGGATTTTATGTGTGCAATACGAAGGACTTATTCCTTTAATATCATGAATCTTCCATGCAATGGCTGGTTTATGAGCTTTCAACACAGAAATGAGCTGTGATTTCTCATTTTCAGTAAGAGAAGACGATATTATTACAGGTAATTCAGATTCACCATGTAAATAAGCGTATTCCAAATGGTTTGGAAGTGGCTTTAACTCTAATTTCGGAGGTTCTTCTATCGATGATTTATATCGATATCTGTCTTCTTCTTTTAGCATTTGAATTTCTTCTGTTGTTGGTTCATATCCATTAGCTATAAGTGTAGCTAACATTTCAGCTTCATCAATTGGTTCATTACCTTCTCCTAAAGAATATTCTCCTGTTCCTTGTAATTCTGGAAATTCTTCTAATAATTCTGCATGTGCATCTATAGTTTGAATATAATAACATGTATCATCTGCAGATTGCGGTTGTTGCATTGCTCTATCAACTGAAAAGGTAACACTCTCATCCTCTATACTTAGGGTCAGTTTCTTACCGAACACGTCTATCATTGCTTTAGCCGTGTTTAAGAATGGTCTTCCTAATATGAGAGGAACTTGAGAATCTTCTTCCATGTCCAAAACAACAAAATCTACTGGAAATACTAAAGTACCAACTTTAACTAGCATGTTCTCCATTATCCCTCTAGGATATTTTATTGATCTATCGGCTAGTTGTATGCTTATTCTTGTTGGTTTTAATTCTCCAAGGTCTAGTTTAGTGTATAGTGAATACGGCATTAGATTTATACTAGCACCTAAGTCTGCCAATGCTTCTATTGAACTAAGACTACCCAGAAAACATGGAATTGTGAAACTTCCTGGATCAGATAATTTTTCTGGTATCTTATTCAACAGCACTGCTGAACAATTAGCATTCATAGTAACAGCCGAGAGTTCTTCCATTTTCTTTCTATTTGAGATTAGATCTTTCAAGAATTTAGCATATCTTGGCATTCCTGAAATCACATCAATGAAAGGAAGATTTACATTTATCTGTTTAAACATATCCAAGAATTTGGATTGCTCGGCTTCAAGTTTTTCTTTCTTCATTTTACTCGAATAAGGAAGTGGTGGTTGGTATGGTTTAACATAAGGTTTATCCTTAACTGTGTTATCTTCATTATCCTTTTCAACTACCGGTTCTTTTTCCTTATCTTGATCAGGTTGTGGTTCTTGTGGAGTAGGAATGGTTTCATCAGAAGTTACAGGTATTTCAGGTGGTTTAAGTGTTGTACCACTTCTTGTGGTAATAGCTTTAGCTGTTTCATTTCGGGGGTTAGCATTTGTATCACTAGGTAGACTTCCCGGTTTTCTTTCACCTATTAACCTTGCTAGGTTACTCACTTCTTGCTCCAAATTTTGAATAGAAGCTTGTTGATTTCTAAATGCTTGAGCATTTTGTTCATTTGTTTGTTTCTGAGATGTGAAAAACTGAGTTTGAGTTTCAACTAGCTTCGTCATCATATCTTCTAAATTCGGCTTTTTATCATCGGTTTGTTGTGGTGGTTTGTTTTGAAAATTAGGTCTTTGCTGATTGTAAGTATTATTGGATACTTGTTGATTGCTAGGACCTTGTTGGTTGTTGTATGGAATATTTCGGTTATAATTCTGGTTCTGATTGTAAATCGGTCTTGGCGGTTGATAATTATTCTGATAATTATTTCCAGGCCTTTGGTTTATGTATGAAATATTCTCTCTTTGTTCCATTGTTAATTCAATACTGAGACAATCTTTTGTCAAATGTGGTCCTGCACACTGCTCACAACTAATTCGTATTGAGTGAATATCCTTAGTCATCTTTTCCATTCGTCTCTCTACAGCATCTATCTTTGCGGAAATGGAATCTAAGTCATGGCTAGAATCGGCTCTAGCTGCTTTAGATGATCTAATGATATCTTTTTCTTGGTGCCACTCATGTGAGTGGGAAGCAGTGTTATCAATAATTTTGTAAGCATCAGTTTCGGTTTTCTTCATAATAGAACCACCAGCTGCTATATCTATGTCTTTTCTTGTAGTGATGTTGCATCCTTGGTAGAATATTTGTACTATTTGACAGGTGTCTAAACCATGTTGCGGACATCCTCTTAACAACTTTCCATATCTTGTCCACGCCTCATATAGAGTTTCATTTGGTTTCTGTGTGAACGTAACAATTTCTGCTTGAAGTCTTACGGCTTTAGATGCAGGAAAGAATTGTTTAAGAAATTTGTCAATTAAAACATCCCATGTATCGATCGCCCCTTCAGGTAACGATTCCAACCAATCTTTGGCTTCTCCCTTTAAAGTCCAGGGAAATAACATGAGATATATCTGTTCATCCTCCACTTCTCGGATTTTAAATAGTGTGCAGATCCTATTAAAGGTACGTAGATGTTCATTTGGATCTTCCTTTGGCGCACCACTAAATTGGCATTGATTAGTCACCATGTGTAGAATTTGTCCTTTGATTTCATAATCTGGCGCATTAATGTCTGGATGAGTAATTGCGTGACCTTGGCCAGTGCGTTTAGCTCTCATTCGGTCTTCCATACTTAAAGGTTCTAGATTCTCCATAATTGAATTTGTTGACTCGGTATCACTAGATGATTCTGATTTAATGGTTCGTTCCTCAACAATCTCTGTTTGAATGATTGGTGGCTCCGGAGGAAAGTTTAATGGTTCAGGATCTATGAACCGTTCCTGAATATTCTCTGGATTCTCAATTGTGAGGTTGGGTTCAAAAAATGGATTATCGGAAATTTGAACTGAAGTACTTGGTTGACTGGATGACGATTCTAAAGAAAAATCAACGGCGGTTATATTTGTTAAACGATGTCTTGATCGAGTTACAGGTGGTGAACGTACAAAAGGTGATGAACGTCTTGCTCGGTGCATTCACTGAATATCCTATTAGTTTTAAAAAGGAAAGAAAAATTATAATAAGTTATCCAATTAATAGACTTTTCTGATTTTGCCCACGTTTCGAATAGCCAAAAGATGCAGCAGAGGGGCAGGATTCGTTTGGTCTCAATATAATTGAGGACTGTTTGGCTCCAATAACCCGGTCCACGTACAAATCCAACTATTACTACGAATCAGAAAATTTTGATGTCTATTAATTTAACCACTTAAAATAAATTTTCGTAATTTTAAGAAATTTAGATAAGAAGTAGAAAAAATTCTAAGTCCTAAAAACTAGAATGGCGAGAAATAAGAGAGAAAAAGAGTTCGTCGCAAAAGGTCGAAAAAGAAAAAAAATGGTTGAAAAATAAAAAGTGACGGAAAAATAAAAGAAACTTATAAAAACTTAAAAATACTTAACTAACCTAACCTTATTACTATAACTAACTTAAAATTATAATCGCAAATTGAAATTACTAATTGGAATGATAATTGATACATAGTAAAAGGTCTAAAAATATTAAAGCTTACAGGAAAAACTAAATCCCAAATGGAAATAACTTAAAAAGAAACTAAAACTTAAAAAGGCGTCGCAAAATTCTAAAGCACCTAAATCTTAGTCTAAAGAAAAAGCACTTAAGGAATTCTACGGCAAAGCCTAAAAATCTAGGAGTAAAAATAACTATAGCAAAAACTAAGTTTAAAATTAAATATGAGCTAAAAAATACAAATATTATGCTACAACGATTAAAAAGGTACAAAATATAAAAATATACAAAAAGTTGTAAAAATTACAATTTTTATAAAAATATTATTTTTATATTATTTATTTAATAAAACTATTAATTTTACAAATTAATAAAACTAATTAATACTAAATACATAAATTAAATAAAAAGTAAAAATAAAAATAAAACTAATAATAATAATAATAATAATTAGGTTTAAATAATAATTAAAATTAATAATAAACCGTAATTAATGCAGGATTAGGGTTTCCTGTCGCCTGTCAGATACCCTCCGCGAGTCGCGGCATTTAAAGCATCAAACCCCGCGAGTCGCGGGGTTTCAGAATTCAGCTGACAGATTTAATTATTCGACGCGTTTTTTCTTTATTTATTTATTTTTTTATTTTCTGTTTTCTATTTTTATATAAATAAAAGATGTTTAATAAAATTTATATTATTATAAACTAAAATAAAGATAAAGAAACTTATAAAACTTAAATATTTAACAAAATCTTAAAAATGCTTATATTTTTGTTTTTCTTTTTATATTTTTCGAATATTTAAAACGTATTTTTACAAAAACGACTTTTAATAAAAGTAACTAAAAATCTTTTTTTTTTTTTTTTTATATTAGCATTGCGCTTCCGGCTTTTAAGACTTTCCCCGGCAGCGGCGCCAAAAATACTTGATGTTATGCGAGGTGTATATAAAATAGTTATTATTTTACTAGGAAAAACTATTAAATACGATACAATTTTACACAAGATATTTATTTATTTATAGAATGGATATACTTAAACCTTGCTACAACACTTATAGGCAGTGTACATAATCGTACAGTAGTGTAGTTTTTAGTAAGTCCGGTTCGTTCCACAGGGAAATCTTTAAACAAAGCTCAACGCTATATTAGTTTACTTTTATTAAAAATACAAATATATATATAAGTAATATTATTATTATAAAGGGGGGTTTTTACCGTTTAATGACCGGTTTGTCGATTTTAAGACTTTAGTCGCAGTTAAAACCTAATGTAAAATATAAAATAAATACAAGACTTAAATTAAAACGTAAAGTAAATAACGATAATGAAATTGCGAATAATAAAAATGCGATAAAATAAAATTGCGATAATTAAAAAGTACGATAATTAAAAGTGCGATTAAATAACAATAAATAAAAGTGCGATAATTAGAAGTGCAATTAAATATAAAATAAAGGAAATTAAATATGAAATAAAAGAATTATGCTTATTTAAACTTCCGTAATCATGATGTTTGACGTGTTGATTTTAGTTTTATGCCCATGGGTTAATTGTCCTTTGTCCTGGATTATTTAATATGTCCGTCTGGTTTTTGTCCATAACAGTCCATCAGTCATAAATATAAATTGCAAGTGTCCTTGTCAAATTATTATTATACCCGAAGTTAAATATTCCAACTAATTGGGGATTCGAATTGTAACAAGGTTTTAATACTTTGTTTAATGAATACACCAGGTTATCGACTGCGTGTAAACCAAGGTTTTACTACTTTGTTAACAATTACACCAATTACCCTTGAATGTAATTTCACCCCTGTTTTAATTATTCTAGTGGCTATTAATCCATTCCCGTGTCCGGTTAAATGAACGATTATTCGTACATATAAATACCCCGCCCATCGTGTCCGATCAAGTGTATATGGTAATTTATAGGGACGCCCAATTGTAAATCTTTATATTAACATTAACAAACTTTCATTTAGTTAAACAAATATAAAGCCCATTAATAGCCCATAGTCTAATTTCCACAAGTGTCGTTCTTTTGTCCAAACCCCAATTATGGTACAAAGCCCAATTACCCAATTTTAGTAATTAGCCCAACATCATGATTACTTCGTTTTAAATAAGCATAATAATAACTTAGCTACGAGACATTAATATAAAAAGGTTGAACATAACTTACAATGATTAAAAATAGCGTAGCGTTACACGGACAGAATTTCGACTTACACCCTTACAATATTCGCTAACATACCCTTATTATTAGAATTAAAATTAAAATTAAAATATAAATTATATATATATATATATCGTATAGATAGAGAAGAGAGAAAATAGAATGTGAAATTTTGATCAGAATTCGGTTTGCTTTATAGCCAGAGTTGAAATTTGGGGCTCCGCGACTCGCGGCAAAAGCCTCTTCAAACTCCGCGAGTCGCGGAGGTTAATTTTACAGCTCAGTCCTTGGAGTTTCTCTGCCGACGGTTTTTTTATTTATAAATATAATATATATATAATTAATATAATTAATTATATATTATATTATATTTATATGCATAGTTAACTTGTAATTTTTAGTCCGTTGCGTCGAGCGTTAAGAGTTGACTCTGGTCCCGGTTCCGGATTTTCGAACGTCCTTGCGTACAATTTTATATTTTGTACTTTGCGTTTTGAATCTTGTACTCTTGTGATTTCGAGACGTTTCTTATCAATAATTGGAACCTTTTTGATTGTCTTTTGTACTTTTGAGCTTTTTGGTCGTTTGCGTCTTCAATTCGTCGAATCTGTCTTTTGTCTTCACCTTTTATTATTTAAACGAATATCACTTGTAAATAGAACAATTGCAACTAAAAGCTTGTCTTTCTTGAGGAATAATGCTATGAAATATATGTTCGTTTTTAGCATTATCAGATATATTGGTGTACTCCAAGAACAGAGAAGAGCACGAACAGCATCTACGCTCGATATTGACTATGCTTAGATAAGAGCAGTTGTATGCAAAGTTCTCTAAGTGTGACTTTTGGTTACCAGAGGTACAATTTCTTGGCCATGTTGTAGGGGCCAATGGAATACAGGTCGATCCAGCAAAGATTGATTCGGTTAAGAATTGGGAAACTCCAAAGACGCCAACGCAGATTAGGCAATTTTTGGGTCTAGCTGGTTACTACCAGAGATTCATTGAAGGATTCTCTAAGATCGCTCGACCATTAACCGCATTGACTCATAAGGGCATGAAGTTTGAGTGGTCAGAACCGCAAGAGACTGCATTTCAGTTGTTGAAGGAGAAGTTAACAACTTCACCAATATTGTCTCTACCCGAGGGAAGTGAAGATTTTATTGTTTATTGTGATGCCTCACGTCAAGGAATGGGTTGCGTGCTTATGCAACGAAATAAATTTATTGCTTATGGATCGCTTCAGTTAAAGATTCACGAGCAGAACTACACTACGCACGACCTTGAGTTAGGAGCAGTTGTCTTTGCACTTAAAATGTGGAGACACTACCTGTTTGGAACCAAGTTCACTATCTTCACCGACCATAAGAGTTTACAGCACATATTCGATCAGAAGCAGCTCAACATGAGACAACGACGTCGGATGGAACTACTTAACGATTATAACTGCGAACTTCAATACCATCTGGTCAAGGCGAATGTTGTGGCAGATACCTTGAGCAGAAAGGAGCGAGGGAAACCTCTTAGGGTTAAAGCGCTTAACATAGTTGTCCGTACGAATCTCACATCACAAATCCGCGAAGCACAAGAAGAAGCCATGAAACAGGAGAATGTTGATGTTGAATTTCTCAAAGGGATGGATAAGAAGTTTGACATCAAGGAGGACGGAACACGGTACTTTGCTAACCGAATTTGGGTACCAAAGTTTGGTGGATTGAGAGAACTAGCATTGGAGGAAGCACACAAGTCGAGATACTCAATTCATCCGGGATCAGATAAGATGTACCAAGATTTGAAGGCATTTTATTGGTGGCCGAACTTGAAAGCTGACATTGCCACTTATGTCGGGAAGTGCTTGACTTGCGCTAAAGTTAAGGCTGATTCAATCATGGAAAATCTGGAACCTCTAAGTATGGAAGACCGAATGAGAGCTAAACGCACTGGCCAAGGTCACGCAATTACTCAACCAGACATTAATGCGCCAGATTATGAAATCAAAGGACAAATCCTACACATGGTAACTAATCAATGTCAATTTAGTGGTGCGCCGAAGGAAGATCCAAATGAACATCTTCGTACCTTTAATAGAATCTGTACTCTATTTAAAATCCGGGAAGTTGAGGATGAACAGCTCTATCTCATGTTATTTCCCTGGACTTTAAAGGGAGAAGCCAAAGATTGGTTAGAATCGTTACCTGAAGGGGCGATTGATACATGGGACATTTTAGTTGAAAAATTTATTAAACAATTCTTTCCGGCATCTAAAGCTGTGAGACTTTAAGAAGAAATTGTTACGTTCACGCAGAAGCCAAATGAAACTCTATATGAGGCATGGACAAGATTTGGAAAGTTATTGAGAGGATGTCCGCAACATGGTTTAGACACTTATCAAATAGTACAAATATTCTACCAAGGATGCGACATCACTACACGAAAAGACATCGATATAGCAGCTGGTGGTTCCATTATGAAGAAAACTGCAACTGAAGCTTACAAAATTATTGATAAAACTGCTTCCCACTCACATGAGTGGCATCAAGAAAAAGATATCGTTAGATCATCTAAAGCGGCTAGAGCCGATTCTAGCCATGACTTTGATTCCATTTCCGCAAAGATAGATGCTGTCGAGAGACGAATGGAAAAGATGACTAAAGATATTAACTCAATACGAATTAGTTATGAGCAGTGTGGAGGACCACATTTGACAAAAGATTTTCTCAGTATTGAACAAACAATGGAACAAAGAGAGAATGTTTCATACATGAACCAAAGGCCTGAAAATAATTATCAGAATAATTATCAACCGCCAAGACCAATCTACAATCAAAATCAGAATTATAACCGAAATGTTCCATATAACAACCAACAAGGTCCTAGCAATTAACAAGTATCCAATAATACTTACAATCAGCAAAGACCTATTTTTCAAAATAAACCACCACAAACCGATGATAAAAAGCCAAATTTAGAAGATATGATGTCGAAGCTAGTTGAATCTCAAACGCAGTTTTTCACATCTCAGAAACAAACGAATGAACAAAATGCTCAAGCATTTAGAAATCAACAAGCTTCTATTCAAAATCTGGAATAAGAAGTGAGCAACCTAGCAAGGTTGATAGGTGAAATAAAATCGAGAAGTCTACCTAGTGATACAAATGCTAACCCCCGGAATGAAACAGCTAAAGCCATTACCACGAGAAGTGGTATTACACTTAAACCACCTGAAATACCTGTAATTTCTGATGAAGCTATTCCCACTCCACAAGAACCCCAACCTGAGCAAGATAAGGAAACAGAACCGGTAGTTGAAAAGGTTAATGAAGATAACACAGTTAAGGCTAAACCTTATGTTAAACCATACTAACCACCACTTCCTTACCCGAGTAAAATGAGAAAAATAAGACTTGAAGCCGAGCAATCCAAATTTTTGGATATGTTTAAACAGATAAATGTAAATCTTCCTTTCATTGATGTGATCTCAGGAATACCTAGATATGCTAAATTCTTGAAAGATCTAATCACAAATAGAAAGAAAATGGAAGAACTCTCGGCTGTTACTATGAATGCTAATTGTTCCGCAGTACTGTTGAATAAGATACCAGAAAAATTATCAGATCCAGGAAGTTTCACAATTCCATGTTTTCTGGGTAGTCTTAGTTCAATAGAAGCATTGGCAGATTTAGGTGCTAGTATAAATTTAATGCCGTATTCACTATACGCTAAACTAGACCTTGGAGAATTGAAACCAACACGAATAAGTATACAACTAGCAGATCAATCAGTAAAATATCCTAGAGGGATAATGGAGAACATGCTAGTTAAAGTTGGTACTTTAGTATTTTCAGTAGATTTTGTTATTCTGGACATGGAAGAAGATTCTCGAGTTCCTCTCATATTAGGAAGACCATTCTTAAACACGGCTAAAGTAATAATAGACGTGTTTGGTAAGAAACTGACCCTAAGTATAGAGGACGAGAGTGTTACCTTTTCTGTTGATAGAGCCATGCAACAACCACAATCTGCAGATGATACATGTTATTATATTCAAACTATAGATTCACATGCAGAATTGTTAGAAGAATTTTCAGAATTACAAGGAACAGGAGAATGTTCTTTAGGAGAAGGAACTGAACCAATTGATGAAGCTGGAATGTTAGCTGCACTTATGGCTAATGGATATGAACCAACAACAGAAGAAATTCAAATGCTAAAAGAGGAAGACAGATATATCGATACAAATCATCGATAGAAGAACCACCGAAATTAGAGTTAAAGCCACTTCCAAACCATTTGGAATACGCTTATTTACATGGTGAATCTGAATTACCTGTAATAATATCGTCTTCTCTTACTGAAAATGAAAAATCTCAACTCATTTCTATGCTAAAAGCTCATAAACCAGCTATTGCATGGAAGATTCATGACATTAAAGGCATAAGTCCTTCGTATTGCACACATAAAATCCTTATGGAAGAAGGTCATAAAACATATGTGCAACGCCAACGAAGACTAAATCATAATATGCAAGATGTTGTTAAGAAAGAAATTATTAAACTGCTCGATGCAGGTTTAATTTATTCAATCTCTGATAGTCCATGGGTAAGCACAGTTCAATGCGTACCTAAGAAGGGTGGCATGACTGTCATCACAAATGAAAAAAATGAGCTTATTCCTACTAGAACTGTAACAGGATGGCGTGTTTGTATTGATTATAGAAAATTAAATGACGCCACCAGAAAAGATCACTTTCCCTTACCTTTCATTGATCAAATGTTGGAAAGATTAGCCGGAAATAGTTACTATTGTTTTCTTGACGGTTTTTCTGGATATTTTCAAATTCCAATAGCACCAGAGGACCAAGAGAAAACCACATTCACGTGCCCTTACGGTACTTTTGCTTACAAACGCATGCCATTTGGACTTTGCAACGCCCCTGCAACCTTTCAAAGGTGCATGATAGCAATTTTTCACGACATGATAGAAGAATGCATGGTAGTTTTCATGGATGACTTTTCAGTCTTCGGTGATACTTTTGAAACATGTCTAGTTAATCTTGAACGAATGCTAGATGCGAACAATCAAATCTAGTTCTTAATTGGGAGAAATGTCATTTCATGGTTAAAGAAGGCATCGTTCTTGGTCATAAAATTTTAAAGGAAGGAATTGAAGTGGATAGAGCTAAAGTAGATGTAATTGCTAAACTTCCACATCCCACCAATTGTGACGTCCTCCAGATAAGGCCTGAAAGAATAACGTCACTAAATTTATCAAATCACAGTTGTATAGACGAGAACGACTCTACATGAGACGTTTTGTTGAGTTTTGCAGCGGAAGATAAATATGTCTTTAATTGATATGATATGTAATGAAGACTCCAAGCATAGCAAGCAATCATCATCAAAGTAGTAGATATACAGCGGAAGCAATATTTAAGTACCTGAGAATAAACATGCTTAAAAAGGTCAACACGAGGTTGAGTGAGTTCATAGGTTTGTCATAAATAATGATTTCAGTAATAGTGTTAGACCACAAGATTTGTTTTCATAAGTAGATCACTCAGATCCAGTCAAGTTGATCTCCCGCATGATCAAAAAGTTATGCCAGTGCGTGATATTTAGACTAAACGTTGTTTGCCCCGTGACAAGTTGTTATGTCCTTGTCGTTTAATTTCATTATCAAATAATACAAAGACTTAGTCAAATGTATCAGGGACGTTACTCCCGATAGGCCTATCCCCAATAATTAAGAATGCCGCAACAATTAAAAATATCACTGTAGGGACTTAGTCGGACATAGCCGGGTATAGCATAGTTTTAGCAGTTGGTACTTGTGTCTAGCGTGTAAAACATTTATAAAAGTTGCGCATGTATTCTCAGCCCAAAAATATAGATAAAAAGGGATCAGATGAACTCACGATACTGTATGATAGTTTGTAGTATTTATGCGTATGATGGCACTGAACAAGTGTAGAGTTGTCCTCGGATTCACGAACCTATATTCGATTATATATGTTAAAACATATAATTGAAATCGAACGAATTTATATTATTAATGATATAGTTGTTATATTTAATAATTTATAGATATCATTAACAACCTAACATATTTATTTTATATACCTTATATAAAAATATAGTTTTGTTATATATGTTAAATATATTTTTATATAACTAATATTTACTTGGTAAAATAATACTGATAAATGCAAAGTCGTATTATCTTTATAGTAATAATAATATCAGTAGTTATAATAATAATAATGATACTAATTTGAGAATGATAATAATAATAATAAGTAAAAAGTTGTAATGTCTTCGTAAAAGTAATAATAACAATAATTTTAATTGTAATAATCATTTTAAATAATAATAATGATGATAATAATAATAATAATAATAATAATAATAATAATAATAATAATAATAATAATAATAATAATAATAATAATAGTTTTTAGTAAAAATGATAGGTTTAATAATAATGATAATGAAAATAATAGTTTTGCTAATAATTATTTATAATTAATAATAATAACGATCTTTATTACTAGCGATAGTTTTAGTATTAATACTACTTAATGATAATACTAGTAATGATAATAATTTTAGTAATAATGATAATAATAATAATATTCTTACTTGTAAATATAATTATGATAAATGACAACTAATGCTTTTTCAATAATAATAATTATAATTATAATACTTTGTAATTATTACTACTAATAATAATAATAATGAGAAAGAAAACTACCTTAGATAAAGCTTTTCTAAAAAAAATGCCCAAGACGGGACTCGAACCCGTAACCTCTCGTTCACACTACTAACACCTTAACCATTCCCTCTGCTTCTCTTTTCTGATTTAAATCCCCCTTTTATTTCTTATAAGCCGTATTTATTTTCTGTATTTTATTCACCTTCTTCTTCTTCAACAGAATTAATCGACAGAACCAAAAAAAAACATTTTAATCTTGATAAAAATCGATTTAGTATTTAATATCCAACATGGAAACCAGTTATTTGAGATTAATTAACAAAAAAAAATAAAAAGAATTTTAAGGATGCTGCTGCTGTCGCTATACTTTTTTTAATTTTTTATTAATGATTTCGATTTCAAGCATGAATTGGACAATTATTTCAACATGAACTAGGTTCTAAATTGTTCATATAAACTTTACGAATCATCAATTAGATCTAAAACATCAAAACAATTACGAATTTTAATGAAGAACACGAAGTTTGACTTTTATTTTTAAAACTTTAACTCAGGAATTCGATTTTAATACAACAAATTGGAATTTGATGTTTTGCAGGTAGTTTTCGTGGGTGATTCCTAACAACACTACAATTCTAGATTTTGGAAAACGATTCGAATTCGTGATTTTTGAATAATTGAACAATAAAAGAGAATATACGAGAGTTTTTTTTATAACTTTTCTGTTTTATTTTCAATTAGCAACTCTCTTAGTATACATATGATAATGATGTGGTTAATCATACGTGTAATGCAGTAATCTTAATAGTTTGTTTAATGATAATGGGTGACGATGAATCCATCAACTAGAACCGAAAGATAAAGAAAAGAGAAAAAAAATACATATACAGCTCAATCATGACTGAAAAAAACAGATCGTGTTTATCAAATACCTAATTTTTATAAAAATATATATAATGCAGATAGTGGGAAAAATAAAATAAATACTAATTCTTGGTTATTTAAAAAAATATGTAGTGATCTTACCTAATTTAGGTATTTTATTTTATTAAGTTTAATAGTTAGTAATTATATTAATAATTATACAAATTAATAATAATTATATTAAAAATAATCATTTTAATAATAATCGTAATAATTGTAATAATAATAATAATAATAATAATAATAATAATAATAATAATAATAATACGTGTTAAATGACAATAATAATAATTATAATCTAGTAATATTAACAATAACTATTAATCAATAATAATAATAATAACAAAAATAATGCTAATTATCAGTAATAATGATATTTAATAATTTTAGTAAAAGTGATAATACTAATAATTTTTATAATATATTAGTAATTATATTAATGATAATGATAATTATTAATAATGATAATTATAATAATAGTAATAATATAACAACTATATTATCTAGTATATGATTTTGCATATTTGATTATAATTAAATCGTATTCAAGATTATATTTCAAGTTATTATATATATATATATATATATATATATATATATATATATATATATATATATATATATATATATATATATATATATATATATATATATATGTGAGTATTTAAAATTATTTGTTCGTGAATCGTTGGAATTACATAAAAGTTAGGTTTAAATTTTATCGGAAATTTCCGGGTTGTTATAGTACCTACCCGTTAAAAGAAATTTCGTCCCGAAATTTTAGTTGTTGCCATCAATCGGCGTTGTTCGTACATAGACGAGGATATTTACGTTTTATTTGGTTTTCACGTTCCCAGGTATCCTCGGGCCCTTGTGATAATGCTAAAAACGAACATATATTTCATAGCATTATCCCTCAAGGAAGACAAGCTTTTAGTTGCAATTGTTCTATTTACAAGTGATATTCGTTTAAATAATAAAAGGTGAAGACAAAAGACATATTCGACGAATTGAAGATGCAAACGACCAAAAAGCTCAAAAGTACAAAATACAATTAAAGTGATTCCAATTATTGATGAGAAACGTCTCAAAATTACAAGAGTACAAGAAGCGAAACGCAAAGTACAAGATATTAAATTGTACGCAAGGACGTTCGAAAATCCGAAACCGAGACATGAACCAACTATCAACGCGCGACGCAACGGAGCTAAAATTACAAGTCAACGGAGTACAAGAATATAATATAATATATATATATATATATAATTATATTTAATTATATATATTATATTATATAATAAATAAATAAGCAGCCCACGTTTTTAAAGACTTTTGAGCTCTCCCAGCTGTCCATGCGATCGCATGGCCTGGAAGAACAAAAACCATGCGATCGTATGGCCCTGAAATCCAGGCCTGGTCCTATAAAGTTCACGAGTTTTGGATGAAATTTAACATCTTTTTCCTTTCAATCTCTCACTCGTATATATATTTATATTTACATTATAATTTTAATTTTAATTTCTAATAATAAGGGTATGTTAGCGAATGTTGTAAGGGTGTAAGTCGAAATTCTGTCCGTGTAACGCTACGCTATTTTTAATCACTGTAAGTTATGGTTAATGTTATTTTTAAATTAATGTCTCGTAGCTAAGTTATTATTATGCTTATTTAATGCCGAAGTAATCATGATGTTAGACTAAAAATATTAAAATTGGGTAATTGGGCTTTGTACCATAATTGGGGTTTGGACAAAAGAACGACACTTGTGGAAATTAGACTATGGGCTATTAATGGGCTTTATATTAACTAAATGATATCTCGTTAATTTAATATATAGACTTATAATTTGACGTATTTATATATAACCACATACGCTTGACTGGGCACGGTGGGCGGGATATCTATAAATACCAATAATTGTTCATTTTACCGGACACGGAACTGGATTAATAGTTAATAGACTTGTTGAAACAGGGGTGGATTACATTCAAGGGTAATTGGTGTAATTGTTAACAAAGTAGTAAAACCTTGGTTTACACACAGTCGATAACCTGGTGTATTCATTAAACAAAGTATTATGACCTTGTTACAATTCGAATCCCCAATTAGTTGGAATATTTGACTTCGGGAATAAGAATAATTTGACGAAGACTTTCGCACTTTATATTTATGACTGATGGACTATTATGGAGAAATCCGTATGGACATATCGAATAATCCAGGACAAAGGATAATTATCCCATGGGAATAAACTAAAAATCAACACGTTAACCATCATGATTACGGAAGTTTAAATAAGCATAATTCCTTTATTTCAGATTTAATTTCTTTTATTTCATATTTAATTGCACTTCTAATTATCGCTCTTTTATTTATTGTCATTGTATTTAATTACACTTTTAATTATCGTACTTTTTAATTATCGCACTTTTATTTATCGCAATTTCATTATCATTATTTACTTTACGCTTTAAATTAAGTCTTTTATTTATTTAATATTTTACATTAGGTTTTAACTGCGGCTAAAGTTTTAAAAATCGACAAACTGGTCATTAAACGGTAAAAACCCCCTTTTTATAATAATAATATTACATATATATATATATATATATATATATATATATATATATATATATATATATATATATGTATATATATATATATATATATTATAAATTAGAACTAATATAGCGTTAAGCTTGTTTAAGTGTATCCCTGTGGAACGAATCAGACTTACTAAAAACTACACTACTGTACGATTAGGTACACTGCCTATAAGTGTTGTAGCAAGGTTTAGGTATATCCATTCTATAAATAAATAAATATCTTGTGTAAAATTGTATCGTATTTAATAGTATTTCCTTGTAAAAAATATAACTATTTTATATACACCTCGCATAACATCACCTTGCGTGAATTCCAACAGATAGAATATTGTTTTGTTTTAAGAGTTAAAATCATATTAACCATAATTTCTACAGGTTCTTCTATAAGATGCATTTTATCATTAATGCGGAGGTTATCTAGAGAGTTAATAAGAGTGTCATTGATTAGGTTTTCTCAGAAAGAAATAATGACGCTATACCAGCATTTCAATACACATGAAATGTGTTATGAATAATAGTGAGCTTATTTAAACCTTGAGCGTTTATGCCACAATATTAGGGTAGACAAAATAGAAATAAGTTCATGAAAATCACGGTCATGAAATTTGATAGAGATCGTCATTGTTTACAACAAGAACATTTTAATGATGAATATGAGTTAAAAATAGAGTTTTATCACCTTTGAATAATTCGGATAAAACGACTCGATTATAGGAAGAGTATAAATGAAGCTATCGCAAAAGATTGAAATGAGGAAATTAAATGTTCGCTTTAACTTTTGACGTAGTCACGATTGATTTCCGGAATTCAAGGAATTAAAGAAAATCTTTATAATCTTTATAAGATGTGATTCTCCGGTAATTAAGGAATTTGAGATTTTCTTTGATTAAATGCGGTGAATTGCCTCGATTGTTGTGCCTGGAATTTAGCTATAAATTAGCTTCCTTCGTTTCATTATCTTCACCACTTCTATACTTTCTTTATTGATTCAAACTTCCAAAAATTGTGAAAATGCTCCATCCAGTTCTTATCCTGAATATTTTTCTGACTATTGTTTCTGTTATTCTTCTTTTTCATTTACCACCAGAGGAATTTGTTTTCTTCTACTTTTATATTGGGATTATAGTGTTTTTAATTCTCCCGTGTCTTTATGTCGCTATACGTATTGATATACATGGTTTGTAATTTCGGTATCGTTATCGGGCTTTATATTTTCCCTTATATGTCGAAGCTCTTTGCCTTTTTATTCTCCTCTCGACTCTAAGTAAAGGGAGCAATGGTCCAGAATTTGTAGGTATGAAGTTTCGAATGAACATAATGTTCTAATCAGGAAGGAACGTAATATCATGATTTGATTTGTTATATTACAAGAATTACTGAGGATAGAACTATCAAGAATATATGTTCTTGATATTTTCAGAGATGAAGTAGAATGTAAGAGTCGTGTTACATGGAAAATGATGATTATAAAGTCTATGAATCATCATTTTCCATTAAAAATTTAGCATGGCTTACTGTAATATAATCACGTTGGCCTGACATCATTATATTACACTAACTCATGCTTCAATTCCCAACACTTCTTCAAAACATTTATAATTTAAACTTGAATATAGAAACTAAAACAGTTTCCTTTATGATGTGATAAAGTTATCGCAAAAAGATAATTAATTGCGGACAAGAATAATTATAAAGATATCTTCAGAAATATAGAGGAAAGATACGGTGATATCTTAGAATTTCTAAGATCGAAGGATGATAAAGAAGATTTGTCTGTAAAGGTTTAGAGTCAGGGGCAAGGTATTCATTGATGACTTCAGCAGATACTGAATCGTTTGGATTCTTTGAAGACAGGTTTAATCTTTGTGATTTGTCCACAGCCTCCTTCATAGTTTGCTCAATCCGTTTTCCAGTTCCAAATCTGAGCTTATACCATTCTTTATCATCAAACTTTTGGCCCTTAAGACCTTCTACAATTTTGCTGTTTCCTTTGCATTTAATGCAGTCATATTTGAATCTTCGGTTATCAATGGTTTCAAGAAATTTTATTTTTAGATGATTAAACGCTGATTGTAATCGTCAACGGATCTAATGGTTGACGAATAGACGTTTGTTGATTTCAAAAGTAATGAATGATAATTTCGGTGGGTTGATGTGATAATTCATCATAGAATAAGAATGAATATAATTCATGAGAATCAGGATTGAAGAATGTACAATGTAGCATATTAATGTGAGATATAAATATTTCTAGGGTATTACCTACCCGTTAAAATATTTTCACAATTAACAGTTTGTACAAAAGAGTTTTAATTACAGTCTTTATGAAAATATACATACATATATATTTTCCTTCAGATGTAATCATGGATTTAATATAATATTAAACTCATTTGATTTACGGTTGAAACGAGAATGAATAATCTCCAAAACCTTTAGAGATTTCATAATTGTTGCGAAATATTTCGCTAATGAAGTTATGAATCAATACATTCGTCGTTACACTTGATTTATTATGAAATGGAGTTTATTGTGTTGAAGCAGTTATTAACAATTGTTAAGTCATTAATGAAGGGTGTACATCATAGCATATTAATGATATGAATTAACCAAGTAGTACATACTAGTTGAGATTCACACGTAATTGCTTAGTACGACAAGATTTATTATTGTTCCAAATCATATATATATAAGGTATACATATATAGTTCTTCACGAAGAATGAGTCAATACATCTTAGCTCATTATTACTAATATTCCTTGGTATCTATGGGCGTATGGTGTTGATGTTTGAGGTACTGAGTGTGATGTTCAGGCGTGGGATGCGAATGTTGTTGTTGATGAAGCTAATGCTGTTGGTGGTGATGTTGATGGTACTGGTGGTGATGCTGGTTATGCTGCTGGTGCTGCTGATGCTTGTAGAATTCGCACCATATTCTCCAGAGCCACTACTCGAGCGTGAAGCTCATTGACTTCTTCTACTATTCTGGGATGATTGGCGGTTGGAACAAGGGGGTAAATAAGATCTAAAATCTTAGATATTATATATTCGTGACGGGATACCCTGGAAAGAAGAGAGAAAATGGTGTTTCGGACTGGTTCGCCGGTAAGCACTTCAGGTTCTTCACCAAGAGGTGAATTCGGTTGGTGGAAGGGATCACCTTCTTCTTACCTCCATTGATTGAGTCGGCTACGAACCCATCCCCAATTCATCCAGAAAAGATGATGGCTGATTGGTTCGTTTGTTCTGGTTACGCTGCCGTTGGAGCTCAAGGAGTTCGAGAAATTCATATTATGTGTTTGGAATAGGGTTTGATATGAAATGGGTATTAAATACTGAATGATATATTCGTCTCCTTGAATACGTATTTATAGCAAAAAGATTTCCGTAATTTACGGAGGAAATTTAGAAAAAGTGTTAGACAAAGTCTATTGGGATAGATATGATAAGATATGATAAGATATGATGTGTCCTCCATTTATGTAATAATGGTGGTATGACGTGTTGAGATTATAAATAATAAGTTTGTAACCATATATTGATTAAAGAATTTCAATTCGTATACTGTGATAACCCAGTGACATTTTCCGGTTCGCAAACCGATGCATAAAGGCATAAGATACGTGAGTGTTTGGAGTAGTACCAGGAGCTTGTGGACGAACCATTATCTTCAATAACATAAGGGTGTATAGAAGTTTAATAAATCTGATAGGTCATAAGTTTAAAAAAAAAAAAATAAGTGGGATAAAGATGAATATGATATAAACGGAACACTTTATTTTATTAAGAACGAGGCTTTAAACAAGCCTTCTTATTACACGATTCGGGGATAGAAATAGTTTAAGGCCTAGCCTTTGTATAGATAGAAAATAGGAGAAAAAAAAAACTAGGAAATATTAAGATTGAAGTAGTCTTCATATTTATTTTTCTCGTCCTCAACCTTCTTCATAAACTTTTCAACTTTCTCGTTCTTATCCTTTTGTTCCTCATAAAGATACTCGAGGTTATCATAAAGATTGGAAACATCATTGTTGATTACATGGTACATGTAGTCCCCCATAGAAAGTTGATTATTCATGTGGTCTTCCTTCATCTTTAATCTAAGGTCAACATCTTTTCTCAAATAGGCAAGAGATTGTTTTCCCCAGTGGGTATTGCGTTCTTCATCATCCTTCACTTTCATCACCTTCTCCATCACTTTTTCTGTGTTATACTTTACAAGTTCTTCCAGCCTTTCGGTTTGGGTTTCGAAGGATTCTATGATGATTTCTTTCAAGATTTTGTTTTCTTTCTCTAGGTTATTTAGACGCGCCTCTATCTGAGCGATGTTTTCACGAGATGGTGAGCTAGCCCTTTTTGATGGACCGGCTTCATCAGCAGTAGCGGTTTCGGTTTGCTTTCTCTTTAGAGATAAGTTTTTAGATGATTCCTCAATAGGCTCTTTTTCGAGCTCGTAGCCTGAGTAGTCACCATTGTAGTTAGGAAGGCTTTGAATAGCTTCCCATTCAGAAGTACTCGTTGGTTTATATACCGGTGAATGATTAGAGCCAGAGTCAGCAGAATCAACAGATGTCGCATTTGAATGTGGTGGCATAATTGGAGAGTAGACAGAATTCTCGGATTGGCTCGGCATTCTAAGAAATATTAAAAAATTTAATAAGCATAGTTTCTAAGGCATAGTGTAGCATTTAACAGTTAAAGGCAACAATTAAAGGCAACAATTAAAGGCACTATGGTCAGGAAAAGTTGTAGTCCTACATTGCTAAGGTACCTAATTATATAAGGCACACATAAAATGCAATCCTAGTTCTCTACAACAACCTGCTCTGATACCAATCTGTGACGTCCTCTAGATAGGGCCTAGAAGAATAACGTCACTAAATATATCAAATCACAGTTGTATAGACGAGAACGACTCTACATGAGACGTTTTGTTAAGTTTTGCAGCGGAAGATAAATATGTCTTTAATTGATATGATATGTAATGAAGACTCCAAGCATAGCAAGCAATCATCATCAAAGCAGTAGATATACAGTGGAAGCAATATTTAAGTACCTGAGAATAAACATGCTTAAAAAGGTCAACACGAGGTTGAGTGAGTTCATAGGTTTGTCATAAATAATGATTTCAGTAATAGTGTTAGACCACAAGATTTGTTTTCATAAGTAGATCACTCAGATCCAGTCAAGTTGATCTCCCGCAGGATCAAAAAGTTATGCCAGTGCGTGATATTTAGACTAAATGTTGTTTGCCCCGTGACAAGTTGTTCTGTCCTTGTCGTTTAATTTCATTATCAAGTAATACAAAGACTTAGTCAAATGTATCGGGGACGTTACTCCCGATAGGCCTATCCCCAATAATTAAGAATGCTGCAGCAATTAAAAATATCACTGTAGGGATTTAGTCGGACATAGCCGGGTATAGCATAGTTTTAGCAGTTGGTACTTGTGTCTAGCGTGTAAAACATTTATAAAAGTTGCGCATGTATTCTCAGCCAAAAAATATAGATAAAAAGGGAGCAGATGAACTCACGATACTGTATGATAGTTTGTAGTATTTATGTGTATGATGGCACTGAACAAGTGTAGAGTTGTCCTCGGATTCACGAACCTATATTCGATTATATATGTTAAAACATATAATTGAAATCGAACGAATTTATATTATTAATGATATAGTTGTTATATTTAATAATTTATAGATTTCATTAACAACCTAACATATTTATTTTATATACCTTATATAAAAATATAGTTTTGGTATATATGTTAAATATATTTTTATATAACTAATATTTACTTGGTAAAATAATACTGATAAATGAAAAGTCGTATTATCTTTATAGTAATAATAATATCAGTAGTTATAATAATAATAATGATACTAATTTGAGAATGATAATAATAATAATAAGTAAAAAGTTGTAATGTCTTCGTAAAAGTAATAATAACAATAATTTTAATTGTAATAATCATTTTAAATAATAATAATAATGATAATAATAATAATAATAATAATAATAATAATAATAATAATAATAATAATAATAATAATAATAATAATAATAATAATAATAATAATAGTTTTTAGTAAAAATGATAGGTTTAATAATAATGATAATGAAAATAATAGTTTTGCTAATAATTATTTATAATTAATCATAATAACGATCTTTATTACTAGCGATAGTTTTAGTATTAATACTACTTAATGATAATACTAGTAATGATAATAATTTTAGTAATAATGATAATAATAATAATATTCTTACTTGTAAATATAATTATGATAAATGACAACTAATGCTTTTTCAATAATAATAATAATTATAATTATAATACTTTGTAATTATTACTAATAATAATAATAATAATAATAATAATAATAATAATAATAATAATAATAATAATAATAATAATAATAATAATGAGAAAGAAAACTACCTTAGATAAAGCTTTTCTAAAAAAAATGCCCAAGACAGGACTCGAACCCGCAACCTCTCATTCACACCACTAATACCTTAACCATTCCCTCTGCTTCTCTTTTCTGATTTAAATCCCCCTTTTATTACTTATAAGCCGTATTTATTTTCTGTATTTTATTCACCTTCTTCTTCTTCAACAGAATTAATCGACAGAACCAAAAAAAAAACATTTTAATCTTGATAAAAATCGATTTAGTATTTAATATCCAACATGGAAACCAGTTATTCGAGATTAATTAACAAAAAAAAAAAAAATTTAAGGATGCTGCTGCTGTCGCTATACTTTTTAAAAAAAAAAATTAATGATTTCGATTTCAAGCATGAATTGGACAATTATTTCAACATGAACTAGGTTCTAAATTGTTCATATAAACTTTATGAATCATCAATTGGATCTAAAACATCAAAACAATTACGAATTTTAATGAAGAACACGAAGTTTGACTTTTATTTTTAAAACTTTGACTCAGGAATTCGATTTTAATACAACGAATTTGAATTTGATGTTTTGCAGGCAGTTTTCGTGGGTGATTCCTAACAACACTACAATTCTAGATTTTGAAAAACGATTCGAATTCGTGATTTTTGAATAATTGAACAATAACAGAGAATATACGAGATTTTTTTTTATAACTTTTCTGTTTTATTTTCAATTGGCAACTCTCTTAGTATATATATGATAATGATGTGGTTAATCATACGTGTAATGCAGTAATCTTAATAGTTTGTTTAATGATACTGGGTGACGATGAATCCATCAACTAGAACCGAAAAATAAAGAAAAGAGAAAAAAAATACATATACAGCTCGATCATGACTGAAAAAAACAGATCGTGTTTATCAAATACCTAATTTTTATAAAAATATATATAAAGCAGATAGTGGGAAAAATTAAATAAATACTAATTCTTGGTTATTCAAAAAAATATGTAGTGATCTTACCTAATTTAGGTATTTTATTTTATTAAGTTTAATAATTAGTAATTATATTAATAATTATACAAATTAATAATAATTATATTAAAAATAATCATTTTAATAATAATCGTAATAATTGTAATAATAATAATAATAATAATAATAATAATAATAATAATAATAATAATAATAATAATAATAATAATAATAATACGTGTTAAATGACAATAATAATAATTATAATCTAGTAATATTAACAATAACTATTAATCAATAATAATAATAATAATAACAAAAATAATGCTAATTATCAGTAATAATGATATTTAATAATTTTAGTAAAAGTGATAATACTAATAATTTTTATAATATATTAGTAATTATATTAATGATAATGATAATTATTAATAATGATAATTATAATAATAGTAATAATATAACAACTATATTATCTAGTATATGATTTTGCATATTTGATTATAATTAAATCGTATTCTAGATTATATTGCAAGTTATTATATATATATATATATATATATATATATATATATATATATATATATATATATATATATATATATATATATTTAAGTATTTAAAATTATTTGTTCGTGAATCGTTGGAATTACATAAAAGTTAGGTTTAAATTTTATCGGAAATTTCCGGGTTGTTATACCAATGTTAGAGGAGTTAGGAGTTTTCTAGGGCATGCCGGTTTTTACCGACGTTTCATAAAAGATTTTTCTAAAATTGCCACTCCTATGAATAAACTCCTAGAAAAGGATGCCTCATTCATCTTTTCAGATGAATGCATCAAATCTTTTAATATTCTTAAAGAAAAACTCACTAATGCGCCGATCATGATAACTCCAAATTGGAATCTACCATTTGAACTCATGTGCGATGCAAGTGATTTTACAATGGGAGCCGTTTTAGGACAAAGGATTGAAAAACGATTTCGACCTATTTATTACGCTAGTAAGACATTACAAGGAGCACAAACGAATTACACAACTACTGAAAAAGAACTCCTTGTTATTGTCTTTGCTTTTGACAAATTTCGTTCATATCTCGTTCTAGCTAAAACGGTGGTCTATACTGACCATTCTGCTCTTAGATACCTATTTTCAAAATAAGATGCCAAACCACGATTAATCCATTGGATCTTACTCTTACAAGAGTTCGATATTGAAATCCGAGACAAAAAGGGAGCAGAAAATCTCGCCGCTGATCATCTTTCTCGTCTTGAAAATCCCGAATTAGAAGTTCTAAATGAATCGGCCATACAAGATAACTTTCCTGATGAATATCTATTAAAGATAGATTATAATGAAATTCCATGGTTTGCAGACTATGCAAACTATTTAGTATGTGGATTCCTTGAAAAAGGGTTGTCATACCAAAAACGAAAGAAATTCTTTAGTGATATAAAACACTATTTTTGGGAAGATCCACATCTGTTTAAAAGTTGTCCCGATGGAATAATACGTCGATGTGTATTTGGGGATGAAGCCAGTCAAATCTTAAACCATTGTCACACAGGACCAACAGGAGGGCATTATGGGCCTCAACTTACAGCAAGAAAAGTTTACGATGCTGGATTCTATTGGCCTACAATTTTTAAAGACGCACACCTTCTTTGCAAATCCTGTGATGCATGTCAAAGGGCCAGAAAAATAAGTCAACGTGATGAAATGCCACAAAATGTCATTCAAGTATGTGAAGTATTTGACATTTGGGGTATTGACTTTATTGGTCCATTTCCAAAATCTCATAATAATCTCTACATTCTCGTTGCCATTGACTATGTATCTAAATGGGCGGAGGCACAAGCTCTCCCAACTAACGATGCACGAGTTGTAGTCAACTTTTTAAAATATCTTTTTGCTAGGTTTGGAACACCGAAAGCTTTAATAAGTGATCGGGGTACTCATTTTTGTAATAATCAACTTGAGAAAGTTCTCAAAAGATATGGAATAACTCATAAAATCTCCACTACTTATCATCCACAAACAAGTGGATAAGTTGAAAATACCAACCGAGCTTTAAAACGTATTCTAGAGAAAACCGTAGGATCAAATCCGAAGGAATGGTCCATAAAATTGGAGGATGCACTCTGGGCTTTTAGAACAGCCTACAAAACTCCAATTAGAACCACACCTTTTAGACTCGTTTACGGAAAAGCATGTCATCTTCCAGTAGAAATTGAGCACAAAGCATTTTGGGCTTTGAAGACATGTAATCTTGATTTACATGAAGCCGGACGTCTACGGTTAAGCCAATTAAACGAATTAGAAGAATTGAGACATGAAGCATATGAAAATTCGTTAATATATAAAGAAAGAATGAAGAAATGGCATGATAAAAGAATCAGAAGTTCAAAAGAATTTAAGGAAGGAGACAGAGTTCTTCTTTTCAATTCACGATTCAAGCTATTTCCTGGAAAATTGAAATCTAGATGGTCTGAACCATTTATAGTCAAAAAAGTTTTCCCATATGGAACAATAGAGTTGATAAATTCAAATGGGATTGAATTTAAGGTTAATGGTCACAGAGTTAAACATTACATAGATAATCCAATGGAAGAGGAAGATGAAGTTAATCACAATTTCGATACCACAGCTAACTAAGTGTGGGAAGATTCGAATCTTTTTAGGATAATATATGTTTATGTTAGAGTTAGATATTATGTTTTCGTGTAGTTTCCGAGAATGGAATCCGAATGGTCTTTCCCTAGCAGACCCTAAAGAACTAGTCTTCTCCCTCCATTCTGAATTTTTATTTTTTTAGGTTTTACGAGATGAAGAATTCCTTTGATCTGAACCATGGTCTACTACTACACGCTATGATTACCAAACGTAATAATGACACACTTCCGAGTGAAGTGGTATCATTCATAAGAGGCAAAATGGACGGAGTAAGAAAAGAACTAAGAAAAGATCATCATAAGATACATTTTGGTAAAGGAAAATCAAAATCCGCAACAAAAAGAAGAGCACGACACCTTGAAAGATGTTATAAATGCGAAAAATAGTCACACGAAGGTAAATGTTTAAATAATCAAACATATTCAAATACCGAATTTGTTACTCTATGCAGAGAAGGATCGTTCATATGTTTAGAAGAAAAGATATTGAAGAATCGAGGTTACGCTTACGTAGCTATGGAAAACCAAATCACACGACTCTCCTATGAGTTGGCTAAAGCAGGTCTCTGAGAATTCTATCTCATAGGTAAATATGTACAGTTTTTATTTGTTTTTATTTATTGCTTTTAACCTTTTGATAATAAACGCTGAATCGTTCTCTATAAAGTATTAAATTGATATTCAATAAAATTAGGTATACGTAACCGAAATTATTGATATCATACAAAAATTTATTACATCACTGCGAAATTTACCGTTTATTCTTAAGGTATAAATATCTTTAATCAATCAATCCAAAATATTTCAAAAATTCGTCAGGAGTAAAACTAGGTAATATAGCCGAAATTACTTTACCGAAAAGAGGGGCGTATATTTTTGATAATATTTGATTGATTAAAGTGGGATAAAAAGACCAAAAAGATTTTTAATTTTAATTTTTACCTTGTTTTTAAAATTAATATATAAATATCAAATTATTAATGTAAATTTTTAAAATCAATATATTTAAGTTTTTAAATATTTTCAAAATTTTCAATATAAAGTTTGTAAATTTATTGTATAAAAATATTAATGATATTTATATGAATTTTTAATTTTATGCATTTTAAATTTTAGTTTGGTGTGAATTTAAAAACAAAAATTTACTTTATTTCATTAAGTTAAAAATATGATTTCTAAAATTCGTCGTGAGTTGAAGACTAGGTCGTTGAACCAAAATTGCTTTACCCGAGGGCGGGACGAGAAATTTTGTTATCATTATTTTTAATCTTATTGATTTAAAATATGCCAAAAACATTTAAAAAACTCAAAAATCTTTGCTTTTAAAACAAACACCAATATATTTGGAAACTTTGGTAAAATTTAATCATTTTTCTACGCTAATCACCCTCAGTAATTTAAATTGTTAATGATTTCTTGCAAATGGGGGCATTGCAAGATCTTAAGTGTGGGAAGGGTTTAAATTCTTTCGAATTTTTAAAAAAATTTTTGACTTATACACTTGATTACCATTAAAAATACTAGTAACGCAGTAGTTGTATTAGAATCTAGTGCTCTCTGATAATAAATAACAGCCCTAGTCTTATATACTGACTACCCAATTCTAGTAAAATTTTTCAAAATTTTCAACTAAATGAACTCAAAATTATGTTTATACATATTTATGAACGATAAAACTAGGCGTAAACACCGAAATTATTGTTACCTCAGAAAGAATTGAGAAACAACCTAAAATGTTAGAATTCATTTAAAATGGAATAGAGAATAATAAAAAGGCAAAGAAAGGAAAATAAAAGTCAAGTGTGGGAAAAATTTACCAAGTTATTTAGAACATATGTCACATATTTTTGTACAAATAATTGAAGATACTTTTGTTTTGGACAAAATTAACTGTTTTACCCGGTAAATTGTAATATATTTGAAAGAAAGATGGATCTACACGATGAATCAATTCCATCATTAAAAGGAAGTAAAGTCTTCCGAGAAAAAGACATGTGCTTCTTGATTTAGGTCAGGAAGTTGTCGTCCAGACCAGTTGTAGAGTCTACGAAAAACCTTGAAAAGTTTTCTCGAAAATCAGCTGGAAATCCACGGACCTCAGCATCAAACAGGGTCGCCAAGTGGTCAGACTTATCCTAACCATGAGAGGATCTGTCTCGTACAATGGGGGGCACCGTGCAAATTAGCTTATAAGACTAATGAATCAGATCCCCAGAAAGGATAATCTCCTTAAAGATCAAAAATCAGCTTTTAAGACTGATATTACTCAATCCTTGAGATTGACCTTAAAGATTGAGAATTACAAACTCATAGAATTCGATGATATCTATACTTGAGCTTGAACGAGAAATATTTTGATCAAATTAAAAACCGATTTGTTTTCTGAAAACCCATTTTCAAGGCGTTCATTACCATTGAACGTAAAATCCTAGAAATTCACCTAGAATTCATTAGGTCACCTAAACTAAATCGGGTGTCAACCATAAGAACGGTGGTTGCATAGCATGGTCGAAGACAGGACCTTGTGCCCAGACCGAAAAACTATAGGGTGATCTTTACTATTGCTCCTACAAAGGATAGTAATTGCATCCGACACGATATAGACCATAATCAAAAGAATGTCACGGGACATTGCCTTTACAGTTGCTTGTTCAACGCTTTCCTTTACAACCGGACGGTAGTTTACCGAAAGATAATATACGGAGCAAGTAAACTGGACGTGTTGCTTTCCTAATACAAGGTTAGCAAGTGGGTGACACAAAACCATAAGTTTTGAGCTAAAATTTTCAAATCTGAAACCCACCAAACCCACAAAAACAATTTGCAAACACCGGTGAAGGGTTATTCCGGAAAACTTATCTAGGGTAAAAGCTAGATTAAATTTTCAAAAGATCAAATGTTTTCATAAAGATCCAATTTCCTTAAAGGATCTAAATTTTCATAGTCATGTGGGACTGTAAACCACAATGTTACTACCATTGTTTATACCGCCGTATAGAAATCACTGATGTACAAAGTGTGAAGAATAAAGAAGTGATTCTAGTATTTTTATTTCAAGACTATATTGCTTGAGGACAAGCAACGCTCAAGTGTGGGAATATTTGATAATGCTAAAAATGAACATATATTTCATAGCATTATCCCTCAAGAAAGACAAGCTTTTAGTTGCAATTGTTCTATTTACAAGTGATATTCGTTTAAATAATAAAAGGTGAAGACAAAAGACAGATTCGACGAATTGAAGATGCAAATGACCAAAAAGCTAAAAAGTACAAAGTACAATCAAAGTGGTTCAAATTATTGATGAGAAACGTCTAAAAATTACAAGAGTACAAGCCATAAAACACAAAGTACAAGATATTAAATTGTACGAAAAGGCGTTCAAAAATCCGAAACCGAGACATGAACCAACATTCAGCGCACGACGCAACAGACCAAAAATTACAAGTCAAGTATGCACAAGAATATAATATAATATATAATTAATTATATATATTATTATAAAATATAATTATACGCAGCCCACGTTTTGGATTTAATCTATGAGCTGGATTCCAGACCTCCGCACTCGCGGAGCTTTTATGAAGAAAACATCCGCACTCGCGGAGCTCTACAGTACAATGTGGGCCTATAAAAGGCATCGAATTCTGCACGAAAAAACACACATTTTTCTCTCTATCTCTTACGATATATATAAATATATATATATATATATATATATATATATATATATATATATATATATATATATATATATTAATTTTAATTTAATAATAATAAGGGTATGTTAGTGAATGTTGTAAGTGTGTAAGTCAAAATTCTGTCCGTGTAACGCTACGCTATTATTAATCATTATAAGTTATGTTTAACCTTTTTAAATTAATGTCTCGTAGCTAAGTTATTATTATGCTTATTTAAATTGAAGTAATCGTGATGTTGGGCTAAAATATTAAAGACGGGGTAATTGGGCTTTGTACCATAATTGGGGTTTGGACAAAAGAACGACACTTGTGGAAATTGGACTATGGGCTATTAATGGGCTTTATATTTGTTTAATTGAATAATAGTTCGTTAATTTAATATAAAGCTTTACAATTGGACGTACCTATAAATAACCACATACACTCGATCGGACACGATGGGCGGGATATTTATAAGTACTAATAATCGTTCATTTAACCGGACACGAGAATGGATTAATAGTCAATGGACTTATTAAAACAGGGGTGAATTATATACAAGTAAAATTGGTGTAATTACATTTTAAGTCCCCAATTAGTTGGAATATTTGACTTCGGATATAAGGATAATTTGATGAGGACACTCGCACTTTATATTTATGACTGATGGACTGTTATGGACAAAAACTAGATGGACATATTGAATAATCCAGGACAAAGGAAAATTAACCCATGGTAATAAATTAAAATCAATACGTCAAACATCATGATTACGGAAGTTTAAATAAGCATAATTCCTTTATTTCATATTTCATCGCACTTTATTTACTGTCATTTTATTTAATTGCACTTTTAATTATCGTACTTTTTAATTATCGCAATTTTATTTATTGTTATTTTATTTATCGCATTTTAATTTATCGCACTTTAATTATTGTCATTTACTTTACGCTTTAAATTAAGTTATTTTTATTTTTAATATTTTACATTAGGTTTTAACTTCGACTAAAGTTTTAAAATCGACAAACCGGTCATTAAACGGTAAAATCCCCCTTTTATAATAATAATACTACTTATATTTATATGTATATTTATATACAAATATAGTTTTAAAAATATAGCGTTAAATTTGTCTAGATCCCTGTGGAACGAACCGGACTTACTAAAAACTACACTACTGTACGATTAGGTACACTGTCTATAAGTGTTGTAGCAAGGTTTAGGTATATCCACTCTATAAATAAATAAATAACTTGTGTAAAATTGTATCGTATTTAATAGTATTTCGTAGTAAATATATAACTATTTCGTATACACCTCTACGCACATCAAATATTAATACTAATAACTAATATACTAGTAATAATAACAATAACAATAACTAATAATGTCAATAATAATAATAATAATAATAATAATAATAATAATAATAATAATAATAATAATAATAATAATAATAATAATAATAATAATAATAATAATAATAAAAATGATAACAATAATAATCATGATAATAATAATAATAATGAAAATAGACTACCTCATAGAGTTTTTTAAAAAAACAGCCCATTGTAGGGCTCGAACCCGAGACCTCTCGCATACCCGCTAACACCCAAGACCATGGCTCTATCGCCTCTTTTCTATTTAATTCGGTAACCCATTTATATTTATTCTCTTTTTCTGTTTTTTCCCTATTTATTCTTCTTCCTCTGAAACTAGTCGACCCGATTTATAACATAATCACCACAACACTTTTTGAATTAGAACATGAAATCGAAAACAATTATAAACCAACAGCTGTCGTGAAAAAAAATAATTAAAAATAAAAAAAATAAGAACAGCAAAGCTGCTGTCGGCGATGAAGAACAACAAAAAAAAAATATGATTTTGATTTTTGAACGTTTTTGGACAATTGTTACAACATGAATTACCTTTCAAATCATCTATAGAATATACGAAAATCATTAATTTCAACAGAAACATGAAAACAATTTCGAATTTCCTCAAGAACAATATGGTTGACTTTTATAATTTTAAGCATTGACTCGAAAATTAGAACTTGATATTAGGAATTAAGGAATGAAACTTTGCAGAAAGATTAAATAAAGGATTCCTAACACAATGGCATTTTTACATTTTGAAATTTGATTTGATTTCGAGATTTTGATTTATAGAACACAATACAGAGGTTATACGCTGTAAGAGAGAAAAAAGAAGTAGAAAAATTAATCCAGAAATATAGAAAATGGGTGATTGATAAAGATATTGGATATCGACTGATCTAATACACCTAGATGAGATGAGTGAATTATGTTGACTAGTATCACGAGCATAATAGCAGATAAAGAAAATAAGAAAAACAGATAACGACTTGTACAATAATTATGCTTAATATCTATTTGTATATTTATATTTAATAGTTTATAAATATGTTAATAATAATAAATCATATTTATTATTAATAACAATAATAACATTATTGATAAAGATAAATAATAATAATAATAATATAACAATAATAATTTCCTTAAAAAAATAGGTTCAATAATAATTAAATCTAATGATAAATAATGATGAATACACTACTTGTACTACTTGTTAATAATAATAATGATAATAAAAATTATAATTTTTAAGAATAGATATAATAATAATAATATGATAATATTGATAATAACAATAGTGATAACAAATAAATAATAATAATACTGATAATAATAATTAATAATAATAATAATAATAATTTTGATAAAGTTATTAATAATAAAAATATTAATATTAATAATAACAACAATAGGATTAATAATATTGATTCTCAAAGATAATACTTAATATTATACATTATTATTTATGTTATATTTACTAATTATATAATATATTCATTTAGAAATATAAGTTTATTCATGACCCGTCCTAATCCATCTGGACGAATACATTACATTTGGTTACATCGCGAGGTACTTGACCTCTATATGATACATTTTACAAACCTTGCATTCGTTTTTAAAAGACAAACTTTCATTACATCGAAAGTTGACGGCATGCATACCATTTCATAATATATTCAACTATACTCGACTTAGTAATAATCTTGATGAACTCATCGACTCGAATGCAACGTCTTTTGAAATATGTCATGAATGACTCCAAGTAATATCTCTAATATGAGCAAATGCACAGCGGAAGATTTCTTTCATACCTGAGAATAAACATGCTTTCAAGTTTCAACCAAAAGGTTGGTGAGTTCATAGGTCTATCATAAAACAATAAAATTCATCATTTTGATAGACCACAAGATTTAAATCCTGCATAGTACAAATGGGCCCGAATCCTATATCCACCTGTAATGTACATGCGATATCTTTTAAATACAGTACACCTTTCTCGTGTACGAAATCATCTTTTATAAATTTTAGTAACCGTACACATATCTCGTGCACAAAAAATAACATACACATAACCTGTGTATAAAATCATTCTCTCGATACATAACATTCACTTTTCATTGCTTTCATAGCTTGGCTGGTAACCGACCTTAACATATAATGCGCATAATAATATCCCCAAAACAGAACATCTCGTCTGTATAATAATCATATAAACTTTGAAGTACTAAACACCACGCCCACTAGCCCTTCCATCTAGTGAACATTCTGGGTGGGGGTGTTAAACCCGGTAGCTACCTTTAGGATTCGCGTCAATTAGGCGTGCACTAATTCTCAAAATTAGTGATGTTTCCTAATTCTTAGGTTACCAAACAATAATAATCAGGGAAAAATATTCATATCAATTGTGGCAATTATCACGTCCACATAATTCAATGGTGGTAATTATTACATCCACATAATTTATTCGAGGAATGTTTTGCTTGTGTCTATCTCGTCAAACATTTATAAAAGCATTTCATGTATTCGCAGTTCAAAATGTATTTCAAAAGCATTTAATAAAGCAGTTGTAAAAACAGCGCATGTATTCTCAGTCCCAAAAATGTAAAGAGTAAAAGGGAGCAAATGAACTCACCATACTGTATTTTGTAGTAAAAATACATATGACGTCATTTATCAAGTGTAGGGTTGGTCTCGGATTCACGAACCTATATCATTTATATATATTAACACATATATTTGTAATCGAACAAATTTATTATATCTTAAATTATATATTATATATATTTAATTTATATGTATCTTTAAAAATGACTAACATTTATATAGTTATATTAATATTTATATATGATTAATGTTATATAAAAAATACATCATTTGTTATATATGAATGTTTATAGAAAAAATATGTTTATTATATGTAATATTTTTATAAGTATAATTTTATATGCATAATATTTATTTGTTGTAAGAATAATAATAATGATAATACTAGTAATAAAAATAATGATAATAATAATTTTTAATAATAATAATACTTATGTTCATAATGATAATAATAATAATAATAATAATAATAATAATAATAATAATAATAATAATAATAATAATAATAATATTGAAAACTACCTTTAAAGCTTTTCTAAAAATAAATGCCCGTACCCGGGCTCGAACCCGCGACCTCCAGAATAAGCAGACATACCCTACGCATTGAACCATCAATTCGTTTTGTTAATTACTCGCGTTTTTATTTATTTACATGTACAAAACCGTTTAATCCTTTCTTCACAAGTTCATCACACAGATCATCTGGGTTAAGTGCACATCTTCACATACATATCGCCATCATCATTTGTTCATGTATCTAGTCGTATCATCATCATCATCATCATCATCATCATCATCTTAATTTCTTTTCATCATCAAATCATCTCGTGATTATCATAATCTCCATCATCGTTTTTGATACTATATATCACCATTCATTCATCATCGTTTGTTACCTAATATCTATAGAGGCCTTCCTATTTCACTAGCCCATTAGACTTTATGGCTTTTAGCCCACAAATACACAAACCCACTAGTCATTAATGGTTCAATAGCAGACGACTGCTAAACATGTTTATAGATTCGGTATTCGAATGCAAACAGAAAACGTCCTCAAATTCAACACCATCATGCAACAACCCCACTAACTAAGAAGCGGCCTAATAATATAAGTCAATTTGCGGCTCCCAACATTTAACTACTTCGAAGCCCACATATCCATTTATAATCCGTAAATTAACAGCTAGCATCCCAACATTTTTTTTTTTTTTAAAGGGAGCTAGTGGAACCATGTGTAGGTATCAGCTCATCCAAAAGAACTTGAAAAGGGAACGTATAATAAATTTAAAGTCATTACTTTAGATATAGGAACACAAGTTGCACAAGTGGTTATGTCCTTTGTCACTTGTCGGTCATAAGAAAAAATGAAGAAAGGAAACGTCTTTACCATTATTGTACCCATCCTCATTGTTGTTGCAGCTCATCGAAATTATTGTGAATCGTGAAAGTTTTGAATGCATGTTTATTATAATTAAACTTCAGCTGCAATCAGTATTGATTAATGATTTTAAAAAAAATTCGTGGGTTTGGAAGTGGTTTCAATAGTTGGGTTTCGAATAGAACTTGAAACAGATAGAAAGTGCAGCAGTAGTAAACGTATGGGGTTATGGTTTGTAAAGGTTTTCGAAGAGGGAATGTGAAGGAAGAAAGTGGTCTTCGATGGTTATGGTGGATGGTTGTTTAATTGAAATAGAAAACAGAAAACAATTTGGATGAAGATGATGGTAGTGTTATAGGTTTGTAATGGTGCTCGATGGTGAGGTTGTCCAGGTGGTGATCTCATGGTTACCAAGAAAACATAGCAGCAACAATAGCGATAAATTGTAGCTTAGGGTAGTTGTGGGATGATGTTTGGTTTCGTTTGGTTCAAAATAGAAACACAGAAGTAGTAGTAGTAGCAAACGATGGATTGAATAGTAAGTAATTGTAGTAGTTGATTTGAACACAGCTCGTATGGGCTCATGTCTGCAACTGTAGCAACAAGTGGGTTTTGTTTGAGTTGAAGGTGTCATAACCGCAGCAGGTTAGTAGCGTAGCAGATAGCAACAATTGCAGGAAGCTGAAGAAAAAAATACATAGTAGTAGTTCATGTGTTCACGACAAAATCATAACGATGGTGGTGAGGGTTAATGATAGTGGTTTGATTGTGGGTTGATATAGGTGGTGGTAGGGTTCACGATGGAGTGGTGACAATATGGGTTTCGTTCTCAACAGAACCAGATGAGTAGTAACTCAAGTGGTTTCGAATTAGTGGTTGTGATGGCAAAGTGACGAACGGTGAAGGTGATGGTTAGGGTGGTGAGATTGATCGAGCATATGAAGTAGTATGTATATCTACATATGTGTCTTCTATCTATATGTAATATTTATTATAATATTATAATATTTATCATATTACTAATTTAAATAATAGTGAACTTTTGTAGTTTTCGGGCCCAACATTCACTCAATTATAATGCAACATTATCGTTTATAGATAGTAAAGAAAAGCAAAGAAAAATGATGTCAATCATATTCCAAATGGAATCAATCAGGAACAGTAATTCAAACACTAATCTCAAATAGTAATAATTGAATACACAGTGAAGCAGCCGTTTCATTTAACTTACTCTACCGACAGTTTATCCCGGATGGCTATATCGTGTCCATTGATAAAAAGTTAACGTATAAAAGTGATCATAAAAATCCCAAATTTTTAGATTAAATATATTTAACTATTTCACTCATTAACTGTTTGAAACTTGATCAAAAAGGTTCGATAATTATTTATTTTCTGTTCCAATTTATATGTACGGAGTACTAATATTTAAACTTAAAAAGGTAAAAATATTTTTAACAAATCTAACATCTTCGTAATCGATTTACAGTTCAACTTTTATTTTAGTCCTTCATGAACATGTAATATATCTATATTAAAACTAACGAAACGTCAACCGAGTGTTACTGACGTTTACTAATTAGACTCGAAATCATTCATTTTCAATATACACATTATATATATATATATATATATATATATCAAATCTTAATTAACAAGTTTAAGTAAGTAAATATATTAATTATATTCTTTTAAACAACTAAATATAATATTATATATTTACAAGTAATATATATATATATATATATATATATATATATATATATATATATATATATATATATATATATATATATATATATATGTAACTATTTACAAAATAGTTGTTCGTGAATCGTCGGGAATGGTCGAAGGTCAATTGAATATATGAAACAGTTCAAAAATTTTGAGATCCAACCTAACAGACTTTGCTTATCGTGTTGAAAATAAAATATCGTATCGAGAGTTTGATTTAAAATTAGTTGAAATTTTTTCAGGTCACTACAGTACCTACCCGTTAAAGAAATTTTGTCCCGAAATTTGAGTGAGGTCGTTATAGCTAACAATAAAAATATTTTCATGACGAATATGAGTTAGAGTTTTATCATTATTGATTAATATAGATAAAACGATTCGATCATGTGAAGCGTACGAGTGAAGCTATCACAAAAGAGTGAAAAGTTTTGTCTGAACTTTTGACGTAGTCATGGTGGATTTCCGGAATTCAAGGAATTTAAGGAAATCTTCTAATCAGAAAGAAAATGTAATAGCACGATTTATTAGCAACTATTGGAATTATGGAAAGGATAGAAATATCAAGAGAATATTTTCTTGATATGTTTAGAGGTTAAATATAATGAAAGAGTTATGTAACATGGCACATGATGATGTTATAGTCTGTGAATCATCACGTTCTATTAGAATTTCAGCATGACTTACTGTAATATAACCACGTTGGCCTGACGTCATTATATTATACTAACTCATGCTTCAATTCCCAACACTTCTCTAGGAAATCATTCATAATTTAAACTCGATTGTTATAGAATTTAGAAACTAAAACAGTTTCCATTATGATGTAACACAGATAGCGCGAAGAGATAAATAATTTTGAACAAGAATATTTACGAAGATATCTTCAGAAATATCGAGGATATTTATAATGAAAGATACGATGATGTCTTGGAATTTCTAAGATCGAAGGATGATGAAGAAAATTTGTTCGTAAGGGTTTAGAGTAAGGAGCAAGATATTTGCTAAGGATTTCAGCAGATACTGAATCATCTGGATTCCTTAAGTACATGTTTAGTCCTTGTGATTTGTCCACAGTCTCCTTCATGGTTTACTCAATCCGTTTTTCAGTGCCAAAACTTTTGAGCTGTTTCAGTATGCCGCTCTTTAGTATCAAACTTTTGACTGTTTAAACAGTCTTCATTTTTTGCTGCTTCATCAGCTTTTTCAGAACTCGGAGATCTGATTCGTAAGCTAGAGTGCTTTTCAGGAATTTAGAGATTCTGAATTGAAATTCATCGGTCCAGAAGATATACGTTATATATAATTATATAACTGTTGATGTAGGAATGCTGCGAAATTCGAGAATTTAATGATTGATGCTTCCCGGTATTTGGTATGGCAATTATCGTTACAAGATGTCGATGAGTACATGATAGGGTTTCAATGAACAAATATAATGGTTCTTCGGAGAGACTTAAGTCAATGAGTAATGAAGTTGCTGGTAAGTTTACTGCTAATGTGGTGGAATATAAACGGTTCCCCGGTAACGATGACGAAGGGCAAACTTATATATCAAAGTTATAGTAGAGTTTATTCGAATGAAAAATCGAAATTGATTTGTTGAAGCTGTGACAAAATTGGCTACTTTGGAAAGGAATTGCAAAGTTATTTTCGGTAATAACAACGCCAAAGGAATTAGTACAGATACGTTTTAAACGTTTACTCAGGTTCCGAGTGTTTTCAGGTGCATAACTATATGCATCAATCTTTTCTTCCGTAGATGAGATGTAGTTGGTTCATTCTCTCGATTGAGGTGTTTTCAAGATTTATGAAAGGTTTGAACGCAGACTGTAATCGTTAAGATACAAATGAGTTTTTAGATGAAATCAAGTGGCAAACTTAAAGAAATGTTTAGTTTCATATGTTATAATCAATATTTTAATTCATTTTAATTGTCCAATGTTATTAGTCCACAGTCAATAGTCCACAGTAACAGTCCAATAATTCATATATAGTTTAATATATAATATTCGAATTAATTAATACGTATCGTGACCTGTGTACATGTCTCAGACTCGATCACAACTCAAAGTATATATATTATTGTAGAATCAACCTCAACCCTGTATAGCTAACTCCAGCATTACTGCATATAGAATGTCTATGGTTATTCCAAATAATATATATAGATGCGCCGATATGATATGTCAAAACCTTGTATACGTGTCTCGATATTTAAAGTGCGTAAAATAAATAACAGAAATTAAATGACGATAAATAAAATTGCCAGAATTAAAATTGCGATAAATAAATTGAGATAAATAAATGTAATAAGGACTTAATAGTTAGCTAGGAACAGTTAGCTAAGAATAGTTAGCGTGAATTCTTAACAAAAATTTTATCATAGTTAATTCGTTTGTTTCTAACAAATTTTATTCTGTCCAATGTTTTCTTCATTATGCCACTTGTTGGATTCTGGTAATTCAAAATCCAAATACGAAATTGAATGAAAATGGTTATTTTGTGGTGAACGGATTCGTATATCTTGTGGATGTAAGTAGGATAGTAATTGACTGTTGAATCATATTCGAAGAATGTACAATATAACTTATTAATGTGAAATCTAAATATTCCTCTGGTATTACCTACCCGTAAAATATTTTCACCATTAACAATTTGTATAAGAGAACTTTTAATTACCATTTTTATGAAAATATATGTACCTATATATTTTCTTCAAAGGTAATCATGGATTTAATGAGTCAATAGAGTATTAATCTCATTTGATTTACCGTTAGATCTAGAATACATAATCTCTAAAACTTTAGAGATTGTATGATTGCCAGATAGAACGAAGATAAATGATGTAGAACGATACGTAGAACGATGATTATGCTCGAGGTACAGAATGAGATATTGAGGCGTGTGATGTTGAAACTTAGGTTATTGGTTGTACTAGTGTGAATGTTGGTGGTACTGTTGATATCGATGATATTGCTGAAGCTGATAATTTTTGCACCATAATTTCCAAAGCCACTACTCGGGTGCGAAGCTCGTTGACTTATTACTCCGAAATGATTGTCGGTTAGAACGAGTGGATAAATAAGGTTTAGAATCTGAGATATTATGTAATCATGACGAGATATTCGAGAAATGAGGGTGAAAATGATATTTCGGACTGGTTCACCGGTAAATGCTTCAGGTTCTTCGCCAAGAGGTGAATTTGGTTAATGGAAAGGATCATCTTCTTTTTGTCTCCAATGATTAAGTAGGCTACGAACCCATCAGATGAATTGGTTGATTCATTCTGGTGACACTGCTTTCGGAGCTTAGGTGAAACTCCATATCGGAATAGCTGTCGGAATCCGAGGAATTCGAACTGGTTGAGGGATTCATCTCGTACGATCAGATGAAGGATTTTTCGATAAGAAATAGATTATAGGATGTAGATTAGTACCCTGCAATACATAATTTACATATGCATATATAATACTAAAATCCCATAAGTTACGGAGAAATCTACGGAAGTTGTCAGGCATATGTAACAATAACAGGTATGCTAAGATATGAATTTATCTATACACAGTCTATGTAATAGAGGCAGTAAGATGTGTCTAGACTTTAAGGATGATAAGCAAATACTTTTCGACACTAAATGATAAGCAAAACTTTTGGCATGCAGACACGGTCGAAGTCCAGACTCACTAATGCATTTAAACAACTACTAGTTAGACACACTAATGCAAGACCTAGTTCGCTAAGACCACCGCTCTGATACCAACTTTCATGACCCGTCCTAATCCATCTGGACGAATACATTACATTTGGTTACATCGCGAGGTACTTGACCTCTATATGATACATTTTACAAACCTTGCATTTGTTTTTAAAAGACAAACTTTCATTACATTGAAAGTTGACGGCATGCATACCATTTCATAATATATTCAACTATACTCGACTTAGTAATAATCTTGATGAACTCAACGACTCGAATGCAACGTCTTTTGAAATATTTCATGAATGACTCCAAGTAATATCTCTAATATGAGTAAATGCACAGCGGAAGATTTCTTTCATACCTGAGAATAAACATGCTTTCAAGTGTCAACCAAAAGGTTGGTGAGTTCATAGGTTTATCATAAAACAATAAAATTCATCATTTTGATAGACCACAAGATTTAAATCCTGCATGGTACAAATGGGCTCGAATCCTATACCCACCTGTAATGTACATGCGATATCTTTTAAATACAGTACACCTTTCTCGTGTACGAAATCATCTTTCATAAATTTTAGTAACCGTACACATATCTCGTGCACAAAAAATAACATACACCTAACCTGTGTATAAAATCATTCTCTCGATAATAACATTCACTTTTCATTGCTTTCATAGCTTGACTTGGTAACCGACCTTAACATATAATGCGCATAATAATATCCCCAAAACAGAACATCTCGTCTGTATAATAATCATATAAACTTCGAAGTACTAAACACCATGTAGTGACCCGAACTTTTCCATGTTTATATATATTAATTGAGATTGATATTTACATGATTAAATGTTTCCAACATGTTAAGTAATCAAACTTGTTAAGACTTGATTAATTGAAATATGTTTCATATAGACAATTGACCACCCAAGTTGACCGGTGATTCACGAACGTTAATACTTGTAAAAACTATATGATGACATATATATGGATATATATATAGTTAACATGATACTATGATAAGTGAACATATCATTAAGTATATTAACAATGAACTACATATGTAAAAACAAGACTACTAACTTAATGATTTTTAAACGAGACATATATGTAACGATTATCGTTGTAAAGACATTTAATGTATATATATCATATTAAGAGATATTCATACATGATAATATCATGATAATATAATAATTTAAAATCTCATTTGATATTATAAACATTGGGTTAACAACATTTAACAAGATCGTTAACCTAAAGGTTTCAAAACAACACTTACATGTAACGACTAGCGATGACTTAACGACTCAGTTAAAATGTATATACATGTAGTGTTTTAATATGTATTTATACACTTTTGAAAGACTTCAATACACTTATCAAAATACTTCTACTTAACAAAAATTCTTACAATTACATCCTCGTTCAGTTTCATCAACAATTCTACTCGTATGCACCCGTATTCGTACTCGTACAATACACAGCTTTTAGATGTATGTACTATTGGCATATACACTCTAATGATCAGCTCTTAGCAGCCCATGTGAGTCACCTAATACATGTGGGAACCATCATTTGGCAACTAGCATGAAATATCTCATAAAATTACAAAAATATGAGTAATCATTCATGACTTATTTACATGAAAACAAAATTACATATCCTTTATATCTAATCCATACACCAATGACCAAAAACACCTACAAACACTTTCATTCTTCAATTCTCTTCATCTAATTGATCTCTATCAAGTTCTATCTTCAAGTTCTAAGTGTTCTTCATATATTCTACAAGTTCTAGTTACATAAAATCAAGAATACTTTCAAGTTTGCTAGCTCACTTCCAATCTTGTAAGGTGATCATCCAACCTCAAGAAATCTTTGTTTCTTACAGTAGGTTATCATTCTAATACAAGTTAATAATCATATTCAAACTTTGGTTCAATTTCTATAACTATAACAATCTTATTTCAAGTGATGATCTTACTTGAACTTGTTTTCGTGTCATGATTCTGCTTCAAGAACTTCGAGCCATCCAAGGATCCGCTGAAGCTAGATCCATTTTTCTCTTTTCCAGTAGGTTTATCCAAGAAACTTAAGGTAGTAATGATGTTCATAACATCATTCGATTCATACATATAAAGCTATCTTATTCGAAGGTTTAAACTTGTAATCACTAGAACATAGTTTAGTTAATTCTAAACTTGTTCGCAAACAAAAGTTAATCCTTCTAACTTGACTTTTAAAATCAACTAAACACATGTTCTATATCTATATGATATGCTAACTTAATGATTTAAAACCTGGAGACACGAAAAACACCGTAAAACCGGATTTACGCCGTCGTAGTAACACCGTGGGCTGTTTTGGGTTAGTTAATTAAAAACTATGATAAACTTTGGTTTAAAAGTTGTTATTCTGAGAAAATGATTTTTATTATGAACATGAAACTATATCCCAAAATTATGGTTAAACTCAAAGTGGAAGTATGTTTTCTAAAATGGTCATCTAGACGTCGTTCTTTCGACTGAAATGACTACCTTTACAAAAACGACTTGTAACTTATTTTTCCGACTATAAACCTATACTTTTTATGTTTAGATTCATAAAATAGAGTTCAATATGAAACCATAGCAATTTGATTCACTCAAAACGGATTTAAAATGAAGAAGTTATGGGTAAAACAAGATTGGATAATTTTTCTCATTTTAGCTACGTGAAAATTGGTAACAAATCTATTCCAACCATAACTTAATCAACTTGTATTGTATATTATGTAATCTTGAGATACCATAGATACGTATACAAAGTTTCGACCTATCATGTCGACACATCTATATATATTTCGGAATAACCATAGACACTCTATATGTGAATGTTGGAGTTAGCTATACAGGGTTGAGGTTGATTCCAAAATATATATAGTTTGAGTTGTGATCAATACTGAGATACGTATACACTGGGTCGTGGATTGATTCAAGATAATATTTATCGATTTATTTCTGTACATCTAACTGTGGACAACTAGTTGTAGGTTACTAACGAGGACAGCTGACTTAATAAACTTAAAACATCAAAATATATTAAAAGTGTTGTAAATATATTTTGAACATACTTTGATATATATGTATATATTGTTATAGGTTCGTGAATCAACCAGTGGCCAAGTCTTACTTCCCGACGAAGTAAAAATCTGTGAAAGTGAGTTATATTTCCACTTTTAAAATCTAATATTTTTGGGATGAGAATACATACAGGTTTTATAAATGATTTACAAAATAGACACAAGTACGTGAAATTACATTCTATGGTTGAATTATCGAAATCGAATATGCCCCTTTTTATTAAGTCTGGTAATCTAAGAATTAGGGAACAGACACCCTAATTGACGCGAATCCTAAAGATAGATCTATTGGGCCTAACAAACCCCATCCAAAGTACCGGATGCTTTAGTACTTCGAAATTTATATCATATCCGAAGGGTGTCCCGGAATGATGGGGATATTCTTATATATGCATCTTGTTAATGTCGGTTACCAGGTGTTCACCATATGAATGATTTTTATCTCTATGTATGGGATGTGTATTGAAATATGAAATCTTGTGGTCTATTATTATGATTTGATATATATAGGTTAAACCTATAACTCACCAACATTTTTGTTGACGTTTTAAGCATGTTTATTCTCAGGTGATTATTAAGAGCTTCCGCTGTCGCATACTTAAATAAGGATGAGATTTGGAGTCCATGCTTGTATGATATTGTGTAAAAACTGCATTCAAGAAACTTATTTTGTTGTTACATATTTGTATTGTTAGCCATTATGTAATGGTCGTGTGTAAACAGGATATTTTAGATTATCATTATTTGATAATCTACGTAAAGCTTTTTAAAACCTTTATCTATGAAATAAAGGTTATGGTTTGTTTTAAAAATGAATGTAGTCTTTGAAAAACGTCTCATATAGAGGTCAAAACCTCGCAACGAAATCAATTAATATGGAACATTTTTAACTAATAAGAACGGGACATTTCAGTTGGTATCCGAGCGTTGGTCTTAGAGAACCAGAATTTTGCATTAGTGTGTCTTATCAAGTTTGTTAGGATGCATTAGTGAGTCTGGACTTCGACCGTGTTTACTTGAAAAATTATTGCTTAACAAATTTTGTTGGAAACTATATATTTTTAATATGTGAATATTATGTGATATATTAATCTCTTAACGCGTTTGATATTATGTGATAGATGTCTACCTCTAGAACAAATCCCATTGACTTGTAGTGACCCGAACTTTTCCATGTTTATATATATTAATTGAGATTGATATTTACATGATTAAATGTTTCCAACATGTTAAGCAATCAAACTTGTTAAGACTTGATTAATTGAAATAGGTTTCATATAGACAATTGACCACCCAAGTTGACCGGTGATTCACGAACGTTAAAACTTGTAAAAAAAACTATATGATGACATATATATGGTTATATATATAGTTAACATGATATTATGATAAGTAAACATATCATTAATTATATTAACAATGAACTACATATGTAAAAACAAGACTACTAACTTAATGATTTTGAAACGAGACATATATGTAACGTTTATCGTTGTAACGACATTTAATGTATATATATCATATTAAGAGATATTCGTACATCATAATATCATGATAATATAATAATTTAAAATCTCTTTTGATATTATAAACATTGGGTTAACAACATTTAACAAGATCGTTAACCTAAAGGTTTCAAAACAACACTTACATGTAACGACTAACGATGACTTAACGACTCAGTTAAAATGTATATACATGTAGTGTTTTAATATGTATTTATACACTTTTGAAAGACTTCAATACACTTATCAAAATACTTCTACTTAACAAAAATGCTTACAATTACATTCTCGTTCAGTTTCATCAACAATTCTACTCGTATGCACCCGTATTCGTACTCGTACAATACACAGCTTTTAGATGTATGTACTATTGGTATATACACTCCAATGATCAGCTCTTAGCAGCCCATGTGAGTCACCTAACACATGTGGGAACCATCATTTGGCAACTAGCATGAAATATCTCATAAGATTACAAAAATATGAGTAATCATTCATGACTTATTTACATGAAAACAAAATTACATATCCTTTATATCTAATCCATACACCAACGACCAAAAACACCTACAAACACTTTCATTCTTCAATTTTCTTCATCTAATTGAACTCTCTCAAGTTCTATCTTCAAGTTCTAAGTGTTCTTCATAAATTCCAAAAGTTCTAGTTTCATAAAATCAAGAATACTTTCAAGTTTGCTAGCTCACTTCCAATCTTGTAAGGTGATCATCCAACCTCAAGAAATCTTTGTTTCTTACAGTAGGTTATCATTCTAATACAAGGTAATAATCATATTCAAACTTTGGTTCAATTTCTATAACTATAACAATCTTATTTCAAGTGATGATCTTACTTGAACTTGTTTTCGTGTCATGATTTTGCTTCAAGAACTTTGAGCCATCCAAGGATCCATTGAAGCTAGATCCATTTTTCTCTTTTCCAGTAGGTTCATCCAAGGAACTTAAGGTAGTAATGATGTTCATAACATCATTCGATTCATACATATAAAGCTATCTTATTCGAAGGTTTAAACTTGTAATCACTAGAACATAGTTTAGTTAATTCTAAACTTGTTCGCAAACAAAAGTTAATCCTTCTAACTTGACTTTTAAAATCAACTAAACACATGTTCTATATCTATATGATATGCTAACTTAATGATTTAAAACCTGGAAACACGAAAAACACCGTAAAACCGGATTTACGCCGTCGTAGTAACACCGCGGGCTGTTTTGGGTTAGTTAATTAAAAACTATGATAAACTTTGATTTAAAAGTTGTTATTCTGAGAAAATGATTTTTATTATGAACATGAAACTATATCCAAAAATTATGGTTAAACTCAAAGTGGAAGTATGTTTTCTAAAATGGTCATATAGACGTCGTTCTTTCGACTGAAATGACTACCTTTACAAAAACGACTTGTAACTTATTTTTCCGACTAGAAACCTATACTTTTTTTGTTTAGATTCATAAAATAGAGTTCAATATGAAACCATAGCAATTTGATTCACTCAAAACGGATTTAAAATGAAGAAGTTATGGGTAAAACAAGATTGGATAATTTTTCTCATTTTAGCTACGTGAAAATTGGTAACAAATTTATTCCAACCATAACTTAATCAACTTGTATTATATATTATGTAATCTTGAGATACCATAGACACGTATACAATGTTTCGACCTATCATGTCGACACATCTATATATATTTCGGAACAACCATAGACACTCTATATGTGAATGTTGGAGTTAGCTATACAGGGTTGAGGTTGATTCCAAAATATATATAGTTTGAGTTGTGATCAATACTGAGATACGTATACACTGGGTCGTGGATTGATTCAAGATAATATTTATCGATTTATTTCTGTACATCTAACTGTGGACAACTAGTTGTAGGTTACTAACGAGGACAGCTGACTTAATAAACTTAAAACATCAAAATATATTAAAAGTGTTGTAAATATATTTTGAACATACTTTGATATATATGTATATATTGTTATAGGTTCGTGAATCAACCAGTGGCCAAGTCTTACTTCCCGACGAAGTAAAAATCTGTGAAAGTGAGTTATAGTCCCACTTTTAAAATCTAATATTTTTGGGATGAGAATACATGCAGGTTTTATAAATGATTTACAAAATAGACACAAGTACGTGAAACTACATTCTATGGTTGAATTATCGAAATCGAATATGCCCCTTTTTATTAAGTCTGGTAATCTAAGAATTAGGGAACAGACACCCTAATTGACGCGAATCCTAAAGATAGATCTATTGGGCCTAACAAACCCCATCCAAAGTACCGGATGCTTTAGTACTTCGAAATTTATATCATATCCGAAGGGTGTCCCGGAATGATGGGGATATTCTTATATATGCATCTTGTTATTGTCGGTTACCAGGTGTTCACCATATGAATGATCTTTATCTCTATGTATGGGATGTGTATTGAAATATGAAATCTTGTGGTCTATTGTTACGATTTGATATATATAGGTTAAACCTATAACTCACCAACATTTTTGTTGACGTTTTAAGCATGTTTATTCTCAGGTGATTATTAAGAGCTTCCGCTGTCGCATACTTAAATAAGGACAAGATTTGGAGTCCATACTTGTATGATATTGTGTAAAAACTGCATTCAAGAAACTTATTTTGTTGTAACATATTTGTATTGTAAACCATTATGTAATGGTCGTGTGTAAACAGGATATTTTAGATTATCATTATTTGATAATCTACGTAAAGCTTTTTAAACCTTTATTGATGAAATAAAGGTTATGGTTTGTTTAAAAATGAATGCAGTCTTTGAAAAACGTCTCATATAGAGGTCAAAACCTCGCAACGAAATCAATTAATATGGAACGTTTTTAATCAATAAGAACGGGACATTTCAGTTGGTATCAGAGCGTTGGTCTTAGAGAACCAGAAAATTTGCATTAGTGTGTCTTATCGAGTTTGTTAGGATGCATTAGTGAGTCTGGACTTCGACCGTGTTTTCTTTAAAAATGATTGCTTAACATTTTTGTTGGAAACTATATATTTTTAACATATGAATATTATGTGATATATTAATCTCTTAACGTGTTTGATATTATGTGATAGATGTCTACCTCTAGAACAAGTCCCATTGACTCACCTAATAATAATGAAGAGTCAAATGTAAATTGGAATGATTTGTGGACTGATTCACAAGTTCCCGAAGAGGAGCCGGAAGAAGAGTCGGAACCGGAAGAAGAATCGGAACCGGAAGAAGGATCGGAACCGGATGAAGAAATAGAACCGGTGGGGGAAATAATAAAACGGTTAAGTAAAAGAAAATCCTCAACCAACCGACCAAAGTTAATTATGGTCAATGGTGTTTCCGCCAAGGAAGCAAAATATTGGGAGGATTACCAATTCTCCGATGAATCGGATTCCGACGAGAATTCCGATGATGTTATAGAAATTACCCCAACTGAATTTAAAAAGGCAAAAGAAAATAATAAGGGAAAGGGCATAAAAATAGAGAAATCTAATTCCAACCCCGATGAACTTTATATGTATCGTCAACCCCCGAAGTCCTTAAGTTGTAACAATGACCCGGGAACCTCTAAACCACCAGGTTTTTCTAAACCAATGTGGACAACGACGGCTCGTATTAGGGGAACATCATATATCCCTAGAAACTTGGCAAAACGAACCAAAACCGAAGAAGAAGAAACGAGCGAGTCGGAATAAGATAGTTGTATTCGTGTGGTGTAATATATGTAATATAGTGTTCTTATGCTTTATGATATATGTAAAAATTGCTTGTATTAATAAGTATTTTTTTATGAATCTAACTCTTGTCTATTTTACAGTTTAAAAACACAAAATGGATAGACAACCCAATATTTTAAGAGACCTACCCGGAGACATGATTGATGAAATCTTGTCTAGAGTCGGTCAGAATTCTTCGGCACAACTATTTAAGGCGAGATCAGTTTGTAAGACATTCGAAGAACGTTCCAAGAATGTCTTGGTTTATAAGAGACTTTCGTTTGAAAGATGGGGGATATCACATTGGGAAACCCATAAGTTACGATGTGTTTACTTTGACGCATATATTGCGGGGAACCCAAATGCTATTTTACGCAACGGGTTAAGAAATTATTTTGACTCAATATATCCGAATATTGGACTTCGTGATTTAGAAAAAGCGGCTAACATGCAACATAAAGAAGCATGTTATGCTTACGGATTAGTAATGTTCGCTTCTCACCAAAGTGAGAACAAGAACATCGGGCTACAACTATTAAACAAAACGTTTCCACAAGTGACGGAGTCGGTAATTGGGGTAAGAAATGAGGTTTTTAGATTATTACGGGACTGTTGGACATTACGTAACCCTCGTCCCTTTGATGACGTTACAACACGCTGTCTTATCAATGGCCATAACGGTTATGTTGCACAAGACCAAGGATGGGAAGTAGTCCTAGTAAAACCAGAATGCATGACTTGTTTCTGGACGTATGAATTACGTGTCTTTATTGCCTTTGCCGAACGACTTGTGTACTAGCTAGAATTGTCTTCACAACTATCTTGTATCAAAGTTATTGTGTGCTATATTTCATGCTTTATGTAAAATAAGCGGTATTGTAAGTTTGTAAAATATTGTATAAAAGTTTGAACGCGAAATATTATTACAATCAGTTTTTCATATAGAATTGTAGTAGTTGAATTGTATATTAGCTACTAAGTATGAACTTAACGGGTAGGTACTACCCGAATTTAAACTTATAAAACGCTAATATGAAGAAAAAGCTTTTATAAATGAGTTCATATTATGCTACGAAATACTATTAACTACTCTTAATATTCTGTATGATTAACTTGTTCCATTTAACTATTTTGAAGGAAATGGCACCGACTACTCGACACACCGTGAATATGAATGAAGAGGAATTTCGTACTTTTCTAGCTTCAAACATAGCCGCAGTACAGGCTGCGCTACATATCAACAATAACCTTGGATCTAGCAGTACAGGAAATCGTGTAGGATGCACCTACAAAGAATTCACTGCCTGCAAACCTTTGGAATTTGATGGAACCGAAGGACCGATCGGATTGAAACGGTGGACCGAGAAGGTTGAATCGGTGTTTGCCATAAGTAAGTGTACTGAAGAGGACAAAGCGAAGTACGCTACGCATACCTTCACAGGTTCTGCGTTAACATGGTGGAATACCTATCTAGAGCAAGTGGGACAAGATGATGCGTACGCACTACCGTGGTCAGCATTCAAGCACTTGATGAACTAGAAGTACCGTCCCAGAACCGAGGTCAATAAGCTCAAGACAGAACTTAGAGGGTTACGAACCCAAGGATTTGATATTACCACGTACGAAAGACGATTCACAGAATTGTGCCTATTGTGTCCGGGAGCATTCGAAGATGAGGAAGAGAAGATCGACGCGTTTGTGAAAGGATTACCGAAAAGAATCCAAGAAGATATAAGTTCACACGAGCCCGCCTCCATACAACAGGCATGTAGAATGGCTCACAAACTAGTGAACCAGATTGAAGAAAGAATTAAAGAACAGACTGCTGAAGAGGCCAATGTGAAGCAAGTCAAAAGAAAGTGGGAGGAAAACGGTGATAAGAATCACCAATACAACAACAACAGCAATTACAACAATAATCGTAACAATTATCCCAACAATCGCAACATCAATCGCAACTACAACAAACGGCCCAACAACAACAACAACAACAACAACAACAGCAACTACAACAATCATCCCAACAACAATAATAACCGCAACAACAACAACAATCAGAAGCAACTATGCCAAAGGTGTGAAAAGAATCACTCGGGGTTCTGCACCAAATTTTGCAACAAGTGTAAAAGAAATGGTCATAGCGCAGCGAAGTGTGAGGTCTACGGACCAGGGGTTAATAGAACGAAAGGAACAAATGGTGTCGGAACGAGTAATGGCGGAGCAAGTAGTGTCGGAGCAAGTTATGCCAATGTAGTTTGTTATAAATGTGGAAAACCAGGCCACATTATTAGAAATTGCCCGAACCAGGAGAACACGAATGGACAAGGCCGTGGAAGAGTTTTCAATATTAATGCGGTAGAGGCACAGGAAGACCCGGAGCTTGTTACGGGTACGTTTCTTATTGACAATAAATCTGCTTACGTTTTATTTGATTCGGGTGCGGATAGAAGCTATATGAGTAGAGATTTTTGTGCTAAATTAAGTTGTCCATTGACGCCTTTGGATAGTAAATTTTTACTCGAATTAGCAAATGGTAAATTAATTTCAGCAGATAATATATGTCGGAATCGAGAAATTAAACTGGTTAGCGAAACATTTAAGATTGATTTGATACCAGTAGAGTTAGGGAGTTTTGATGTGATAATCGGTATGGACTGGTTGAAAGAAGTGAAAGCGGAGATCGTTTGTTACAAAAATGCAATTCGCATTATACGAGAAAAAGGAAAACCCTTAATGGTGTACGGAGAAAAGGGCAACACGAAGCTACATCTTATTAGTAATTTGAAGGCACAAAAACTAATAAGAAAAGGTTGCTATGCTGTTCTAGCACACGTCGAGAAAGTACAAACTGAAGAAAAGAGCATCAATGATGTTCCCATTGCAAAAGAATTTCCCGATGTATTTCCGAAAGAATTACCGGGATTACCCCCACATCGATCCGTTGAATTTCAAATAGATCTTGTACCAGGAGCTGCACCAATAGCTCGTGCTCCTTACAGACTCGCACCCAGCGAGATGAAAGAACTGCAAAGCCAATTACAAGAACTTTTAGAGCGTGGTTTCATTCGACCAAGCACATCACCGTGGGGAGCTCCTGTTTTGTTTGTCAAGAAGAAAGATGGTACATTCAGGTTGTGTATCGACTACCGAGAGTTGAACAAACTTACCATCAAGAACCGCTACCCACTACCGAGAATCGACGACTTATTTGATCAACTACAAGGCTCGTCTGTTTATTCAAAGATTGACTTACGTTCTGGGTATCATCAAATGCGGGTGAAAGAAGATGATATTCCAAAGACTGCTTTCAGAACACGTTACGGTCATTACGAGTTTATGGTCATGCCGTTTGGTTTAACTAATGCACCAGCTGTGTTCATGGACCTTATGAACCGAGTGTGTGGACCATACCTTGACAAGTTTGTCATTGTTTTCATTGATGACATACTTATTTACTCAAAGAATGACCAAGAACACGGTGAACATTTGAGAAAGGTGTTAGAAGTATTGAGGAAGGAAGAATTGTACGCTAAGTTTTCAAAGTGTGCATTTTGGTTGGAAGAAGTTCAATTCCTCGGTCACATAGTGAACAAAGAAGGTATTAAGGTGGATCCGGCAAAGATAGAAACTGTTGAAAAGTGGGAAACCCCGAAAACTCCGAAACACATACGCCAGTTTTTAGGACTAGCTGGTTACTACAGAAGGTTCATCCAAGACTTTTCCAGAATAGCAAAACCCTTGACTGCATTAACGCATAAAGGGAAGAAATTTGAATGGAATGATGAACAAGAGAAAGCGTTTCAGTTATTGAAGAAAAAGCTAACTACGGCACCTATATTGTCATTGCCTGAAGGGAATGATGATTTTGTGATTTATTGTGACGCATCAAAGCAAGGTCTCGGTTGTGTATTAATGCAACGAACGAAGGTGATTGCTTATGCGTCTAGACAATTGAAGATTCACGAACAAAATTATACGACGCATGATTTGGAATTAGGCGCGGTTGTTTTTGCATTAAAGACTTGGAGGCACTACTTATATGGGGTCAAAAGTATTATATATACCGACCACAAAAGTCTTCAACACATATTTAATCAGAAACAACTGAATATGAGGCAGCGTAGGTGGATTGAATTATTGAATGATTACGATTTTGAGATTCGTTACCACCCGGGGAAGGCAAATGTGGTAGCCGATGCCTTGAGCAGGAAGGATAGAGAACCCATTCGAGTAAAATCTATGAATATAATGATTCATAATAACATTACTACTCAAATAAAGGAGGCGCAACAAGGAGTTTTAAAAGAGGGAAATTTAAAGGATGAAATACCCAAAGGATCGGAGAAGCATCTTAATATTCGGGAAGACGGAACCCGATATAGGGCTGAAAGGATTTGGGTACCAAAATTTGGAGATATGAGAGAAATGGTACTTAGAGAAGCTCATAAAACCAGATACTCAATACATCCTGGAATGGGGAAGATGTACAAGGATCTCAAGAAACATTTTTGGTGGCCGGGTATGAAAGCCGATGTTGCTAAATACGTAGGAGAATGTTTGACGTGTTCTAAGGTTAAAGCTGAGCATCAGAAACCATCAGGTCTACTTCAACAACCCGAAATCCCGGAATGGAAATGGGAAAACATTACCATGGATTTCATCACTAAATTGCCAAGGACTGCAAGTGGTTTTGATACTATTTGGGTAATAGTTGATCGTCTCACCAAATCAGCACACTTCCTACCAATAAGAGAAGATGACAAGATGGAGAAGTTAGCACGACTGTATTTGAAGGAAGTCGTCTCCAGACATGGAATACCAATCTCTATTATCTCTGATAGGGATGGCAGATTTATTTCAAGATTCTGGCAGACATTACAGCAAGCATTAGGAACTCGTCTAGACATGAGTACTGCCTATCATCCACAAACTGATGGGCAGAGCGAAAGGACGATACAAACGCTTGAAGACATGCTACGAGCATGTGTTATTGATTTCGGAAACAGTTGGGATCGACATCTACCGTTAGCAGAATTTTCCTACAACAACAGCTACCATTCAAGCATTGAGATGGCGCCGTTTGAAGCACTTTATGGTAGAAAGTGCAGGTCTCCGATTTGTTGGAGTGAAGTGGGGGATAGACAGATTACGGGTCCGGAGATTATACAAGAAACTACCGAGAAGATCATCCAAATTCAACAACGGTTGAAAACCGCCCAAAGTCGACAAAAGAGCTACGCTGACATTAAAAGAAAAGATATAGAATTTGAAATTGGAGAGATGGTCATGCTTAAAGTTGCACCTTGGAAAGGCGTTGTTCGATTTGGTAAACGAGGGAAATTAAATCCAAGGTATATTGGACCATTCAAGATTATTGATCGTGTCGGACCAGTAGCTTACCGACTTGAGTTACCTCAACAACTCGCGGCTGTACATAACACTTTCCACGTCTCAAATTTGAAGAAATGTTTTGCTAAAGAAGATCTCACTATTCCGTTAGATGAAATCCAAATCAACGAAAAACTCCAATTCATCGAAGAACCCGTCGAAATAATGGATCGTGAGGTTAAAAGACTTAAGCAAAACAAGATACCAATTGTTAAGGTTCGATGGAATGCTCGTAGAGGACCCGAGTTCACCTGGGAGCGTGAAGATCAGATGAAGAAGAAATACCCGCATCTATTTCCAGAAGATTCGTCAACACCTTCAACAGCTTAAAATTTCGGGACGAAATTTATTTAACGGGTAGGTAATGTAGTGACCCGAACTTTTCCATGTTTATATATATTAATTGAGATTGATATTTACATGATTAAATGTTTCCAACATGTTAAGCAATCAAACTTGTTAAGACTTGATTAATTGAAATAGGTTTCATATAGACAATTGACCACCCAAGTTGACCGGTGATTCACGAACGTTAAAACTTGTAAAAAAAACTATATGATGACATATATATGGTTATATATATAGTTAACATGATATTATGATAAGTAAACATATCATTAATTATATTAACAATGAACTACATATGTAAAAACAAGACTACTAACTTAATGATTTTGAAACGAGACATATATGTAACGTTTATCGTTGTAACGACATTTAATGTATATATATCATATTAAGAGATATTCGTACATCATAATATCATGATAATATAATAATTTAAAATCTCTTTTGATATTATAAACATTGGGTTAACAACATTTAACAAGATCGTTAACCTAAAGGTTTCAAAACAACACTTACATGTAACGACTAACGATGACTTAACGACTCAGTTAAAATGTATATACATGTAGTGTTTTAATATGTATTTATACACTTTTGAAAGACTTCAATACACTTATCAAAATACTTCTACTTAACAAAAATGCTTACAATTACATTCTCGTTCAGTTTCATCAACAATTCTACTCGTATGCACCCGTATTCGTACTCGTACAATACACAGCTTTTAGATGTATGTACTATTGGTATATACACTCCAATGATCAGCTCTTAGCAGCCCATGTGAGTCACCTAACACATGTGGGAACCATCATTTGGCAACTAGCATGAAATATCTCATAAGATTACAAAAATATGAGTAATCATTCATGACTTATTTACATGAAAACAAAATTACATATCCTTTATATCTAATCCATACACCAACGACCAAAAACACCTACAAACACTTTCATTCTTCAATTTTCTTCATCTAATTGAACTCTCTCAAGTTCTATCTTCAAGTTCTAAGTGTTCTTCATAAATTCCAAAAGTTCTAGTTTCATAAAATCAAGAATACTTTCAAGTTTGCTAGCTCACTTCCAATCTTGTAAGGTGATCATCCAACCTCAAGAAATCTTTGTTTCTTACAGTAGGTTATCATTCTAATACAAGGTAATAATCATATTCAAACTTTGGTTCAATTTCTATAACTATAACAATCTTATTTCAAGTGATGATCTTACTTGAACTTGTTTTCGTGTCATGATTTTGCTTCAAGAACTTTGAGCCATCCAAGGATCCATTGAAGCTAGATCCATTTTTCTCTTTTCCAGTAGGTTCATCCAAGGAACTTAAGGTAGTAATGATGTTCATAACATCATTCGATTCATACATATAAAGCTATCTTATTCGAAGGTTTAAACTTGTAATCACTAGAACATAGTTTAGTTAATTCTAAACTTGTTCGCAAACAAAAGTTAATCCTTCTAACTTGACTTTTAAAATCAACTAAACACATGTTCTATATCTATATGATATGCTAACTTAATGATTTAAAACCTGGAAACACGAAAAACACCGTAAAACCGGATTTACGCCGTCGTAGTAACACCGCGGGCTGTTTTGGGTTAGTTAATTAAAAACTATGATAAACTTTGATTTAAAAGTTGTTATTCTGAGAAAATGATTTTTATTATGAACATGAAACTATATCCAAAAATTATGGTTAAACTCAAAGTGGAAGTATGTTTTCTAAAATGGTCATCTAGACGTCGTTCTTTCGACTGAAATGACTACCTTTACAAAAACGACTTGTAACTTATTTTTCCGACTAGAAACCTATACTTTTTTTGTTTAGATTCATAAAATAGAGTTCAATATGAAACCATAGCAATTTGATTCACTCAAAACGGATTTAAAATGAAGAAGTTATGGGTAAAACAAGATTGGATAATTTTTCTCATTTTAGCTACGTGAAAATTGGTAACAAATTTATTCCAACCATAACTTAATCAACTTGTATTATATATTATGTAATCTTGAGATACCATAGACACGTATACAATGTTTCGACCTATCATGTCGACACATCTATATATATTTCGGAACAACCATAGACACTCTATATGTGAATGTTGGAGTTAGCTATACAGGGTTGAGGTTGATTCCAAAATATATATAGTTTGAGTTGTGATCAATACTGAGATACGTATACACTGGGTCGTGGATTGATTCAAGATAATATTTATCGATTTATTTCTGTACATCTAACTGTGGACAACTAGTTGTAGGTTACTAACGAGGACAGCTGACTTAATAAACTTAAAACATCAAAATATATTAAAAGTGTTGTAAATATATTTTGAACATACTTTGATATATATGTATATATTGTTATAGGTTCGTGAATCAACCAGTGGCCAAGTCTTACTTCCCGACGAAGTAAAAATCTGTGAAAGTGAGTTATAGTCCCACTTTTAAAATCTAATATTTTTGGGATGAGAATACATGCAGGTTTTATAAATGATTTACAAAATAGACACAAGTACGTGAAACTACATTCTATGGTTGAATTATCGAAATCGAATATGCCCCTTTTTATTAAGTCTGGTAATCTAAGAATTAGGGAACAGACACCCTAATTGACGCGAATCCTAAAGATAGATCTATTGGGCCTAACAAACCCCATCCAAAGTACCGGATGCTTTAGTACTTCGAAATTTATATCATATCCGAAGGGTGTCCCGGAATGATGGGGATATTCTTATATATGCATCTTGTTATTGTCGGTTACCAGGTGTTCACCATATGAATGATCTTTATCTCTATGTATGGGATGTGTATTGAAATATGAAATCTTGTGGTCTATTGTTACGATTTGATATATATAGGTTAAACCTATAACTCACCAACATTTTTGTTGACGTTTTAAGCATGTTTATTCTCAGGTGATTATTAAGAGCTTCCGCTGTCGCATACTTAAATAAGGACAAGATTTGGAGTCCATGCTTGTATGATATTGTGTAAAAACTGCATTCAAGAAACTTATTTTGTTGTAACATATTTGTATTGTAAACCATTATGTAATGGTCGTGTGTAAACAGGATATTTTAGATTATCATTATTTGATAATCTACGTAAAGCTTTTTAAACCTTTATTGATGAAATAAAGGTTATGGTTTGTTTAAAAATGAATGCAGTCTTTGAAAAACGTCTCATATAGAGGTCAAAACCTCGCAACGAAATCAATTAATATGGAACGTTTTTAATCAATAAGAACGGGACATTTCATGACTCACCTAATAATAATGAATAGTCAAATGTAAATTGGAATAATTCGTGGACTGATTCACAAGTTCCCGAAGAGGAACCGGAAGAAGAATCGGAACCGGAAGAAGAGTCGGAACCGGAAGAAGAATCGGAACCGGAAGAAGAATCGGAACCGGATAAAGAAATAGAACCGGTGGGGGAAATAATAAAACGGTTATGTAAAAGAAAATCCTCAACCAACCAACCAAGGTTAATTATGGTCAATGGTGTTTCCGTCAAGGAAGCAAAATATTGGGAGGATTACCAATTCTCTGATGAACCGGATTCCGACGAGAATTCTCCCAACTGAATTTAAAAAGGCAAAAGAAAAATAATAAGGGAAAGGGCATAAAAATAGAGAAACCTAATTCCAACCCCGATGAACTTTATATGTATCGTCAACCCCCGAAGTCCTTAAGTTGTAACAATGACCCGGGAACCTCTAAACCACCAGGTTTTTCTAAACCAATGTGGAAAACGACGGCTCGTATTAGGGGAACATCATATATCCTTAGAAACTTGGCAAAACGAACCAAAACCGAAGAAGAAGAAACAAACGAGTTGGAATAAGATAGTTGTATTCGTGTGGTGTAATATATGTAATATAGTGTGCTTATGCTTTATGATATATGTAAAAATTGCTTGTATTAATAAGTACTTTTTTATGAATCTAATTCTTGTCTATTTTACAGTATAAAAACACAAAATGGATAGACAACCCAATATTTTAAGAGACCTACCCGGAGACATGATTGATGAAATCTTGTCTAGAGTCGGTCAGAATTCTTCGGCACAACTATTTAAGGCGAGATCAGTTTGTAAGGCATTCGAAGAACGTTCCAAGAATGTCTTGGTTTATAAAAGGCTTTCATTTAAAAGATGGGGGATATTACATTGGGAAATCCATAAGTTACGATGTGTTTACTTTGACGCATATATTGCGGGGAACCCAAATGTTATTTTACGCAATGGGTTAAGAAATTATTTTGACTCAATATATCCGAATATTGGACTTCGTGATTTAGAAAAAGTGGCTAACATGCAACATAAAGAAGCATGTTATGCTTACGGATTAGTAATGTTCGCTTCTCACCAAAGTGAAAACAAGAACATCGGGCTACAACTATTAAACAAAACGTTCCCACAAGTGACGGAGTCGGTAATTGGGGTAAGAAATGAGGTTTTTAGATTGTTACGGGACTGTTGGACATTACGTAACCCTCATCCCTTTGACGACGTTACAACACGCTTTCTTATCAACGGCTATAACGATTATGTTCCACAAGACCAAGGATGGGAAGTAATCCTAGTAAAACCAGAATGCATGACTTGTTTCTGGACGTATGAATTACGTGTCTTTATTGCCTTTGCTGAACAACTTGTGTACTAGCTAGAATTATCTTCACAACCATCTTGTATCAAATTTATTGTGTGCTATATTTCATGCTATATGTAAAATAAGCGGTATTGTAAGTTTGTAAAATATTGTGTAAAAGTTTGAACTCGAAATATTATTATAATCATTTTTTCATATAGAATTGTAGTAGTTGAATTGTATATTAGCTACTAAGTATGAACTTAACGGGTAGGTACTACCCGAATTTAAACTTATAAAACGCTAATATGAAGAAAAAGCTTTTATAAATGAGTTCATATTATGCTACGAAATGCTATTAACTACTCTTAATATTCTGTATGATTAACTTGTTCCAATTGACTATTTTGAAGGAAATGGCACCGACTACTCGACACACTGTGAATATGAATGAAGAGGAATTCCGTACTTTTCTAGCTTCAAACATAGCCGCAGTACAGGCTGCGCTACATACCAACAAAAACCTTGGATCTAGCAGTACAGGAAATCATGTAGGATGCACCTACAAAGAATTCACTGCCTGCAAACCTTTGGAATTTGATGGAACCGAAGGACCGATCGGATTGAAACGGTGGACCGAGAAGGTCGAATCGGTGTTTGCCATAAGTAAGTGTACTGAAGAGGACAAAGTGAAGTACGCTACGCATATCTTCACAGGTTCTGCGTTAACATGGTGGAATACCTATCTAGAGCAAGTGGGACAAGACGATGCGTACGCACTACCGTGGTCAGCATTCAAGTACTTGATGAACGAGAAATACCGTCCCAGAACCGAGGTCAATAAGCTCAAGACAGAACTTAGAGGGTTACGAACCCAAGGATTTAATATTACCACGTACGAAAGACGATTCACAAAATTGTGCCTATTGTGTCCGGGAGCATTCGAAGACGAGGAAGAGAAGATCGACGCGTTTGTGAAAGGATTACCGGAAAGAATCCAAGAAGATATAAGTTCACACGAGCCCTCCTCCATACAACAGGCATGTAGAATGGCTCACAAACTAGTGAACCAGATTGAAGAAAGAATTAAAGAACAGACTGCTGAAGAGGCCAATGTGAAGCAAGTCAAAAGAAAGTGGGAGGAAAACGGTGATAAGAATCACCAATACAACAACAACAGCAATTACAACAATTATCCCAACAATCGCAACATCAATCGCAACTACAACAAACGACCCAACAACAACAACAACAATAACAACAACAGCAACTACAACAATCATCCCAACAACAATAATAACCGCAACAACAACAACAATCAGAAGCAGCTATGCCAAAGGTGTGAAAAGTATCACTCGGGGTTCTGCACCAAATTTTGCAACAAGTGTAAAAGAAATGGTCATAGCGCGGCAAAGTGTGAGGTCTACGGACCAGGGGTTAATAGAACGAAAGGAACAAATGGTGTCGGAACGAGTAATGGCGGAGCAAGTAGTGTCGGAGCAAGTTATGCCAATGTAGTTTGTTATAAATGTGGAAAACCAGGCCACATTATTAGAAATTGCCCGAACCAGGAGAACACGAATGGACAAGGCCGCGGAAGAGTTTTCAATATTAATGCAGCAGAGGCACAGGAAGACCCGGAGCTTGTTACGGGTACGTTTCTTATTGACAATAAATCTGCTTACGTTTTATTTGATTCGGGTGCGGATAGAAGCTATATGAGTAGAGATTTTTGTGCTAAATTAAGTTGTCCATTGACGCCTTTGGATAGTAAATTTTTACTCGAATTAGCAAATGGTAAATTAATTTCAGCAGATAATATATGTCGGAATCGAGAAATTAAACTGGTTAGCGAAACATTTAAGATTGATTTGATACCAGTAGAGTTAGGGAGTTTTGATGTGATAATCGGTATGGACTGGTTGAAAGAAGTGAAAGCAGAGATCGTTTGTTACAAAAATGCAATTCGCATTATACGAGAAAAAGGAAAACCCTTAATGGTGTACGGAGAAAAGGGCAACACGAAGCTACATCTTATTAGTAATTTGAAGGCAAAAAAACTAATAAGAAAAGGTTGCTATGCTGTTCTAGCACACGTCGAGAAAGTACAAACTGAAGAAAAGAGCATCAATGATGTTCCCATTGCAAAAGAATTTCCCGATTTATTTCCAAAAGAATTACCGGGATTACCCCCACATCGATCCGTTGAATTTCAAATAGATCTTGTACCAGGAGCTGTACCAATAGCTCGTGCTCCTTACAGACTCGCACCCAGCGAGATGAAAGAACTGCAAAGCCAATTACAAGAACTTTTAGAGCGTGGTTTCATTCGACCAAGCACATCACCGTGGGGAGCTCCTGTTTTGTTTGTCAAGAAGAAAGATGGTACATTCAGGTTGTGTATCGACTACCGAGAGTTAAACAAACTTACCATCAAGAACCGCTACCCACTACCGAGAATCGACGACTTATTTGATCAACTACAAGGCTCGTCTGTTTATTCAAAGATTGACTTACGTTCCGGGTATCATCAAATGCGGGTGAAAGAAGATGATATTCCAAAGACTGCTTTCAGAACACGTTACGGTCATTACGAGTTTATGGTCATGCCATTTGGTTTAACTAATGCACCAGCTGTGTTCATGGACCTTATGAACCGAGTGTGTGGACCATACCTTGACAAGTTTGTCATTGTTTTCATTGATGACATACTTATTTACTCAAAGAATGACCAAGAACACAGTGAACATTTGAGAAAGGTGTTAGAAGTATTGAGGAAGGAAGAATTGTACGCTAAGTTTTCAAAGTGTGCATTTTGGTTAGAAGAAGTTCAATTCCTCGGTCACATAGTGAACAAAGAAGGTATTAAGGTGGATCCGGCAAAGATAGAAACTGTTGAAAAGTGGGAAACCCCGAAAACTCCGAAACACATACGCCAGTTTTTAGGACTAGCTGGTTACTACAGAAGGTTCATCCAAGACTTTTCCAGAATAGCAAAACCCTTGACTGCATTAACGCATAAAGGGAAGAAATTTGAATGGAATGATGAACAAGAGAAAGCGTTTCTGTTATTGAAGAAAAAGCTAACTACGGCACCTATATTGTCATTGCCTGAAGGGAATGATGATTTTGTGATTTATTGTGACGCATCAAAGCAAGGTCTCGGTTGTGTATTAATGCAACGAACGAAGGTGATTGCTTATGCGTCTAGACAATTGAAGATTCACGAACAAATTTATACGACGCATAATTTGGAATTAGGCGCGGTTGTTTTTGTATTAAAGACTTGGAGGCACTACTTATATGGGGTCAAAAGTATTATATATACCGACCACAAAAGTCTTCAATACATATTTAATCAGAAACAACTGAATATGAGGCAGCGTAGGTGGATTGAATTATTGAATGATTACGACTTTGAGATTCGTTACCACCCGGGGAAGGCAAATGTGGTAGCCGATGCCTTGAGCAGGAAGGACAGAGAACCCATTCGAGTAAAATCTATGAATATAATGATTCATAATAACCTTACTACTCAAATAAAGGAGGCGCAACAAGGAGTTTTAAAAAAGGGAAATTTAAAGGATGAAATACCCAAAGGATCGGAGAAGCATCTTAATATTCGGGAAGACGGAACCCGGTATAGGGCTGAAAGGATTTGGGTACCAAAATTTGGAGATATGAGAGAAATGGTACTTAGAGAAGCTCATAAAACCAGATACTCAATACATCCTGGAACGGGGAAGATGTACAAGGATCTCAAGAAACATTTTTGGTGGCCGGGTATGAAAGCCGATGTTGCTAAATACGTAGGAGAATGTTTGACGTGTTCTAAGGTCAAAGCTGAGCATCAAAAACCATCAGGTCTACTTCAACAACCCGAAATCCCGGAATGGAAATGGGAAAACATTACCATGGATTTCATCACTAAATTGCCAAGGACTGCAAGTGGTTTTGATACTATTTGGGTAATAGTTGATCATCTCACCAAATCAGCACACTTCCTGCCAATAAGAGAATATGACAAGATGGAGAAGTTAGCACGACTGTATTTGAAGGAAGTCGTCTCCAGACATGGAATACCAATCTCTATTATCTCTGATAGGGATGGCAGATTTATTTCAAGATTCTGGCAGACATTACAGCAAGCATTAGGAACTCGTATAGACATGAGTACTGCCTATAGAGTGAAAGGACGATACAAACGCTTGAAGACATGCTACGAGCATGTGTTATTGATTTCGGAAACAGTTGGGATCGACATCTACCGTTAGCAGAATTTTCCTACAACAACAGCTACCATTCAAGCATTGAGATGGCGCCGTTTGAAGCACTTTATGGTAGAAAGTGCAGGTCTCCGATTTGTTGGAGTGAAGTGGGAGATAGATAGATTACGGGTCCGGAGATTATACAAGAAACTACCGAGAAGATCATCCAAATTCAACAACGGTTGAAAACCGCCCAAAGTCGACAAAAGAGCTACGCTGACATTAAAATAAAAGATATAGAATTTGAAATTGGAGAGATGGTCATGCTTAAAGTTGCACCTTGGAAAGGCGTTGTTCGATTTGGTAAACGAGGGAAATTAAATCCAAGGTATATTGGACCATTCAAGATTATTGATCGTGTCGGACCAGTAGCTTACCGACTTGAGTTACCTCAACAACTCGCGGCTGTACATAACACTTTCCACGTCTCGAATTTGAAGAAATGTTTTGCTAAAGAAGATCTCACTATTCTGTTAGATGAAATCCAAATCAACGAAAAACTTCAATTCATCGAAGAACCCGTCGAAATAATGGATCGTGAGGTTAAAAGACTTAAGCAAAACAAGATACCAATTGTTAAGGTTCGATGGAATGCTCGTAGAGGACCCGAGTTCACCTGGGAGCGTGAAGATCAGATGAAGAAGAAATACCCGCATCTATTTCCAGAAGATTCGTCAACACCTTCAACAGCTTAAAATTTCGGGACGAAATTTATTTAACGGGTAGGTACTGTAGTGACCCGAACTTTTCCATGTTTATATATATTAATTGAGATTGATATTTACATGATTAAATGTTTCCAACATGTTAAGCAATCAAACTTCTTAAGACTTGATTAATTGAAATATGTTTCATATAGACAATTGACCACCCAAGTTGACCGGTGATTCACGAACGTTAAAACTTGTAAAAACTATATGATGACATATATATGGATATATATATATATAGTTAACACGATACTATGATAAGTGAACATATCATTAAGTATATTAACAATGAACTACATATGTAAAAACAAGACTACTAACTTAATGATTTTTAAACGAGACATATATGTAACGATTATCGTTGTAAAGACATTTAATGTATATATATCATATTAAGAGATATTCATACATGATAATATCATGATAATATAATAATTTAAAATCTCATTTGATATTATAAACATTGGGTTAACAACATTTAACAAGATCGTTAACCTAAAGGTTTCAAAACAACACTTACATGTAACGACTAACGATGACTTAACGACTCAGTTAAAATGTATATACATGTAGTGTTTTAATATGTATTTATACACTTTTGAAAGACTTCAATACACTTATCAAAATACTTCTACTTAACAAAAATGCTTATAATTACATCCTCGTTCAGTTTCATCAACAATTCTACTCGTATGCACCCGTATTCGTACTCGTACAATACACAACTTTTAGATGTATGTACTATTGGTATATACACTCCAATGATCAGCTCTTAGCAGCCCATGTGAGTCACCTAACACATGTGGGAACCATCATTTGGCAACTAGCATGAAATATCTCATAAAATTACAAAAATATGAGTAATCATTCATGACTTATTTACATGAAATCAAAATTACATATCCTTTATGTCTAATCCATACACCAACGACCAAAAACACCTACAAACACTTTCATTCTTCAATTCTCTTCATCTAATTGATCTCTCTCAAGTTCTATCTTCAAGTTCTAAGTGTTCTTCATATATTCTACAAGTTCTAGTTACATAAAATCAAGAATACTTTCAAGTTTGCTAGCTCACTTCCAATCTTGTAAGGTGATCATCCAACCTCAAGAAATCTTTGTTTCTTACAGTAGGTTATCATTCTAATACAAGGTAATAATCATATTCAAACTTTGGTTCAATTTCTATAACTATAACAATCTTATTTCAAGTGATGATCTTACTTGAACTTGTTTTCATGTCATGATTCTGCTTCAAGAACTTCGAGCCATCCAAGGATTCGCTGAAGCTAGATCCATTTTTCTCTTTTCCAGTAGGTTTATCCAAGAAACTTAAGGTAGTAATGATGTTCATAACATTATTCGATTCATACATATAAAGCTATCTTATTCGAAGGTTTAAACTTGTAATCACTAGAACATAGTTTAGTTAATTCTAAACTTGTTCGCAAACAAAAGTTAATCCTTCTAACTTGACTTTTAAAATCAACTAAACACATGTTCTATATCTATATGATATGCTAACTTAATGATTTAAAACCTGGAGACACGAAAAACACCGTAAAACCGGATTTACGCCGTCGTAGTAACACCGTGGGCTGTTTTGGGTTAGTTAATTAAAAACTATGATAAACTTTGATTTAAAAGTTGTTATTCTGAGAAAATGATTTTTATTATGAACATTAAACTATATCCAAAAATTATGGTTAAACTCAAAGTGGAAGTATGTTTTCTAAAATGGTCATCTAGACGTCGTTCTTTCGACTGAAATGACTACCTTTACAAAAATGACTTGTAACTTATTTTTCCGACTATAAACCTATAAATTTTCTGTTTAGATTCATAAAATAGAGTTCAATATGAAACCATAGCAATTTGATTCACTCAAAACGGATTTAAAATGAAGAAGTTATGGGTAAAACAAGATTGGATAATTTTTCTCATTTTAGCTACGTGAAAATTGGTAACAAATCTATTCCAACCATAATTTAATCAACTTGTATTGTATATTATGTAATCTTGAGATACCATAGACACGTATACAATGTTTCGACCTATCATGTCGACACATCTATATATATTTCGGAACAACCATAGACACTCTATATGTGAATGTTGGAGTTAGCTATACAGGGTTGAGGTTGATTCCAAAATATATATAGTTTGAGTTGTGATCAATACTGAGATACGTATACACTGGGTCGTGGATTGAATCAAGATAATATTTATCGATTTATTTCTGTACATCTAACTGTGGACAACTAGTTGTAGGTTACTAACGAGGACAGCTGACTTAATAAACTTAAAACATCAAAATATATTTAAAGTGTTGTAAATATATTTTGAACATACTTTGATATATATGTATATATTTTTATAGGTTCGTGAATCAACCAGTGGCCAAGTCTTACTTCCCGACGAAGTAAAAATATGTGAAAGTGAGTTATAGTCCCACTTTTAAAATCTAATATTTTTGGGATGAGAATACATGCAGGTTTTATAAATGATTTACAAAATAGACACAAGTACGTGAAATTACATTCTATGGTTGAATTATCGAAATCGAATATGCCCCTTTTTATTAAGTCTGGTAATCTAAGAATTAGGGAACAGACACCCTAATTGACGCGAATCCTAAAGATAGATCTATTGGGCCTAACAAACCCCATCCAAAGTACCGGATGCTTTAGTACTTCGAAATTTATATCATATCCGAAGGGTGTCCCGGAATGATGGGGATATTCTTATATATGCATCTTGTTAATGTCGGTTACCAGGTGTTCACCATATGAATGATTTTTATCTCTATGTATGGGATGTGTATTGAAATATGAAATCTTGTGGTCTATTATTATGATTTGATATATATAGGTTAAACCTATAACTCACCAACATTTTTGTTGACGTTTTAAGCATGTTTATTCTCAGGTGATTATTAAGAGCTTCCGCTGTCGCATACTTAAATAAGGACGAGATTTGGAGTCCATGCTTGTATGATATTGTGTAAAAACTGCATTCAAGAAACTTATTTTGTTGTAACATATTTGTATTGTAAACCATTATGTAATGGTCGTGTGTAAACAGGATATTTTAGATTATCATTATTTGATAATCTACGTAAAGCTTTTTAAAACCTTTATCTATGAAATAAAGGTTATGGTTTGTTTTAAAAATGAATGCAGTCTTTGAAAAACGTCTCATATAGAGGTCAAAACCTTGCAACGAAATCAATTAATATGGAACGTTTTTAACCAATAAGAACGGGACATTTCAATAAATATTATAATATTATAATAAATATTACATATAGATAGAAGACACATATGTAGATATACATACTACTTCATATGCTCGATCAATCTCACCACCCTAACCATCACCTTCACCGTTCGCCACTTTCACCATCACAACCACTAAATCGAAACCACTTGAGTTACTACTCATCGGGTTCTGTTGAGAACGAAACCCATATTGTCACCACTCCATCGTGAAACCTACCACCACCTATATCAACCCACAATCAAACCACTATCATTAACCCTCACCACCATCGTTATGATTTTGTCGTGAACACATGAACTACTACGACGACGTAAATCCGGTTTTACGGTGTTTTTCGTGTCTCCAGGTTTTAAATCATTAAGTTAGCATATCATATAGATATAGAACATGTGTTTAGTTGATTTTAAAAGTCAAGTTATGAGGATTAACTTTTGTTTGCGAACAAGTTTAGAATTAACTACACTATGTTCTAGTGATTACAAGTTTAAACCTTCGAATAAGATAGCTTTATATGTATGAATCGAATGATGTTATGAACATCATTACTACCTTAAGTTCCTTGGATAAACCTACTGGAAAAGAGAAAAATGGATCTAGCTTCAACGGATCCTTGGATGGCTCGAAGTTCTTGAAGCAGAATCATGACACGAAAACAAGTTCAAGTAAGATCATCACTTGAAATAAGATTGTTATAGTTATAGAAATTGAACCAAAGTTTGAATATGATTATTACCTTGTATTAGAATGATAACCTACTGTAAGAAATAAAGATTTCTTGAGGTTGGATGATCACCTTACAAGATTGGAAGTGAGCTAGCAAACTTGAAAGTATTCTTGATTTTATGTAACTAGAATTTGTAGAATATATGAAGAACACTTAGAACTTGAAGATAGAACTTGAGAGAGATCAATTAGATGAAGAAAATTGAAGAATGAAAGTGTTTTTAGGTGTTTTTGGTCGTTGGTGTATGGATTACATATAAAGGATATGTAATTTTGTTTTCATGTAAATAAGTCATGAATGATTACTCATATTTTTGTAATTTTATGAGATATTTCATGCTAGTTGCCAAATGATGGTTCCCACATGTGTTAGGTGACTCACATGGGCTGCTAAGAGCTGATCATTGGAGTGTATATACCAATAGTACATACATCTAAAAGCTGTGTATTGTACGAGTACGAATACGGGTGCATACGAGTAGAATTGTTGATGAAACTGAACGAGGATGTAATTGTAAGCATTTTTGTTAAGTAGAAGTATTTTGATAAGTGTATTGAAGTCTTTCAAAAGTGTATAAATACATATTAAAACACTACATGTATATACATTTTAACTGAGTCGTTAAGTCATCGTTAGTCGTTACATGTAAGTGTTGTTTTGAAACCTTTAGGTTAACGATCTTGTTAAATGTTGTTAACCCAATGTTTATAATATCAAATGAGATTTTAAATTATTATATTATCATGATATTATCATGTATGAATATCTCTTAATATGATATATATACATTAAATGTCTTTACAACGATAATCGTTACATATATGTCTCGTTTAAAAATCATTAAGTTAGTAGTCTTGTTTTTACATATGTAGTTCATTGTTAATATACTTAATGATATGTTTACCTATCATAGTATCATGTTAACTATATATATATCCATATATATGTCATCATATAGTTTTTACAAGTTTTAACGTTCGTGAATCACCGGTCACTTGGGTGGTCAATTGTCTATATGAAACATATTTCAATTAATCAAATCTTAACAAGTTTGATTGCTTAACATGTTGGAAACATTTAATCATGTAAATATCAATCTCAATAATATATATAAACATGGAAAAGTTCGGGTCACTACAGTACCTACCCGTTAAATAAATTTCGTCCCGAAATTTTAAGCTGTTGAAGGTGTTGACGAATCTTCTGGAAATAGATGCGGGTATTTCTTCTTCATCTGATCTTCCCGCTCCCAGGTGAACTCGGGTCCTCTACGAGAATTCCATCGAACCTTAACAATTGGTATCTTGTTTTGCTTAAGTCTTTTAACCTCACGATCCATTATTTCGACGGGTTCTTCGATGAATTGAAGTTTTTCGTTGATTTGGATTTCATCTAACGGAATAGTGAGATCTTCTTTAGCAAAACATTTCTTCAAATTCGAGACGTGGAAAGTGTTATGTACAGCCGCGAGTTGTTGAGGTAACTCAAGTCGGTAAGCTACTGGTCGATCAATAATCTTGAATGGTCCAATATACCTTGAATTTAATTTCCCTCTTTTACCAAATCGAACCACGCCTTTCCAAGGCGCCATCTTCTCGGTATTTTCTTGTATAATCTCTGGACCCGTAATCTGTCTATCCCCCACTTCACTCCAACAAATCGGAGACCTGCACTTTCTACCATAAAGTGCTTCAAATGGCGCCATCTCAATGCTTGAATGGTAGCTGTTGTTGTAGGAAAATTTTGCTAAAGGTAGATGTCGATCCCAACTGTTTGCGAAATCAATAACACATGCTCGTAGCATGTCTTCAAGCGTTTGTATCGTCCTTTTGCTCTGCCCATCAGTTTGTGGATGATAGGCAGTACTCATGTCTAGACGAGTTCCTAATGCTTACTGTAATGTCTGCCAGAATCTTGAAATAAATCTACCATCCCTATCAGAGATAATAGAGATTGGTATTCCATGTCTGGAGATGACTTCCTTCAAATACAGTCGTGCTAACTTCTCCATCTTGTCATCTTCTCTTATTGGCAGGAAGTGTGCTGATTTGGTGAGACGATCAACTATTACCCAAATAGTATCAAAACCACTTGCAGTCCTTGGCAATTTAGTGATGAAATCCATGGTAATGTTTTCCCATTTCCATTCCGGGATTTCGGGTTGTTGAAGTAGACCTGATGGTTTCTGGTGCTCAGCTTTGACCTTAGAACACGTCAAACATTCTCCTACGTATTTAGCAACATCGGCTTTCATACCCGGCCACCAAAAATGTTTCTTGAGATCCTTGTACATCTTCCCCGTTCCAGGATGTATTGAGTATCTGGTTTTATGAGCTTCTCTAAGTACCATTTCTCTCATATCTCCAAATTTTGGTACCCAAATCCTTTCAGCCCTATACCGGGTTCCGTCTTCCAGAATATTAAGATGCTTCTCCGATCCTTTGGGTATTTCATCCTTTAAATTTCCCTCTTTTAAAACTCCTTGTTGCGCCTCCTTTATTTGAGTAGTAAGGTTATTATGAATCATTATATTCATAGATTTTACTCGAATTGGTTCTCTGTCCTTCCTGCTCAAGGCATCGGCTACCACATTTGCCTTCCCCGGGTGGTAACGAATCTCAAAGTCGTAATCATTCAACAATTCAATCCACCTACGCTGCCTCATATTCAGTTGTTTCTGATTAAATATGTGTTGAAGACTTTTGTGGTCGGTATATATAATACTTTTGACCCCATATAAGTAGTGCCTCCAAGTCTTTAATGCAAAAACAACCGCGCCTAATTCCAAATTATGCGTCGTATAATTTTGTTCGTGAATCTTCAATTGTCTAGACACATAAGCAATCACCTTCGTTCGTTGCATTAATACACAACCGAGACCTTGCTTTGATGCGTCACAATAAATCACAAAATCGTCATTCCCTTCAGGCAATGATAATATAGGTGTCGTAGTTAGCTTTTTCTTCAATAACTGAAATGCTTTCTCTTGTTCATCATTCCATTCAAATTTCTTCCCTTTATGCGTTAATGCAGTCAAGGGTTTTGCTATTCTGGAAAAGTCTTGTATGAACCTTCTGTAGTAACCAGCTAGTCCTAAAAACTGGCGTATGTGTTTTGGAGTTTTCGGGGTTTCCCACTTTTCAACAGTTTCTATCTTTGCCGGATCCACCTTAATACCTTCTTTGTTCACTATGTGACCGAGGAATTGAACTTCTTCCAACCAAAATGCACACTTTGAAAACTTAGCGTACAATTCTTCCTTCCTCAATACTTCTAACACCTTTCTCAAATGTTCACCGTGTTCTTGGTCATTCTTTGAGTAAATAAGTATGTCATCAATGAAAACAATGACAAACTTGTCAAGGTATGGTCCACACACTCGGTTCATAAGGTCCATGAACACAGCTGGTGCATTAGTTAAACCAAACGGCATGACCATAAACTCGTAATGACCGTAACGTGTTCTGAAAGCAGTCTTTGGAATATCATCTTCTTTCACCCGCATTTGATGATACCCGGAACGTAATTCAATCTTTGAATAAACAGACGAGCCTTGTAGTTGATCAAATAAGTCGTCGATTCTCGGTAGTGGGTAGCGGTTCTTGATGGTAAGTTTGTTCAACTCTCGGTAGTCGTTACACAACCTGAATGTACCATCTTTCTTCTTGACAAACAAAACAGGAGCTCCCCACGGTGATGTGCTTGGTCGAATGAAACCACGCTCTAAAAGTTCTTGTAATTGGCTTTGCAGTTCTTTCATCTCGCTGGGTGCGAGTCTGTAAGGAGCACGAGCTATTGGTGCAGCTCCTGGTATAAGATCTATTTGAAATTCAACGGATCGATGTGGGGGTAATCCCGGTAATTCTTTCGGAAATACATCGGGAAATTCTTTTGCAATGGGAACATCATTGATGCTCTTTTCTTCAGTTTGTACTTTCTCGACGTGTGCTAGAACAGCATAGCAACATTTTCTTATTAGTTTTTGTGCCTTAAAATTACTAATAAGATGTAGCTTCGTGTTGCCCTTTTCTCCGTACACCATTAAGGGTTTTCCTTTTTCTCGTATAATACGAATTGCATTTTTGTAACAAACGATCTCTGCTTTCACTTCTTGCAACCAGTCCATACCGATTATCACATCAAAACTCCCTAACTCTACTGGTATCAAATCAATCTTAAATGTTTCGCTAACCAGTTTAATTTCTCGATTCCGACATATATTATCTGCTGAAATTAATTTACCATTTGCTAATTCGAGTAAAAATTTACTATCCAAAGGTGTCAATGGACAACTTAATTTAGCACAAAAATCTCCACTCATATAGCTTCTATCCGCACCCGAATCAAATAAAACGTAAGCAGATTTATTCTCAATAAGAAACGTACCCGTAACAAGCTCCGGGTCTTCCTGTGCCTCTGCCGCATTAATATTGAAAACTCTTCCACGGCCTTGTCCATTCGTGTTCTCCTGGTTCGGGCAATTTCTAATAATGTGGCCCGGTTTTCCACATTTATAACAAACTACATTGGCATAACTTGCTCCGACACTACTTGCTCCGCCATTACTCGTTCCGACACCATTTGTTCCTTTCGTTCTATTAACCCCTGGTCCGTAGACCTCACACTTCGCTGCGCTATGACCATTTCTTTTACACTTGTTGCAAAATTTGGTGCAGAACCCCGAGTGATACTTTTCACACCTTTGGCATAGCTGCTTCTGATTGTTGTTGTTGTTGTTGCGGTTATTATTGTTGTTGGGATGATTGTTGTAGTTGCTGTTGTTGTTGTTGTTGTTGTTGTTGTTGGGCCATTTGTTGTAGTTGCGATTGATGTTGCGATTGTTGGGATAATTGTTGCGATTATTGTTGTAATTGCTGTTGTTGTTGTATTGGTGATTCTTATCACCGTTTTCCTCCCACTTTCTTTTGACTTGCTTCACATTGGCCTCTTCAGCAGTCTGTTCTTTAATTCTTTCTTCAATCTGGTTCACTAGTTTGTGAGCCATTCTACATGCCTGTTGTATGGAGGCGGGCTCATGTGAACTTATGTCTTCTTGGATTCTTTCCGGTAATCCTTTCACAAACGCGTCGATCTTCTCTTCCTCATCTTCGAATGCTCCCGGACACAATAGGCACAATTCTGTGAATCGTCTTTCGTACGTGGTAATATCAAATCCTTGGGTTCGTAACCCTCTAAGTTCTGTCTTGAGCTTATTGACCTCGGTTCTGGGACGGTATTTCTCGTTCATCAAGTGCTTGAATGCTGACCACGGTAGTGCGTATGCATCGTCTTGTCCCACTTGCTCTAGATAGGTATTCCACCATGTTAACGCAGAACCTGTGAAGGTATGCGTAGCGTACTTCACTTTGTCCTCTTCAGTACACTTACTTATGGCAAACACCGATTCGACCTTCTCGGTCCACCATTTCAATCCGATCGGTCCTTCGGTTCCATCAAATTCCAAAGGTTTGCAGGCAGTGAATTCTTTGTAGGTGCATCCTACACGATTTCCTGTACTGCTAGATCCAAGGTTATTGTTGGTATGTAGCGCAGCCTGTACTGCGGCTATGTTTGAAGCTAGAAAAGTAAGGAATTCCTCTTCATTCATATTCACGGTGTGTCGAGTAGTCGGTGCCATTTCCTTCAAAATAGTCAAATGGAACAAGTTAATCATACAGAATATTAAGAGTAGTTAATAGTATTTCGTAGCATAATATGAACTCATTTATAAAAGCTTTTTCTTCATATTAGCGTTTTATAAGTTTAAATTCGGGTAGTACCTACCCGTTAAGTCCATACTTAGTAGCTAATATACAATTCAACTACTACAATTCTATATGAAAAACTGATTATAATAATATTTTTCGTTCAAACTTTTACACAATATTTTACAAACTTACAATACCGCTTATATTACATATAGCATGAAATATAGCACACAATAAATTTGAAACAAGATGGTTGTGAAGATAATTCTAGCTAGTACACAAGTCGTTCAGCAAAGGCAATAAAGACACGTAATTCATACGTCCAGAAACAAGTCATGCATTCTGGTTTTACTAGGATTATTTCCCATCCTTGGTCTTGTGGAACATAACCGTTATGGCCATTGATAAGACATCGTGTTGTAACGTCGTCAAAGGGACGAGGGTTACGTAATGTCCAACAGTCCCGTAACAATCTAAAAACCTCATTTCTTACCCCAATTACCGACTCCATCACTTGTGGGAACGTTTTGTTTAATAGTTGTTGCCCGATGTCCTTGTTCTCACTTTGGTGAGAAGCGAACATTACTAATCCGTAAGCATAACATGCTTCTTTATGTTACATGTTAGCCGCTTTTTCTAAATCACGAAGTCCAATATTCGGATATATTGAGTCAAAATAATTTCTTAACCCATTGCGTAAAATAGCATTTGGGTTCCCCGCAATATATGCGTCAAAGTAAACACATCGTAACTTATGGATTTCCCAATGTGATATCCCCCATCTTTCGAACGAAAGCCTTTTATAAACCAAGGCATTCTTGGAACGTTCTTCGAATGCCTTACAAACTAATCTCGCCTTAAATAGTTGTGCCGAAGAATTCTGACCGACTCTAGACAAGATTTCATCAATCATGTCTCTGGGTAGGTCTCTTAAAATATTGGGTTGTCTATCCATTTTGTGTTTTTATACTGTAAAATAGACAAGAGTTAGATTTATAAAAAAATACTTATTAATACAAGCAATTTTTACATATACCATAAAGCATAAGCACACTATATTACATATATTACACCACACGAATACAACTATCTTATTCCGACTCGCTTGTTTCTTCTTCTTCGGTTTTGGTTCGTTTTGCCAAGTTTCTAGGGATATATGATGTTCCCCTAATACGAGCTGTCGTTTTCCACATTGGTTTAGAAAAACCTGGTGGTTTAGAGGTTCCCGGGTCATTGTTACAACTTAAGGACTTCGGGGGTTGAGGATACATATAAAGTTCATCGGGGTTGGAATTAGATTTCTCTATTTTTATGCCCTTTCCCTTATTATTTTCTTTCGCCTTTTTAAATTCAGTTGGGGTAATTTCTATAACATCATCGGAATTCTCGTCAGAATCCGATTCATCGGAGAATTGGTAATCCTCCCAATATTTTGCTTCCTTGGCGGAAACACCATTGACCATAATTAACCTTGGTCGGTTGGTTGAGGATTTTCTTTTACTTAACCGTTTTATTATTTCCCCCACCGGTTCTATTTCTTCATCCGGTTCCGATTATTCTTCCGGTTCCGATTCTTCTTCCGGTTCCGACTCTTCTTCCGGTTCCGACTCTTCTTCCGGTTCCTCTTCGGGAACTTGTGAATCAGTCCATGAATCATTCCAATTTACATTTGACTCTTCATTATTATTAGGTGAGTCAATGGGACTTGTTCTAGAGGTAGACATCTATCACATAGTATCAAACGCGTTAAGAGATTAATATATCACATAATATTCGCATGTTAAAAATATATAGTTTCCAACAAAATTTGTTAAGCAATCATTTTTCAAGTAAACACGGTCGAAGTCCAGACTCACTAATGCATCCTAACAAACTCGATAAGACACACTAATGCAAAATTCTGGTTCTCTAAGACCAACGCTCGGATACCAACTGAAATGTCCCGTTCTTATTGATTAAAAACGTTCCATATTAATTGATTTCGTTGCGAGGTTTTGACCTCTATATGAGACGTTTTTCAAAGACTGCATTCATTTTAAAACAAACCATAACCTTTATTTCATCAATAAAGGTTTAAAAAGCTTTACGTATATTATCAAATAATGATAATCTAAAATATCCTGTTTACACATGACCATTACATAATGGTTTACAATACAAATATGTTACAACAAAATAAGTTTCTTGAATGCAGTTTTTACACAATATCATACAAGCATGGACTCCAAATCTCGTCCTTATTTAAGTATGCGACAGCGGAAGCTCTTAATAATCACCTGAGAATAAACATGCTTAAAACGTCAACAAAAATGTTGGTGAGTTATAGGTTTAACCTATATATATCAAATCATAATAATAGACCACAAGATTTCATATTTCAATACACATCCCATACATAGAGATAAAAATCATTCATATGGTGAACACCTGGTAACCGACATTAACAAGATGCATATATAAGAATATCCCCATCATTCCGGGATACCCTTCGGATATGATATAAATTTCGAAGTACTAAAGCATCCGGTACTTTGGATGGGGTTTGTTAGGCCCAATAGATCTATCTTTAGGATTCGCGTCAATTAGGGTGTCTGTTCCCTAATTCTTAGATTACCAGACTTAATAAAAAGGGGCATATTCGATTTCTATAATTCAACCATAGAATGTAGTTTCACGTACTTGTGTCTATTCTGTAAATCATTTATAAAACCTGCATGTATTCTCATCCCAAAAATATTAGATTTTAAAAGTGGGACTATAACTCACTTTCACAGATTTTTACTTCGTCGGGAAGTAAGACTTGGCCACTGGTTGATTCACGAACCTATAACAATATATACATATATATCAAAGTATGTTCAAAATATATTTATAACACTTTTAATATATTTTGATGTTTTAAGTTTATTAAGTCAGCTGTCCTCGTTAGTAACCTACAACTAGTTGTCCACAATTAGATGTACAGAAATAAATCGATAAATATTATCTTGAATCAATCCACGACCCAGTGTATACGTATCTCAGTATTGATCACAACTCAAACTATATATATTTCGGAATCAACCTCAACCCTGTATAGCTAACTCCAACATTCACATATAGAGTGTCTATGGTTGTTCCGAAATATATATAGATGTGTCGACATGATAGGTCGAAACATTGTATACGTGTCTATGGTATCTCAAGATTACATAATATACAATACAAGTTGATTAAGTTATGGTTGGAATAGATTTGTTACCAATTTTCACGTAGCTAAAATGAGAAAAATTATCCAATCTTGTTTTACCCATAACTTCTTCATTTTAAATCCGTTTTGAGTGAATCAAATTGCTATGGTTTCATATTGAACTTTATTTTATGAATCTAAACAGAAAAAGTATAAGTTTATAGTCGGAAAAATAAGTTACAAGTTATTTTTGTAAAGGTAGTCATTTCAGTCGAAAGAACGACGTCTAGATGACCATTTTAGAAAACATACTTCCACTTTGAGTTTAACCATAATTTTTGGATATAGTTTCATGTTCATAATAAAAATCATTTTCTCAGAATAACAACTTTTAAATCAAAGTTTATCATAGTTTTTAATTAACTAACCCAAAACAGCCCGCGGTGTTACTACGACGGCGTAAATCCGGTTTTACGGTGTTTTTCGTGTCTCCAGGTTTTAAATCATTAAGTTAGCATATCATATAGATATAGAACATGTGTTTAGTTGATTTTAAAAGTCAAGTTAGGAGGATTAACTTTTGTTTGCGAACAAGTTTAGAATTAACTACACTATGTTCTAGTGATTACAAGTTTAAACCTTCGAATAAGATAGCTTTATATGTATGAATCGAATGATGTTATGAACATCATTACTACCTTAAGTTCCTTGGATAAACCTACTGAAAAAGAGAAAAATGGATCTAGCTTCAACGGATCCTTGGATGGCTCGAAGTTCTTGAAGTAGAATCATGACACGAAAACAAGTTCAAGTAAGATCATCACTTGAAATAAGATTGTTATAGTTATAGAAATTGAACCAAAGTTTGAATATGATTATTACCTTGTATTAGAATGATAACCTACTGTAAGAAATAAAGATTTCTTGAGGTTGGATGATCACCTTACAAGATTGGAAGTGAGCTAGCAAACTTGAAAGTATTCTTGATTTTATGTAACTAGAATTTGTAGAATATATGAAGAACACTTAGAACTTGAAGATAGAACTTGAGAGAGATCAATTAGATGAAGAAAATTGAAGAATGAAAGTGTTTGTAGGTGTTTTTAGTCGTTGGTGTATGGATTAGATATAAAGGATATGTAATTTTGTTTTCATGTAAATAAGTCATGAATGATTACTCATATTTTTGTAATTTTATGAGATATTTCATGCTAGTTGCCAAATGATGGTTCCCACATGTGTTAGGTGACTCACATGGGCTGCTAAGAGCTGATCATTGGAGTATATATACCAATAGTACATACATCTAAAAGCTGTGTATTGTACGAGTACGAATACGGGTGCATACGAGTAGAATTGTTGATGAAACTGAACGAGGATGTAATTGTAAGCATTTTTGTTAAGTAGAAGTATTTTGATAAGTGTATTGAAGTCTTTCAAAAGTGTATAAATACATATTAAAACACTACATGTATATACATTTTAACTGAGTCGTTAAGTCATCGTTAGTCGTTACATGTAAGTGTTGTTTTGAAACCTTTAGGTTAACGATCTTGTTAAATGTTGTTAACCCAATGTTTATAATATCAAATGAGATTTTAAATTATTATATTATCATGATATTATCATGTATGAATATCTCTTAATATGATATATATACATTAAATGTCTTTACAACGATAATCGTTACATATATGTCTCGTTTAAAAATCATTAAGTTAGTAGTCTTGTTTTTACATATGTAGTTCATTGTTAATATATTTAATGATATGTTTACCTATCATAGTATCATGTTAACTATATATATATATATCCATATATATGTCATCATATAGTTTTTACAAGTTTTAACGTTCGTGAATCACCGGTCACTTGGGTGGTCAATTGTCTATATGAAACTGTTGAGTCCCCAAAATAATTAAGGATTTAATTATGACAAAACAATATTTATTTGCACTAAAGTGTTATGTGCAGCCAGCACACGTTTGTTTATGTATAGTCAGCTGATATAGCTGTGTCGAGTGTTTAGTATGCTGCCTAGTCTATCAGCACAAGGTAGAAATGTATTCTTCGAATCAGCACAGGATGTGCACCCAGCAAATCAAGAATATCAAGTGACTCAGCATATGAAGGACCAGTAAGTCTGGATATTAGCATACAACACAAGACAGCCATGCTCCATTACAAGCATGGTAGTTTCCCAGAGTGGTCTACATCAACGCACTATTCAACAGAAGTCGAAGACAAAGTTGAACAGAAAAGGACAGGAGTCGGCGGCTGACAAGTGACCTTACAAGACCACGTGGGAATGCAGAAGTGGAACGCATGTGCAGACATGTGTTATACTTTATTCATACCTAGGGAACACAACATTCCATTTGTTTAAATCAAATGGTAGTGCTAAACCGAATTGGTGTGTTCCTGCAAATAGCTACCTAAGAGGAAAGAAGGAGAGCACGCCTTCTGACACAATTGTCCCCACAAGTACAAGGCATCCAATGTACTAGTGGACAATAGATTAATTACACGGTTAATAGAACTACTATATATATTGTTGTATCCACTATTGTAAAAACTAGTGGTGTGGGTTTATCTGTTAGAGTCAAAACCGTGTAATAGCTTTAGTTTATCTCTTAGCTATAATCTAGGTAATCTGTATCAACCAACTATCATTTCCGCCAAGGATAGTTGTGATTCTTTCTGATTTAATCAATAAAGAATAACAGTTGAAAATTACCTGTGACTCTATCTTATTTACTACAGAATACTAAACGTGTTTAACTGACTAGTTAATTAAGAAAAGAATTGTATTCACCCCCCTCTACAATACTCCCGTTGTTATTAAGGGACCAACAACTGGTATCAGAGCGTCAGTCTTGATAATTAATATCTTGGATCTGAATTCTCTTATGGCTTCGTATTCAAACTCAGCTTACCTTGAGAATGGCTCGTCTAACAGACCACCTAAGTTTGATGAAGATGAGTATGAAACCTGGAAGGCAAGGTTCATGCTCCATCTTGAGTCTGTGGATTCACTCATGCCTGGAATTGCCAAAGATGGCCCTTTTGTTCCCACTGAGACAGTTGGTAGTGCACCAGCAACAGCTGACACTCCTGCCATCCCTGGCAGAGAGGTTATTCTTACTCCCTCTAGATGGGATGATGAGGATAAACGTCGAGTTGGTCTTGACCCTAAAATCAGAACCCTGTTAGCCATAACTTTGCCTAACCCACTGTTCAAACTGATCAAGGGAAAAGAAAATGCTAAGCTTATGCTTGACTACCTAGATGTCACCTATGAGGGTATGGGAGAAGTTAGGCAGAACAGGATGATTGCTCTTAAAAGAGAATATGAAATGTTCTTTGCCTATAAGAATGAAACCCTTAAGCAAACCTTCATTAGGTTTAACTCTTTGATAGCAGACCTGACCACTTTAAATGTAACCTACACTGAATTTGAACAAGTGAACAAATTCATTGATGCACTGCCATGTAAATGGAAACCTGTTACTGACCCATTAAGAACCACACAGACCCTAAAGAACTTTAACCTGTCTTCTCTCTACAGTTCCCTTTGGAATCATGAGAAGGCAGAAGCCAAGTTTGAACTTAACATGAAAGAAAACTTTAGGTCTGCCCCCACCACTTCAAAATCATCTAAAAATGATGATGCTGCTCTTATTGCTGCTGCTAAATGGAAGAAAGCTCAAAAAGCTTTACTGGTTCAAAAGTTACTGGCAGAACAAGAGTCAGCTGATAGTGTTGAGGAAAATGGTACTGGGTCTGAAGAAAGCAGTACAGATGAAAGTGATGTAGAAGGGTTTGCTGAAGGTATGGCTCTGCTGGCTAGGCAGTTCAAAAGGTTCAATCGTAGTAGAACCAGCAAGTCATACAAAGGGAGCAAAAAGCCAAATGCTAGGTACAACAGCAAGTCAGTCAAGGGTCCTAAATCTGAGTGCTTTAATTGTGGGAAGGTTGGACATTTTGCTGCTGAATGCATGTCCAAGAAACCTTCCACGTCACATGCTAACTCTTTCTCAAAAGCTGATAAGTACAAAAACAAGTACAAAGCTATGAAAGCTCAGATGAAGGAAAGTGCAAAGATTGACAAGAAGGGTAAACAGCCAGAAAAGGTTCTAGTTGCTGAACATCATGACTGGGATGAAGCCAGCACGTCCTCATCTTCTGATAGTGATACTGATGATGATGATGCTGGTTATGCTACTGGTAAAAAGCTGTGTTTGATGGCCAAAGAGGTCGAGGAGTCTGATGAGGATGATGGTGGTAGTACGTTTTTGGCTGATATGAGGGAAGCTGATCAAAACAGAGATTCTCCTCAATGGAAAACTGAAATGATGTATAAGGTTGATAATTTTCGAACTTATACTGATGATGAAAAAGCTGAAATGTTTGACTACCTAAGAATTGATTTATGCAGAAGCTGCAAACGTGAAGAGAGTTTGAAATCTAATAACAAATCTTTAAATGAAAAACTCAAAGGCAAAAATGATGAAATTAAGATCTTAAAAGATACAATTTCCAAACTTGAAAAACAAAACTTTGCTTTAGAAACTCTTCACGTTGAGGCAGCAGAAGTCAAGACCCAGCTGGACAATCTCAAAAGAGTTGTTGCTTCATGGTGCACATCTGCTCAACGCACAGCTAAATGTGTTAACGAGCAGGTGCCTGCCCAAGTTCAAGCCTTCTTTGCTGGTGACTATGCTGCTGCTGCTGCTATTGCAGAAGTTACTTTCATGGACCCGATTCTTGAAACTGATCCTGAAGCTGTCTTGCCAAATACTTTTGCCAAGATAGTTGAAGGTAAAAAGGTTGTGACAAACAAATTTGTTAGACCTACTGTGTCCCCACCACCTGCCATGAAAGAAATTTTGGAGGATGAAGTTAGAGCAAGAGAAGCCAGTAACTCAATTGATGAGACTACTGACCCCTCAAGCATCCACTACATGACTCCGAAAGAAAGACGTATTAAAAGGGAAATCACTGAAAACAATTTGAGAAAAGTTAAACCAACTGATTCCCCTTCGTGTTCGAGTTCTACCAGTGCTAAGCCAGCTGATGACCAATCTACTGGTCACCCAGTAGCTGCAGACAAGCCAGTGAAACGAAATACTGGCAAATCTAAGGCAGCAGTTAAGATACCTACTGGTTCATCAGCATCAGAAGACAAGCCAGCAACTTCCCACGCTAACTTGTCAAATGATAAAGGAAAGACAGTTCGCCATGGTCATGGTACTGGTTCCAAAAGGAAAGCTGCCCATAAGGGAAAAGCAAAAATTGACTCGACTGATGAGCTGTCTATCACTGAGATAATGACAGCCAAGCTTGACCAGCTAATTGAGGTAGTAACTAAAAGTCGACCCGATCCTACTGCCCTTATTAGATCTGTGCATGACCAGCCACAAAAGCCAAAAGTGAGAAAATGCTACAAATGTGGCAGCAAAGCTCACCTGGCTAACCAGTGTACTCAAACCCAAACCCCATCTGCTGCTTCTTCTAGCAAGCCAGTAGAAAAGAAGAAGTCATCAAAGGTGACTCCTTCAGAACCCATCCTTGGATGGGTTCCCAAAAAGAACTAATCTCTAAGTTATTGTGCAGGGCATTCAAAACAAGCAAATCTGGTATCTCGACAGTGGTTGTTCGAGACATATGATCGGAAGTAAGTCCCTGCTGATGGACTATCAGGAAAAGGATGGTCCAGTTGTTTCGTATGGAGATAATTCGTTGGGTTACACAAAGGGTTTTGGTACTTTGACAAATGGGAATGTCACGTTCTCAAATGTTGCATATGTAGTTGGGCTTAAACATAACTTACTCAGCATAAGCCAACTGACAAGCAAGAATAAGATAGTCCAATTCAGAAAGAAAATTGGTACTATTTTTTATAAGACAGGGAAGCCACTGCTGACTGCAAAACGTCATGAAAACATGTATCAAATTGACATGAACACAGCAGTCACAACAACTGATACTTGTTTCTATTCGAAGGCAGCAGACAACCTGAAGTGGTTATGGCACAAGAGACTCTCACATCTCAACTTCAAAGATATTCACAAATTATCCAGTAGAAGTTTGGTGTCTGGGCTACCCACAATGTCTTATGTGAAGGACAGATTGTGTCCTGGTTGTGAAAAGGGGAAACATCACCATGCCTCGTTCAAATCAAAGCAAATCTCATCTGTTGAGAAACCATTTCACTTACTTCATATGGATCTATTTGGTCCAGTGAATGTGGCCAGCTGTAGTGGGAAGAAGTATACACTGGTTATTGTTGATGAATACTCGAGATACACTTGGGTGTTCTTTCTGAGGCAAAAGAGTGAAGCTGCTGATGAAATCATCAATTTTATCAAAAGAATGGAGCTTTTGAATGGGCAACTGGTGAAGCAACTAAGAAGTGATCATGGTACAGAATTCAGAAATGCTACATTAGAAGAATTTTGTGCTGACAAAGGTATTTCCCAAAATTTCTCTGCTGTGAGAACACCTCAGCAAAATGGTGTTGCAGAAAGAAGAAACAGAACTCTCATTGAAGCAGCAAGATCTATGTTGGCTGAGTCTGGGTTGAAGAATTACTACTGGGCAGAAGCTGTGAATACTGCCTGTTTTACCCAGAATAGATCTCTTATTGTGAAAAGACATCAGAAAACTGCTTATGAAGTTCTCAAAGGAAGAAGACCCTCAATTTCATTTCTTCATGTATTTGGCACTCCCTGTTACATTCTAAATAATAGGGATCAGCTGGGCAAATTCGATGCTAAAGCTGATGAAGGTATATTCCTTGGATATTCCAACATGTCAAAGGCATATAGGGTCTACAACAAAAGAAGAGGTTGTTTTGAAGAATCCATTAATGTTACATTCGATGAAACTGCCTCTGCTTCATCTACTGATCGTGAAGATGAAGTGTTACTGTTTGAAGAGCCTACTCAGCAAGCTCTTGATGATGAAGAGCCAGCAGCACAACCCTCACCAATCCATGCTGCTGGGTTCTCTGATGATGAAATGGAACATTCTGTTCCATCTGTGTCTAAACCAAGTGGACCTACTGGCTCTACTGAAGTGCTGCAACTTGAGCCTAGGTCTGCTGGTTCTGAGAGATCACAAGCTGGTACTGATTCTACTGATATTGATCAGCAACCTTCTGTTGCTGCTCACTCATCTGAACCAGCTGATGATCAAGATGCTGTGTGTTCTACAACCAGCTCACCTGTTCATAACACCAAATGGACAAGGGAGCATCCGATTGAGCAGATTATTGGTAATCTTGCGAGTGGTGTTAAAACACGGAGGCATGCTACCAGTAACTTTTGTATGCATGTTAATTTTGTGTCTACCATTGAGCCCACGTGTCCTGAGGAAGCACTTCTAGATCCTAGCTGGGTTGGTTCAATGCAAGAAGAAATTACTCAGTTTGATAGGAACAAAGTGTGGACATTGGTACCTGAACCTGAGGATAAGACAAAGAAGATCATTGGTACTAAGTGGGTGTTTAAAAACAAGATGGATGAAGATGGTGTCGTTATCAGAAACAAAGCAAGATTGGTTGCTCAAGGGTTTAGACAGGAAGAAGGATTGGATTATGGGGAAACTTATGCACCAGTGGCTAGGATGGAAGCTATCAGATTGTTCTTAGCATATGCTGCTAGGATGAACTTTAGAGTATTTCAGATGGATGTTAAATCTGCATTTCTGAATGGGAAGCTGCAAGAAGAAGTTTATGTCAAACAGCCTCCTGGTTTTGTAAGCAGTAAATATCCAGACCATGTCTACAAGTTAGACAAAGCTCTTTATGGCCTTAAACAGGCTCCAAGAGCATGGTATGAGACACTTCATGTGTATCTCACTGGTATAGGTTTTAAAGTTGGAACAATTGATACCACTCTATTCTCAAAAGAGATAGATGGTGATCTCTTGTTGGTACAGATATATGTGGATGATATTATTTATGGTTCTAAAAATGAAAAACATTGTCAAGATTTTTCAAAACGTATGTCAAAGGCATATGAAATGAGTTTACAAAGAGATCTGCAATACTTTTTAGGATTGCAGATCAAACAACTTGATGATGGAATATTCATAAGTCAAGATAAATATATCAAAGATATGTTAAAGAAATTTGGTCTGACCTGTTTAAAAGACATAGGGACTCCAATGGCAGCATCCATTAAAATAGATGCTGATCCAAATGGTGAACCAGTCAATATCACTGAATATAGAGGTATGATTGGATCCCTACTTTATCTCACAGCCAGCAGACCAGATATTATGTTCGCCACATGTCTCTGTGCCAGATATCAAGCTGATCCTAAAGAGTCACACTTGCTGGCAGTAAAAAGAATATTCAGATACCTAAAAGGTACTGCTAAACGTGGTCTTTGGTATCCCAAAGACCAGGATTTTGAACTAATTGGGTATTCAGATGCTGACTTTGCAGGGTGTAAAATAGACAGGAAAAGTACTACTGGTGGGTGCCAGTTACTGGGTAGTAGGCTAGTCAGCTGGACAAGCAAAAAGCAAAATACTGTGTCCACATCCACTGCTGAAGCAGAATATGTCTCTGCTGGTAGTTGTACTGCTCAAGTACTGTGGATGCAAAGCCAGCTAAAGGACTATGGTGTTCATGTTACAAAAACTCCAATCTACTGTGACAACACCAGTGCAATTGCTATCACCAACAATCCTGTGATGCAATTGGTATCATTTCATAAGGGATCATGTTCAAAAGGGTGATGTTGAGTTACATTTTATTTCTACAGACCAGCAATTAGCAGACCTATTTACAAAGCCATTAGATGAGAAACGTTTTAACTATCTCATCTCTGAGCTGGGTATGCTTGAGCTTTAAATAAAAGACAACTTTTGTTGGTGTGCTGGCTCTACAACGTGTAGGGCAAACCAGTAAGTCACATTTAGTTACTTACTGCCTACATGTCAAACAACCAGCACAGCAAGGTCTTTTATATTTTGGTTACTTAAATGTTTTAAATGAAATAATAAATAGCTCTCCAAATTTAATGATTCCTTAAAACTGGAAACTCATTTACTTCCAATGATTTAAATTAAATTCATGACATATTAAATGTAACAAAAGTATTTTGTATTTAATACAAAAAATTATTTTTGAGGTTTTAAATCAATTTGTTTGAAATGAAATCTGATGCATTTAATGCTGTATGGGAGTAATGAGTGTTTAAGCCGTATAAATGTCATGTCAACCGTCTGTCTCCCTTTGAAAACGTGCCAGTCTGTCACATCTGCCCACGCGCCTGCAGATGATAGTAATTTTCTCTCTCCTGCACTTTTTCACCCAATCACAACGGATAAAAGTGTGTTTCATCTTACAAAATAACCTTCGGTTATTCATTTTTCAAAATACACACACTTTTACTCTCAAAATCTTTTCAATCTTCAAATCTTCATCCTACACTCATCAATGGCAGAACAACAACAGCAATCACCACGTGCTGCAAGCCAGCAAGAGGAACAACAGCAACAACAACCTCAAACAGTCGAACCACAACAGCAACCACAACCTGCCCCACAACCGGCACCGGCACCGGAGGAACCGGTGGTTCAAGAACACGTCGTTCAAGGACCACTGTTCAATCTCCACCCCAACCTGATTAGGGCTCCCAATGCACCTGATCACTCACTGATTCGCCTATCTAGAGGCAATGTTGCACATGCCCTCTCTATTCCCAAATCGAAGGTTAACAAAGGGTATGAGGCCCTCATCGAATACATCCGTCAATCACCTTTGGCAAGAGCCATCACCGGTGTACCTTCCCGATTCTATGCTGCCTGTTTGGCACGATTTTGGTATACTGCCACTGTTGCCACCACTCCCGGCAACGTTCCATGTATTCGTGGCATGGTGACTGAAACCCTAAATTGCTCTGTCACCGTCGAAGCTATTAGACGTGCTCTTCAATTGCCCGGTGGACCATTTGTTGCTTCACCTACTAGTGACGAATTAAGAAGGGAGGTGTTGGAGACCATTGGGTTTGCTGGACCAGTGGCACATACACCGTTGAGAAAGCATATGCCACCTCTGTGGTACTACTTCTTTGGGTTGATGACTCAGTGCATGAGTCAAAAGTCAGGAAGCTTTGACCAATGCTCAGATTTTGAGCTCAAGCTTGGTCATGGGTTGTTGTTCAACAGGAACATCGATTACGCCCTTGAAATTTATTTGAGGCTAAGGGAAATGGTGACTGCTAGAGTAAGAACCAACTTGATTCCATTTCCACGATTCTTAAGCCTGGTATTTGAAAGTGAACTGGGTGAAGCTTATCAGCAAATTGTTGATCAATCATTTGAGGTCCCAGTAAAACAAGGGGGTATGCCAAAGGATGTACCTGCTGCTCCATATGCTGAGTTGACACCAGCAATGAACGAGTATCTTGCTGCTCGTCGTGGAGCCACCCAATCGACTGCCTCTGGTTCTGCACCAGCTGAGGGGGAGGGTCCTCAGCGAAAGCCAGCAACGCGAAGGAAGCAGCCAGCTACCTCAACTAGTACAGCCACCGTCTCATATACTGGTAAAGCAGTAGTTGTATTAGAATCTAGTGCTCTCTAATCATAAAGAACAGCCCTAGTCTTATATACTGACTACCCAATTCTAGTGTTGGAATCCGTTGCTCATCTATTTCTTGGTAACAGGCAAACCTAAGCGTGCTAAAGCTGGCTCCAAGCGAACCACAGGGGAGATTGCACCAGTCTCAGCTGCTGCTCCTGCAAAGGATGTAGCTATGGAACCTGGTGCGTTTCTAGACCAAACAGCAGAAAAATCTAACTTAATTGAAAATTTTTTAACTGCTGACTTGAAAAATGTTGAGGGAGTTAACGGTATAACCCTGGCTCCCAAGCTGACTGGTTTTAAAACTGGTGTCAAGAAGAGTAGCAACCCATACTCGTCTAACCAGGCACTTCCACATTTTTCTGAAATGAACTTAGTGCAATACTCTCTGCTGACAGTACAACCAGCAGAGAACATAACTGACCCCCAAAGCAGGCTTGAGCTGGGTCTTCATCGTGTTGAACCAGCTCAGGTGACTGCACAGCCAGTATGTTACTCGGATACTGTTAAGAGTCGCACTCCTACATCATTACCAGCCAGATCTCTTACACTATCTGGGTCAACATGTGTTGCCAATGAGTCAGCAGAGTCACCGATGTACTTACAGACACCTTCTTCTGTCTCATTCGAAGGGCTGACCAAATCAAAAGTCTGTCCCCAGAGACCAAAAACAGATGCAATTGTTGAGTCAAATTTATTTGGTTCTACAGTTGCTAACATCACTTGTTCTATTGTTTCAGTTCTTAGCAGGGTAGATGAACAGGCAGAGGGGGAGCAAAATAAAGATGTTGTTATTCCTACTGGTGATATTGCTGCCTCTGCTACTGGTGTTGGCGCCACTGATTCTGTTACTGGTGGTGCTGATGCTAGTACTATTGATTCTGCTGCTGCTGGTGTGGAAGATGTTATCATGGAAGAACCTCCTGTTCTTGAGAAGGTTATTGACAATATTGTCAAGGATGTTCTTCTTGATGAACCTGTCACCCAGCCAAGAGTGGACTCTGCATTAATGTCTGATGAGCCTGCTGATTCTTCTGATTCTTCTTCTATGGAACGTCAAGTTCTTACAGAATCGGCAGTTCGTCATCCTATTGGTCCGATTTTGGTTGCTACTGAACCAACTGCTGAGATGGAGTTTGAAACCATTCAGCCGAATGCAGCTAATGTTATTGTCATTCCTGGTTCTGATTCTGGTGCACAGGTTGCTGATGTTAAGGATGCTGGTACCTCTGCTGACACAACTACTGATTCGACTAAGGCTTCTGTTACTGAGGAAACAAAGCCATATGTTGTGCAGGTACCAGATCCAGATGAAGTTGTTCCTAACTTCATTTTCAAGGGAGCTTCAATCTCTCCCAAGATTGCTATGCTGGTCGATCAGCTGACCATTGATCCCGAATCTGCGATAGTCTCAGCCAGCAGATTACCTCGTGAAGAGATGGTTGAGCTATTATCTCAGCTTGATAGACCAGCTAGAGAAGAAATTTATGAGAGGATAGCCCTGCTGGAGCAAATCAATGAACAGCCTTACTATCATGTTTTTGGTATGGCTCCAGCTGCTTCGCCATTTCCTGGTACATGGAGGCCTCTCAAGTTTGTCATCGATCCTACTACTGGTAAGTGTGTTATGCAAAATGTCCCTGATTCGCCAGTACCTTCTTCTTCCTCAGCTTCTTCCTCCTCATCTTCTTCTGATGAGGATGCTGATGAAGGTACTGGTAAGGGCGAACCAGTCATTCATGATAATGTGACTGGTTCCAAAGACAAACCAGTGGATCTTACTGATGACAATGCTGACAGTAATGCTGACAAGGATATCAGTGGTTCTAAGCCTTCGGGCGAAGGTAAAAACGATGGTGATCATGATGATGAGTCAGCTCCTGACCTTCCATCTCCACCACCCCACGGTGATACTCCTCTGTTAGCTTGTGCTGATCAACCTTCAACCTCTGCATACTTAAAGTTCAATGCAGATGAGGTTGCTGATATTTCCACCTTTGCTGTCTATAAGACACTGCAAGGGATCACACCAAATTTGGAGGAAACTATTCGCAGAGCTATTGTTGATAGTGTCTCTGCTGCTGTCAGATCTGCTGGAGAGGCTGTTACAACTCCTATTGATCTTAAACTCCAGCAGGTGTGTGCTTTTGCTGATGTGGCAGTCGAAGCAATCACAAAGCACCACGAAGATGAAAAGGAGCTTGAAAGGCGAATTATCTCTCACAATGAGTACTGTGAAAATATCACCCGACTCCAAGCTGATTTGGATGCTGCTAACCGCAGAAATACTTTCTTAAATGAGGAGAACAGGGTGTTACACGAGAGATTGGAATCGCAGGAAGCTCAAATGGCTAACATGATTCCTGCTGCTGCCTATGTTCAGATGGTTGAAAACATGCAACGAATGGCTGCTTTGCAAGGTGATGTTCGGGCCATCGTTGAACAAATGGCTATGGGTGTAGCCAGGAATGAAGTTAGATCCTCCAATCTTCCGCTAAGACAATTTGGTGTGGATCCTGGTGCCCATCTTACTCCAGAGGTTGCTGCGTGGAACAATTTTGCCTTCTCTGCTCCTCAGTCAGACAGTGATCTTGATGCTACTGTCTCCCCTTCTATTCACCCTACTGCCCGTGATGATGACAAAAAGGGGGAGAAAAAGTCCAAAAAGAAATCTAAAAAGAGAAAACAGTCTGAGGGGGAGCATGAACATGAAAAGGCTCCTAAACAACCCAGGAGAGATGGAGATGGTGATGGTGATGGTCAAGACACTGGCCCTAAGCCCAGCAACGCTCATACTGAAGCTGGTGGTGCACAGGCAACTGGTGGTACTCAACCCAGTGTGTCTGCCACACCAGCGGATGATATTGGTTCTGGCAGTAAGCCCAGTGATGTTTCTGATATGGCTGTAGCTGAAGCTTTTGTGCTGTCTCAATCTATTGAACGTAAAATGAAGAGGAAGTTAGAGAGACATCAAAAGCGACAGCAGGAACTAGATGATGCCTTCAATGCCAAGTTTGAGGCCTTTGCTGAACTTAAACGTCGTAAGATTATGCACAGAAGATGGCTGAGTCCAAAAGCAATGGAAGTCGATGATGACCTGACTGCCTTTGATAAACACAGAAAAGAGGCAAGAAAAAGAAATGCCAAGTTCATGGTCAAATACGACAAACAGAGGGCAAAGCTGTATGCACAGAGAGCAGAAAGAATCAGGAACATGACTCCTGCTGAGATGAAGGATTACCTTGATTCTACCGAGTCAACTGGTGGAGTTAGAGCTGATATTTTCATGAAATGGGTTGATACTATGTTAGAAGCCAGCTCTACTCCTCAACCAGCATCTGCTGCTCAGCCAGCTACACAACAAACACAGCCAGCAGAAACAATCATCCTTAATGATGATGATGTTAATAGACAGGGGGAGCATCTTGCTATTGTTCCTTACCTGCCTCCTATTCAACCTGTATCGACACAAGAACCATCAGCTGAACCCAGGCCTATTGACAAATACAGGGTGAAATCTGCTCCTAGGGACAATCAGCCCCTGAGGAAAGGACCCCTATTCGAGGCAGCTGATGAAGGTACTGAAGTGGTTGAGCCAGCTGATACTAATCAGTCAGCTGGCATTGAAGACACAGCAAGGAGTGCTGTGATAGAAGACCCAGCCAGAAGTGTGCTGCTGGGTAGTACAAGTGTTGAAGACCCAGCAAAGTCGGTTGAGCTGGGTGCTAAACAAGTAGATGATGAAACGGTTGATCCTGCTCACTTCACAGTCTGGGGAAGAGACGGCCAAACATTTGTTCTATCTCCTCTTCCTCCCCAGATTCAAGTTTACTTTGACAGAACACAGGATAACCGGGTCAATCAGCATCCAGTTAGTTCATCTGGCAGCTATGAATCATCTATGTATCCTCCATCTTCCCCAAGGGTTCATGACAAACATATCACTTGGGAAGATGACTCAGTAACCCATGGTGAGCCGAACATCAGAAAAATGAACCCAGATGAAAGAGATGCCTACAGACTTCAGATCACTGTTCCAGAGTTGCTTGAACAAAGACAAATTGAACTTAATGAAAGAATTCGTCAAGTCAGGCTGCTGCATCACCCTCTTGATCAGCCACGCTATATTGCTGCACTAACCTTTGGCGTTGACATTAGGGTATACTTGAATAACAGTGGTCTCAGGCTCTCCACTACTGATGAAAGAATTCATTTTGAAGATGCTCTCCAGCTGGGTATGGATATAAGGGAGTATTGTGCTGCCCTTAGTACTGAAGAGGGTAGAAAGATGGTTGAAGCAGTAAGATCCCTGAACATTTCTTATGATGATTATCTGATGGGTTTAGCTGCTGAAAGGGAAGCCAGAGAAGCTGCTGATGCTGAACTTGCTGAACGATCAAGGCTTCAGGATATTGAAGACAGATTGGCTGCTGACAGAGAGCAACAGGCTGAGTCCCTCAAACTAGCCAGAGCCATTGTCAAAGAACAGGATAAGGTTTTTGATAAGATAGAAACTGCTGAGAAAGTACCTACCACTGCTCCTGTAGTACCTGATCACAATATTGAGTTTCCTGATACTTATTATAAGAGCAGGTATGGTAATGTGATGAATATAAGATCTAATCCCTGCAGAATTATCAAGGTAAACAGGGGGACAAAAAGGGCTTTCAATGTTGTCAGGGATAACAATGTTCAAGAAAGGATTAGTTTTGATGACTTAAGAACTCTTGGATTCAGTGAATGGATAGAAATCTTGGAGTATTTCATTGGTAAAGGTGAGAGTGCTATCAAGAGTGCTCTTAAGACTGAACTCCAACAGCTGTTCAAGAAGGCAACTAAGTTTGGGAATGCACCAGTAGTTGATGTTGATGAATTTCTTGCTCAAAAGCCTAAAGGGAAGCAACCTACTGGTGAAGGACCAACTGGGAGAAGCCGAATTGTTCTACCTCCTTTCATCCCTGTTTTTGACCCTGCTGAATTACCTCTCCTGTTCCCTGAAGCCTGGAAGATTAAACAAGAGGAGCTATCTGATGAAGAAAGAGAAAGAGAAAGGGATAAAGATAGATAGTCTCCTATGTGCTTAACTTGTATCTTTGTAATTTACTTTTTATTATGAATTATCTTGTAATTATTGTATATATCTGATGTAATGTAAGTAAAGTGAGTTTATCTTCAAAATCATATCAAATTATAAGATATAGATAACTCATCAAAAGATCCCAAAACAAACTTAAAGGGACGAATTTACTGTCTACTCTCTCTAGGTCCCTAAGTGCTGGCTTTAGTGTTTTCTCTTCAAGTAATAGGTTTTGTCATCATCAAATAGGGGGAGATTGTTGAGTCCCCAAAATAATTAAGGATTTAATTATGACAAAACAATATTTATTTGCACTAAAGTGTTATGTGCAGCCAGCACACGTTTGTTTATGTATAGTCAGCTGATATAGCTGTGTCGAGTGTTAAGTATGCTGCCTAGTCTATCAGCACAAGGTAGAAATGTATTCTTCGAATCAGCACAGGATGTGCACCCAGCAAATCAAGAATATCAAGTGACTCAGCATATGAAGGACCAGTAAGTCTGGATATTAGCATACAACACAAGACAGCCATGCTCCATTACAAGCATGGTAGTTTTCCAGAGTGGTCTACATCAACGCACTATTCAACAGAAGTCGAAGACAAAGTTGAACAGAAAAGGACAGGAGTCGGCGGCTGACAAGTGACCTTACAAGACCACGTGGGAATGCAGAAGTGGAACGCATGTGCAGACATGTGCTATACTTTATTCATACCTAGGGAACACAACATTCCATTTGTTTAAATCAAATGGTAGTGCCAAACCGAATTGGTGTGTTCCTGCAAATAGCTACCTAAGAGGAAAGAAGGAGAGCACGCCTTCTGACACAATTGTCCCCACAAGTACAAGGCATCCAATGTACTAGTGGACAATAGATTAATTACACGGTTAATAGAACTACTATATATATTGTTGTATCCACTATTGTAAAAACTAGTGGTGTGGGTTTATCTGTTAGAGTCAAAACCGTGTAATAGCTTTAGTTTATCTCTTAGCTATAATCTAGGTAATCTGTATCAACCAACTATCATTTCCGCCAAGGATAGTTGTGATTCTTTCTGATTTAATCAATAAAGAATAACAGTTGAAAATTACCCGTGACTCTATCTTATTTACTACAGAATACTAAACGTGTTTAACTGACTAGTTAATTAAGAAAAGAATTGTATTCACCCCCCCTCTACAATACTCCTGTTGTTATTAAGGGACCAACAGAAACATATTTCAATTAATCAAATCTTAACAAGTTTGATTGCTTAACATGTTGGAAACATTTAATCATGTAAATATCAATCTCAATAATATATATAAACATGGAAAAGTTCGGGTCACTACATTTATCATATTACTAATTTAAATAATAGTGAACTTTTGTAGTTTTCGGGCCCAACATTCACTCAATTATAATGCATCATTATCGTTTATAGATAGTAAAGAAAAGCAAAGAAAAATGATGTCAATCATATTCCAAATGGAATCAATCAGGATCAGTAATTCAAACACTAATCTCAAATAGTAATAATTGAATACACAGTGAAGCAGCCGTTTCATTTAACTTACTCTACCGACAGTTTATCCCGGATGGCTATATCGTGTCCATTGCTAAACAGTTAACGTATAAAAGTTCTCCTAAAAATCCCAAATTTTTAGATTAAATATATTTAATTATTTCACTCATTAACTGTTTGAAACTTGATCAAAAAGGTTCGATAATTATTTATTTTCTGTTCCAATTTATATGTACGGAGTACTAATATTTAAACTTAAAAAGGTAAAAATATTTTTAACAAATCTAACATCTTCGTAATCGATTTACAGTTCAACTTTTATTTTAGTCCTTCATGAACATGTAATATATCTATATTAAAACTAACGAAACGTCAACCGAGTGTTACTGACGTTTACTAATTAGGCTCGAAATCATTCATTTTCAATATACACATTCTATATATATGTATATATCAAATCTTAATTAACAAGTTTAAGTAAGTAAATATATTAATTATATTCTTTTAAACAACTAAATATAATATTATATATTTACAAGTAATATTTATAGATATATATATATATATATATATATATATATATATATATATATGTGTGTGTGTGTGTGTGTGTGTGTGTGTGTGTGTGTGTGTGTAACTATTTACAAATAGTTGTTCGTGAATCGTCGGGAATGGTCGAATGTCAATTAAATATATGAAACAGTTCAAAATTTTTGAGATCCAACCTAACAGACTTTGCTTATCGTGTTGAAAATACAATATCGTATCGAGAGTTTGATTTAAAATTAGTCGAAATTTTTCCGGGTCACTACAATATATATATTGGAAATATTTATTTAATAATATAATATTTAGTTTTTCACATACTAATTATATTTCAAAGTATATTTTAAGATCGTTTACATAATAGAAATTATTATATCATATAACATTTTCATTTTTAAAAACTTAACTAGGTATAGTTCATTTATGTACTAGTGTTTATTTTAACTTCTTAAACGTACTAATTAACATATCTAAATATTAATCGAATCACTAAACGAGTGTTACTATTGTTTACTTAACATCTTTTGAAATCATAAAATTAATATACATAAACACGTTTTAAATACACATTGTAGGTTATTTATATATCATATGATTATATATGCACATCAAGTTAAATATAATGGTTCGTGAATCGTTGGGAATAGTCGAATGGTAATTGAATACATGAATATAATTTCAAAGTTTTTGAAATTTAACATTACAGACTTTGCTTATCGTGTCGGAAACATATAAAGATTAAGTTTAAATTTGGTCGGAAATTTCCGGGTCGTCACAAATTTAACTGTACAATAAATTGTCTCAAGTGCTGCTCACATGTCTTCACTTTATACATGAACAAATGAACATTGAGCTCCTTCCATATATAGTAAACTAAAATACCAAACACAATTGTAGCCACGATAGTATTCGCCTTCTTTTTAACTGCAATGGGGCACAATATAGCGACCACATATTTCCAAGCATTTCCCACAATCGGAATTCGAACTAATATCATAGCAAGGCGCCAAACATTTTATGTAGACGGACATCTAGACGATAAATTATCATGAGAGTCTTCAACTTGAGTACATAGCGAGTAGACTCGGGTCATATCACCATTAATCTCCCATGCTTTAAACTTATCTCGAGTCTTCAATTTTCCCCTATAAGCAATACCACGAAAGAGTGACGAGGAATATATTCAGCAAACCAAACAACCGAATACCATTCAACTGTATTAGCTTGTGTTCGTAGAACATGCCAAGCCGAGCTCGGCGAAAAAAAAAACAGTTCAGTCACATGCATAATCCCTCCATTTGATAAAATCAAGTATATTTTGAATAACATGTAAGTTTACTAGTTGTAGATGGGGTACAGGGCCGTCTCAACAATTTAAAGGCCTTAGGCGAAAATAAAAATAGGCGCTCGTACACGTTTAATTTTTTAATACATATAAAAAGATAATACTTAGATTTATTTATTTATTTACTTACAATGTATTTAACTATTTAAAGTTACTCTAATCCAACTTTAATTGACAATTCTTTATTTAATTAAATAGAATATTTTGAGAAAAGTATATAGATATTCAAAATTTTGGGCCCTTCAAAATTTTGGACCCTAGGCGGTTGCCTATGTTGCTTATGCTCGAAGACGACTCAGTGGGGTAGTCTCACATCCACCTACATGACTGAGCATTCCCCATTGTTTTGACTATGTCCCGAACAGAAGAGCTATGGGTAAATCCCTCAACGTGAATAACACGATTTGTGATAAATGTGGAAAGGGGAACCTCATTACACCAACAATGACGCCAAGCATACGTACCATTTCCATCACCTATTTGGTGAATAAAATTATCATGAATACTATCTGTAATAGAAAGTAACTTTTGCTACAACACATTTGAACTAACCACACACAAAACTTTCCAAAAACTCATCCCTTTTAAACGGTACTCATGTATCCAACAGACCCAAAGAGAGTTTATATGTAAAAAGTCGACATATACCCGCCACGAAGGCTAAGTTCCACTCCTTTAGACGCGTGATCCCCAAGCCTCCCTCCTCCTTTGGTAAACATACTGTTCCACTTCACCTTAGCCTTTCCATGTTTAAGGTCACCTTGACACCATAAGAACTCCTACATCAACGTCTCAACCACCTTAATGATTGTGCTCAGAATAAAAAATATAGATTGCCAATACACTTGCATGGACGTAATGACAGAGATTATCAATTGGACTCTCCGTTCGAAAGATAGAAATTTGTTTTTCGAATGATGCATGTACTATTCCTTTTACATGGTCAACTAGTTGTTTACAGTCACGATGCAACAAACTAGACGAAACCAGCGAGACCCCAACGAGCCATTTTTAGGCTTTAAGTCAAAGCATCCCAGCTCCTCTCCCTTCAATACTCCACTTAGATTACAAGCTAACGTTACTAAGTACGTATATGTAATTTAATCATTGAATAACGTATGTTATGATTGAGAATGGTGTCAGATAACTTTAATTTTATTTTGAGTTGGTTAATTCCGCATGTAAGTTTTTTCTAATTAAATTAAAAAAAAAGAAAAACTTAGACATGAATTCGAATATAACTTAGTTGATTGATTTGAATTCACTCTCCTAATGTCCTCTTAATCCATTCAAATCTCAATTTTCTTTGCAAAGTAGTAGAATTCAAAATTTTATAAGCAAATAGATTATAAAGAGAAGGTGTTTCATACTCTAAGTTACTTAAAAATAATAAATATTTTTACTTACGTACACATGGTATCATTAAATTATTACGTAACACATTTGACTCTTTCCGTGAAATGGTACTTTATAGAAAGAGAATTAATTAAAGTCTTTTGGATCTAAAAATAACACAAAGTGTCTGTCGTATGTTACAATAAGCAAATGTGTATGAGATTGAGGGCACCAATAATTATGATTTTTTTTATAGGTTTATCACATGTGTCTCCACGGGTGGAGGGATAAGCCTTGAATGGTCTATATTTGTTAAAATTTAATGATTATGATGTTTGGTGGAGATAGACATTGTTTGTATTGATGGATTTAGCAATATTCTAGTTTTTTTAATTCATCCTACAATTATTCATATTATTAAATTTTTACCCAACATTGATGATATTTTATTTAAGCCCTTCCACTTGAATGATAGTTGGCCTTTGGGGTGGCTGAAAGATGTGGAGAGGTGAGTGGAATCTTTATGTTATTTCAAGACGATTCATATTTTCCAAGCTAACGATTCACAATTTAAACATAACAAATATCATTGCAAAGCAGATACATTTTTTTAGGCACAAATATTTTTTTCGTTTCAAATAAACTGTTCACCACCGAATTATTAATTGAGTGGTAAAAAGTCTCATTTGATTATGAACTCGCATATTTGAAAAAATAGATGCATGTTCAAATCCTGTGGAGGAAGAGAGTTTTATCCAAGGTTGTGCTTATGGTATCATTCACTTTGTGTGAGCCAAACAGTTAATCTAATGCATTTCGGGTACGTTTTACACGATGGATGCGAGGAGTTTCTTCCTAACGGTTGTGTGGGTGTCAAATGAAAGGATTCGATGTCAAAATTGTCGTTCTATAAAAAAAACTGTTCACCATACTATATTTGTCTGTTCCAAATTTATTGTCTTTCCTGAACCTTGTTGTTGGAGGTTTGGAGTTCGATTCCCTGAGGCGACAACATTGCATGCATAGATATCTCTGATTTTGAAATCCACCTAAGGTCGTCTTTCGCACATCGCGTTACGGGGTAACGGGAAAGGGGTTTTATCGGTCATGTCCTCGGATTAGTTCGGGCTTCCTCCAGAGCAGCTGTTGGGGGCGGGTTATGCAACTACGGAAGATGATCGCGTGGGTGGTTTAGTTTTTCTGAGTGATCCGAACTGTTGTTAAAAAAACTTTATAATAAAAGAAATATCATTAAAGTTTTAATTATATCATTTTTATTATTAAAAACATAACATTATATATATATTTTTTTTGTCTATTAGTTACTGTAATTTTTAACAATAAATAAAGGACAATTTAAACAATCCATTAACGTATTTTTAGTTCAATAAAAATATAAACAAGACGTATTCTATGAAACGATGGTGCAATGCAAAAACTTAGTGAATATATACGGAGTATTACATTTTTATATATTAACGATAAAGTATGTGGTGTAAAAAGATGTTTACGATCATAAGAAATTATGCATAGTAACTGAAGAAATCATTTTCTCTGCAGATTTGTTGATTATTTCTAATTGTATAGTGTTCTTCGGTCATCTAATTATGGCTAACACATTGATGTAGTTAACGCTTTGTTCGTTAATATTAATGGTGGGGTAAATGAACTGGCTTCAAGTAGTGTTCGTGAGGAAGTAAAAGCAGTTACAAACGATGATATGGGTGAAGATGAAACATCAGTTTACAATTAGAGCTTGAGTGTAATTTCTAAGTTTGTATTCACGGGTTGTGTGGTGCAGTACTTGTTGTTTAATATCATGGTTAATGGTGCATTCAGTAATATTTTTAACGGGTGCAAAACGTTAAAAATTTGTAGAAAACACAAAGACGGGGCAAAATGTCAAAATTTAACAAAAAAAATACACTAAACACGTTAAACTTTAACATATATTACACTAGAAAAACTGTAGTCGTCGGGCCCCTTTAATAGATCCTCGCCATTCATGGTTTCCGATAGCTATTAGAGTTGAAATTGAGTGAGTCGTTTGGTGACGTTGTATTTGCTAGTTTCTAGCTAGTTATTATTGAATAATATATTTCTTGACTTTCAATAAAAAAAATAAATATATTTTTTTCTTAAACGACGATATTGACATCGAATGCTCTCATTTGTCACCTATAGACGCGTTGGGAGAAAAATCAATTCACGACAATGTTGAAGGTATCATAGAAGGTTGGAAAAACCCCCAGAGACCTTTCTAAATCGCATTGATGTTGGCAGTACTATCAAAGGTTGGAAACCCTCTGCTTGGAGTAAGAATCGAACATAGTACCTCAAGTTGGATCTCATCCCGAACCACTCAAGCCAAAGCCAAACTTTGGTGGTAAAAAAATAAAAAAATATATATAAAATACACTTAACTAATTAGTAATTTTGTCTTTAAGATTGGATTTTTAAAAGTCATAAAATTCCAAACGAAGCTTTTGTTGATAAAACCCTGAAATGGTGTATTAGCGTACCAACCTATAATCACCAAAACCAACCATCTCTCTTTGACTTTCAACTGTTCTGGTTACACACACTAAAAATGTGTTTGTGTGTGTAATTCTAAAAAAAAGCTTGTTAGATTTCATCTCCCTCCAAATTCTCTCTCAGATCTCTCACACACAGTTACATATATGATCTTTACGTTTACGTAGTCGCCATTCGATCGATTGCATAATCGAGCTATAGATATAGTCATATTGATACAGCTCACGTACAGTCAGGTTAATATATACGTATAGTGATCGATCGACATACATCTTGAGAAATTAATATGTTAGATCTTAATATAACTGATGCGTCTGATGATGCGGATGTATTAATATCAGTTAATGATTCTGTAATTAGTAATCCTGACGATCGGATTGATCAATTGGATGATCGTCAATCGGAGATTCATTCAGGTACTTCATCAGTTTCATCAGATGTTGATGATCCTTTGATTTTGACAAATGCTATTGAACCTGATGATGAAGATGAGATTTCGAATGAAAAAGCATCTGGTGGTGGTTTGATTACTAGACAGTTTTTTCCCGTTGATAATTGTGAATTGATGATTGAGGATGATGAGGTTTTGTGTTTGCGTTCGATAAGTTCGTCTGCGAGTGTGTTTGGATCGCAATGGTTGAATCTTAAGGTACCTGAAACGGAGCACGTGCCGGAAAAGTTGTCAGTGATGCCGGTGCCGCAGCAGGCGAAGAAAAGTCGGCGAGGACCGAGGTCTCGAAGCTCGCAGTATCGTGGTGTGACGTTTTATCGTCGGACGGGTCGTTGGGAGTCACATATATGGTATGATTCATGTTATTTTCATCAATGAATCAGCTTCAACTAACTCCTTATGTGACCTTGTTTTTTTTTTTTTTTTTTAAAATAGAATATAAAAGTTATATTCCGTAATACTGAAAAATGTTTAATATGCCTAAAATATAGGCATGAACATTTGGCAAATTTTTAATTGATATACATGTCAAAATGAATGACAAAAAAGGAAAGATGGAATAAATGGTATACAAGTACCAAAAATTGATGGATTAGATACAACAGTTACACTATTTTAGGAATTAAAATTCATTTAATAAAATGGTCCAATCGAATATAGCTAAATAAGAAACGTAAAAATACTAAACAGATTTGTCAAAGAAAAATAAATGCATAATTTGTTACAAGTGATTCTAGATGCATTGATCGGAAAAACTGAATTTGTTATTGTAAGGCTGTAGAATTGAAATTTTTTAACTGTAATTGTTAAAGTAAATTGTGTTTTTGTTTCAACTCTACCCCATCTATATACGGAGTATCGTTCGGTACTTATTTTTTTTTTTTATACGGAACATAACTTAAATTGATAACGTTTGTTGTACTGTTTGATAGTAAATAATAGTAACAAGTTACACTGATTCATTTTGTATTTTTATCTGTTCAGGGATTGTGGGAAACAAGTGTATTTAGGTAAGTAATTTGCTTCATAAAGATATCAATAATAATTACTGTATTATAGTAGTATATTATATTGTTTGAACTTACTTATTATAGTTAGATGTACTATTTGACTACAGGTGGGTTTGATACAGCTCTGGCTGCAGCTAGGTTAGAGCTTTCTTGGAGAAAACTTTGTTTAATGCTATAAAATTTATATGTTAATGTGATTTTAAATGAATTAAATGATTGTATTACAGAGCTTATGACCGGGCTGCTATCAAGTTCCGAGGAATTGATGCTGATATAAACTTTCATATAAACGAATATGAGGAAGATATGTTACAGGTAGTGAGAATTTTATTAGATACCTTTTGTCTGTTGGAAAAAAGCTTTCTTGACTAATGTAACGTTAAGGTTAACGTCTTTAAATTGATGCATTAGGCAAAGAATTTGTCAAAAGAAGAATTTATCCATATACTGCGCCGACAGAGTACAGGATTCTCGAGAGGATCTTCGAAGTACCGAGGAGTAACCCTTCATAAATGCGGCAGATGGGAGGCTCGCATGGGTCAGCTTCTTGGAAAAAAGTAAGAAACTAATTCGCGGTTTTAATGTTTGGTACTTGTACTAACTGTAGTATACGTATGCTATTACGCCTATTAGTCTTACAAGTTTAAAAAGTACCATAGTAAATGTGCTTAGGAGTTAGGATAGGACCCTTTATTTTTAGAGATTAAAATGTTTGGTTTGCAGGTATGTTTACCTTGGATTATTCGACAACGAAGTAGAAGCTGCAAGGTTGTTATGATTTTATAATTAGTTAATTAAATAATCCTTGAAACTTAATGTGTTAAGTGTTAACATATCTTAATGAATCATATAACAACATTTGCAATTGGTGTTTTCTTCTTTCAGGGCGTACGACAAAGCTGCCATTAAATGTAATGGTCGAGAGGCCGTCACTAATTTTGAGCCAAGCATCTATGGGGCGGATATAAGTATGGAAGAAACAGATTTTTTTCCTATTGCAGTGGACATAAAAAACAAAATTTTGACGCCTGCATTATATAGCTTTGAAAATTTTCATTGTTTGCAGCAAGTGGACACGATCTTGATCTCAACCTCAGGGTATCTCCATCCATCGAGAGTCAAAAGGAATTTCACAAGGTTCCGAATGTGGATATGTATTTAACAACAGCTTGTGAATTTCCTTCTGATAAAAGACTGAAGGTGTGTGAAACTGTTGAATTGTACTCCAAATATTCTCACACATAGACTCCTGTTCTGTTTTTTGTTTCGTTGAAATTACTTTTATACACGATTGGTTAGTAACTGATATGTTCTCGTCCCCTATTTTCTGAAATCTCAGGTACAGGATCGCCCACAAACACTGGTACCAAAGAACTATCCCGTATGGACTAACATGTATTCTGGTGTTACACCGAAATTTGAGGTAATTATTCAACGTGTCCTGGTTCTATAGTCCCTACATACAAAATGTTGAACTAATTTTTCAAATTGAATCTTCATTCAGGACACAATGATAGGACATGGATCTACTGGACTATCAAACTCAGCATGGCAAATGCAGAAGCATATGCAAATTCAAGCACACGTGTCAAGAAGCCATGGTGTGGCTCATCCATTTCCCGTTTCCGCTACTGCAGCATCATCAGGATTCTCATCTTCCACACCCATGTATCCGACTTCAATTCTCCAGTCACATAACAACAAAACATATCATGATACTTCCATCCAAATGCCTATGAGTACTTCCATATACTATAGTAATAACCAAATTGGTTAAAGCGTGTCATGTTCAAATACCAAAGCACAAAGACTCATCGATTATGAAGTTGCTTCTGATATTAAAGCTCACTGGCATACGTACTCACATATTTTGTTTCTGCTTGTGTGTATAAACAAACTACATCTTAGTGTGAAGCCTTATAGTGATCAAACACATACCATAAAGTTTGATTTGATATTGTTCTTCGAACTTACTAAAATGTTCAAGTTTGTAATAGTGTTGTATTACTGAACCCATCGACATGTACATATCACCAAATACGTAACACACAGGCGGTCTCTAGTCTAAATGATAAAATGGGACAAACACATAATGTAAGTTGTTGCGTACAAGATGTCAACTTGAAAGTTCTTCCTTTAAAAATATTGCATAAAAAGGGTTTTAGTTACTATTAACTTTCCTAGAAGATAAAAAAACCATGCCAATCTAATATGAAAATTTCCAAGACAAAATTAGTTGCAAATTTCATAACCCATCCACAACCAAAATGATTGAAAAAAACATAAAGACCAATTTAGAGTAACCTGCTCATTCATATTTATCAACTAGAGAGAAGTTTAAAAGGTGGATTCTTTACATTCCAAATACCCAGGGGTATACATCGCCTGAATGTTGTTTGGGGGCATTTGGAACATATAGTCACCATCACTAGTAGGCAAGAAACGGCTGTCAAATCCAAACCTCCCCACCTCGCTTCTATTATCATGTTGTTGAGAAAACGGTAAATGGTTGATGTTATGCTGCTGATATCCCCCTGCAAACTTTGGAGGCTGTTGGTTATATGAAGACGGATTGTAGCTTTGGTGGTGTGGATCTACTACCCCCGATGAGATACCACCATACAATTTACCCTGAGAAGAAGGAAACTGGGGTGTTGTGTGATGATATTGCTGCATTGTGGGTTGAGAAAGTTGAGTTTCGTGATGATGATGATGATGTGGAGCAGTAACGGGTCCCGATTGTTGTTGTGTGAATAGCCATTGTTTTGAGTTATCATCAATGGAGCATCGAGATGGAAAGGATGAGGTCCAGGAGCTGGTCAACAACCCGTTTGTGGCTGGTTTGACCCCGCCAACAAGGTCATCGGAGCTGTTGCTTAGATTCCCAAATGATGGTGAACGATAAAGATTGTTTGGTGCAGCCCTGTAATAATTTCCTGAAATTATATATCACAGAAATTTCAATTAGTCGTAACGGATATCTAGAAATCAACCCATCCCTTCAAATCTTAGATATGTAACTTACAGACGTGATCGTATCAAGTAGTATTTTGTGTGGTCATAAAATACTGTATAACCAATTTTCAAATAAAGGAGCTAGGTTACTTGTTTCATGCTAAATATGTAGTTGAAGCACAAGAATTATGGAAATTAATTTAATTACACCCGTTCCTTTTAGACATGTACTATATGACCTCTTAAAATTGTTAATAAGAAACTGAACGCAAATAATTAGATAGGCAGGCAAGCTATAAACACCCAATACAATTAAAGGATGTTTTGTGAATAGTGGAACCACTAAGGGTTTGGGTTTCCCAAGTGAATGGGGAAGGATATACAAACCCACCACCATACTTGGGTTTGGGTTATGGGCTACATTTATGGGTTTAATACCCAAATTGGAAAAGCAAACTCAATATACAAACTCCATTATTGGTAATCAGACCCATACCTCCATATCTCTCAACCATTAACACCCTAAACACATATGACGTAACAAAAAATATTATTGGTTTGATACCCAATAATAGTTTCCTACTAATGCTGTCTAAACAACACATCAATAATGACAAAATAAACAGATCCCAAAAACTATATGTAACCAACAATTTATCCCAAATATTGTATTTTCTTGTGACAAAGGCAAAATAAACAACTATAAATAAATACATAGAATGAGAGACATGATGCAATGAAAATGCTTACCAGAGTTAGCAGAAACATTCTGATCAGTTCTCGTGCTTGTAGAAAAACCAGGTGGCGGCTTACTGATCATGGTAAATCCTGGTGGGGTCATGTTCTGAGTCCTAGGTGCTACTGTTTATAACAAATCGGAAAAGCCATTTTATTTAACTGATAAAAAGTACACCTAAAGAGATTTATCCAAGAAGCAAGTGAAACATACCTTGATGCTGGGACGTGAAAAAACTGTTTTTGTTATCGGAAGAATTCTGAAGACCAGAAAAAGTTAGTCCTTGACCAATGTTGCTAGGAGATACCAAGTCATTTCGTTGACCAGAAAATTCATGTTCCTTTGCATATGAAAAACTCGATTGACCATTGTTTTGAATATTCCACGCAGAACTATTCCGTCCATCTCTTGCTACCGTTCGAGGGTAATCTGAATTATCACCATCTAAATCCAACGACAAAATATTGGATATTATATTATCTTCAAAGGAAGCAAAATTTTCATCATTATCATTATCCACTAGTGTATCATCATCAATCCGTCTCAAGCGTTCCACAATTTCTTCATTAGAAAAAGAATTAGACCCTCTGTATATCCTATCTGATTTAGCTGAACTTTGGAATCCATCACTGAATACCGAATTCATATATGGAGAGCGTACAGTATCTTCTTCATTTGTGTAGCTTCCTATATGATTATGATTATGATATCTATTATGCCCCAAAGAAATATCACTACACTCTTTAGTGGTATCAGCAGGATAAGAAGGAAAGCAGGAAACAGTATGACCCGATCCAACAGAACCCTTCAATCTTTGATCATCATAGGTTGGTGAATCAGCGAGTTGGTTGGGAGTTGATGACTTCACTATAACTGAATCTGGGATTTCAGTCTCATCATTCAATCTTTGGTCTTCGTCTCTTGAGTTGACATCTTTATCAGAACTTGAACTAGATGATTGCCCAACAATATCTACAAAACTTGTCATTTGTTTGGACGATTTGACCGAAAGATGACCACCTGAAGCTACTGTACCATAAGCTTCATCCTGAACAATAATATAATGAACTTTTTATATGATGAAACTATGAACGGGTATATTAGTTATGACATTAGAAGTTAACCCATCTGCGTACATGATTATAATCTCTTACTTTCAGTCCACTGTCAAACACGGGATCCTCAGCCGAAGCACTGTGGTTATTTGACCGCCCAATTACAGGTGGTGGCAGCATAGTCCCCGCCCGTCTCTGTAAATATTGGGTGGCACCAACTATTTCCTGAACCCTATTCCTGAAATAAAGATATTAAGCCAAAGAAACGCCAATGAGGTTGGCACAATAGTCAACAGATATACTTGTATACTTATATATATACCATTATATGAGAGGCTTAATTAGTAAAAACTTCCAGAATTTCTCACGCGTTTACCTATAATTTGCTAAGCTTAGCATATGAACTGGCATAAAAAGAGAGAATTAAAACGAATATAAATCATGCATATAATACCTAGTATGAACTGCAGCTACTTCATCTTTACCAAAACTATCTTCTTCAGCACCAAGAGTATGCAAATATAAACATGCGGGATTGTCGCAAGACTGACCATCAAACAATAAATGTACATCAAAATATTCCTCAAGTGTAAATTAAAATTCCCACACAAATAAAGTTATAAATTTGGGATTTAATGGACTCGTAATCTCATATATACCGTGTTTCTCAACCAAGCATGACAATACTTTGCAGTCCCAAATGATGCTCTGCAAAAACTCAAAATGATAAGCAATAGTATAAAATTGTAAATGCACATAACTAAAGGTGAGAGGGGGTAGAAGGTGATGTTCTTACCTTAAAAGCCTACCATCCAACACATATCCATGCACTGACTGAATACAGGTCACAGCTTCGTCCTCTTTTGAGTAAGTAATATATCTAGGATATAAAAGAAAAGAAATTGTAATAGGATAAATATCAATTTATGAAACCAATATACAATAAGAGAGCCATTACGTACACACTGCAAGTATCATTGATAAGCTGCTGAAGGGCCCCTCCTGAAGTCCTAGATAATGAAACCTTCATTATTTTTCCATATTGGCCAAAATAACTTTTTCTCTGCAATAGCTGCACCAGAAAGTAACATATTAACAACAATACCTATAATCTGAAAAGAAGGGAAAAGTTCCATAATTGTGAAAACAGGACATCACTTAAACGTTAAACACAAAGGTCGAAAGGTGCATACATCTTCATCAGCAAGATCAAGAGGCAGTCCAATGATATAAGCCATTTTTCGCTGAATTACTCGAACATTGCTAAGGTCCTTCCTTCCTTCATTTGGTTTTGATTTTGCCTTTTGTAGTTTTTGTTTTCGACTTGAACTATTGCTAGACACCCTATATGGAATAAGCACTTGTTAATAATCAATATATTACACGGAACAATAAAACTTACGGATACTAAAACGTATTGTAACCTTTGAAAATTTGTTTCCAATCCTACAATTCTATCCTTATCGTAAGGTGTGCGACATGCAGGACATCGTCCTTCTGTCGCGTCCTTCTCTGCCATGTCCATTATGTGATGCCAACACCAAACGCACACCTGCAATGGTATGGTAACTGTGTCTAAATAACCGCATACTACAATTAGGATAATCCAAAAAAACTTCACACGTAACCAAACAAACAAACTACAAAGGCACAAATTCAATCATATAAACAATAAAAACCTATACCTCATAACCACATTTACAAGGATTCAACTGTTGATCAGTCCAATCCATCTCTTCAGCACACAGAGGACACTTTTTCTCTTCAACATAACTCATGATTTCACTGTAGAAACACATCAACAAGCAGAAAATAACATCATTCCTCTTCTCACTAACCATATGTACATACATTCACCAACAAAACCCTAATTCCACACATACAACACAATAAACCTTCAAATTAAACCATAAACCCGCACAATTATAACACATTTCACATAATTAACACGGAATCTCACTTTAAAACCTAAATATCGGTGATTACAACATCTTATGCACACTGTTCACCAGAAGAAACAACTGTATTGATATGAGCTATCACATTTTGCAGAAAATTAGGGTTTCAAAATGAAAGCTGTGCAAACAGTAGTAACAGTATATACTTACAGTGATAGATACAGCGAAAGATCAATAAACACAACAGCAAAATAAATTGAGTAACGAAATCGATGTATATAATGAGAACTGAAGCGAAGACTGAAACTCACGAGTACGGCATAAAATAAACGAAAGCCACAGGATTGAAAGGATTTTATTTTAAGTTTATGAAGATTATATGGGAGATATATTTCCAACATTAAATTTACTTCTTTCACCAAAATTATCTAAACTAGAATGTCTTACATAAAACTTGTAAAACTTTTTAAAATAATTTATTAAGGAATATTTTAAGAAATAAACATCAAAATATGGTGGAAGAAGTAAATTTGATATTGGAAATATCATCTCCTTTTTTATATTGGTTTTTCAATTTATTTGGTATTTTATTTATTTTTATTTTTATTTAGGGCTAAAGTAGTTTTTATTGCCTATTTTATGCTACGGTTTTGTCTTTTAGTGAGGGTTTACTTATCACATGAAGATTAATTTAAAATTATTTATTTTATTTTATTTTTAATTGGTGGACGACCGGATGATTGACTATAAAGGGAGTTTAGATAGCTTTAAAATGTTATTGACCGTCAGTATGATGTCAGAGTCAAAACTGTTAATATATTTTACCTTCGTTATCCTTAAAAGATTAAATTCTTATGTCAAAAGGTGATTTGGTAAAATCTAATTAAAAATTGAGTTAAAATATATAATAATAAAATAAAAATATATTTTTATTAAATAAACAAAATCATTGATTGGTTGCTTTTGATTTTCACGCCTCATGTTGTTCTCGTCAAGTTATTAACTAACGCCGCTAACACACACCGGATTAACCAGCGTCATATTCCGTGAAAGATGCCAGCATGGGAAACGCTCGGATTTAGCGCCGGGATAAGAAGATTCTTATGTTTATTTTTTAAAAGGTAAGAAATAATTTTATTATTAAGAAAATAAAATAAAATAGCAAAAATCCGGAAAGATATGATAAAATCATAAAAAGGTCAAAAATTTTGAAGAAAAAGAATTCCTAATCAAACATCGAGAAATTATAGACACATAACTCACGGTTTGATTCTCAAACTGCCACAATAAAACTACCTTTAAACCCAAAATAAAGCGAGACATGAAAGATGTCAATCACATGAAGAGGTCCCAAACTTACACTTGTTCTAATTGATTTTTCAACCTATGAGTGTGAGTTCGAAGATGAGGAATCATCTTCATCATAATCGCCGCCGTCTGAGTACTTCATAGTTCATTTAGAATAATCCTTCCATAGCAATTACGTTTATTACAACATTTATGCGCTTTAATTGTTTTCCCCTTTAACAAAGTTAACAAAAAGGTGGTTTAATTAAGTGTCTAATTTTTTTCTTTCTATACATAAACCGAACCACCAAGCTAGTCAGTCCCCTCTAATAAGACACACCATTTACAACCTTCGGCCCAAATCAATAGGATTAATATTCTCATTAATAAGCCTACAATCCGTCTGTGGCCCATCACAAGGTTTACGTGGGTCTTTGGCCCATTAACTTGGACTTTATTTGAATTTCTCTCCCACTTGTCTGGATCAATCAAACAACAGGATATGAATGAGTCATGGACACTTAATTCCACCTCCTTCATCACACAGACTTTGATTGTCACATCTCTATACAACACGTCGTTGGCGGCGGAGCTATGTATTCATTTATGGGTGCCTGTGCCACCACTCATCATTGCAATGTAACAATAGAAATTTTATTCCTTATATGAGTATCGCTCCCTTTTCATACCGTGACATATTCACTATTTAGCATAAAACTTGAATTGATCATTTTAATAAATGGAATATCATAACGAATATTTGCGTTAAATGATAACATGTTTTTATATTTGTACTGATTTTAGGTTGTTAATTAAATATTTTGTCACTTGTTATATTCAGTATTGTTTTGTGCCACCAATGATCTAGATTCCTGGCTCCGCCCTTGGACTCGTTTGTATACTCAATTTTTGATAATTTGCCAGTATAGTATATAGTATATATATACATTTAAATACATCTCTATAAAATATATCATTTTTTAGATCACTTTAAAGTCTACTGATTATGTCTTTGTAAGAAGAAAATGCAGTCATTGCTTAACAAACTTATTAAACGGGTAAACAGATAAAGTTTTTCTGGTGTCACGAAAAATCTCTAATCCAGTTAAATAATTTAAAGCGATCATACCAAACAAACTTTTTTTAGGTTGAAAACAAAGCAATAAATGTCTCTTAATTGTTGATCAAGACATTACATAACTACATCTATCTATTAACACATTACAGTCTTGAATAACTTTCTGCACATCAAATAGCATAAATTCTTTCGACGTCCGAGTTCGAAAACTCAGAAGCCATCCACGAATTCGTCCCACTTTTCGCCTTTTCTCTCCTTCTCATCGAACGAGTTTTCTTCGACTTAACCACATAATAAGTCATCGTTCCAAGTACCCCCGCCATTATAACACCACCAACAACCGTAATCAAAATAGCAACCCATTCGTATCTTCGACCAACCACTATATAAGACGATGCCATAAACGCAACCGAAGTGCATACCGAAGCTAACCACATCAACTTATTAATAACCATGACCACTTTTCTTTCAGCTTTAGTTTCACCTCTAACCAATGTGATTTGAACCACCACCACAGCTAAGGAAGTAAAAAGAGCAATAGCATTAAATATAAAAAATATTTTAAATGAAATCCGGTGAACCACCACCGCCATCCCATTATCGTTGTCGCCACCTGGCACTGTGAATATGGCGGCGAAAGCGACAGTTGCGAAAAGCACAGCGACTACAGTTACTGAATTAGTCGCGTTATTGATCCCTTCACGATGGAGTTTTCTTAGTTCTTTTGCTATCCCATGTACATTTTTATTTGTTTTTTTGGTTTGTAAGAGCTGTATGTGGACGTCGTTTTTGATTTGGGTTACGGTGTTTCTTAACTCGTCTCTTGGTTGGTTCAGTTCGTTGGCTCGAACTGCACCACGACGGACCAGGCTGGCCTTTATATCTGTAGACTCTTCAGATAGCGAAAGGCCTTCTGCTATGTCGAGTGCGGTTTTGTGATCTCGAGTTAGCGCGTTAACATTTGTGTCAGGAAGACTAAGTAGCTCGTTTACTATCTGCAACGGTGTAAAAAAGACGGTAAGATTCTTGTTTACAGTCTGCTGTAAAAAAATTAGTAGCTCGGCGCGTTTGGTATAAACTTTTCCTGATTAAAAATTACAGTCTATGAATGACTGTTGAACCATTCAGCATTCAGCGCGTTTGTTCTTGACCTCTAAATAACTTCTAAGGGTGCGTTTGATAAAACTGAATGATTTAGCGCTGAATGATTCAGAATCTGAATGATTCAAAGCCTCTGAATAAAGTTTGTTCTGAATGAAAATATGTTGTTTGATAATCATTTAGAATGAATGATATAAATTGAGTAAAAGTACCTTATCAAAGTGTAATATGAATAAAATATTCAATATACTTGTTAGTTAAGTGTTCAGGATAGGATTTGAGGAGAAAATTACATAAAATTTAGGCTCTTAATGGTTAAGAGAGTGTTTCATCTCTGAATGGTTCAGCACTGAATTCTGAACCATTCAGCACTGAATTCTGAACCATTCAGCACCATACGTCATTCAGAGGTCAGAAACAAACGCACTGAATGCTGAATGGTTCAGCATTCAACACTGAACCATTCCATTAAGAGGCAAACAAAGGCACCCTAAATGACTTATGGTGCTAAATGGTTCAGTATTCACTACAAAATGATTATCACGTTGTATTATTCAAAATAAGTCATTCTGAAGAGAACCTTTGAATCATTCAGATTGTGAACAATTCAGCGCTTAATCATTCAGTTTTATCAAACGCATGGGCTAGAACTTGTAGATGCTTTTTTTTCATTCTACAATGTTAATTTTTTTTTCCTTTCAAAAAAGTAAGTAGGCTATAACCATAAACAATAACCAGAGCTGTAATTTTCTCATTTACCTCTGATCTCATTTTTCTTGTAGCAACGTGCAATGCAGTAAAACCAGACTTATCTGGCAGCATTACGATAGCTGCATCAGCCTCAAGCAGCAACTTAACGACCTCGCTGCTAGCCCCTTTTACAGCCATATGTAACGCCGTTTGGCCTTTTTTATCTGTCCTTCGGGCCAGTTGTGGGTCCTTGTTGAGCAAAGTTTTTAAAGTCTCAACATGGCCCGATCGTGCTGCTAGATGCAATGCATTTTTACCGTTAGATCTGGGAATATCTAATAAGCTAGGATCCTTTGAAAGTAGTTCTTGAACAACTGCAGTGTGTCCTTTCGAAGCTGCAGTAATGAGAGGAGTCGCGTTTCCTAGTGATCTGGTCTGGCATAGTGATACGTCATGGTCAAGTAGGAGTTTGACTATGGCTGCAACAAGTAAATGGGTCAAAATTAGCATTAACAGGTAAATGGGTCAAATTTAGCATTAACAGGTTAATGGGTCAAAATTAGCATTCATAGGTAAATGGGTCAAAATTAACATTCACAAGTAAATGGGGCAAAATTAGTATTAACAGGTAAATGGGTCAAAATTAGCATTAACGGGTAAATGGGTCAAAATTAGCATTCACAAGTTTAAGGGTCAAAGTTAGCATTCACAAGTAAATGTGTTAAAATTACCAGGTCTACTAACACACAATGGCACATGGTAATAAGTTCTATCTTGTCTCCTATTCCCAAAAAATTTTGCTCCTTCATGCCATGAAGTTATTAATTTAACAACAGAGGATACTTTTTTTTTTTTTGTATAAAAAAACTAATTAGATAAATAAAAAACAGAATACCAAAACTTATACTCCAATTTAAAATTTATTATTACCGTGGTGTCCTTGACTAGCAGCTATATGCAAAGGATCAAACTCCAAACGATTTCGTCTCGTAAGCACATCTTTATCAGAATACTTCAAAAGTTCGTTAACAACCTCAAGATGTCCCTTTTCGGCAGCCGTATACAATGCAGTTTCACCTAACTCATTCACATCATTCACTACAGACGCTCGGATCTCTGCCACCTCAGCATCAAAATCAGCTCCACTTAAAGTTCCCACCATTTGTGAATTAATTTCATCAAGAATTTGCTTCAAAGCCGCCAGATCACCCCGTTGCGCTGCTAAATGAAGCTGAGTATCATTATGCTTACCTGTTACTTGTTTAACATACTTCTTTTTTCCTGCTTGATCGATTCGTTTCCCGGAAGCTGTAAGTACTAACGATGGAGAAGATGTAGAAGACGGTGATAGTGACGGATCGAGTAGTTTAATATTTTGATTCTGTTTCGTCTGAGTCGTGTTTCTTCTGTTTAAATATACTGTTCCATTGAAATAACAACAATTGTTAATTTGTTAAATTATGATAACGCTTAACAAATGAGACTACAACTTATTTAAGTGACAGTTTTTCGCATATTAATAACTACCATTGATGATCATACAAATACTATAACTAAGAAAAATATTGATTGATTTGGAACATAACTTCCATATCTAGATGTACAAAATATGAATTATTAATCTACTCTATATTATACTCGTAATATGCTTCCATACTTCTGTTTCATGCATTCAGGGGATGAAAAATTTTTGAATAAATTTTATAACAGATTATAATCTATTTTCACAAGGATCAATAAAAAGTTAAGAACAATCACTGTTAAGAGGTAGAGAAGAAGAGTACCTTCAACTGTGGTGGAACTCATATTTGGAATTTGGAGAGGAAAAACAAGGACCAAACTCTAGCTAAAAAATTTATTTATAAATAAATACTTTAGAACTGGAAATGCAAATAAAATAAGTTGTTATGTGGAAAAAGTTAACACTTGAAACCCAAGTACATAACAAGGAAAGTGTTAAGAAAGTTCAGTTATACGACTGGTACATATGATCTTATTTAGTCCTTGAGGTTTATTTATTCTTACATACAACTACCCTTAGTTTATGTTCTATTTTACCTTGGAGTTGTTGGAAATCTACAAATCTTGCATCCTACTTTTTTGGTTAACATGGACAAAATAAATTGGAAACGATTTTCTCTGTTTAGATTATTCGAAGAAGGTGAGTTTTACTTGGTTTATAGTGGGTCATCTACATAATCTTTTCTCTTGCCACCCCAAGATACTCTTTTAGTGAGGTTTTAACCCGATACTTCTTATGAGGATATAAAAAACTCAATTACTAGAATATTTTGAAATGATTTAACTTTGAACAATCAATCAATTTAAATATATATATATATGAATATGAATATATATGTAATTGGAGAAGGATTACGTGTGAAGTAATAAATTTCTTTTATACTTGTTGATCGATACCTCAGTCGATAAATAAGAAATCTTTGGACTTATACTACAATATGATATGTGATTGATACCAACTATATGTACGATTACATATTGGTAAATTGAGGTGCAAGTTGTAAAATATGTGCACATGTTTATATGGTAAAATGTTAAGCGGATGTGTAATAAGTGACGAAAATACCTTCACATGGTATGCATGTGACATCAAGTAATGAAATACACTCAACGAACATAGTGAAAAAGACTGTATGTGTTCAAAGTTGCAACCACAAGGATAGTTTGTATTACAAAAACAAACTGTCCTAAAAGAAAATCATAGGAACGATTTCATTATGTTGAATTGTTGATAAATGGGTTTTGTGCATGATTTTAAATTGAGTATATATTATGATGTGATGTGATGTAGGATATCACACAAATCATTGAATGGGGTAGCTTGGTTGTATGGATTTTAAATCATGGCTTACCTAATTTAGAAGGAATATATAAAATAACCTATAGTCACAAGACAGATAGAATGTTTGACCAATCACATACAAATGATGAATGACATATCTAAAAACATGTATATACAAGCGTGTTGTTTGATAGTGGGTTGTGAAATTGAGTATGATGTTTGGTTTGAAGATGATTATGATATGATAATAGGTAACAAAGGATTTAGTATTATGTGTATATCTATCTATATCTACATTATACTGAGTATTTGATTGTGATAATAGCTGTATTTTCGTCTTAAAATTAGTCGGTTTACAAAGCGAATTGAAATTCGTGCCTGAAAAAGGTCTCAAAAAGAAAAATAGTACCAGAGAACTAAATTCCAAAAAGTATCTTAAATACACAAAATTAAGAAACATTGATTAAAGTATGAGGATAATTTATAAAAATATTCATAATTTTATCTTCTTTGTGAATTTCCTAATGCTTTCCATGCAAGTTTATTTGTCTTATTGCGGTCACCTAGTTGTCTAATTTGACTCGCATTCAAATCGGATTCAATGGTGCCTAATTTTAAAATCACATGTTTACACTAGCCTTTAAGAGCCTGTACGTTGCATGTCGGGCCCTAATAAGACTAAGTATAAAATGATAACGAACTTATCAACATTAACGAAGCCACATCAATATAATTTCACATTTCATTAGCTAAACATAGAAGTTACACAGTCAAAGTCAACCAATAGTATGTTGATCTTCTTGTTGCTTATCCTTTGTGGCACAAATCTGCTCTCCCCTATGTCATACTGCAAAGTTCCATAACAATTCACTCATTAGCCATAATTGTAACTTATTAATAATCGAGACAGATTTAAAACAGAGGTGGTAATGTGGGCATAATGAACGGGTTGGGACATGTCAAAATAGGTGATTTTAGTACTAATAGAAACAGTCAACGCTTACCAAATCATAACCAATAATATATGATTTAGAAGATATATTATGGACTAAATCTTATGAGTACTTTTTGTGTAACTTTCCACCTATATTACAGGTAACAATTAAAAACAAATCATAACCAATTAGTCAATTTATAAACAACAAAACTGCATAAGATGATGAATACACAATCGATAATTTTTTATCCATTCAACCAATTTGAGCCGTATGGCTCCTGGTTAAAATATCTATTAAAGATTATGCATAATCCTAATTAGCCAATTTATAAACAACAAAACTGCATAAGATGATCAATACACAATTGATAATTTTTGATCCATTCATTGATCTCTGCTGCACTTCGAGCAAAAGTCTTATTCTATAGTAGTAAAATAAGAGTGTGTACTTACAATTTTTCTAATTATGGTTGTACCATAGTTGGTAGTGTGTATTTGTAAAGCGTAATGGTTGAAGAGAATTGCATAATTGCAGCAGAGATTGCACAAAAGTGTGATGGAATTATACTCACTTGATCTCTGTTTGCACTAACTTTTTCTGTCAGTATTTTCCTTAACGTCTTGTTCTACCAAAAAAATGCACAAAAGTTCCCGCATTGTTTGGTCGTTCATAGTAGATCTGCAACTTGTTTTGTATGCACGAAAACAAATGGTCTTTCCACCATTTGCGCATACCTGTAACCATGAAAAACAATCATATTTGTAGGTGATCCAATGACTAAAAGTCAAAACTTCACATAAAAAGATCATTAATATCAATTTCATACCGTGACAAGATCAGCAAGTATTGTATGCTTAGAAATTGAGGTTGTTGGAATATCAATAAAAGATACTTTTGTTTGTGTTTGATAAGAATGAGACCATTGTATCATCGTTATCATTTAAAAATCAAATAAATTTCATTGAATTGATTCATTTTTCACAAATCAATGTAAAAGGGGACTAAATCATCCTTTGATTTGATTCATTTTCCATCAAAACGAAAATGAGCAACACAAAATATAGGGTTATATCTGGAAGAAAGTCAACTCAAGGAACTTGATGCTCTGATACAATTCTTAAGTGGGCAACTATTTCCTCTAACATCACTTTATATACGAATCTTGGAAAGGTAATAAACATGTATTAAAAAGACCTGCAAGTTGAAAAATTAAAGAAGCATACATCAAAATGGGTCCAAATTGCTTTATTGTAAAATTTGTATATGCATATTAAAAAAAATATTCATATAACATGATTACCATTCTTCTTGAATGGTAATGTAGGAAACACACAGAGACATACCTCTTTGGGTCTTTTTTGAATGATTTCTATAATAATTACGTCTAGCTCGGCAAGCTCGACAGTAACTATATCACTGGAAATGACTAGGACTTTTGGACACTATAACCATGTACTACTAATTTCGCTAATGATTTAGAGAAATGTTATCATCCCAAAGTTAATCATTAATGCATACAATCTCCTAAATTTCTTTATTCTATATAAACAAAATCATTATCCAAAACAACCAACCAATTTAAATAAATTTTATAAATAATCATATATAGTTACTTGCCATCCATCAAGAAAAGGAACGTCTCCTGGAAGTCCTGGTAAAGCCTCAGTCATTAATCGAAGAATCTTAGGATCATGGTAAAACTTTCAATTGTAACAAAAAACAGCTTAACATTGTCAACTAAAAGTTCATATTTGATAATTAATTTGTAATTTTGCCGAAGCAGAAAGTGTGAAGATAAAACATATCACATATGTATAAATGGGTCACAATCTGTACTTATCAAAAGATAGATGAAATCACACGAAAAAATTCGTTATTCGAACTACATGGTTGTTTCGAGTCTTTGTACTTCACAACTTTTTATTCAGTAATGGTATGAATATATATTCAAAATAGTGAACATAGCTGCAAAGTTTCGCCATATTTCTACCTTTGAGTTAACTATCCCAGCAACATCTTGTACACAAAAATGGTTTTAAAAAAGGTCATCTGATTTTGATTTTGTCAAAGAAACTCATTCCTAAAGCAAACGATTCCTAAATCAGACAAATCATTCCCAAATCAAATTATTTTATACAATTGCTACCCTTTATTTAAACATGCCACACCAACGAAGAAGCATAATCAACAACTAAACGTAAACAACCAGGTAAAATGGTAAAGTAAATGATTAACACAATTCAAAGCCAATAATCACAACAAACAAAAAATGAAACCGCAACATATCATCGCCAATATCCACAACAAACGAAAAAATGAAACCCTAACCTTTCATTCTCATCAATTGCTTCGAACATTCTGAATCGTTCATCAGACACACCGCAACGACGACATAACCAAAATACTATTAGTATTTGTAGAGCAATTTTGAATAAGCGAATAAAATCCTTAACCTTTCATCGATAGCTTCAAGTACCACAATCGTTGATGGAACACACTAAAACTGTCGGTCACATAAACCTTTTTTTTATTTTTTTATTTTTTTCGGGGAACAGGTCATCAAAGAAACCTACCCAGAAAGAAGAAAAAAATTAAGGAAAATAGTGTTACATTATTATAAATAAGCGAATGAAACCCTAACATTAGAACAAACAAATAAACATCCAAAATGTTATTCAATCAAATGATTACCTTGAAGAATATGCTTGCATGCCTTTTTAAGTGTAAGGTGTAGTGATCCGAATTTTTCCATGTTTATATATATTAATTGAGATTGATATTTACATGACTAAATGTTTCCAATATGTTAAGCAATCAAACTTGTTAAGACTTGATTAATTGAAATATGTTTCATATAGACAATTGACCACCCAAGTTGACCGGTGATTCACGAACGTTAAAACTTGTAAAAACTATATGATGACATATATATGGATATATATATAGTTAACATGATACTATGATAAGTAAACATATCATTACGTATATTAACAATGAACTACATATGTAAAAACAAGACTACTAACTTAATGATTTTTAAACGAGACATATATGTAACGATTATCGTTGTAAAGACATTTAATGTATATATATCATATTAAGAGATATTCATACATGATAATATCATGATAATATAATAATTTAAAATCTCATTTGATATTATAAACATTGGGTTAACAACATTTAACAAGATCGTTAACCTAAAGGTTTCAAAACAACACTTACATGTAACGACTAACGATGACTTAACGACTCAGTTAAAATGTATATACATGTAGTGTTTTAATATGTATTTATACACTTTTGAAAGACTTCAATACACTTATCAAAATACTTCTACTTAACAAAAATGCTTACAATTACATCCTCGTTCAGTTTCATCAACAATTCTACTCGTATGCACCCGTATTCGTACTCGTACAATACACAGCTTTTAGATGTATGTACTATTGGTATATACACTCCAATGATCAGCTCTTAGCAGCCCATGTGAGTCACCTAACACATGTGGGAACCATTATTTGGCAACTAGCATGAAATATCTCATAAGATTACAAAAATATGAGTAATCATTCATGACTTATTTACATGAAAACAAAATTACATATCCTTTATATCTAATCCATACACCAACGACCAAAAACACCTACAAACACTTTCATTCTTCAATTTTATTCATCTAATTGATCTCTCTCAAGTTCTATCTTCAAGTTCTAAGTGTTCTTCATAAATTCTACAAGTTCTAGTTACATAAAATCAAGAATACTTTCAAGTTTGCTAGCTCACTTCCAATCTTGTAAGGTGATCATCCAACCTCAAGAAATCTTTGTTTCTTACAGTAGGTTATCATTCTAATACAAGGTAATAATCATATTCAAACTTTGGTTCAATTTCTATAACTATAACAATCTTATTTCAAGTGATGATCTTACTTGAACTTGTTTTCGTGTCATGATTCTGCTTCAAGAACTTCGAGCCATCCAAGGATCCGTTGAAGCTAGATCCATTTTTCTCTTTTCCAGTAGGTTTATCCAAGGAACTTAAGGTAGTAATGATGTTCATAACATCATTCGATTCATACATATAAAGCTATCTTATTCGAAAGTTTAAACTTGTAATCACTAGAACATAGTTTAGTTAATTCTAAACTTGTTCGCAAACAAAAGTTAATCCTTCTAACTTGACTTTTAAAATCAACTAAACACATGTTCTATATCTATATGATATGCTAACTTAATGATTTAAAACCTGGAAACACGAAAAACACCGTAAAACCGGATTTACGCCGTCGTAGTAACACCGCGGGCTGTTTTGGGTTAGTTAATTAAAAACTATGATAAACTTTGATTTAAAAGTTGTTATTCTGAGAAAATGATTTTTATTATGAACATGAAACTATATCCAACAATTATGGTTAAAATCAAAGTGGAAGTATGTTTTCTAAAATGGTCATCTAGACGTCGTTCTTTCGACTGAAATGACTACCTTTACAAAAACGACTTGTAACTTATTTTTCCGACTATAAACCTATACTTTTTCTGTTTAGATTCATAAAATAGAGTTCAATATGAAACCATAGCAATTTGATTCACTCAAAACGGATTTAAAATGAAGAAGTTATGGGTAAAACAAGATTGGATAATTTTTCTCATTTTAGCTACGTGAAAATTGGTAACAAATCTATTCCAACCAAAACTTAATCAACTTGTATTGTATATTATGTAATCTTGAGATACCATAGACACGTATACAATGTTTCGACCTATCATGTCGACACATCTATATATATTTCGGAACAACCATAGACACTCTATATGTGAATGTTGGAGTTAGCTATACAGGGTTGAGGTTGATTCCAAAATATATATAGTTTGAGTTGTGATCAATACTGAGATACGTATACACTGGGTCGTGGATTGATTCAAGATAATATTTATCGATTTATTTCTGTACATCTAACTGTGGACAACTAGTTGTAGGTTACTAACGAGGACAGCTGACTTAATAAACTTAAAACATCAAAATACATTAAAAGTGTTGTAAATATATTTTGAACATACTTTGATATATATGTATATATTGTTATAGGTTCGTGAATCAACCAGTGGCCAAGTCTTACTTCCCGACGAAGTAAAAATCTGTGAAAGTGAGTTATAGTCCCACTTTTAAAATCTAATATTTTTGGGATGAGAATACATGCAGGTTTTATAAATGATTTACAAAATAGACACAAGTACGTGAAACTACATTCTATGGTTGAATTATCGAAATCGAATATGCCCCTTTTTATTAAGTCTGGTAATCTAAGAATTAGGGAACAGACACCCTAATTGACGCGAATCCTAAAGATAGATCTATCGGGCCCAACAAGCCCCATCCAAAGTACCGGATGCTTTAGTACTTCGAAATTTATATCATATCCGAAGGGTGTCCCGGAATGATGGGGATATTCTTATATATGCATCTTGTTAATGTCGGTTACCAGGTGTTCACCATATGAATGATTTTTATCTCTATGTATGGGATGTGTATTGAAATATGAAATCTTGTGGTCTATTATTATGATTAGATATATATAGGTTAAACCTATAACTCACCAACATTTTTGTTGACGTTTTAAGCATGTTTATTCTCAGGTGATTATTAAGAGCTTCCGCTGTCGCATACTTAAATAAGGACGAGATTTGGAGTCCATGCTTGTATGATATTGTGTAAAAACTGCATTCAAGAAACTTATTTTGTTGTAACATATTTTTATTGTAAACCATTATGTAATGGTCGTGTGTAAACAGGATATTTTAGATTATCATTATTTGATAATCTACGTAAAGCTTTTTAAACCTTTATTGATGAAATAAAGGTTATGGTTTGTTTTAAAATGAATGCAGTCTTTGAAAAACGTCTCATATAGAGGTCAAAACCTCGCAACGAAATCAATTAATATGGAACGTTTTTAATCAATAAGAACGGGACATTTCAGTTGGTATCCGAGCGTTGGTCTTAGAGAACCAGGATTTTGCATTAGTGTGTCTTATCGAGTTTGTTAGGATGCATTAGTGAGTCTGGACTTCGACCGTGTTTACTTAAAAAATGATTGTTTAACAAATTTTGTTGGAAACTATATATTTTTAACATGTGAATATTATGTGATATATTAATCTCTTAACGCGTTTGATATTATGTGATAGATGTCTACCTCTAGTACAAGTCCCATTGACTCACCTAATAATAATGAAGAGTTAAATGTAAATTGGAATGATTCGTGGACTGATTCACAAGTTCCCGAAGAGGAACCAGAAGAAGAGTCGGAACCGGAAGAAGAATCGGAACCGGAAGAAGAATCGGAACCGGATGAAGAAATAGAACCGGTGGGGGAAATAATAAAACGGTTAAGTAAAAGAAAATCCTCAACCAACCGACCAAGGTTAATTATGGTCAATGGTGTTTCCGCTAAGGAAGCAAAATATTGGGAGGATTACCAATTCTCCGATGAATCGGATTCTGACGAGAATTCCGATGATGTTATAGAAATTACCCCAACTGAATTTAAAAAGGCAAAAGAAAATAATAAGGGAAAGGGCATAAAAATAGAGAAATCTAATTCCAACCCCGATGAACTTTATATGTATCGTCAACCCCCGAAGTCCTTAAGTTGTAACAATGACCCGGGAACCTCTAAACCACCAGGTTTTTCTAAACCAATGTGGATAACGATGGCTTGTATTAGGGGAACATCATATATCCCTAGAAACTTGGCAAAACGAACCAAAACCGAAGAAGAAGAAACAAGCGAGTCGGAATAAGATAGTTGTATTCGTGTGGTGTAATATATGTAATATAGTGTGCTTATGCTTTATGATATATGTAAAAATTGCTTGTATTAATAAGTATTTTTTTTTATGAATCTAACTCTTGTCTATTTTACAGTATAAAAACACAAAATGGATAGACAACCCAATATTTTAAGAGACCTACCCGGAGACATGATTGATGAAATCTTGTCTAAAGTCGGTCAGAATTCTTCGGCACAACTATTTAAGGCGAGATCAGTTTGTAAGACATTCGAAGAACGTTCCAAGAATGTCTTGGTTTATAAGAGACTTTCATTTGAAAGATGGGGGATATCACATTGGGAAACCCATAAGTTACGATGTGTTTACTTTGACGCATATATTGCGGGGAACCCAAATGCTATTTTACGCAACGGGTTAAGAAATTATTTTGACTCAATATATCCGAATATTGGACTTCGTGATTTAGAAAAAGCGGCTAACATGCAACATAAAGAAGCATGTTATGCTTACGGATTAGTAATGTTCGCTTCTCACCAAAGTGAGAACAAGAACATCGGGCTACAACTATTAAACAAAACGTTTCCACAAGTGACGGAGTCGGTAATTGGGGTAAGAAATGAGGTTTTTAGATTGTTACGGGACTGTTGGACATTACGTAACCCTCGTCCCTTTGACGACGTTACAACACGCTATCTTATCAACGGCCATAACGGTTATGTTCCACAAGACCAAGGATGGGAAGTAGTCCTAGTAAAACCAGAATGCATGACTTGTTTCTGGACGTATGAATTACGTGTCTTTATTGCCTTTGCTGAACGACTTGTGTACTAGCTAGAATTATCTTCACAACTATCTTGTATCAAAGTTATTGTGTGCTATATTTCATGCTTTATGTAAAATAAGCGGTATTGTAAGTTTGTAAAATATTGTATAAAAGTTTGAACGCGAAATATTATTATAATCAGTTTTTCATATAGAATTGTAGTAGTTGATGTAGTGACCCGAACTTTTCCATGTTTATATATATTAATTGAGATTGATGTTTACATGATTAAATGTTTCCAACATGTTAAGCAATCAAACTTGTTAAGACTTGATTAATTGAAATAGGTTTCATATAGACAATTGACCACCCAAGTTGACCGGTGATTCACGAACGTTAAAACTTGTAAAAAAACTATATGATGACATATATATGGTTATATATATAGTTAACATGATATTATGATAAGTAAACATATCATTAATTATATTAACAATGAACTACATATGTAAAAACAAGACTACTAACTTAATGATTTTGAAACGAGACATATATGTAACGTTTATCGTTGTAACGACATTTAATGTATATATATCATATTAAGAGATATTCGTACATCATAATATCATGATAATATAATAATTTAAAATCTCTTTTGATATTATAAACATTGGGTTAACAACATTTAACAAGATCGTTAACCTAAAGGTTTCAAAACAACACTTACATGTAACGACTAACGATGACTTAACGACTCAGTTAAAATGTATATACATGTAGTGTTTTAATATGTATTTATACACTTTTGAAAGTCTTCAATACACTTATCAAAATACTTCTACTTAACAAAAATGCTTACAATTACATTCTCGTTCAGTTTCATCAACAATTCTACTCGTATGCACCCGTATTCGTACTCGTACAATACACAGCTTTTAGATGTATGCACTATTGGTATATACACTCCAATGATCAGCTCTTAGCAGCCCATGTGAGTCACCTAACACATGTGGGAACCATCATTTGGCAACTAGCATGAAATATCTCATAAGATTACAAAAATATGAGTAATCATTCATGACTTATTTACATGAAAACAAAATTACATATCCTTTATATCTAATCCATACACCAACGACCAAAAACACCTACAAACACTTTCATTCTTCAATTTTCTTCATCTAATTAAACTCTCTCAAGTTCTATCTTCAAGTTCTAAGTGTTCTTCATAAATTCCAAAAGTTCTAGTTTCATAAAATCAAGAATACTTTCAAGTTTGCTAGCTCACTTCCAATCTTGTAAGGTGATCATCCAACCTCAAGAAATCTTTGTTTCTTACAGTAGGTTATCATTCTAATACAAGGTAATAATCATATTCAAACTTTGGTTCAATTTCTATAACTATAACAATCTTATTTCAAGTGATGATCTTACTTGAACTTGTTTTCGTGTCATGATTTTGCTTCAAGAACTTTGAGCCATCCAAGGATCCATTGAAGCTAGATCCATTTTTCTCTTTTCCAGTAGGTTCATCCAAGGAACTTAAGGTAGTAATGATGTTCATAACATCATTCGATTCATACATATAAAGCTATCTTATTCGAAGGTTTAAACTTGTAATCACTAGAACATAGTTTAGTTAATTCTAAACTTGTTCGCAAACAAAAGTTAATCCTTCTAACTTGACTTTTAAAATCAACTAAACACATGTTCTATATCTATATGATATGCTAACTTAATGATTTAAAACCTGAAAACACGAAAAACACCGTAAAACCGGATTTACGCCGTCGTAGTAACACCGCGGGCTGTTTTGGGTTAGTTAATTAAAAACTATGATAAACTTTGATTTAAAAGTTGTTATTCTGAGAAAATGATTTTTATTATGAACATGAAACTATATCCAAAAATTATGGTTAAACTCAAAGTGGAAGTATGTTTTCTAAAATGGTCATCTAGACGTCGTTCTTTCGACTGAAATGACTACCTTTACAAAAACGACTTGTAACTTATTTTTCCGACTAGAAACCTATACTTTTTTTTGTTTAGATTCATAAAATAGAGTTCAATATGAAACCATAGCAATTTGATTCACTCAAAACGGATTTAAAATGAAGAAGTTATGGGTAAAACAAGATTGGATAATTTTTCTCATTTTAGCTACGTGAAAATTGGTAACAAATCTATTCCAACCATAACTTAATCAACTTGTATTATATATTATGTAATCTTGAGATACCATAGACACGTATACAATGTTTCGACCTATCATGTCGACACATCTATATATATTTCGGAACAACCATAGACACTCTATATGTGAATGTTGGAGTTAGCTATACAGGGTTGAGGTTGATTCCAAAATATATATAGTTTGAGTTGTGATCAATACTGAGATATGTATACACTGGGTCGTGGATTGATTCAAGATAATATTTATCGATTTATTTCTGTACATCTAACTGTGGACAACTAGTTGTAGGTTACTAACGAGGACAGCTGACTTAATAAACTTAAAACATCAAAATATATTAAAAGTGTTGTAAATATATTTTGAACATACTTTGATATATATGTATATATTGTTATAGGTTCGTGAATCAACCGGTGGTCAAGTCTTACTTCCCGACGAAGTAAAAATCTGTGAAAGTGAGTTATAGTCCCACTTTTAAAATCTAATATTTTTGGGATGAGAATACATGCAGGTTTTATAAATGATTTACAAAATAGACACATGTACGTGAAACTACATTCTATGGTTGAATTATCGAAATCGAATATGCCCCTTTTTATTAAGTCTGGTAATCTAAGAATTAGGGAACAGACACCCTAATTGACGCGAATCCTAAAGATAGATCTATTGGGCCTAACAAACCCCATCCAAAGAACCGGATGCTTTAGTACTTCGAAATTTATATCATATCCGAAGGGTGTCCCGGAATGATGGGGATATTCTTATATATGCATCTTGTTAATGTCGGTTACCAGGTGTTCACCATATGAATGATTTTTATCTCTATGTATGGGATGTGTATTGAAATATGAAATCTTGTGGTCTATTATTATGATTTGATATATATAGGTTAAACCTATAACTCACCAACATTTTTGTTGACGTTTTAAGCATGTTTATTCTCAGGTGATTATTAAGAGCTTCCGCTGTCGCATACTTAAATAAGGACGAGATTTGGAGTCCATGCTTGTATGATATTGTGTAAAAACTGCATTCAAGAAACTTATTTTGTTGTAACATATTTGTATTGTAAACCATTATGTAATGGTCGTGTGTAAACAGGATATTTTAGATTATCATTATTTGATAATCTACGTAAAGCTTTTTAAACCTTTATTGATGAAATAAAGGTTATGGTTTGTTTTAAAATGAATGCAGTCTTTGAAAAACGTCTCATATAGAGGTCAAAACCTCGCAACGAAATCAATTAATATGGAACGTTTTTAATCAATAAGAACGGGACATTTCAGTTGGTATCCGAGCGTTGGTCTTAGAGAACCAGAAAATTTGCATTAGTGTGTCTTATCGAGTTTGTTAGGATGCATTAGTGATTCTGGACTTTGACCGTGTTTTCTTTAAAAATGATTGCTTAACATTTTTGTTGGAAACTATATATTTTTAACATATGAATATTATGTGATATATTAATCTCTTAACGTGTTTGATATTATGTGATAGATGTCTACCTCTAGAACAAGTCCCATTGACTCATCTAATAATAATGAAGAGTCAAATGTAAATTGGAATGATTCGTGGACTGATTCACAAGTTCCCGAAGAGGAACCGGAAGAAGAGTCGGAACCGGAAGAAGAATCGGAACCGGAAGAAGAATCAGAACCGGAAGAAGAATCGGAACCGGTGGGGGAAATAATAAAACGGTTAAGTAAAAGAGAATCCTCAACCAACCGACCAAAGTTAATTATGGTCAATGGTGTTTCCGCCAAGGAAGCAAAATATTGGGAGGATTACCAATTCTCCGATGAATCGGATTTCGACGAGAATTCCGATGATGTTATAGAAATTACCCCAACTGAATTTAAAAAGGCAAAAGAAAATAATAAGGGAAAGGGCAAAAAAATAGAGAAATCTAATTCCAACCCCGATGAACTTTATATGTATCGTCAACCCCCGAAGTCCTTAAGTTGTAACAATGACCCGGGAACCTCTAAACCACCAGGTTTTTCTAAACCAATGTGGACAACGACGGCTCGTATTAGGGGAACATCATATATCCCTAGAAACTTGGCAAAACGAACCAAAACCGAAGAAGAAGAAACGAGCGAGTCGGAATAAGATAGTTGTATTCGTGTGGTGTAATATATGGAATATAGTGTTCTTATGCTTTATGATATATGTAAAAATTGCTTGTATTAATAAGTATTTTTTTTATGAATCTAACTCTTGTCTATTTTACAGTTTAAAAACACAAAATGGATAGACAACCCAATATTTTAAGAGACCTACCCGGAGACATGATTGATGAAATCTTGTCTAGAGTCGGCCAGAATTCTTCGGCACAACTATTTAAGGCGAGATCAGTTTGTAAGACATTCGAAGAACGTTCCAAGAATATCTTGGTTTATAAGAGACTTTCGTTTGAAAGATGGGGGATATCACATTGGGAAACCCATAAGTTACGATGTGTTTACTTTGACGCATATATTGCGGGGAACCCAAATGCTATTTTACGCAACGGGTTAAGAAATTATTTTGACTCAATATATCCGAATATTGGACTTCGTGATTTAGAAAAAGCGGCTAACATGCAACATAAAGAAGCATGTTATGCTTACGGATTAGTAATGTTCGCTTCTCACCAAAGTGAGAACAAGAACATCGGGCTACAACTATTAAACAAAACGTTTCCACAAGTGACGGAGTCGGTAATTGGGGTAAGAAATGAGGTTTTTAGATTATTACGGGACTGTTGGACATTACGTAACCCTCGTCCCTTTGATGACGTTACAACACGCTGTCTTATCAATGGCCATAACGGTTATGTTGCACAAGACCAAGGATGGGAAGTAGTCCTAGTAAAACCAGAATACATGACTTGTTTCTGGACGTATGAATTACGTGTCTTTATTGCCTTTGCCGAACGACTTGTGTACTAGCTAGAATTGTCTTCACAACTATCTTGTATCAAAGTTATTGTGTGCTATATTTCATGCTTTATGTAAAATAAGCGGTATTGTAAGTTTGTAAAATATTGTATAAAAGTTTGAACGCGAAATATTATTACAATCGGTTTTTCATATAGAATTGTAGTAGTTGAATTGTATATTAGCTACTAAGTATGAACTTAACGGGTAGGTACTACCCGAATTTAAACTTATAAAACGCTAATATGAAGAAAAAGCTTTTATAAATGAGTTCATATTATGCTACGAAATACTATTAACTACTCTTAATATTCTGTATGATTAACTTGTTCCATTTAACTATTTTGAAGGAAATGGCACCGACTACTCGACACACCGTGAATATGAATGAAGAGGAATTCCGTACTTTTCTAGCTTCAAACATAGCCGCAGTACAGGCTGCGCTACATACCAACAATAACCTTGGATCTAGCAGTACAGGAAATCGTGTAGGATGCACCTACAAAGAATTCACTGCCTGCAAACCTTTGGAATTTGATGGAACCGAAGGACCGATCGGATTGAAACGGTGGACCGAGAAGGTTGAATCGGTGTTTGCCATAAGTAAGTGTACTGAAGAGGACAAAGTGAAGTACGCTACGCATACCTTCACAGGTTCTGCGTTAACATGGTGGAATACCTATCTAGAGCAAGTGGGACAAGATGATGCGTACGCACTACCGTGGTCAGCATTCAAGCACTTGATGAACGAGAAGTACCGTCCCAGAACCGAGGTCAATAAGCTCAAGACAGAACTTAGAGGGTTACGAACCCAAGGATTTGATATTACCACGTACGAAAGACGATTCACAGAATTGTGCCTATTGTGTCCGGGAGCATTCGAAGATGAGGAAGAGAAGATCGACGCGTTTGTGAAAGGATTACCGGAAAGAATCCAAGAAGATATAAGTTCACACGAGCCCGCCTCCATACAACAGGCATGTCGAATGGCTCACAAACTAGTGAACCAGATTGAAGAAAGAATTAAAGAACAGACTGCTGAAGAGGCCAATGTGAAGCAAGTCAAAAGAAAGTGGGAGGAAAACGGTGATAAGAATCACCAATACAACAACAACAGCAATTACAACAATAATCGCAACAATTATCCCAACAATCGCAACATCAATCGCAACTACAACAAACGGCCCAACAACAACAACAACAACAACAACAACAACAGCAACTACAACAATCATCCCAACAACAATAATAACCGCAACAACAACAACAATCAGAAGCAACTATGCCAAAGGTGTGAAAAGAATCACTCGGGGTTCTGCACCAAATTTTGCAACAAGTGTAAACGAAATGGTCATAGCGCGGCGAAGTGTGAGGTCTACGGACCAGGGGTTAATAGAACGAAAGGAACAAATGGTGTCGGAACGAGTAATGGCGGAGCAAGTAGTGTCGGAGCAAGTTATGCCAATGTAGTTTGTTATAAATGTGGAAAACCAGGCCACATTATTAGAAATTGCCCGAACCAGGAGAACACGAATGGACAAGGCCGTGGAAGAGTTTTCAATATTAATGCGGTAGAGGCACAGGAAGACCCGGAGCTTGTTACGGGTACGTTTCTTATTGACAATAAATCTGCTTACGTTTTATTTGATTCGGGTGCGGATAGAAGCTATATGAGTAGAGATTTTTGTGCTAAATTAAGTTGTCCATTGACGCCTTTGGATAGTAAATTTTTACTCGAATTAGCAAATGGTAAATTAATTTCAGCAGATAATATATGTCGGAATCGAGAAATTAAACTGGTTAGCGAAACATTTAAGATTGATTTGATACCAGTAGAGTTAGGGAGTTTTGATGTGATAATCGGTATGGACTGGTTGAAAGAAGTGAAAGCGGAGATCGTTTGTTACAAAAATGCAATTCGCATTATACGAGAAAAAGGAAAACCCTTAATGGTGTACGGAGAAAAGGGCAACACGAAGCTACATCTTATTAGTAATTTGAAGGCACAAAAACTAATAAGAAAAGGTTGCTATGCTGTTCTAGCACACGTCGAGAAAGTACAAACTGAAGAAAAGAGCATCAATGATGTTCCCATTGCAAAAGAATTTCCCGATGTATTTCCGAAAGAATTACCGGGATTACCCCCACATCGATCCGTTGAATTTCAAATAGATCTTGTACCAGGAGCTGCACCAATAGCTCGTGCTCCTTACAGACTCGCACCCAGCGAGATGAAAGAACTGCAAAGCCAATTACAAGAACTTTTAGAGCGTGGTTTCATTCGACCAAGCACATCACCGTGGGGAGCTCCTGTTTTGTTTGTCAAGAAGAAAGATGGTACATTCAGGTTGTGTATCGACTACCGAGAGTTGAACAAACTTACCATCAAGAACCGCTACCCACTACCGAGAATCGACGACTTATTTGATCAACTACAAGGCTCGTCTGTTTATTCAAAGATTGACTTACGTTCCGGGTATCATCAAATGCGGGTGAAAGAAGATGATATTCCAAAGACTGCTTTCAGAACACGTTACGGTCATTACGAGTTTATGGTCATGCCGTTTGGTTTAACTAATGCACCAGCTGTGTTCATGGACCTTATGAACCGAGTGTGTGGACCATACCTTGACAAGTTTGTCATTGTTTTCATTGATGACATACTTATTTACTCAAAGAATGACCAAGAACACGGTGAACATTTGAGAAAGGTGTTAGAAGTATTGAGGAAGGAAGAATTGTACGCTAAGTTTTCAAAGTGTGCATTTTGGTTGGAAGAAGTTCAATTCCTCGGTCACATAGTGAACAAAGAAGGTATTAAGGTGGATCCGGCAAAGATAGAAACTGTTGAAAAGTGGGAAACCCCGAAAACTCCGAAACACATACGCCAGTTTTTAGGACTAGCCGGTTACTACAGAAGGTTCATCCAAGACTTTTCCAGAATAGCAAAACCCTTGAATGCATTAACGCATAAAGGGAAGAAATTTGAATGGAATGATGAACAAGAGAAAGCGTTTCAGTTATTGAAGAAAAAGCTAACTACGGCACCTATATTGTCATTGCCTGAAGGGAATGATGATTTTGTGATTTATTGTGACGCATCAAAGCAAGGTCTCGGTTGTGTATTAATGCAACGAACGAAGGTGATTGCTTATGCGTCTAGACAATTGAAGATTCACGAACAAAATTATACGACGCATGATTTGGAATTAGGCGCGGTTATTTTTGCATTAAAGACTTGGAGGCACTACTTATATGGGGTCAAAAGTATTATATATACCGACCACAAAAGTCTTCAACACATATTTAATCAGAAACAACTGAATATGAGGCAGCGTAGGTGGATTGAATTATTGAATGATTACGATTTTGATATTCGTTACCACCCGGGGAAGGCAAATGTGGTAGCCGATGCCTTGAGCAGGAAGGATAGAGAACCCATTCGAGTAAAATCTATGAATATAATGATTCATAATAACATTACTACTCAAATAAAGGAGGCGCAACAAGGAGTTTTAAAAGAGGGAAATTTAAAGGATGAAATACCCAAAGGATCGGAGAAGCATCTTAATATTCGGGAAGACGGAACCCGGTATAGGGCTGAAAGGATTTGGGTACCAAAATTTGGAGATATGAGAGAAATGGTACTTAGAGAAGCTCATAAAACCAGATACTCAATACATCCTGGAACGGGGAAGATGTACAAGGATCTCAAGAAACATTTTTGGTGGCCGGGTATGAAAGCCGATGTTGCTAAATACGTAGGAGAATGTTTGACGTGTTCTAAGGTCAAAGCTGAGCATCAGAAACCATCAGGTCTACTTCAACAACCCGAAATCCCGGAATGGAAATGGGAAAACATTACCATGGATTTCATCACTAAATTGCCAAGGACTGCAAGTGGTTTTGATACTATTTGGGTAATAGTTGATCGTCTCACCAAATCAGCACACTTCCTACCAATAAGAGAAGATGACAAGATGGAGAAGTTAGCACGACTGTATTTGAAGGAAGTCGTCTCCAGACATGGAATACCAATCTCTATTATCTCTGATAGGGATGGCAGATTTATTTCAAGATTCTGGCAGACATTACAGCAAGCATTAGGAACTCGTCTAGACATGAGTACTGCCTATCATCCACAAACTGATGGGCAGAGCGAAAGGACGATACAAACGCTTGAAGACATGCTACGAGCATGTGTTATTGATTTCGGAAACAGTTGGGATCGACATCTACCGTTAGCAGAATTTTCCTACAACAACAGCTACCATTCAAGCATTGAGATGGCGCCGTTCGAAGCACTTTATGGTAGAAAGTGCAGGTCTCCGATTTGTTGGAGTGAGGTGGGGGATAGACAGATTACGGGTCCGGAGATTATACAAGAAACTACCGAGAAGATCATCCAAATTCAACAACGGTTGAAAACCGCCCAAAGTCGACAAAAGAGCTACGCTGACATTAAAAGAAAAGATATAGAATTTGAAATTGGAGAGATGGTCATGCTTAAAGTTTCACCTTGGAAAGGCGTTGTTCGATTTGGTAAACGAGGGAAATTAAATCCAAGGTATATTGGACCATTCAAGATTATTGATCGTGTCGGACCAGTAGCTTACCGACTTGAGTTACCTCAACAACTCGCGGCTGTACATAACACTTTCCACGTCTCGAATTTGAAGAAATGTTTTGCTAAAGAAGATCTCGCTATTCCGTTAGATGAAATCCAAATCAACGAAAAACTCCAATTCATCGAAGAACCCGTCGAAATAATGGATCGTGAGGTTAAAAGACTTAAGCAAAACAAGATACCAATTGTTAAGGTTCGATGGAATGCTCGTAGAGGACCCGAGTTCACCTGGGAGCGTGAAGATCAGATGAAGAAGAAATACCCGCATCTATTTCCAGAAGATTCGTCAACACCTTCAACAGCTTAAAATTTCGGGACGAAATTTATTTAACGGGTAGGTACTGTAGTGACCCGAACTTTTCCATGTTTATATATATTAATTGAGATTGATGTTTACATGATTAAATGTTTCCAACATGTTAAGCAATCAAACTTGTTAAGACTTGATTAATTGAAATAGGTTTCATATAGACAATTGACCACCCAAGTTGACCGGTGATTCACGAACGTTAAAACTTGTAAAAAAACTATATGATGACATATATATGGTTATATATATAGTTAACATGATATTATGATAAGTAAACATATCATTAATTATATTAACAATGAACTACATATGTAAAAACAAGACTACTAACTTAATGATTTTGAAACGAGACATATATGTAACGTTTATCGTTGTAACGACATTTAATGTATATATATCATATTAAGAGATATTCGTACATCATAATATCATGATAATATAATAATTTAAAATCTCTTTTGATATTATAAACATTGGGTTAACAACATTTAACAAGATCGTTAACCTAAAGGTTTCAAAACAACACTTACATGTAACGACTAACGATGACTTAACGACTCAGTTAAAATGTATATACATGTAGTGTTTTAATATGTATTTATACACTTTTGAAAGTCTTCAATACACTTATCAAAATACTTCTACTTAACAAAAATGCTTACAATTACATTCTCGTTCAGTTTCATCAACAATTCTACTCGTATGCACCCGTATTCGTACTCGTACAATACACAGCTTTTAGATGTATGCACTATTGGTATATACACTCCAATGATCAGCTCTTAGCAGCCCATGTGAGTCACCTAACACATGTGGGAACCATCATTTGGCAACTAGCATGAAATATCTCATAAGATTACAAAAATATGAGTAATCATTCATGACTTATTTACATGAAAACAAAATTACATATCCTTTATATCTAATCCATACACCAACGACCAAAAACACCTACAAACACTTTCATTCTTCAATTTTCTTCATCTAATTGAACTCTCTCAAGTTCTATCTTCAAGTTCTAAGTGTTCTTCATAAATTCCAAAAGTTCTAGTTTCATAAAATCAAGAATACTTTCAAGTTTGCTAGCTCACTTCCAATCTTGTAAGGTGATCATCCAACCTCAAGAAATCTTTGTTTCTTACAGTAGGTTATCATTCTAATACAAGGTAATAATCATATTCAAACTTTGGTTCAATTTCTATAACTATAACAATCTTATTTCAAGTGATGATCTTACTTGAACTTGTTTTCGTGTCATGATTTTGCTTCAAGAACTTTGAGCCATCCAAGGATCCATTGAAGCTAGATCCATTTTTCTCTTTTCCAGTAGGTTCATCCAAGGAACTTAAGGTAGTAATGATGTTCATAACATCATTCGATTCATACATATAAAGCTATCTTATTCGAAGGTTTAAACTTGTAATCACTAGAACATAGTTTAGTTAATTCTAAACTTGTTCGCAAACAAAAGTTAATCCTTCTAACTTGACTTTTAAAATCAACTAAACACATGTTCTATATCTATATGATATGCTAACTTAATGATTTAAAACCTGAAAACACGAAAAACACCGTAAAACCGGATTTACGCCGTCGTAGTAACACCGCGGGCTGTTTTGGGTTAGTTAATTAAAAACTATGATAAACTTTGATTTAAAAGTTGTTATTCTGAGAAAATGATTTTTATTATGAACATGAAACTATATCCAAAAATTATGGTTAAACTCAAAGTGGAAGTATGTTTTCTAAAATGGTCATCTAGACGTCGTTCTTTCGACTGAAATGACTACCTTTACAAAAACGACTTGTAACTTATTTTTCCGACTAGAAACCTATACTTTTTTTGTTTAGATTCATAAAATAGAGTTCAATATGAAACCATAGCAATTTGATTCACTCAAAACGGATTTAAAATGAAGAAGTTATGGGTAAAACAAGATTGGATAATTTTTCTCATTTTAGCTACGTGAAAATTGGTAACAAATCTATTCCAACCATAACTTAATCAACTTGTATTATATATTATGTAATCTTGAGATACCATAGACACGTATACAATGTTTCGACCTATCATGTCGACACATCTATATATATTTCGGAACAACCATAGACACTCTATATGTGAATGTTGGAGTTAGCTATACAGGGTTGAGGTTGATTCCAAAATATATATAGTTTGAGTTGTGATCAATACTGAGATATGTATACACTGGGTCGTGGATTGATTCAAGATAATATTTATTGATTTATTTCTGTACATCTAACTGTGGACAACTAGTTGTAGGTTACTAACGAGGACAGCTGACTTAATAAACTTAAAACATCAAAATATATTAAAAGTGTTGTAAATATATTTTGAACATACTTTGATATATATGTATATATTGTTATAGGTTCGTGAATCAACCGGTGGTCAAGTCTTACTTCCCGACGAAGTAAAAATCTGTGAAAGTGAGTTATAGTCCCACTTTTAAAATCTAATATTTTTGGGATGAGAATACATGCAGGTTTTATAAATGATTTACAAAATAGACACATGTACGTGAAACTACATTCTATGGTTGAATTATCGAAATCGAATATGCCCCTTTTTATTAAGTCTGGTAATCTAAGAATTAGGGAACAGACACCCTAATTGACGCGAATCCTAAAGATAGATCTATTGGGCCTAACAAACCCCATCCAAAGAACCGGATGCTTTAGTACTTCGAAATTTATATCATATCCGAAGGGTGTCCCGGAATGATGGGGATATTCTTATATATGCATCTTGTTAATGTCGGTTACCAGGTGTTCACCATATGAATGATTTTTATCTCTATGTATGGGATGTGTATTGAAATATGAAATCTTGTGGTCTATTATTATGATTTGATATATATAGGTTAAACCTATAACTCACCAACATTTTTGTTGACGTTTTAAGCATGTTTATTCTCAGGTGATTATTAAGAGCTTCCGCTGTCGCATACTTAAATAAGGACGAGATTTGGAGTCCATGCTTGTATGATATTGTGTAAAAACTGCATTCAAGAAACTTATTTTGTTGTAACATATTTGTATTGTAAACCATTATGTAATGGTCGTGTGTAAACAGGATATTTTAGATTATCATTATTTGATAATCTACGTAAAGCTTTTTAAACCTTTATTGATGAAATAAAGGTTATGGTTTGTTTTAAAATGAATGCAGTCTTTGAAAAACGTCTCATATAGAGGTCAAAACCTCGCAACGAAATCAATTAATATGGAACGTTTTTAATCAATAAGAACGGGACATTTCAGTTGAATTGTATATTAGCTACTAAGTATGAACTTAACGGATAGGTACTACCCGAATTTAAACTTATAAAACGCTAATATGAAGAAAAAGCTTTTATAAATGAGTTCATATTATGCTACGAAATACTATTAACTACTCTTAATATTCTGTATGATTAACTTGTTCCATTTGACTATTTTGAAGGAAATGGCACCGACTACTCGACACACTGTGAATATAAATGAAGAGGAATTCCGTACTTTTCTAGCTTCAAACATAGCCGCAGTACAGGCTGCGCTACATACCAACAATAACCTTGGATCTAGCAGTACAGGAAATCGTGTAGGATGCACCTACAAAGAATTCACTGCCTGCAAACCTTTGGAATTTGATGGAACCGAAGGACCGATCGGATTGAAACGGTGGACCGAGAAGGTCGAATCGGTGTTAGCCATAAGTAAGTGTACTGAAGAGGATAAAGTGAAGTACGCCACGCATACCTTCACAGGTTCTGCGTTAACATGGTGGAATACCTATCTAGAGCAAGTGGGACAAGACGATGCATACGCACTACCGTGGTCAGCATTCAAGCACTTGATGAACGAGAAGTACCGTCCCAGAACCGAGGTCAATAAGCTCAAGACAGAACTTAGAGGGTTACGAACCCAAGGATTTGATATTACCACGTACGAAAGACGATTCACAGAATTGTGCCTATTGTGTCCGGGAGCATTCGAAGATGAGGAAGAGAAGATCGACGCGTTTGTGAAAGGATTACCGGAAAGAATCCAAGAAGATATAAGTTCACACGAGCCCGCCTCCATACAACAGGCATGTAGAATGGCTCACAAACTAGTGAACCAGATTGAAGAAAGAATTAAAGAACAGACTGCTGAAGAGGCCAATGTGAAGCAAGTCAAAAGAAAGTGGGAGGAAAACGGTGATAAGAATCACCAATACAACAACAACAGTAATTACAACAATAATCGCAACAATTATCCCAACAATCGCAACATCAATCGCAACTACAACAAACGGCCCAACAACAACAACAACAACAACAACAACAACAACAACAACAACAACAACAACAACAACAGCAGCTACAACAATCATCCCAACAACAATAATAACCGCAACAACAACAACAATCAGAAGCAGCTATGCCAAAGGTGTGAAAAGTATCACTCGGGGTTCTGCACCAAATTTTGCAACAAGTGTAAAAGAAATGGTCATAGCGCATCGAAGTGTGAGGTCTACGGACCAGGAGTTAATAGAACGAAAGGAACAAATGGTGTCGGAACGAGTAATGGCGGAGCAAGTAGTGTCGGAGCAAGTTATGCCAATGTAGTTTGTTATAAATGTGGAAAACCGGGCCACATTATTAGAAATTGCCCGAACCAGGAGAACACGAATGGACAAGGCCGCGGAAGAGTTTTCAATATTAATGCGGCAGAGGCACAGAAAGACCCGGAGCTTGTTACGGGTACGTTTCTTATTGACAATAAATCTGCTTACGTTTTATTTGATTCGGGTGCGGATAGAAGCTATATGAGTAGAGATTTTTGTGCTAAATTAAGTTGTCCATTGACGCCTTTGGATAGTAAATTTTTACTCGAATTAGCAAATGGTAAATTAATTTCAGCAGATAATATATGTCGGAATCGAGAAATTAAACTGGTTAGCGAAACATTTAAGATTGATTTGATACCAGTAGAGTTAGGGAGTTTTGATGTGATAATCGGTATGGACTGGTTGAAAGAAGTGAAAGCAGAGATCGTTTGTTACAAAAATGCAATTCGCATTATACGAGAAAAAGGAAAACCCTTAATGGTGTACGGAGAAAAGGGCAACACGAAGCTACATCTTATTAGTAATTTGAAGGCACAAAAACTAATAAGAAAAGGTTGCTATGCTGTTCTAGCACACGTTGAGAAAGTACAAACTGAAGAAAAGAGCATCAATGATGTTCCCATTGCAAAAGAATTTCCCGATGTATTTTCGAAAGAATTACCGGGATTACCCCCACATCGATCCGTTGAATTTCAAATAGATCTTGTACCAGGAGCTGCACCAATAGCTCGTGCTCCTTACAGACTCGCACCCAGCGAGATGAAAGAACTGCAAAGCCAATTACAAGAACTTTTAGAGCGTGGTTTCATTCGACCAAGCACATCACCGTGGGGAGCTCCTGTTTTGTTTGTCAAGAAGAAAGATGGTACATTCAGGTTGTGTATCGACTACCGAGAGTTGAACAAACTTACCATCAAGAACCGCTACCCACTACCGAGAATCGACGACTTATTTGATCAACTACAAGGCTCGTCTGTTTATTCAAAGATTGACTTACATTCCGGGTATCATCAAATGCGGGAGAAAGAAGATGATATTCCAAAGACTGCTTTCAGAACACGTTACGGTCATTACGAGTTTATGGTCATGCCGTTTGGTTTAACTAATGCACCAGCTGTGTTCATGGACCTTATGAACCGAGTGTGTGGACCATACCTTGACAAGTTTGTCATTGTTTTCATTGATGACATACTTATTTACTCAAAGAATGACCAAGAACACGGTGAACATTTGAGAAAGGTGTTAGAAGTATTGAGGAAGGAAGAATTGTACGCTAAGTTTTCAAAGTGTGCATTTTGGTTGGAAGAAGTTCAATTCCTCGGTCACATAGTGAACAAAGAAGGTATTAAGGTGGATCCGGCAAAGATAGAAACTGTTGAAAAGTGGGAAACCCCGAAAACTCCGAAACACATACGCCAGTTTTTAGGACTAGCCGGTTACTACAGAAGGTTCATCCAAGACTTTTCCAGAATAGCAAAACCCTTGAATGCATTAACGCATAAAGGGAAGAAATTTGAATGGAATGATGAACAAGAGAAAGCGTTTCAGTTATTGAAGAAAAAGCTAACTACGGCACCTATATTGTCATTGCCTGAAGGGAATGATGATTTTGTGATTTATTGTGACGCATCAAAGCAAGGTCTCGGTTGTGTATTAATGCAACGAACGAAGGTGATTGCTTATGCGTCTAGACAATTGAAGATTCACGAACAAAATTATACGACGCATGATTTGGAATTAGGCGCGGTTGTTTTTGCATTAAAGACTTGGAGGCACAACTTATATGGGGTCAAAAGTATTATATATACCGACCACAAAAGTCTTCAATACATATTTAATCAAAAACAACTGAATATGAGGCAGCGTAGGTGGATTGAATTATTGAATGATTACGACTTTGAGATTCGTTACCACCCGGGGAAGGCAAATGTGGTAGCCGATGCCTTGAGCAGGAAGGACAGAGAACCCATTCGAGTAAAATCTATGAATATAATGATTCATAATAACCTTACTACTCAAATAAAGGAGGCGCAACAAGGAGTTTTAAAAAAAGGAAATTTAAAGGATGAAATACCCAAAGGATCGGAGAAGCATCTTAATATTCGGGAAGACGGAACCCGGTATAGGGCTGAAAGGATTTGGGTACCAAAATTTGGAGATATGAGAGAAATGGTACTTAGAGAAGCTCATAAAACCAGATACTCAATACATCCTGGAACGGGGAAGATGTACAAGGATCTCAAGAAACATTTTTGGTGGCCGGGTATGAAAGCCGATGTTGCTAAATACGTAGGAGAATGTTTGACGTGTTCTAAGGTCAAAGCTGAGCATCAGAAACCATCAGGTCTACTTCAACAACCCGAAATCCCGGAATGGAAATGAGAAAACATTACCATGGATTTCATCACTAAATTGCCAAGGACTGCAAGTGGTTTTGATACTATTTGGGTAATAGTTGATCGTCTCACCAAATCAGCACACTTCTTGCCAATAAGAGAAGATGACAAGATGGAGAAGTTAGCACGACTGTATTTGAAGGAAGTCATCTCCAGACATGGAATACCAATCTCTATTATCTCTGATAGGGATGGCAGATTTATTTCAAGATTCTGGCAGACATTACAGCAAGCATTAGGAACTCGTCTAGACGTGAGTACTGCCTATCATCCACAAACTGATGGGCAGAGCGAAAGGACGATACAAACGCTTGAAGACATGCTACGAGCATGTGTTATTGATTTCGGAAACAGTTGGGATCGACATCTACCATTAGCAGAATTTTCCTACAACAACAGCTACCATTCAAGCATTGAGATGGCGCCGTTTGAAGCACTTTATGGTAGAAAGTGCAGGTCTCCAATTTGTTGGAGTGAAGTGGGGGATAGACAGATTACGGGTCCGGAGATTATACAAGAAACTACCGAGAAGATCATCCAAATTCAACAACGGTTGAATACCGCCCAAAGTCGACAAAAGAGCTACGCTGACATTAAAAGAAAAGATATAGAATTTGAAATTGGAGAGATGGTCATGCTTAAAGTTGCACCTTGGAAAGGCGTTGTTCGATTTGGTAAATGAGGGAAATTAAATCCAAGGTATATTGGACCATTCAAGATTATTGATCGTGTCGGACCAGTAGCTTACTGACTTGAGTTACCTCAACAACTCGCGGCTGTACATAACACTTTCCACGTCTCGAATTTGAAGAAATGTTTTGCTAAAGAAGATCTCAATATTCCGTTAGATGAAATCCAAATCAACGAAAAACTCCAATTCGTCGAAGAACCCGTCGAAATAATGGATCGTGAGGTTAAAAGACTTATGCAAAACAAGATACCAATTGTTAAGGTTCGATGGAATGCTCGTAGAGGACCCGAGTTCACCTGGGAGCGTGAAGATCAGATGAAGAAGAAATACCCGCATCTATTTCCAGAAGATTCGTCAACACCTTCAACAGCTTAAAATTTCGGGACGAAATTTATTTAACGGGTAGGTACTGTAGTGACCCGAACTTTTCCATGTTTATATATATTAATTGAGATTGATATTTACATGACTAAATGTTTCCAATATGTTAATCAATCAAACTTGTTAAGACTTGATTAATTGAAATATGTTTCATATAGACAATTGACCACCCAAGTTGACCGGTGATTCACTAACGTTAAAACTTGTAAAAACTATATGATGACATATATATGGATATATATATAGTTAACATGATACTATGATAAGTAAACATATCATTACGTATATTAACAATGAACTACATATGTAAAAACAAGACTACTAACTTAATGATTTTTAAACGAGACATATATGTAACGATTATCGTTGTAAAGACATTTAATGTATATATATCATATTAAGAGATATTCATACATGATAATATCATGATAATATAATAATTTAAAATCTCATTTGATATTATAAACATTGGGTTAACAACATTTAACAAGATCGTTAACCTAAAGGTTTCAAAACAACACTTACATGTAACGACTAACGATGACTTAACGACTCAGTTAAAATGTATATACATGTAGTGTTTTAATATGTATTTATACACTTTTGAAAGACTTCAATACACTTATCAAAATACTTCTACTTAACAAAAATACTTACAATTACATTCTCGTTCAGTTTCATCAACAATTCTACTCGTATGCACCCGTATTCGTACTCGTACAATACACAGCTTTTAGATGTATGTACTATTGGTATATACACTACAATGATCAGCTCTTAGCAGCCCATGTGAGTTACCTAACACATGTGGTAACCATCATTTGGCAACTAGCATGAAATATCTCATAAGATTACAAAAATATGAGTAATCATTCATGACTTATTTACATGAAAACAAAATTACATATCCTTTATATCTAATCCATACACCAACGACCAAAAACACCTAAAAACACTTTCATTCTTCAATTTTATTCATCTAATTGATCTCTCTCAAGTTCTATCTTCAAGTTCTAAGTGTTCTTCATAAATTCTACAAGTTCTAGTTACATAAAATCAAGAATACTTTCAAGTTTGCTAGCTCACTTCCAATCTTGTAAGGTGATCATCCAACCTCAAGAAATCTTTGTTTCTTACAGTAGGTTATCATTCTAATACAAGGTAATAATCATATTCAAACTTTGGTTCAATTTCTATAACTATAACAATCTTATTTCAAGTGATGATCTTACTTGAACTTGTTTTCGTGTCATGATTCTGCTTCAAGAACTTCGAGCCATCCAAGGATCCGTTGAAGCTAGATCCATTTTTCTCTTTTCCAGTAGGTTTATCCAAGGAACTTAAGGTAGTAATAATGTTCATAACATCATTCGATTCATACATATAAAGCTATCTTATTCGAAGGTTTAAACTTGTAATCACTAGAACATAGTTTAGTTAATTCTAAACTTGTTCGCAAACAAAAGTTAATCCTTCTAACTTGACTTTTAAAATCAACTAAACACATGTTCTATATCTATATGATATGCTAACTTAATGATTTAAAACCTGGAAACACGAAAAACACCGTAAAACCGGATTTACGCCGTCGTAGTAACACCGCGGGCTGTTTTGGGTTAGTTAATTAAAAACTATGATAAACTTTGATTTAAAAGTTGTTATTCTGAGAAAATGATTTTTATTATGAACATGAAACTATATCCAAAAATTATGGTTAAACTCAAAGTGGAAGTATGTTTTCTAAAATGGTCATCTAGACGTCGTTCTTTCGACTGAAATGACTACCTTTACAAAAACGACTTGTAACTTATTTTTCCGACTATAAACCTATACTTTTTCTGTTTAGATTCATAAAATAGAGTTCAATATGAAACCATAGCAATTTGATTCACTCAAAACGGATTTAAAATGAAGAAGTTATGGGTAAAACAAGATTGGATAATTTTTCTCATTTTAGCTACGTGAAAATTGGTAACAAATCTATTCCAACCAAAACTTAATCAACTTGTATTGTATATTATGTAATCTTGAGATACCATAGACACGTATACAATGTTTCGACCTATCATGTCGACACATCTATATATATTTCGGAACAACCATAGACACTCTATATGTGAATGTTGGAGTAAGCTATACAGGGTTGAGGTTGATTCCAAAATATATATAGTTTGAGTTGTGATCAATACTGAGATACGTATACACTGGGTCGTGGATTGATTCAAGATAATATTTATCGATTTATTTCTGTACATCTAACTGTGGACAACTAGTTGTAGGTTACTAACGAGGACAGCTGACTTAATAAACTTAAAACATCAAAATACATTAAAAGTGTTGTAAATATATTTTGAACATACTTTGATATATATGTATATATTGTTATAGGTTCGTGAATCAACCAGTGGCCAAGTCTTACTTCCCGACGAAGTAAAAATCTGTGAAAGTGAGTTATAGTCCCACTTTTAAAATCTAATATTTTTGGGATGAGAATACATGCAGGTTTTATAAATGATTTACAAAATAGACACAAGTACGTGAAACTACATTCTATGGTTGAATTATCGAAATCGAATATGCCCCTTTTTATTAAGTCCGGTAATCTAAGAATTAGGGAACAGACACCCTAATTGACGCGAATCCTAAAGATAGATCTATCGGGCCCAACAAGCCCCATCCAAAGTACCGGATGCTTTAGTACTTCGAAATTTATATCATATCCGAAGGGTGTCCCAGAATGATGGGGATATTCTTATATATGCATCTTGTTAATGTCGGTTACCAGGTGTTCACCATATGAATGATTTTTATCTCTATGTATGGGATGTGTATTGAAATATGAAATCTAGTGGTCTATTATTATGATTTGATATATATAGGTTAAACCTATAACTCACCAACATTTTTGTTGACGTTTTAAGCATGTTTATTCTCAGGTGATTATTAAGAGCTTCCGCTGTCGCATACTTAAATAAGGACGAGATTTGGAGTCCATGCTTGTATGATATTGTGTAAAAACTGCATTCAAGAAACTTATTTTGTTGTAACATATTTGTATTGTAAACCATTATGTAATGGTCGTGTGTAAACAGGATATTTTAGATTATCATTATTTGATAATCTACGTAAACCTTTTTAAACCTTTATTGATGAAATAAAGGTTATGGTTTGTTTTAAAATGAATGCAGTCTTTGAAAAACGTCTCATATAGAGGTCAAAACCTCGCAACGAAATCAATTAATATGGAACGTTTTTAATCAATAAGAACGGGACATTTCATAAGGGATATATCCTCCTGCATATAATAACTGTAGAAATGATCATCAGACGATAGACATAGTTCTATAATCATGATTTGTGAACTACAATTAACAAAAATTAAGAGTTCATAAAGTGGCAAAATAAACTGTTACAGTACTTTAGTTAAATTTTTATACTGCCATAAACAAATTTGAGCGAAATTTTTACAAATGTTTTTTTCTGTTCTATTTGAGTGAAGAGATTCAACCAGAGTAGGTTTTATCGATTTCAATAAAACCAAACTACATAAAAAGTAATGTAAAATGAAAGTAACGATTCGTCGTTAAGCCCTGGCTGAACAATCAACTTTACTGGGCATTCCCACAAACACTTGGCATGCGTAATATTTTGCTTTATAGCACAATGATGTAATGAACTATGTTAAATTCAATAAAAATGCAGCTGGGAGGGTCTGCTTTCAAGTTCCTGACAAACTAAGAGCATAATAGTTTCCATTAGTTTAAATTTATTAACTGTTGCCACAGAATCTAAATATATAAACACAACGTTTTAATGAAGCAGATATATTAATCACCTCTTGGTTCACATAAGCTTCAAATAATTCCCATATCTTTTTTGAAAATATACATCTAATTTCTCGCAATTCTGGCAAATCGACAAACCTTGCAGTAGCAAACATTAAAAATGAAATAGCTTCATTGCTATTGATAACAGAAGATATGATATATGTGACAACCCGGAAATTTCCAACCAAATTTAAACTTTAATCTTTATATGTTTCCGACACGATAAGCAATATTTGTTAAGTTAAATTGCAAGAATTTTAAACTATGTTCATACATTCATTCAACCTCGACCAAGTTCCAACGATTCACGAACCATTAAACGAATATGATTATATATGTATATGTGTATATATATTATAACTTGAAACGTAAACAAAATATTAGATTAAATACTTTATATGATTGTATCTGTTTCAAAATGTTTATCAATGGAATTAGAAGATAAGATCAAATGATTGAATTATCAGATATATTGAATTATGATTACAAGTCTCTGTTGAAAGGCCCAAGTTGATTTGAGAAATCTTTCCATTTTAACAATTTTCAAAAAAATGGTAAAGTGATTTATAAATAAGAATAAATTGTCAATCATTGAGAACTAGACAAAGGATAGTGGAAGATTGAATCTCATAAAGACTCGATTGATCTATTTAGTTTCAAACGTACAAAAACGTTTTTAATTTAAAAAGAACTTTATTATTAAAACGTATATAACTTTTATAAATATCTAGAATCACTTTTGACAACTCATTACTTAACTAGTATGATAAAGATAACGATATTTATATTTTATTTTATTAAATATATATAACGATTTAAATTAATATTATATATATTTATACGCGTATTATACGTACATAATTTTATACTTTTACTATACTTAAACTTTACCTTTACTTTATTTTTACTTTACTTTAACTTTAATAATTCACTTTAATAATTCACTTTAATAATTCATACTTTAATAATTCACTTTAATAATTCATAATTTAATAATTCACTTTAATAATTCATACTTTAATAATTCACTTTAATAATTCAAAAATCTATTATAAATAGAATTCAATAGGTTTCATTATTTCACAGAAACTTGAAAATATTTTTCTCTAAACTCTCTCAATCGATGTACATATATATTTACTCCGTATTATTTCAAGATATTATTAGTATACATAAAATATTACGAAGGAGTGCTGTCCGAGTGATTTCAAAATTATTTTTCGAGTAGGATAGGATTAAGGAAATTATGGGTTATAGCTATGGAGGTGATTGAGTATGGTTCATGGGTATGCTCGTGAGGTCAATATAGTGTTTATCATTTCCGTTGCGTCTACGTACCTTTCCTGCAATATTGAATCTCAATATTGATACGTGAGTACTCATAATTTAACTTTTACATACTAATAGTGTATCCCTGACTAGTGCTCGAGTATTTAGGATTATGCATGCTTGTACTTTTGATATTGCCCTTAGACAGGTTAGGTTGAATATTGAATTAGTTACACTTGCGGTTGAGATAAGGTATAAGATATGCATGTCCTTGGAAAGCTAGCGAAAAATTAAGAACTTTTCCTTTAGATATCGAATGGTTTCGATGAACGGATTAGAAGTTATAATCAATTGAATTTTCGATATTTTTATTAAAAATGATTATTATTATCGTCGTTTTTTATCGTCGTTCTAGTTTTATCTTATTATTATCATTATTATTATCTTTATCAATAAAATGGATTTATCATTAAAAATTGTTATTTTTTTTATTATTACTATCGTTATTATCGTTAAAGTTATAATTAGTATTATTATTATTATCCAATTATTATTATTATTATTATTATTATTATTATTATTATTATTAGTATTATTATTATTATTATCATTATTAATATATATATCATTATTTAAAAATGGTTATTGTTATTGTTATTATTATTATTACTATATTATCATTAAGATAATTATTAGTATTATCGTTAATAATGTTATAGTAACTATCATTATTAATATAAGTGTAATTAAAACAAATATTGGTAACACCTAATTATTTTGATTACTATTATTATCATTATTATGAACACGATATAAAAGACGATTAAAAGCTATTAAACGAAACGATTAGGAAATAATGAGTAAGAGTATCATGATGAAATTAAAATATTATAAGATATTGATTTAGATAAAATTATCGTTCTTATTATTTTTATCATTACTATTATTATTAAAAGTATCGTTAGTATTAAAACTATCATTTTAACAAAAATTATCATTTTAATAGAAATGTCATTGTTACTATAAAATATCATTATTATTATTATTTTAAATAGAATTATTATTTTAAAGATAATATTAAAAATTATCTTAAATATTAAAGTTATCATAATTAGAATTATCGTTTTATCATAATGTCATCTTAGTAATTATAAATATTGATATTTTTATAATAATATATTTTTTATAATAATAATTATTATTACAAAATAATACAACTTTTACTTACTATCATTATAGATATTATTTTATCAAATAAATATGTGATACAAACATATTTTACTACGTGTAATAACTTACTTTAATAATACCTATCATATTATCTTTATGATACTAAATGAACCCTATAAATTTTATTACTTAATATATATAAAAGTATATTTTATTACATAAATTTAAAATAAATTTTTATTTATTAATAAATAAATTATATTATTACTCTAATAAATCTTTTAAAAATATTTAAAAATATAAAACGACGATATTTAAACTATATATTAATCATGTATAGATTTTTGGAAATTATTTTGAGTCAAATTTACTTTTGTTGACTTTTGCATATTAGTCTCGAGCATTAGGATTGTGGTACACTATGACTTGACCTAATTTGTTAGACAAATATTGACCAACACATAATTATATATAATTAATTTAGGTTCGTGAATCTGAGGCCAACCTTGCACTTGTTCAATGACGTTATATGTATTTTTACTACGAAATACAGTATGGTGAGTTTCATTTGCCTTTTTACCCTTTATATTTTTGGGACTGAGAATACATGCGCTTTTATAAATGTTTGACGAAATAGACACAAGTAATTGAAACTACATTCTATGGTTGAATTATCAAAATCGAATATGCCCCTTTTTATTAAAGTCTGGTAATCTAAGAATTAGGGAACAGACACCCTAATTGACGCGAATCCTAAAGATAGATCTATTGGGCTTAACAAACCCCATCCAAAGTACCGGATGCTTTAGTACTTCGAAATTTATATCATGTCCGAAGGAGGATCCCGGAATGATAGGGGATATTCTTATATGTATCTAGTTAATGTCGGTTACCAAGTGTTCACCATATGAATGATTATTTTTGTCTCTATGCATGGGACGTATATTTATGAGAACTGGAAATGAAATTCTTGTGGTCTATTAAAATGATGAAAATAAATGATTATGATAAACTAATGAACTCACCAACCTTTTGGTTGACACTTTAAAGCATGTTTATTCTCAGGTGTTAAAGAAATCTTCCGCTGTGCATTTGCTCATTTTAAAGATATTACTTGGAGTCTTTCATAGCATATTTCGAAGAACGTTGCATTCGAGTCATTGAGTTCATCAAAGATTATTATTAAATCAATTTATAGTTGGATAGTGGATATTATGAAATGGTATGCATGCCTGTCACTTCTCAATGTAAAGAAAGTTTGTCTTTTAAAAACGAATGCAATGTTTGTAAAATGTATCATATAGAGGTCAAATACCTCGCAATATAATCAACTATTGTGAATCGTTTATAATGTATATGAACGGGTCCTTTCAATATAATACTTAAGTTTCAAATTAATTATTCTTTGATTTACCATATGAAAATCTAAAAGAAGAAATAATACTACCTCGGTTTATTTATGGCTTCAAGTTGACTTAAGATGAATACGCATGATAGCTCAACAAATTCATAACATGATGAAAGAATGTGGTCATCATATAATCGTTCAACATATTTCCAAGGAATTATACATAAAAAGTTATCAATCTTGAATTCTTGCTATCATTTTAAATAAAGTGTTTTTAATCTAAGTTTCTATATCAAATTATTACCTGTAATTGCATATACAGAACGAAAACTAATAAAAATAATATAAAAATTGACCGACCCAAATATCACCCATATAATTAAGCAGTACAACACTAACATTATTAACACTATCAACATAATAATCAACAAAAGATGCTATCTTTAATCAATACTCATCCTTTTAACAAAATCAAAGCTCATAGTGCTAAAATCAAGTTTTGTTATCAATTTTTAAAAATTTATTTTTAAAACCAAATATAAGTTCGATAGGAACCCTAACACATTTATTACACTACGATTACACTTGAAAAGTACCATCGTTTGGTGCAAATTAAACCCTAGTATCATACAAAATTTCGGTAAACATATATTTGAAATCAATCTTTCGCTATCATCCATTGATCAAAAAACCTAAATTTTATAAATTTGTAACAAAACAAAAAAAATTACCAGGCAAATGGCTAACCACAGAATGAGAAAAATTAAAACATAGATATGTTGATTACGGTTTAACCAACAATTTATAAAAACATTAAGCATTTGTTTTAGAAACAAACCTTAACAAAATTTACATACCTGATTTAGAATTATTACTCTGTTTCAACGGAAGAATTTTTACTCTGTTTCAATTGAATAACTTGATGGTGGGTGGAAGATAAAGATGGTTTGTTGTGTATACGCCTTAAAAATCCACCAATTTCCATTGACGATTGATAAAAATGATCTCCGTCTTTGGAGGAGAAAAATCTGGTGGTGAAATCGTGTGCATCAGGAAACCCCTAAAACTGTATACAGTTATCGTGGTCGTTTCCTTCTTTCAACTTATATTACTACGTGAAAACATAAATCGAGATGATGTAAAAATTGGAAATTAATAACAATTTGAAGTTGGTTTCATCTGCAAACAAACCATAATCGATAACAAACCCTAATGTATGAAAAAACGATAACAAACCCTAATCTATGAAAAAACGAAACTATCGAACCTGTATTAATCGCATATGATGGAAGTCGATGGTGATTCCGGTAAAACGGAGTACGGCGATGAAAAAACGAATCTAACGAATCTAACGCACCAGTATGTAATCACATATGACGGAAGGCGGCGGTGATGCCGGAATAACAGTCGGAGTAAGTATGTGGGTTTTTTTTCCCTGCGACGGTTGTATGTGGGATTGGTTTTCCTCTCAGCGACGGTTTATTTATTTTTTATTTTTTTTGGACACGTGTCATTTGGTGGTGTGGGACAGGTGTTATTAAAAAGACCAATAAGAAGATGACAAATGGCTTGTTGGATAGTGATTGATTGGATGTGTGACAAGTGGCAATATGCCACACGGTTTGTAAGGGGTAAAGAAAAGATATGGATTTTTTACACTTGTACCATACCAACAGACTTAAAAATTCACCTATAAACGCTTTAAGCCCAATCATTCCGGATAACTATCCTGCCATTCTTTATATTACTGCGGCTGCTGGCACAAAGTTAGCTGATGCTTATTTCCCAGATATCACCATTGCTTATTCTCTGGGAAAAGTTATGATTTTTTTCTAACAATAGTCCTAAGGGCTATTTTCAAGAAAAAAGTTTAGACATAAATAGTACTCCGTGGTCGGTGGTACAAAATAGTTAGAAAGTTGATTATATTAGAAAATTAGTGGGGTAGTTATTAGCAAAGTACAAACATAGAATACATGTCTTAAAACTTTAAAATGTATTTTAACATATACTACGAGGTATAAAAGTATGTGTTAATAAACATTAAACATATATGCATCAATTGATTATAGTAAAGTTTTTAATCAATAAGTTCAAACATGAATGATCAAATCAAATTAACCGACCATCCTTTAAAAAAGAAATATTGCATAACATTCTTTTCAATTTGTTTATTCTTTTTATCTTTCTACATTTTTACCCTCTCGTTCGTTAAAAAAAAACTGCTTGCCCCCGTCCTTGGGCGAAACTAATTACCGGTGGATGTAGACTAAAGATAACAACGAATATATAAGTGGACCCCAGTGGACCTCATCAATAATGTAACATTATGTAACGTGTCCTTGTAATTATTGTATGTAAATACGTGTGTTTAATGTACTGGCCATGTAGGCCATAGGAACCAATAATGTAAGATAACGTGTATGGTTTATGTTCAAAGTTAAATAAGTGCGCGGGCCACAGCAATAATGTAAACGATCAATAATGTAATCGATCGTAGTGCGTGGGTCCCAGAGCATCTGTAAATAGTATTATGGCTCGCCTATAAAAGGAAGCCTCGGTTGTCATCTGTAATCATGTTAAGTTTGATAATAAACCTCACTGGTTTCTTTCTGTTGAGTCTTTTAGATTCTGAATAGCAGAGCCTCCGTCGTTAAGTCCTAACCGATTCTGAATAGCGACACCGTCGTTGAGTCTTAACCGATTCTGAATAGAGACACCTATCTAAGCATTATATATATTCATAATCTCAGTATACGTTTAGCACACAAATCCTTCATTATATCAATCGTCCATTTACTTATCCAAAAGGATAAAGTTAGGCATATGTCATCATCAAAAGTTAGGCACACCAATTTACTCATACACGAATTCATATGTAACAATCTTATTCAACGTTCAAGCAAACTATAATCGGATCCTCACGATCTAGATTAAATTAAACATAATATAATTCCGCACAAAGTTGAAACGTCGTTTTGATCCTGGTATCAGAGCTAGCAGCACGATTCTAGAGAAGCAGTTGCACCTTCAGAATTCTGCATCAAAAGCAATCAAGAAAAAAACACTCAGGTATACTTACAAACTTATTCTTAAATAACAAAATGACTAAAACTCAAGAGGAAGTATCTAATGAAATAGTAGAAGGTATTACCACTATTAATGATATCGAAGATGAATCTGGTTTCATGGCTGATATCATGATAAACAGAAAAGCAATAAGAAGAACAAATTTTACATTATCTAAAAAACATAACTTTGATAATAATAGAAAAATTAAAGATATTTTCTCAAGAAAAAATATTGCTTATTTTGGAAAAATGATTGGAGAAGAACCTGTACCTATTGAGCAAACAAAAGGAGATATATTAATTCCTATAATCAATAGAAAACAAATAAGCGATAGAATTAAACAAATGAATGAAAAAGATAGAACTAAAATAGCTTATGTACACATATCAACCATACAAATTATATTCAAAAGTACCTTCATGGGATGTAATACACCTATTGAATTAGAATTAAGAGACGATAGAATAATTGATAAACATGAAAGTATAATAGCAAAAGAAAAAGGAAATTTAGCTGAAGGAAAAATTAAGTTCGATGTAAACATTCAATTAGATTTAAGTCTGAAAGATAAAGATCTAAACAAAAACATTACAATAAGATATGAATTATTAAGAAGAAATTTTATGTATAAAGGAAATCACCCTTTTACGGTTACATATCAAATTAATTATGCATTAACAAATTCTCATCACAGTATTACTTTTAAAACTGATGATAGAATATATATATAGATAAACTTTTTGAACCTCTATTAAGCCTAGAAACACCAAAAGTATTTACTAGCCAAAGATATATCGAAAAAGGGAAATCAATTTTAGAATTACCATCTGTTTGGATACCACGTATAGAAAAACCAATTTCCATTACAACAGGTGAAACATCTAGTGAAAATAATGAAATAAAAGATTTAAAACAAATGATACGAACTCTAAGTCAACGAATTTAATGAATAAACTTGGTAGTATAGTTTTTAGTAAATTCAGAAACATAACTCCTAAAATAATATATAGTGAAACACTAGAATTAGAATTAGAAGTAATTAACCACGAACATAAAACTTATCAACTAGAATATATAAAGGCTGAAAATTACGATAAAAATAAACTCGAAATATTATATTCTAAAATATCTGAAAAAATTAAAAAAGATGAAGAATTATCCATAGTTGATTATTATAACAACGAAGCAAGAAAAAGATTTCAGAAGAAAATATGGAACCAACAAATAAAATTAGACTTAAAAAATCATGAGTTCTAAAAGACAAATTAGTTGTTCATCAAAAAATTCAGTACTAAATTCCATTATAAGAAATTATTGGGAAATAATTTCTAGAATGTATAAAAATATTGAAGAAATCGAAAAAACCTTAATTAAAGAAAAATCATATCCATATTGCAGACAGATAGAAAAAATTAAAGATCTAGTGTGATGACCCGGAAATTTCTGACCAAATTTAAACTTAATATTTGTATGATTAACATTTCCGACACGATAAGCAAAATCTGTAAAACTGAATCTCAAAATTTTTGAACTACTTTTATATATTTAAATACCCTTCGGTTGTTTTCGACGATTCGCGAACAATTATATGTAAATAGATACATATATACTATAACTTGAAAAGGTAACAATGTATTAATTATTTGATACCGTACATTAAACTTATTGGTTTAAATATCTATTTGAATATATATGATAAGTTGAAATATTTATTATTAAAATTTATTTATAAATAACTTCCAATGTGTATTTAAAAACTGATTTATGTATATTAAAAAAAATATATATACATATATATAATTTCAAGTTATTTAGTAAACGATAGTAACATTTTCAAATTGCTACAGTACCCAAAATGCTACAGTGTTTTTGAAAATCACTATTTGCTACAGTGAATTGCTACAGTAAAAAATGACTTGCTACAGTGAATTGCTATAGTAAAAATTGACTTTGCTACAGTAACTTGCTACAATGGTATAGTTTATGGATGATTTAAGACTATATTTTGACAAAGGTAAGAGTCACGAAACGAAAAGAACTAGTTTTCTCAGCGTACGAAAGGGCGTTCGAACAACCGGAATCGGGACATAAGTCGAGTGACGACGTACGCCTTTTCGGGACAAAAATTACAAATCAACTATGCACATGAATTTAATATAATATATAATTAATTATATAAATTATATATATTATATTAATATTAAAATATGTCGACAAGCAAGAAAATAAAAGGATTGTGTGCTGGACAGCCGGCCCATGCGATCGCATGAGATATAGCCTTCCCAGCCATGCGATCGCATGGCCACCAGGGACAGGCCACACCTATAAAGCTCGAGATATCTGCCTCTGTTTTAATTTAAAAATTACTCCGTATTATATTTATTATTATTATTATTATTATTATTATTATTATTATTATTATTATTATTATTATTATTATTATTATTATTATTATTATTATTATTATTATTAAGATTAATATTATTATTAATCTTATTATTATTAGTAGTATTTGTATTATTATTAGTATTAAGTATTATACATAAAATACTACGACGAGGTGATGAGCGTGTCACCTTCAAAATAGTTTTATGAGCGGGATAAAGCTAAGGAAATTATGGGTTATTGTCAAGGAGGTTATGGGTAATATTCATGGGTATTATTTGCAAGTCAAACCTAGTGTTATCATCTCCGTTACGTCTACGTACTTTTCTACAATATTGAATCTCAATATTGATATGTTGAGATTTACGGTTATTTGGTAATCCGTGTTTCGATCACATTTTGGTGAACGACTTTATATGCTGCTAAGGTGAGTTTCATATGATCCCTTTTACCCTTTACATTTTTGGGATGAGAATACATGCAAATGCTTTAATAACTGTTTTACAATAATTACAAAGTGTGAGTTTCATTTGCTCCCTTTTTAATTGCTTTTGCAATCTATATTTTTGGGCTGAGAATACATGCACTTTATTTTAAACGCAATGGATACAAGTACATACTAAATTCTACACTGAGTTTGAACCGAAAATCCCTTACCTTTGGTAACTAGTAACTGCCAGTTATAAGAACTGGTGGACGCGAGTAGTAGTATATGGATCCATAGGGCTTGACATCCCCGTCCGAGATAGAGCGCTAGCCTTTTAACGGACGTGTGTTATTTGAGTTTAGGACACGTTGGTTTGCGTGTATTAAAACGAATGGGGTATTTATCATTATAACGTTAAAGCTTAGTTACCAGGGTGCTCTGTTACGTAGAATCTATTGACAAACTTTTGATAAACGTTTCTGGATGAAACAACTGAAATCTTGTGATCCACCTTTATATACAGATTATGCGCAACATTAAAAATATGAACTCACCAACTTTTGTGTTGACACTTGTTAGCATGTTTATTCTCAGGTTCCCTAGAAGTCTTCCGCTGTTTGGTTATATGTTAGACAAGCTATGTGCATGGAGTCTTACATGGAATATTTTTCAAGGAAACGTTGCATTCACCAAATCATCACCATGTATCTTATTTTGACTGCATTGTCAACGGAAGTACTATTGTAAACTATTATTTACGGTGATTGTCTATATGTAGAAATCACCAGCTGTCGAAAACCTTTGATTTAAATATTCATTTATGGTGTGTCTTTTCAAAAGAATGCAATGTTTACAAAACGTATCATATAGAGGTCAAATACCTCGCAATGAAATCGATGAATGACGTGTTCGTCCATATGGATTTGGAGCGATCGTCACATCTAGAAACACAGATTCTTTTTTATAAACGAGCTATTAAATCTCTACATATAATGATTAAATACCATTCATCCACGTTGTCATATTCAACTTGTTAAAAATTTATGGATTTATCAAATATTAAAATTGGAAAAGAAGGAATCACATCCAACAAACCATTTATACCATTTAATCAAACACTTTTCGAAATACCAAAAAATTTACCCGATGAATCAATTTACAAGATTGATGTAGAAAATATTTCAGAAAAACCTATAGGAGAAAAAGTAGAAATATTAAACTCCACATTAAATAATATTATAGAAATTCTAAGTTTTCTAGCGTTAAGACAACTTCCAGAAATAAAAGAAACAATTTTAGAAAATATAAACAAAATAAAAATAGTAAAACAAGACACTAATCATGAACATGCCAGCACAAGTGCTATAAAATATGAAGATACAGAAGAATTTTATGCAGATCAAGAAGAATCGAGTTCAAGGAAAAGGCATAAAATAGTACCACCTCTTCGCATAACATAATAAAAAAGTTTTACCATGGATTCTAAAATTCAAATGAATAATTTTTCAAATAAACTTTGGAAGAATCTTATAAATGAAAGCTGGGAAAGAATTTCACAATCAACTAAAAATATTAAAAATATCTTGAAGAAGAAAAAGACGCTGAAGGCATAGAACTTTTATCATCTATTATTAGCATACACAAACAATTAGTAAACAGCTCTTTAAAAAATATTAAAGAAATTTCAGCAAAGCTAGTAATCTGTTAAGCACATATTGCTTTGGGCAAACATTCTATGCAAAATCTATCTTCAAGTAATATTCATTATGAATTATAAGCTCGATGAAGACAAGATCATATTCATGAAAACAACTCTTTTGAGTATATGAAAAGCAAACAACTCTTACGAGTACATGAAATAGCTTTTTAAAGTAAAAAGCACCAAAAGCATACAAAATATTTCTGCAGGTATTTCAACAATGGAAGCAGTCATCAAGCAGATTCAACACCAATTACAACAAAAAAGAGAACAGATTCAAACACAGCAACGACAACTATCAATTTTTCAGAGGGAGGAGTAGGAATTACTAGAAACCTTAAACATTTTAACCCAACAAAAAGCAGTCAAAAAAGAAACCCCAGAAAAAATCAAGGAAGATTCACTTTCGTTAACAACACCCTCATCATCCACATCAACACAAACACCAAATTCACAAACACCACATAAACCAACTATCATTAACTTAGAAGAACCAGAAACACCTAAAAAACAAAGCTGGTATGAAATAACTGAAGAAGAAGAACAATCTCAACAAACATCGTATCCAGAAGAATCAAAGAAAAAATGGTATGTCATTTTTGACGGACCATCCAAAGGAATATACAACAACTGGGCAACAGCAAATCAGTTTATATTAGGCAAAAGCGTAACGCATAAAAGTTACAAAACTCTAGAAGCAGCAAAGGTAGCATTCAATGAAGCATATAAAACAATAGCGACTCAACCAGCCAATGAAGCAAAACGTTTAGGATCGGGAATGGTCAAACAGCAAGTTTAAATGCCATGAATAGGATGAAAAGTATTCTCTCTACAACAGAAAAAGAAGATAAGAAGAAACCATCCACACACAGTTTTCAAAGGTTATGGGATAACCTTGTGAATTACAACGAAAATTACGCAACAATGATGTTCTATCCCAAAAATAGGAAAACTGGCCCTAAAGCAGTTTTCTTACCATATGCATCACCATTAACAATATCAGAATATTTCGTCCATGGATTAATTGATACCTTATATATCGATGGAAGAACACTTCATGAAATCAAGGAACTCCTTCAAAGAATGCAAGAAGCAATAACCAGATACAGAGACAATTTTGCAAAAGAAAGAGAAATATTTTTTAGAATGCATTCAAGCTACCCAATATTAACGAAGACCAACAGTTACTTGTCCCATAATTTACAATAGCATATCTCGGAGTAAGCAATGGTAATTATCCAACAAGAGACGAAGCATTAAAAATAACTCCAACAATCGACCATCTGGTGTCATCACTAGCAGGAGTTTATTTCGGATCCTCAAAAATAGGAAATGGCCAAGAACAGCAAGAAAATGTGAGAATCAATTACGTTCACAAAAATGTCTTAATCTACTCAAGCACTATTGAAAAAATTGATGAAAAAGGTCTCAATCTAATCAACAATTTTGAAGAACCCTTTGAAGCATTCACAGGACAACTTTCTGCTCTTCCAGAAGATATAAAAAGGCGTTTATGTAAACACATATCCAGGGCACCAAGGCACAGTTGCGAATACTGTCAAGAAGAAGACACATTCCTAGCATCATTATTTCCAACATTTGTCTTTTTTTCAGCGTGGGAGAGATGTAGACTAAAGATAACAACGAATATATAAGTGGACCCCAGTGGACCTCATCAATAATGTAACATTATGTAACGTGTCCTTGTAATTATTGTATGTAAATACGTGTGTTTAATGTACTGGCCATGTGGGCCATAGGAACCAATAATGTAAGATAACGTGTATGGTTTATGTTTAAAGTTAAATAAGTGCGCGGGCCATAGCAATAATGTAAACGATCAATAATGTAATCGATCGTAGTGCGTGGGTCCCAGAATTACCGGATGAAAACATGCTTTCTCGCCCACCACCCACCGCCCACCGTAGTTCATCAACCGACTCATATTTTTTCGAACCCGAACTCACACGCCTTCACCTACCCTTCTCCATGAGTTCGCTTTCGCCTACCGTAGTCCATCCACCGACTCATATTTTTCAAACTCAAACTCAGGTGCCTTTTTTCGAACCCAACTCGTGTGCCTACGCTAAGTTCACTTTCATCTACCGTAGTCCATCCACCGACTCATAGTTCTCGAACCCAAACTCGGGTACCTTTTCTCAGACCAGAATTCCGCGTACGGACTCCAATCCTCCATGAGTTCACCGACCACTTTCGTCGACTCTTCCACCTACTAGAATTTTTTCTAACAAAACTTTTTGACTTCATCAATCACCAATGTCACTAATTATATACAAAATTGAGGTTTGATTATATATATCCTTCATGGTGTAATTGATTAATACAATAATGTGTAATGACATCTTTTTAATTTGTTAACTAACTGAACACTTCCAATTATACTCTATTCAAGTTGGAAAGTACGTAACAAACAATATTATCAATCTATCTATACATTACATTATATAAAACAAGATCATAAACTGCTTACGTGACATGCTTCTTTAAGCTCTATTTTTGAAAAAAAACTGACGTGTCAATTTAATAGAAAAACAACTTCTAATTAATTATATTTTAGTTAATTAAAATATAACAAATTTAAATTCTTCCTTTATAATAACAAAACAAAACAAAAATAAATAAATAAATAAAAAAACAGTGCCAAAAGTTTCAGGGTCAATAACCACCCCACTTCATAACCAAAACCACTATAGTTTAGCTTTTTTAAGTTTTATACTTATTTATGCATCTAAAAACACTCTGAACAAATGCCTCTTTTGGCCTCTCAATGGAACTGCTTAAACCACCTTCTAACCTATCAACTCTATCTTGTTTTTTGTTATTACTCTTCACCACCATCATTCAGTCGTTTTCCACCCGAACCCTTGGCGGTCTACCACCACCACCGCCACAGCCGTCAACAAGAAGAGGCCACCACCATCACAATCACAAGACAATGACTTTTTACATGCCAAATGTACTAAAATCCAACTTAGTATATCATCCTCCAACAACTGAAGTCACTAGTCAACCTTTAAGTCCTTTTACAACACCACCAACTGAAGACAATAGTCAAACGTTCGGCATACCTGGGATCGAAAGTGGGATAAGCTTTTCTGCATTGAATATCCTTCAAGAAGAACTGGAATTTGGTACGGTTAATGTTATTGACGTTGACTTATTGGATAAGACAAATCTTTATGGGTTGACTTTGCTAGGAAAAGCAAAAGGAATGTATGTTATTAGCTCAGAAAATGAAACTAGTCATATGATGTCAATGACAACAACGTTTCTCGACAACGATTTTAATGATGAATTAAGATTTTTTGGAGTACATCAGGCAGATGTAAGGTCTGAGTCTCATGTCGCCGTTATTGGGGGCACTGGGAAATATGAGGGGGCAAATGGATACGCGAGAATAAAGGCTGTTAGATTAAGCATGAAAACTATAAAAGAAGAAGATATATTCCTTCAAGTAGATGTTTACTTAGGTTAATTAAGAGGTCAATATTATAAGTACATTATTAACACACTACAGCCAATTTTATTTTATTTTATTTTTTTTTTTATTTTTTTTTTTTGAAAGGCAAGCTTGCATCAGTCCGGACCGAAGCCTAGTCATCATTTGCACACACACACGCGCTTTCGGGCAGGAAACCCGAACCACACTCTGAGGATCCGACCCTTAAACCATCCCGAGGGGCAGGCGGGCCGGATCTTAGTCCCGGAGCGGGTCGGTAAAACCTTCCCTTTGGGCCACCTTCAAGGAATAATGTTTCAATTCCTAGAGCGGGTGACGAGGTTCGAACCCGAGACCTCTAGCCCTGCGAGTACACAAGTGTAACCGCGGTACCATTGAAGCAATGCTTCGTTGGTCACTACAGCCTATTTATTCACACAATTGAATAAAGAATATTAGTTGTATACCTGGTGAAGTTTGAAGTTAAAAAATATTTGTTGAATAACTCAGAGGCAACTCACCTTTTTGGTTTTTACATATCTGTGACTGAAAAAGAATTGGTCCTATTTCTCGACTTTGTTCGCATATATCTTGATTTTGTTCTTAAAAGTGTTCAGGTTGTTTCACTTTTGTGTATGCATAAATGCAACTTAATTGGTAGATTATACAAGTACTATTTATGTGTAGTGTATAAGTATGAGTAAATGGAATAAGAAACTGACATATGCACAGTACAGTGAACAGATTAAAAATGAGCATATTTGCAATGGAAAAGGTAAATATTGTATATATTATATTATTATATATATTTTTTATATTTAAGATTTAAGATGTAAAAGATGATACATATGTAAGCACAAATTCCCTATCATTATCATAGAACAGATGCAAGCTAGTTCTAAAGCTAACTGATGAAAGTGAAAAGACAAGAAATGGGTCATGGGCAATCTGGGTCGTATGACTCAGTTTGCAAAACAAAATGGTAACCGAAAAGAAAACGGGTCACAGGCAATCTGGGTGAAAGCAACTTGTGGTCTTTTACGGTATGCAAAAACATACCCTTTACTGAGTGCTACATTATTTTCTAACAGAATAGCCCAAACTATGTTATAACCATACTAATCATATCATTTATACCCATATTTTATCAAATCCACAAACATAAACGAGTGATATCGAATAGTATAGTTTTCAATTATCATATGTATTAGTTTACATCGAATATATTACGGAGTAATTATTTTGTCAGATAAAAGTGATGTAGTAATATGACTGTCAAGAGTCCCACAACGGCTAAATTTAAGTTTGATCAGTGGTTTAGAAGTTTAGGTGTTCTCTTTTCATACATGTTGGCTTTGAAGTATTAGTTTACAACGCGAAATTGAAATTGAATTACGAAACTGAAATGGGTCTCGACTCAACTCAACCAAAATTCTAAGATGAAATATGGGATCGACCCAACTAGACACAACCCGTTCGACCTATTTAAAGCTGACCCATTTTGACCCATGACCCGTGTGACACTTGACCCGATCCGTTTGATACTTGACCCACCCAACTCAAACTGTTTGCTAGGTATAGTATCAACGATACTATAATACGGAGTATTTGATTATGTATGTACTTGACAATTCATAAAAGTAAAATGTTGTATCTGTACTTTTTTACTTAAGAATATAGATGAAGGATATTAAAATGTTTGTTTATTGTTGATTAAACTAAACAAACCAAAAGTAATGATCTGAGTTGTTCAAGTAGACCAAATTAAAATATGCATATAAAGTAGTTGTTTACCCAAAACACCCCATACCAAACAACTCCATGCATCTTATCAACTCCATTACATATCATCACAGTTAATTAAGCACTATATAATCCACACATTCTCCTTCATCATAAACAACCCAAATCTTTCCTTTGCAACCAACCAAAACACACACAAATGGCCAATACCAACCTATCCATTTCTACCATTTTCAAAACCACATTCTGCATCTTTTTACTAGCTATTTCTCTACAATCTTCCAATGGGGCCCGCGTTCTAACAGATACGACAGATGACGTATCTCCTGTGGCCCCACTTCCGACTGATCAACCTACCACTGATGGTCCAACAGACGAGATCGATAACCCTGTCGAAAATCCTACACCTACACTACCAAGTGGTCAAATTCCCGTAACCGTAGCACCTGCACCAGTAGTGGGGCCCACTGTCCCACTACCAGTAGCACCTACCGTTGCCACACCAGCCACTAATGCGGCACCAGTGGCCCCCGCAGGAGGTTCGGGGGCCGTTGTAGGTGCTGGTGTTGGTGCGGGTGCAGACCACCCAACTTTGAGTTTTTTCATGCACGATGTATTAGGTGGGTCCCACGCAACAAGTAGGGTGGTTACCGGAATAGTAGCTAGTTCAAATGCTAACGCGGTTCCTTTCTCTACTCCCAATAGTCAAGTTTTCCCAATCACTAACGGAGTCCCGTTAAACAATATTAACGGTATAGTCAACAACAACAACCTCCCGTTCTTAGCCGGTTTTACCGGTAACAACAACCCAAACAACCCAAATTCCAACACCGTCCTCCAAAACACTGGCAACAACAACGTTGTCAACGGAGGAAAAAACCTACCCTTCGTTTCAGCCGGTCAACTTCCAGCTGGCATAACCCTAGAACAGCTCATGTTCGGGTCTATCACCGTTATCGACAATGAATTAACCGAAGGACACGAGCTTGGTACCGGTGTGCTTGGCCGAGGACAGGGGTTTTATCTTTCGAGCTCATTGGACGGAAGTAGTCACACGTTCGCACTCACTACACTTTTCCATGGTAGCGATCATGAAGTGGATGATTCGATTAGCTTTTTCGGGGTCCATCGAACAGCTTCAGAGATATCGCATATTGCTGTGATTGGTGGAACTGGGAAATATGAAGAGGCTAAAGGGTATGCTACAATTGAAAGTCTGCCTCAAGTGGATGATCATATTACTGATGGTGTTGAAACCATTGTTCATGTTAATGTCTACCTCACAACAGTGTAAATTATGAGCTTTTTTATATCTGTGTTATGTGATTCTAGTTATTGTGTTTATAGTGCTTTGTTCTTCATTTGTTGTATCTTGGAGTGATCTGTAATTGATGAAAGGTGTTACTTGTCTGTTTTTTGAAATTTACCATATTGTTTTTTGTATGCTATATTATGAGTGATTACTTCAAACTATTTTACTCCGTATATCTTTACTACAAGATATCTAATTTTGCCCAGTACTTAGTTGAAAATTGTAGACTGCACAACATCCTCACTATTTGATACATATTTCATGGTTCAATTCCATGTCAGCACAGAGTAGTAATTACCTTACAGTTTGCTAATTCTAACTTAGGTGATGATTAAAGCATCATTAGTTATATTTTCTGTATTCATCGGACTTTATTAACAGATAAGTGCCAACAAAATTCTTTCATTTATCAGCGTTTTAGAAACATAACAGAGACGGAAAATGTATTTAAAGAAATATCCCGTCTATGATAAGCATATTAAAAAGTGTCGAATCAGGACTTAACGTGACTTCGCTTATTGTTCTAACCAGTTTCGTATAAGCATCAAGAAATTGTACATTAATCGGATACTAAAAGATCAAATTGAATGAAACATGTTTTTATAAAGTAACATGTGATCTGAGGCACCTTTATCAATGATCTATTCGAATTTACCAGAAATATAATTTTGTGACGACAAAGTAAAAGTAGTTGCATAGTAGGATGTACCTGCATGACCCATAGAGGTACTAGCACCACCATTATCTTGATCATGTCCTTTATTTTTGAACAACCTCATTATCATCTAGCCTACTGCTGCTGCTGAAACCAAATTCTGATCTAAGACATATTAAAAATGGACACTGACCAATGCTATTCTACTCTCATCATGTAATCAAATCTTGATTACATCTGATCAACTGTTGAAGCTTCTATCATTACGGTTTCAAGTATGTTCGATTTGTGAAACCTAGTTTCAAGTTTGAACCTAAATCCATTATAATCGAACAATATCCATGGAAGTTTTCACCATTGAACAGAGTATTCGTTAGAGTCATATCCAGATGATCAAAACTAGTGAGTTGGTCGAGTTCAGATCAGTACGCGAATTAGTAATTCGAGTATTATCACCAGGAACACCAATTTTTTTTTTGACAAACCCTAGCAAATTTCAGAAGTTTATTTTCCATGATCTCAAAGCAATTACTAGCAATTCAAATCATTTAAAGCTAGTTGAATGAGAAATCGATTGATTAGAGCAATAATTAATCAAGACTGTGCAGAAATCATGAATTTAGAAGCTTCAAGCTCCGATATCATGTATTCATGTGAGCGCGAAAGCATCTGCGAAATCAAATCTATGATTCTCAGGCTAATGAGTTCGATTTAACATTGGAATGTTATCCTGACTTCAACCAGGCGTCTTCAGCGAGGTCAGCGGAGAGGGGGGGGGGGGGGGGAGGGGGGGGGGTGTTTAACGGTCATGCCCGAATTTGCATGGGTGGTTAAGTCTCCTGGATGATCCTAATCTTTCCAACAAAAATAGTCACATTGCACCACTAGCATGGGCGGTTTTATGAAGGGACAAGCGAGGGCAGCCGCCCCTGGTAGATTTACAATTTTCATTGTAAAAATTTTAGATTTTTCGACTTTGAACCCGGTGAATTTTTTTTTTTGCCCCAAAACTTAAATATTTTGTCCCAAAACCTTCAAATTTTGCCAAAAAATCTCTAAATTTTACCCCAAAACCGTCAAATTTTGCCCACAAACCTTCAAATTTTGTCCCAAAACCTCCATAATTTGCCTAAAAACCTCCATTTTTTTGTACCAAAACCTCCATATTTGCCCAAAAAAATGCTACGTTTTAATTTTTTTTTGCCCCCGGTGAATAAAAATCCTGGTAACGCCACTGACCACTAGTAGCGAATCTTGTGGCCTTGATCTTCAAATTGAATATCAAGATATTTTAGGAGACCCGTCCATATGGTGTGGTGTGGTTTGGTGGTATACAACAACTTATGTGTTGGATGGGATGAGACCCGTCAGTCTCAAGTTCTAATTCTCCTATTATCTGATTTATGGATCGATCTCGGAGAAGTTTTACTAATAAGTACTTTAGAATTTTGACTTGCTCTGCTTGCCCTAAAGATGGTTTAATGATCAAGTCTGTAATTCAATTCAAGTTTTCGTTCAAAAATGCGTGTGTGCGTGAAAAGTAATCGGGCTTGGCCAGTGATTCTAAATACTTTCAAAATAAATATATTGTAGGAGTGAGGTGATAGTTTTGTGGTGTTTTATGTTATAACGATACAATGTAATAATTAATTTATTTATGTGAGTGTATGTGATGGTAAAGGGATAAGTAGAGGTAAATGTAAGATTTCGTGGGCCTTTTGGCTCATGAACCTTTTGTCATCGGTTTGTTTGCGGGTTCTCTAGTGAATTTCTAGAGAGTCGTCGTGTTATGATAATTTTGCCCGTTTAAAAAAAAGTGTATATGATGAATAGTAGTGAAATGTAATGAGTTAGTGATGAGAATGAAATAGTGAGATGACGTTGATTTGACACAATATCAATTCCATAACATATGTCGTCATGAATAAGAATACTCTCATTAATTTAACAAAAAATGAAATTTCTTGTTATATGTAGAGAGTGATTAAACTAACTAACCACACCCTTAAGGCCATCCTCATTTGAAACCACTAAAATTTTAAGATTATAACACCATTGCCATATGTATGTTCTTCTCCTCGCCCTCGGTGTGTCCTCTAAGACAACCATTCGCATTCTATCACCCTCCCACGCCCTCCATCATTTCGTCATGCTCTTTTGGCATTCCAACCATTGGTTTCATTTGTATATAAATACAATTGTACTTAATTTTTCTCAATTCTATTGTTCACTAAGTCGATTATTCTATTTTATAATGTTCATTTAGACATGTGTCCATTTTAAAGATGTACCAATCGAAAACGCTAGTAAAAAAACATGCGATAACCACTTTTTTATTAGAAAAAACATCTTAAAACGAAGAACCTCCGAATATATACTGTCACCCCACGAATCTTAAAGTTATATCATGTTAAATATAAAAAAAAAAAAAATCAAATCGATTACATCAATTGATCAATCCATCAACATGCCAAAATTAATGTCAAATTGATCTAATAATTCATTATTTTAACATTGAAAATAAGATAGGAAATAAACTGTACGCTTTTCTTGAAACCCCAAAAGATCAATGGGCAGAAGAAACATGCAGGCCTGCAAATAAACCGAATGCTAGTAGGTTATAATTTTAAATTGGTAGGGCCAATATTTGAATTTATCATATATAGTCACTAAAACTGGTATAAAATTTGCTATTAAAGAAATAACTTTTTGGGGGACCATGCTCTCACATAAAAATGCCAAATAAAAAACATAGAAACATCCAATTAGTTGTTTTTAAAAAATCCAATTAAAATGTCACATAAAAACATAGAAAATAAGAAAACACGATTTACCGGTAAGATGTTTCAAATGCTTGGAGTGTGTGTGTGTCTGTGTGATATTTACCAACACTTGAAAAACTTGAAGAAAAAACCTCACATGATGAGCATGTGAGTCAAATTAAATTTCACGTCAAGGATTCTTTTGTGAGTCGGATTATTTTCGTTTTTTTATTTTTTTTCGTCTAATGATCTTGTAAATTCATGGATAACTTTTTCATCCAATCTTTCTAAATTCATTCTATTAAATGTAGGCGTATCAAAGAGTACGCCAATTAGTAAAAGTGGAAACGACCAACATCAACGAGAGAAGTTAAAGTAATTTGGTTTTCTAGCTATAACTTATCACACCCCCAGTTAGGGCCTGGGCGAAATGTGACTTAATATCAAATAAACCAACATATTATAATATACGAGAACAATACTAAATGATAAAATAAACTTTATTGAGAGTACGCAACGGAAAATGAAATGTCGTTACAATGTCGGAAATAACAATAATGTAAATGTTCAATATGCAAAAGTAAATAATGCGATATCTCTTGATCATATGTCCAAGTAGCATCACATAAGCAGTAAGAAAGAAAGCTTGAATCAAACAGCACCTGAGACAAAACATGCTAAAGTGTCAACCAAAAAGGTTGAGTGAAGTTCATAGGTTTAACAAATAAGTTTGACCGTTGTTTTAGACCACAAGATTTAGTTTATAAAGTTGATCTCGCAGATCAAAAAGTTATGCCAATGCGTGATATTTAGACTAAACATTCAAGTTTGCCCCAAAGACAAGTTGTAGTTTATACTTGTCGGTTTAATTTCATTATTAAGTAATACAAAGACTTAGTCAAATGTATCGGGGACGTTACTCCCGATAGGCCTACCCCCAATAATTAAGCATGCATTCAAGAGCAATTAAAAATATCACTATAGGGACTTAGTCGGACATAGCCGGGTATAGCATAGTTTAGTAGTTTGATACTTGTGTCTAAGTTGTAAAATGTAAAAAACAGCATGTGTCTCACCTCAATAAAAGTAAGTAAGTTTGCTAGCAATAAAGAGTTGGGCTATGAATTCACCTTAGTAAGTAGAGAGAGAGAGTTATTCCTCGGAATTGAAAGTTGGATGAGTGAGCAGAAAAGTCAACCTATTGACATTTAAGAGTAGTAAGTGTTTTTGCCCAAGTTTAAGTAGATGTTTAAGTATGATAGTGTTGTAAGTATAGTTCGTTTTACTAAGTTTCCTTTCCTAGTAAGTTTCTATTTTTAGAAAGTTTACACTTTTAGTAGATTTCTTATCTTAGTAAGTTTCTATAACTAGAAAGTTTATACTTTAAGAGTGTTTTTCATTTTAGGATACTTGCCGTATTAGATAAGCTTCCAATCACCCCTTTCCCTTCGAATGGCCATTTCAGGTCTAGGGGCTTGAGCTATAGGATCCTTTAAATCAGAAATCCAAACCCTTCCGCCTAGAGTTTCGTAGAAACCATTCGTCAAGAAAGTTCGAAGATCTATACACCTCTAATACATATCCCAAAATATTTTTATATGTTATAATATAAGTAGTAGGTTATAGGTGTTAGTAATAGTAATAGTGTATACATGTTAATTAATAGTATAAGTAGTATTATGGTTTCATTAATTAGGGTTAGTTAATTAAAGTAGTATTTTAATGATTAGGGTTTAGGGTTTTGAGGATCTAAATAATATGAATGTTAAGATCATGCACGAATATGATTATGAATATAAACATGAATTGAAAGAAAGATTTAAAAGTTTTAAGATTTTGGATCATACCTTGTTAAAATTATGATGAAGATTAACAAGAAACAAGAAGAAAACTTGGTGATGAAGATCAAATAACCCAAATAATGAAGAACACGCTTGAAAATCTTGACGAACACGAAGAACAAGCTTGAAGATCTGAATACCACAAGAGAGGGAGAGGGAGAGATTGTTTTTGAGAGAGGATTTTGGTGTGATTTGTGAATGAGAAACTAGGAGTCTAGGGGTGTTTATATAGTGCAAGTATTAGAGTGTTAGTCAATATAAGGATGTTCTAATTAATGATTTTATTTTTTTTTATAATTTTTAGTCAACAATAGGTGGTACTAGTTTATATATATATATATATATATATATATATATATATATATATATATATATATATATATATATATATATATATACATATATATATATATATATATATATATATATATATATATATATATTATATATATTTTATTTTATTTTTAGTCAACATAAGGATGTAATTGTTTAAGATTCTTTAATCTCATTATTATTATTATTATTATTATTATTATTATTATTATTATTATTATTATTATTATTATTATTATTATTATTATTTTACATTTACTACATGATAAGTATTATTTTCTTTTTACTAATTCATGACTTGTATATATTTTTTTATTTAGTTCCCAATTGTTTTATTATTTATATAAATGTCACTTTTTATTTATTACTTATAGGTTATTAGTTATAATATTACATAAATGCATAAATTTTAATTAGCAGTGAGTGTCGACTAACAGTTTATTATTTTCATCTTTTATTAACTTGTCAATTATTGCACAAAGTTAATTAATATGTTTTATAACTCTTAACACTTAACAATTGTTGATTAAAGTTTAATCATTAAGTTTTAATTATATTGTTTGGGCATTTAATATTGGAAAAATATAGAATGGAAAAATGAGGGTCGTTATAGTACCTCCCCGTTATTAGAAACTTCGTCCCGAAGTTTTAAGTAGAGCTCTCGTTTGCATCAGCAGTTGAGAAGAGATGGGGGGTGTGACAACCCGAAAATTTTCGACCAAATTTAAACTTAATCTTTATATGATTCCGACACGATAAGCAAAGTTTGTAATGTTGAGTCTCGAAAATTTTAGAACTATGTTCATACATTCAATTACCCTTTTGACTATGCTCGACGATTCACGAACGAATATATAAATGGATATGAATATATACATGTATATATATATTATAACTTGAAAATGTTAACAAAGTATTAAATGTATAATATTTTAGATTAAACGTAATTATCTTAATATATGCTTAATATATTCATCTACGGAATTAGAAGATAATACCAACGATTGGATTAGCAGATATTTCAACAATTATAAATCCCGTAAGTATTGTGATAAGTCTTTGTTGAGAGGTCCACATTGATTTAAGAAATCTGTCCTTTTTGACTGTATTTGATATATAAATAACTTGCAACGTGTATAGAAAAAGTATATATATATATATATATATATATATATATATATATATATATATATATATATATATATTTATATGTATATATATATGTATGTATATATGTATATATATATATATATATATATATGTATATATATATATATATATATATATATATATATACATATATACATATCTGTATATATATATATATATATATATATATATATATATATATATATATATATATATATATTAAGGTTCGAAATTATTTTTGTAAACAATAGTAACACCCATTTATTGTTCCGTTTGATAAATAAATATTATATACAAATTTATATTTTTTTAAACGAAAATATATATTTTACAATGTGATAATGCATAGAATTGAATTAGATATAAAACGTTTCGATATTATTAAATATATTTTAATAAACAACGAGGAGTTGATTTATAGAAGCAAATGACCAAATTACTAAAATGTATAAGTTATACTTTGAGTAATATAGTTTATCGATAATTTAAGATTATATTTTGACAAAGGTACGAATCACGAAATGTAAAGTGCAAGTTTTCTAAGCATACGAAAATGCATTCGAGAAACCGGAACTGAGACATTAGTCGAGCGTAAACGTACGAGTCATCGGACCAAAAATTAAAAGTCAACTATGCACTTGAATATAATATAATATATAATTAATTAATATAAATTATATATATATTATAAAAATATGTCGACAAACAAAACAACAAAAAAATTGTGAGCTGGATTTTGGGGCCATGCGATCGCATGAGAAATAGGCATAAAACCCATGCGATCGCATGGCAGTCAGGATTCAGAAACATTCTATAAATTGGCCAGTTTGTTCAACACACACACATATCTCAATCTCCGCTCTCTATATTTCTTATTATTATTATTATTATTATTATTATTATTATTATTATTATTATTATTATTATTATTATTATTATTATTAATATTATTAAGATTAATATTATTATTAATCTTATAATTAGGAGTATTATTATTAGTATTATTATACATAAAATACTACGACGAGGTCATGAGCAAGTTATTTTCAAAACAAGCTTTTCGAGCGGGATAGAGCTAAGGAAATTATGGGTTATAGCTATGGAGGTTATGGGTATTGCTTGGGGGTTATGATCATGAGTCAAAGGTCAAACCTAGTGTTTATCATCTCTGTTGCGTCTACGTACTTTCCTGCAATATTGAATCACAATATTGATACGTGAGCATTCATATCTTATCTTTTATATATTATTTTTGTATCTATGTATAGTGCTCGAGTATATATATTTATGCATGCTTGTATGCTAAATTTTTTCGTTAAACAGCTTATGATGAATCACGAATTAAATACATATATTACTGATAAAAGGTATATGATATGTATGTTTTTAGAAAGCTGGCGAAAAATCAATAACTTTTCATTTAGAAATCGCGTAATTTTGATGAACGAATCAAAAGATATGGTCAACTGAATTATGATTGACGTTAATTGGAATTGCTTTTGAATCTGCAATTAATATTTAAACAACTTGTTTATAAGATTGATAAATTGGATTTTTGAATATTACCAACCGAGTAAATGAATCCTTATATAAGTTACGTCTCGTTTTGTTGAACTATTGTCAAAATTGACCTTTTGAAACGACTTTGGATAACTTTTGTATGTCGATCTCGAGCATTAGGATTGTGATACACTATGACCTGACCTAGCTTGTTAGACATGTATTGATCAACATATATTCTCTAGGTTGAGATCTACGATTATTTTGCATTCCGAGTTTCGATCACATTTCGGTGAATGACTTTATGTGCTGCTAAGGTGAGTTTATAGATCCCTTTTTAATTACTTTTGTAATATATAATTTTAGGCTGAGAATACATGCAATATATTTAAACGCAATGGATACAAGTACATACTTAATTCTACACTGAGTTTGAACCGAAAATCCCTTAGCTTTGGTAACTAGTAACTGCCAGTACATAGGATATGGACTGGTGGTCGCGAATAATAGTATATGGATCCATAGGGCTTGACATCCTCGTCCGAGCTAGAGCGCTAGCCTTTTAACGGACGTATGTTATTTGAGTTTATGACACGTTGGTTGCTTGTATTAAAACGAATAGGGTAATTATCATTATAACGTTAAAGTTTAGTTACCAGGGTGCTCTGTTACGTATAATGTTTTGATAAACGTTTCTGGATGAAACAACTAAAATCTTGTGATCCACCTTTATATACAGATTATGCGCAACAATAAAACTATGAACTCACCAACCTTTGTGTTGACACTTTTAAGCATGTTTATTCTCAGGTTTATAGAAGTCTTCCGCTGTTTGCTTATATGTGATACAAGCTATGTGCACGGAGTCATACATGCTTTATTCGAGAAAACGTTGCATTCACAAATCATCACCATCTATCTTATTTTGACTGCATTGTCAATGGAAGTACTATTGTAAACTATTATTTATGGTGATTGTCTATATGTAGAAATCATCAGATGTCGAAAACCTTTGATTTAAATATTCATTTATGGTGTGCCTTTTCAAAAGAATGTAATGTTTACAAAACGTATCATATAGAGGTCAAATACCTCGCAATGAAATCGATAAATGACGTGTTCGTCCATATGGATTTGGAGCGATCGTCACAGTTGGTATCAGAGCTTTGGTCCTAGCGAACCAGGTCTTGCATGAGTGTGATGACCCGGAAATTTCTGACCAAATTTAAACTTAATCTTTGTATGATTAACATTTCCGACACGATAAGCAAAGTCTGTAAAACTGAATCTCAAAATTTTTGAACTACTTTCATATATTCAAATACCTTTCGGTTATTACTATAACTTGAAAACGTAGCAATGTATTAATTGTTTGATAAAGTACATTAAACTTATTGGTTTAAATATTTATTTGAATATATATGATAAGTTGGAATATTAATTATATGAATAACTTGCGACGTATATTTAAAACGTGTTTATGAATGTTGAAAATATATATTAACTTGGTCATAAAATGATTTGTTATTATATATATATTAACAAATAGCAAGACAATGATTTATAGAAGTAAATAACCAAAACACTCGAAAGTTTAAGATACACTTTGAATGATATAGTTTATTGATAATTTAAGACTATATTTTGACAAAGGTACGAGTCACAAAACGTAAATTGCGAGTTTTCTAAGCGTACAAAAATGCGTTCGAGAAACCGGAACCGGGACATAAGTCGAGTGACAACGTACGAGTCATCGGAACGAAAATTACAAGTCAACTATGCACATGAATTTAATATAATATATAATTAATTATTTAAATTAAATATATTATATATATTATATTAAATTATGTCGACAAACAAAATTACAAAAAATATGTGAGCTGGATCTGACGGCCATGCGATCGCATGGCAAATAGGCATAAAACCCATGCGATCGCATGGGCATCAGATTCCAAAAAGTTGCCTATAAAATGCCAGTTTCTGCTCGAGTTATATTTACACCTATATTACTCCCTCTGTAATATTATTATTATTTATTATTTATATTAATATTATTATTATTATTATTATTATTATTAAGATTATTATTATTATTTATTTTATTATTATTAGTAGTATTATTATTATTACTAATTATATCACTTAAAATACTACGACGAGGTCATGAGCGTGTCACTTTCAAAATGGTTTTCAAGCGGGATAGAGCTAAGAAAATTATGGGTTATTGCCAAGGAGGTTATGGGTAATGTTCGGGGGTATATTTGTGAATCAAACCTAGTGTTTATCATCTCCGTTGCGTCTACGTACTTTCCTACAATATTGAATCTCAATATTGATACGTAAGCACTCATATTTAACTTTTATATATTAATTGTGTATCCATGTCTAGTGCTCGAGTATATATATTTATACATACTTGTATTCTAAATTTCGTCGTTAAACAGTTTATGATGAATCACCAATTAAATACATATGTTACTGATAAAAGGTATATGATATGCATGTTTTTGGAAAGCTGGCGAAAAATCAATAACTTTTCATTTAGAAATCGCGTAATTTCGGTGAACGAATTAAAAGATATGATCAATTGAATTATGATTGACATTGATTGAAATTACTTTTGAAACTTGTTTGTAAGAATGATAAATTGGATTTTTGAATATTACCAGGCAAGTAAATGAGTCCATATATAAGGCACGTCTCGTTTTGTTGAATTATTGTCAAAATTGACTTTTTGAAACGACTTTGGATAACTTTTGTATGTCGATCTCGAGCATTAGGATTGTTATACACTATGACCTGACCTAGCTTGATAGACATTTATTGACCAACATATGTTCTCTAGGTTGAGATCTACGGTTATTTGGTAATCCGAGTTTCGATCACATTTTGGTGAACGACTTTATATGCTGCTAAGGTGAGTTTCATAAGATCCCTTTTACTCTCTACATTTTTGGGCTGAGAATACATGCAAATGCTTTATTAACCGATATACAATATTTATATGCGTGAGTTCATTGATCCCTTTTTATACATATTTTTGGGCTGAGAATACATGCGCTGTTTTATAAAATGAATACAAAAACTAAAACGGATTTGAGTGAGTTTCATAAGATCCCTTTTACTCTCTACATTTTTGGGCTGAGAATACATGCAAATGCTTTATTAACCGATATACAATATTTATATGCGTGAGTTTCATTTGCCCCCTTTTTAATTGCTTTTGCAATCTATATTTTTGGGCTGAGAATACATGCACTTTATTTTAAACACAACGAACACAAGTACATACTAAATTCTACGCTGAGTTTGAACCGAAAATCCCTTAGCTTTGGTAACTGTTAACTGCCAGCTATAAGAACTGGTAGGCGCGAGTAGTAGTATATGGATCCATAGGGCTTGATATCCCCGTCCGAGCTAGAGCGCTAGCCTTTTAACGGACGTATGCTATTTGATAAGCGTACACGTTGGTTTGCGTGTATTATTAAGATGATTATACAAAGGGTACAAATTATAAATACGTTAAGTTTAGTTACCAGGGTGCTCAATTTCGTAGAATATTTTGATAAACGTTTCTGGATGAAACAACTGAAATCTTGTTATCCACTTTTATATGCAGATTATGCGAAACACTAAAACTATGAACTCACCAACCTTTGTGTTGACACTTGTTAGCATGTTTATTCTCAGGTTCCCTAGAAGTCTTCCGCTGTTTGCTTATATGATAGACAAGCTATGTGCATGGAGTCTTACATGGCATATTTTTCAAGAAAACGTTGCATTCACCAATTCATCACCATGTACCTTATTTAGACTGCATTGTCAACGGAAGTACTGTTGTAAACTATTATATAAGGTGATTGTTTATATGTAGAAATCATCAGATGTCGAAAACCTTTGATTAATATTCATTTATGGTGTGCCTTTTCAAAAGAATGCAATGTTTACAAAACCTATCATATAGAGGTCAAATACCTCGCAATGAAATCAATGAATGACGTATTCGGCCAAATGGATTTGGAGCGATCGTCACAATGAGTGTGTCTACTGATAGTTGTTAGGATGCATTAGTAAGTCTGGACTTCGACTGTGTCTGCATGTTAAAAGTTTTGCTTATCATTTTTTGTCGAAAATTACATGCTTATCACTCTTAAGTCTAGACAAGTTTTCCTGCATTTATTGCATAAATAGTGTATAGACAAAAATTCATATCTTAGCGTATCTGTTACTGTAAACTTTTCCTGACATCTTCCGAAATTTTTTCCGTAATTTATGGGATTTTGGTATTATATATACATATGTAAATTATGTATTGAAGAATATCAATCTAAGTCCTATAATCTAATTCATATCAAACATCAATTCCCTAATTATACAAGATGGATCCCGCATCTAGTTCAAATTCCTTAAACTCCGACAGCTATTCCGATATGGATATTCACCTGAATTCTGAAGACAGTGTAACCGGAATGGATTAACCAATCAGCCATTACCTATTCTGGATGAATTGGGGATGGGTTCGTAGCTTACTTAATCATTGGAGACAAGAAGAAGGTGATCCCTTCCATCCACCACATTGCCCTCTTGGCGAAGAACCAGAAGCACTTACCGGCGAACCTGTTCGTAATACCATTTTTTCTCTCATCTCCAGAATATCTCGTCATGATTATATACTCTCTCAAATTCTGGATCTTATTCATCCGCTCGTCCGAACCGCCAATCATCCCGGTGTAGTAGAAGAAGTCAACGAGCTTCGCGCTCTGGTAGTGGCTTTGGAGAATAGCACCAGCAGAATCACCGGCATCAACAGTACCACCGAAAACAACACCAACAGTACCATTACCACCACCAACAACATCTGCACCTCAAGCCTCAACATCACAATATGTACCTTGAACATCAACGTCATACGCACCATAGATACCAAGGAATACCAACAACAACAAACGATGAAGTATTGATTCATAACTTCATCGAAGAAATATTCTGCAGAGAATATGTAATTTCTAAAAGTTTTAGAGATTAAATATTCTAGTCCTAGTCAAAAACCAGATGAGATTAATATTATGTTAACTCATTAAATCAATGATTACATCTAAAGAAAATATATATGTAGGTATATTTTCATAAAGATTGTAATTAAGAAAATTCTTTTATACAAACTGATAATGGTGAGAATATTTTAATGGGTAGGTAATACCCGAGAGATATATAAATTCACAATTAATATTTTACATTCTTCGATTCTGATTCAACAAATCATCAACTATACTCACTACTTTCACAACAATATATATTCTTATATAAAAAGCAAAACAACCATCCTCATCCAAATTTGATTACATATTTTGATTTTGACAAATCAAAATCCAAGTCAAGATTTAACAAAGACATCATTCTTAGATTCCTACATCTTTCGAAGCTATACTTTGACTTCAAAACTGTGCTAGAACATCATTTCTATTCATAGAACCCAGAAAAGTATTTGTATCATTCAAAATCCTAGAACATCATATGAATATTAACGATTATGATCGGTGTTCAAACCCTTCGAAATTCCTGAAGACACTTCAAATAATGAACAATTGAGATGATGATCCAACCACATGTTACCCACGGTCATGCACCTGAAAAACCCTCGAAACCAAAGTCATAGTTTAAAACGTATCCGTGTCAGACCCTTTGGCATTTATTAGCAAAAATAACTTTTCAATCCCTTTTCAAAGTAGACAGTTTTGTCACAGCTTCAGCAAATCAACTTCAATTGTTCATTCAATAAGCCTTATTATAACAATTACCCCTTCATCATTGTTACCGGGGAATCTTTCATATCTCGCCACATTAGTAGTAAACTTATCAACAACTTCATTGATCTTTAAACCTCTCCAAAAAATCACGATACTTATTCATTGAAACTCTATCAAGTACTCATCTACAACTTGTAACAACAATTTTCATACCAACTACTGGGAATTAACAATCAGTATTTTGAATTTCGTAGCAATTTTACGCCGACAGTTATATATATATATACTTATAACGTCTATCTCCTAGACTTACACACTTCGAATGTGAAGTTTCTGATAAACACCCTAAACTGCGAACTAGTTCTCGAAATTTCGAAAGATGCCGATGAAGCAGCAAAAACTGTAAACGACCTTAACAGTAAAAAGTTTGATGATAAAGAATAGTGTGTTGGCAAAGCTCAGAAAAAGAGAAGGTTTGGAACTGGAAAACGAATTGAGCAAAGTATGAAGGAGCTGTGGACAAATCACAAAGACTAAACCTACCTTCAAAGAATCCAAATGATTCAGTATCTGCAAAAGTCATTAACGAATACCTTGCTCCTGTCTCTAAACCCTTGCGAACAATATTCTTCATCATCCTCTGATATTAGAAATTTTAAGATATCATCATATCTTTCATTATAAATATCCTCCATATTTCTGAAGATATTTCCATAATTATTCTTATATGAAATAATTTATCTCTTTGCACCATCTGTATTATATCATAAAAAAACTATTTTAGTTTCTAAATTCTGAAACCTTCAAGTTTAAAATATGAATGTTTTTGAAGTAGTGTTGGGAATTGAAGCATAAGTTAGTATAATATAATGACACTTGATCAACGTGATTATATTACAGTAAGTCATGTTGAGTTTCTAAATGGGACATGACGATTCACAGACCATACCATCATCATGTGTCATGTTACACGACTCTGGTATTCTATTTAACCTCTAAGAATATCAAGAAAATATTTTCTTGATGATTAGGTCTTTTCCGGATATTCTGGTAATTTGACAAATCAAAATCGTGCCATTACAATTTCCTTCTTAGAACATTAACTATGTTCATTTCAAAATCCATACCTACGAATTCTGGACCATTATTCACTTGACTTGAAGTCAGGAAGAGGAGACAAAAGTATGGAACTCTTGGATATAAAAGAAAGTATAAAGCTTGACAACAACACATAAATTACAAACCGTGCATATCAATACGTATTGCCACATAAAGGCACGAGAGAATTAAAATTACTATAACCCCAAGGTAATAATAAAAATAAATAAAATCCTCCGGTGGTAGATGAAAGAGAAGAATGACAGATATGAAAGTTAGGAGTATATCAAGGATCAGAACTGGATGTAGCATATTGACGAATGATTCAAAGTATGAATTAAAGGAGAAAGAATAGAGGGTGTGAGTTGTGGAAATAAGAAAACGAAGAGAAAGTATTTATAGTGACATATCCAACAGAGCAATCAAAACAGGTTATCGCATTTAATCAAAGAAGATCCTAATTTCCTTAATTATCGAAGAATCAAATCTTATTACGTAATTTTTCTCTAAATCCCTTGAAATCCGGAAATCAATCCTATCTACGTCAAAAGATATGACGAATCTACATTTATTCATTTCACTCTTTTGTGATAGCTTCACTTATACTCTTCGCATAATCAAATTGTTTATTCTATATTACTTGATGATGATAAAACTCTAATTTTTAGCTCGTATGCGTCATGAAAACCTACTTATTGTTAGCCATGACCTTCCCAATTAAATTTCGAGAGGAAATTTATTTAACGGGTAGGTACTGTGACAACCCAAAAATTTTCGACCAAATTTAAACTTAATCTTTATATGATTCCGACACGATAAGCAAAGTTTGTAATGTTGAGTCTCAAAAATTTTAGAACTATGTTCATACATTCAATTACCCTTTTGACTATGCTCGACGATTCACGAACGAATATATAAATGGATATGAATATATATATATATATATATATATATATATATATATATATATATATATATATATATATTGTAGTGACCCGAACTTTTCCATGTTTATATATATTAATTGAGATTGATATTTACATGATTAAATGTTTCCAACATGTTAAGCAATCAAACTTGTTAAGACTTGATTAATTGAAATAGGTTTCATATAGACAATTGACCACCCAAGTTGACCGGTGATTCACGAACGTTAAAACTTGTAAAAACTATATGATGACATATATATGGTTATATATATAGTTAACATGATATTATTATAAGTAAACATATCATTAAGTATATTAACAATGAACTACATATGTAAAAACAAGACTACTAACTTAATGATTTTGAAACGAGACATATATGTAACGATTATCGTTGTAACGACATTTAATGTATATATATCATATTAAGAGATATTCGTACATCATAATATCATGATAATATAATAATTTAAAATCTCTTTTGATATTATAAACATTGGGTTAACAACATTTAACAAGATCGTTAACCTAAAGGTTTCAAAACAACATTTACATGTAACGACTAACGATGACTTAACGACTCAGTTAAAATGTATATACATGTAGTGTTTTAATATGTATTCATACACTTTTGAAAGACTTCAAGACACTTATCAAAATACTTCTACTTAACAAAAATGCTTACAATTACATCCTCGTTCAGTTTCATCAACAATTCTACTCGTATGCACCCGTATTCGTACTCGTACAATACACAGCTTTTAGATGTATGTACTATTGGTATATACACTCCAATTATCAGCTCTTAGCAGCCCATGTGAGTCACCTAACACATGTGGGAACCATCATTTGGCAACTAGCATGAAATATCTCATAAAATTACAAAAATATGAGTAATCATTCATGACTTATTTACATGAAAACAAAATTACATATCCTTTATATCTAATCCATACACCAACGACCAAAAACACCTACAAACACTTTCATTCTTAAATTTTCTTCATCTAATTGATCTCTCTCAAGTTCTATCTTCAAGTTCTAAGTGTTCTTCATAAATTCCAAAAGTTCTAGTTTCATAAAATCAAGAATACTTTCAAGTTTGCTAGCTCACTTCCAATCTTGTAAGATGATCATCCAACCTCAAGAAATCTTTGTTTCTTACAATAGGTTATCATTCTAATACAAGGTAATAATCATATTCAAACTTTGGTTCAATTTCTATAACTATAACAATCTTATTTCAAGTGACGATCTTACTTGAACTTGTTTTCGTGTCATGATTCTGCTTCAAGAACTTCGAGCCATCCAAGGATCCGTTGAAGCTAGATCCATTTTTCTCTTTTACAGTAGGTTTATCCAAGGAACTTAAGGTAGTAATGATGTTCATAACATCATTCGATTCATACATATAAAGCTATCTTATTCGAAGGTTTAAACTTGTAATCACTAGAACATAGTTTAGTTAATTCTAAACTTGTTCGCAAACAAAAGTTAATCCTTCTAACTTGACTTTTAAAATCAACTAAACACATGTTCTATATCTATATGATATGCTAACTTAATGATTTAAAACCTGGAAACACGAAAAACACCGTAAAACCGGATTTACGCCGTCGTAGTAACACCGCGGGCTGTTTTGGGTTAGTTAATTAAAAACTATGATAAACTTTGATTTAAAAGTTGTTATTCTGAGAAAATGATTTTTATTATGAACATGAAACTATATCCAAAAATTATGGTTAAACTCAAAGTGGAAGTATGTTTTCTAAAATGGTCATCTAGACGTCGTTCTTTCGACTGAAATGACTACCTTTACAAAAACGACTTGTAACTTATTTTTCCGACTATAAACCTATACTTTTTCTGTTTAGATTCATAAAATAGAGTTCAATATGAAACCATAGCAATTTGATTCACTCAAAACGGATTTAAAATGAAGAAGTTATGGGTAAAACAAGATTGGATAATTTTTCTCATTTTAGCTACGTGAAAATTGGTAACAAATCTATTCCAACCATAACTTAATCAACTTGTATTGTATATTATGTAATCTTGAGATACCATAGACACGTATACAATGTTTCGAACTATCATGTCGACACATCTATATATATTTCGGAACAACCATAGACACTCTATATGTGAATGTTGGAGTTAGCTATACAGGGTTGAGGTTGATTCCAAAATATATATAGTTTGAGTTGTGATCAATACTGAGATACGTATACACTGGGTCGTGGATTGATTCAAGATAATATTTATCAATTTATTTCTGTACATCTAATTGTGGACAACTAGTTGTAGGTTACTAACGAGGACAGCTGACTTAATAAACTTAAAACATCAAAATATATTAAAAGTGTTGTAAATATATTTTGAACATACTTTGATATATATGTATATATTGTTATAGGTTCGTGAATCAACCAGTGGCCAAGTCTTACTTCCCGACGAAGTAAAAATCTGTGAAAGTGAGTTATAGTCCCACTTTTAAAATCTAATATTTTTGAGATGAGAATACATGCAGGTTTTATAAATGATTTACAAAATAGACACAAGTACGTGAAACTACATTCTATGGTTGAATTATCGAAATTGAATATGCCCCTTTTTATTAAGTCTGGTAATCTAAGAATTAGGGAACAGACACCCTAATTGACTCGAATCCTAAAGATAGATCTATTGGGCTTAACAAACCCCATCCAAAGTACCGGATGCTTTAGTACTTCGAAATTTATATCATATCCGAAGGGTGTCCCGGAATGATGGGGATATTCTTATATATGCATCTTGTTAATGTCGGTTACCAGGTGTTCACCATATGAATGATTTTTATCTCTATGTATGGGATGTGTATTGAAATATGAAATCTTGTGGTCTATTACTATGATTTGATATATATAGGTTAAACCTATAACTCACCAACATTTTTTGTTGACGTTTTAAGCATGTTTATTCTCAGGTGATTATTAAGAGCTTCCGCTGTCGCATACTTAAATAAGGACGAGATTTGGAGTCCATGCTTGTATGATATTGTGTAAAAACTGCATTCAAGAAACTTATTTTGTTGTAACATATTTGTATTGTAAACCATTATGTAATGGTCGTGTGTAAACAGGATATTTTAGATTATCATTATTTGATAATCTACGTAAAGCTTTTTAAACCTTTATTTATGAAATAAAGGTTATGGTTTGTTTTAAAAATGAATGCAGTCTTTGAAAAACGTCTCATATAGAGGTCAAAACCTCGCAACGAAATCAATTAATATGGAACGTTTTTAATCAATAAGAACGGGACATTTCAGTTGGTATCCGAGCGTTGGTCTTAGAGAACCAGAATTTTGCATTAGTGTGTCTTATCGAGTTTGTTAGGATGCATTAGTGAGTCTGGACTTCGACCGTGTTTAGTTGAAAAATGATTGCTTAACAAATTTTGTTGGAAACTATATATTTTTAACATGTGAATATTATGTGATATATTAATCTCTTAACGTGTTTGATATTATGTGATAGATGTCTACCTCTAGAACAAGTCCCATTGACTCACCTAATAATAATGAAGAGTCAAATGTAAATTGGAATGATTCGTGGACTGATTCACAAGTTCCCGAAGAGGAACCGGAAGAAGAGTCGGAACCGGAAGAAGAATCGGAACCGGAAGAAGAATCGGAACCGGATGAAGAAATAGAACCGGTGGGGGAAATAATAAAACGGTTAAGTAAAAGAAAATCCTCAACCAACCGACCAAGGTTAATTATGACCAATGGTGTTTCCGCAAAGGAAGCAAAATATTAGGAGGATTACCAATTCTCCGATGAATCGGATTCCGACGAGAATTCCGATGATGTTATAGAAATTACCCCAACTGAATTTAAAAAGGCAAAAGAAAATAATAAGGGAAAGGGCATAAAAATAGAGAAATCTAATTCCAACCCCGATGAACTTTATATGTATCGTCAACCCCCGAAGTCCTTAAGTTGTAACAATGACCCGGGAACCTCTAAACCACCAGGTTTTTCTAAACCAATGTGGAAAATTACGGCTCGTATTAGGGGAACATCATATATCCCTAGAAACTTGTCAAAACGAACCAAAATCGAAGAAGAAGAAACAAGCGAGTCGGAATAAGATAGTTGTATTCGTGTGGTGTAATATATGTAATATAGTGTGCTTATGCTTTATGATATATGTAAAAATTGCTTGTATTAATAAGTATTTTTTTTATGAATCTAACTCTTGTCTATTTTACAGTTTAAAAACACAAAATGGATAGACAACCCAATATTTTAAGAGACCTACCCGGAGACATGATTGATGAAATCTTGTCTAGAGTCGGTCAGAATTCCTCGGCACAACTATTTAAGGCGAGATCAGTTTGTAAGACATTCGAAGAACGTTCCAAGAATGTCTTGGTTTATAAGAGACTTTCGTTTGAAAGATGGGGGATATCACATTGGGAAACCCATAAGTTACGATGTGTTTACTTTGACGCATATATTGCGGGGAACCCAAATGCTATTTTACACAATGGGTTAAGAAATTATTTTGACTCAATATATCCGAATATTGGACTTCGTGATTTAGAAAAAGCGGCTAACATGCAACATAAAGAAGCATGTTATGCTTACAGATTAGTAATGTTCGCTTCTCACCAAAGTGAGAACAAGAACATCGGGCTACAACTATTAAACAAAACGTTCCCACAAGTGACGGAGTCGGTAATTGGGGTAAGAAATGAGGTTTTTAGATTGTTACGGGACTGTTGGACATTACGTAACCCTCGTCCTTTTGACGACGTTACAACACGCTGTCTTATCAACGGCCATAACGGTTATGTTCCACAAGACCAAGGATGGGAAGTAATCCTAGTAAAACCAGAATGCATGACTTGTTTCTGGACGTATGAATTACGTGTCTTTATTGCCTTTGCTGAACGACTTGTGTACTAGCTAGAATTATCTTCACAACTATCTTGTATCAAAGTTATTGTGTGCTATATTTTATGCTTTATGTAAAATAAGCGGTATTGTAAATTTGTAAAATATTGTATAAAAGTTTGAACGCGAAATATTATTATAATCAGTTTTTCATATAGAATTGTAGTAGTTGAATTGTATATTAGCTACTAAGTATGAACTTAACGGGTAGGTACTACCCGAATTTAAACTTATAAAACGCTAATATGAAGAAAAAGCTTTTATAAATGAGTTCATATTATGCTACGAAATACTATTAACTACTCTTAATATTCTGTATGATTAACTTGTTCCATTTGACTATTTTGAAGGAAATGGCACCGACTACTCGACACACCGTGAATATGAATGAAGAGGAATTCCGTACTTTTCTAGCTTCAAACATAGCCGCAGTACAGGCTGCGCTACATACCAATAATAACCTTGGATCTAGCAGTACAGAAAATCGTGTAGGATGCACCTACAAAGAATTCACTGCCTGCAAACCTTTGGAATTTGATGGAACCGAAGGACCGATCGGATTGAAACGGTGGACCGAGAAGGTCGAATCGGTGTTTGCCATAAGTAAGTGTACTGAAGAGGACAAAGTGAAGTATGCTACGCATACCTTCACAGGTTCTGCGTTAACATGGTGGAATACCTATCTAGAGCAAGTGGGACAAGACGATGCGTACGCACTACCGTGGTCGGCATTCAAGCACTTGATGAACGAGAAGTACCGTCCCAGAACCGAGGTCAATAAGCTCAAGACAGAACTTAGAGGGTTACGAACCCAAGGATTTGATATTACCACGTACGAAAGACGATTCACAGAATTGTGCCTATTGTGTCCGGGAGCATTCGAAGATGAGGAAGAGAAGATCGACGCGTTTGTGAAAGGATTACCGGAAAGAATCCAAGAAGATATAAGTTCACACGAGCCCGCCTCCATACAACAGGCATGTAGAATGGCTCACAAACTAGTGAATCAGATTGAAGAAAGAATTAAAGAACAGACTGCTGAAGAGGCCAATGTGAAGCAAGTCAAAATAAAGTGGGAGGAAAACGGTGATAAGAATCACCAATACAACAACAACAGCAATCGCAACAATTATCTCAACAATCGCAACATCAATCGCAACTACAACAAACGGCCCAACAACAACAACAACAACAACAACAACAGCAACAGCAACAGCAACTACAACAATCATCTCAACAACAATAATAACCGCAACAACAACAACAATCAGAAGCAGCTATGCCAAAGGTGTGAAAAGTATCACTCGGGGTTCTGCACCAAATTTTGTAACAAGTGTAAAAGAAATGGTCATAGCGGAGCGAAGTGTGAGGTCTACGGACCAGGGGTTAATAGAACGAAAGGAACAAATGGTGTCGGAATGAGTAATGGCGGAGCAAGTAGTGTCGGAGCAAGTTATGCCAATGTAGTTTGTTATAAATGTGGAAAACCGGGCCACATTATTAGAAATTGCCCGAACCAGGAGAACACGAATGGACAAGGCCGCGGAAGAGTTTTCAATATTAATGCGGCAGAGGCACAGGAAGACCCGGAGCTTGTTACGGGTACGTTTCTTATTGACAATAAATCTGCTTACGTTTTATTTGATTCGGGTGCGGATAGAAGCTATATGAGTAGAGATTTTTGTGCTAAATTAAGTTGTCCATTGACGCCTTTGGATAGTAAATTTTTACTCGAATTAGCAAATGGTAAATTAATTTCAGCAGATAATATATGTCGGAATCGAGAAATTAAACTGGTTAGCGAAACATTTAAGATTGATTTGATACCAGTAGAGTTAGGGAGTTTTGATGTGATAATCGGTATGAACTGGTTGAAAGAAGTGAAAGCAGAGATCGTTTGTTACAAAAATGCAATTCGCATTATACGAGAAAAAGGAAAACCCTTAATGGTGTACGGAGAAAAGGGCAACACGAAGCTACATCTTATTAGTAATTTGAAGGCACAAAAACTAATAAGAAAAGGTTGCTATGCTGTTCTAGCACACGTCGAGAAAGTACAAACTGAAGAAAAGAGCATCAATGATGTTCCCATTGCAAAAGAATTTCCCGATGTATTTCCGAAAGAATTACCGGGATTACCCCCACATCGATCTGTTGAATTTCAAATAGATCTTGTACCAGGAGCTGCACCAATAGCTCGTGCTCCTTACAGACTCGCACCCAGCGAGATGAAAGAACTGCAAAGCCAATTACAAGAACTTTTAGAGCGTGGTTTCATTCGACCAAGCACATCACCGTGGGGAGCTCCTGTTTTGTTTGTCAAGAAGAAAGATGGTACATTCAGGTTGTGTATCGACTACCGAGAGTTGAACAAACTTACCATCAAGAACCGCTACCCACTACCGAGAATCGACGACTTATTTGATCAACTACAAGGCTCGTCTGTTTATTCAAAGATTGACTTACGTTCCGGGTATCATCAAATGCGGGTGAAAGAAGATGATATTCCAAAGACTGCCTTCAGAACACGTTACGGTCATTACGAGTTTATGGTCATGCCGTTTGGTTTAACTAATGCACCAGCTGTGTTCATGGACCTTATGAACCGAGTGTGTGGACCATACCTTGACAAGTTTGTCATTGTTTTCATTGATGACATACTTATTTACTCAAAGAATGACCAAGAACACGGTGAACATTTGAGAAAGGTGTTAGAAGTATTGAGGAAGGAAGAATTGTACGCTAAGTTTTCAAAGTGTGCATTTTGGTTGGAAGAAGTTCAATTCCTCGGTCACATAGTGAACAAAGAAGGTATTAAGGTGGATCCGGCAAAGAAAGAAACTGTTGAAAAGTGGGAAACCCCGAAAACTCCGAAACACATACGCCAGTTTTTAGGACTAGCTGGTTACTACAGAAGGTTCATCCAAGATTTTTCCAGAATAGCAAAACCCTTGACTGCATTAACGCATAAAGGGAAGAAAATTGAATGGAATGATGAACAAGAGAAAGCGTTTCAGTTATTGAAGAAAAAGCTAACTACGGCACCTATATTGTCATTGCCTGAAGGGAATGATGATTTTGTGATTTATTGTGACGCATCAAAGCAAGGTCTCGGTTGTGTATTAATGCAACGAACGAAGGTGATTGCTTATGCGTCTAGACAATTGAAGATTCACGAACAAAATTATACGACGCATGATTTGGAATTAGGCGCGGTTGTGTTTGCATTAAAGACTTGGAGGCACTACTTATATGGGGTCAAAAGTATTATATATACCGACCACAAAAGTCTTCAACACATATTTAATCAGAAACAACTGAATATGAGGCAGCGTAGGTGGATTGAATTATTGAATGATTACGACTTTGAGATTCGTCACCACCCGGGGAAGGCAAATGTGGTAGCCGATGCCTTGAGCAGGAAGGACAGAGAACCCATTCGAGTAAAATCTATGAATATAATGATTCATAATAACCTTACTACTCAAATAAAGGAGGCACAACAAGGAGTTTTAAAATAGGGAAATTTAAAGGATGAAATACCCAAAGGATCGGAGAAGCATCTTAATATTCGGGAAGACGGAACTCGGTATAGGGCTGAAAGGATTTGGGTACCAAAATTTGGAGATATGAGAGAAATGGTACTTAGAGAAGCTCATAAAACTAGATACTCAATACATCCTGGAACGGGGAAGATGTACAAGGATCTCAAGAAACATTTTTGGTGGCCGGGTATGAAAGCCGATGTTGCTAAATACGTAGGAGAATGTTTGACATGTTCTAAGGTCAAAGCTGAGCATCAGAAACCATCAGGTCTACTTCAACAACCCGAAATCCCGGAATGGAAATGGGAAAACATTACCATGGATTTCATCACTAAATTGCCAAGGACTGCAAGTGGTTTTGATACTATTTGGGTAATAGTTGATCATCTCACCAAATCAGCACACTTCCTGCCAATAAGAGAAGATGACAAGATGGAGAAGTTAGCACGACTGTATTTGAAGGAAGTCGTCTCCAGACATGGAATACCAATCTTTATTATCTCTGATAGGGATGGCAGATTTATTTCAAGATTCTGGCAGACATTACAGCAAGCATTAGGAACTCGTCTAGACATGAGTACTGCCTATCATCCACAAACTGATGGGCAGAGCGAAAGGACGATACAAACGCTTGAAGACATGCTACGAGCATGTGTTATTGATTTCGGAAACAGTTGGGATCGACATCTACCGTTAGCAGAATTTTCCTACAACAACAGCTACCATTCAAGCATTGAGATGGCGCCGTTTGAAGCACTTTATGGTAGAAAGTGCAGGTCTCCGATTTGTTGGAGTGAAGTGGGGGATAGACAGATTACGGGTCCGGAGATTATACAAGAAACTACCGAGAAGATCATCCAAATTCAACAACGGTTGAAAACCGCCCAAAGTCGACAAAAGAGCTACGCTGACATTAAAAGAAAAGATATAGAATTTGAAATTGGAGAGATGGTCATGCTTAAAGTTGCACCTTGGAAAGGCGTTGTTCGATTTGGTAAACGAGGGAAATTAAATCCAAGGTATATTGGACCATTCAAGATTATTGATCGTGTCGGACCAGTAGCTTACCGACTTGAGTTACCTCAACAACTCGCGGCTGTACATAACACTTTCCACGTCTAGAATTTGAAGAAATGTTTTGCTAAAGAAGATCTCACTATTCCGTTAGATGAAATCCAAATCAACGAAAAACTTCAATTCATCGAAGAACCCGTCGAAATAATGGATCGTGAGGTTAAGAGACTTAAGCAAAACAAGATACCAATTGTTAAGGTTCGATGGAATGCTCGTAGAGGACCCGAGTTCACCTGGGAGTGTGAAGATCAGATGAAGAAGAAATACCCGCATTTATTTCCAGAAGATACGTCAACACCTCCAACTGCTTAAAATTTCGGGACGAAATTTATTTAACGGGTAGGTACTGTAGTGACCCGAACTTTTCCATGTTTATATATATTAATTGAGATTGATATTTACATGATTAAATATTTCCAACATGTTAAGCAATCAAACTTGTTAAGACTTGATTAATTGAAATAGGTTTCATATAGACAATTGACCACCCAAGTTGACCGGTGATTCACGAACGTTAAAACTTGTAAAAACTATATGATGACATATATATGGTTATATATATAGTTAACATGATATTATTATAAGTAAACATATCATTAAGTATATTAACAATGAACTACATATGTAAAAACAAGACTACTAACTTAATGATTTTGAAACGAGACATATATGTAACGATTATCGTTGTAACGACATTTAATGTATATATATCATATTAAGAGATATTCATACATCATAATATCTTGATAATATAATAATTTAAAATCTCTTTTGATATTATAAACATTGGGTTAACAACATTTAACAAGATCGTTAACCTAAAGGTTTCAAAACAACATTTACATGTAACGACTAACGATGACTTAACGACTCAGTTAAAATGTATATACATGTAGTGTTTTAATATGTATTCATACACTTTTGAAAGACTTCAAGACACTTTTTATAAATACGTGGCGGAAGCATTAACGTTAATTAAACCATTATAATAATATAAACATATCATAATTACATAACCAAAACAGTTGACAGCTAGCATTTAACTAATACATATGGTGTCACGTGACGTTTCAACAAAAGTTTAGTTTTATAGGAAAAGACACATCAGAGTTGGCTCCTGTCAAACATAACATCAGCATGCCCCGTCTTCTCCCCAAAAGCATCATCTCTACAAAAGCTAATAACCTGCAGGGAGGAGATGGAGGGGAATTAGCACGAAGCTAAGTGAGTACGACTAACCACAGGCAATAGTATACCGAACAGTTATACTAATCATGTCACAAAGAGCTAACACACAAACATCACCCAAGTGCCGTCTACAGAGACTCTGGTGGCTCGGCCAAACCATTAACCACCAGTTGATCGGGCTGGGGCTTACCAGAAGTTCCTCCACCACCGTATGTATATACATAATCCACACGCGACGGACGCGTCATTCACATATATATACACCACGGTTGTCTAGGCTACCACAGAGGAACCCAACCCGCAGGTTGATCTCTCCTACCGAGGCTACCACACAATAGGGACGCACTGGGCTCCAGCAGACAAGCATCAACTAACATGCAGTCATCACAGCATACTAACTAACTGTATCAATAAGTACAACTAACTAGCATGGCAGTCATAATATAACATGCTACTCTATACTATATTCCACAGTCAGTCCCACTCACCGATTACCAGCAAACGAGAAGGTGTTCAGCTATCTAATCACTGAACCTTCTCTGTCTCCTTTTCTCCTGAGAAATACATATACACGAGTTAGTTTATGTCCATAAACACCAAATAACACAAATATAGAAATTTTGTCAGAAAATCTGTCCGCTAAAATTTTTCTCCTTAACACTTACATCAAAATCTCAAAATACAAACGGACAGCATAACGGCTAGAAATCAACACTTAGTAAAAATTTCACTGTCTAAGACCATCGGTCGATCGTCAGAGACTATCGGCTGATCGTCACTACTCCATCGGCCGGTGGACTACACCATCGGTCGATCGTTAAATTTTCAACTGTTCGTCGAAGGACTTCCACCATCGGTCGATCGTCTAGTCCGTCGACCGATCGTCTCACTCCATCGGTCGATGGTCAGAGACTATCGGCCGAGGGTAGTTCATCTGCAGTAGCAGCTACCAAAGTGACGGGTTTCAACCAAATTCATCCAATTCTTGCTCTAGAGCTCGATTTTTACCTCAAAACTGACCAAATCTAAGACACTATACATCAAGAAACATAAACCCACAAGATTTGGACTCAAACAACATCAAATTCAACTCTTTTGACCCAAATTACCCACTTTGTAAAAACTATCACAAAAACCCAATTTTCTTGAAGATTAAAGCATGAAAAGCTATGAATCTTACCTTGTTAGAATCAGTAAATCACAAGGAATACGAAAATGTAAACGATTCGAGCTCTAGATCAAAGATTAGAATTAGGGTTTGATTGTAGGTGAAAGGGAGGGTACGGGAGTGTTTGGGATTTTTCTAGAAAATGGAAGAATAACCCTCCCACCAAACACTTATGAGTCTTAAAACTCATACATCACAACACACGGGTATTTATCAGTTATCTGATATCTTTCGTACATCATTTGGCAACCCAAACGAAGTCCAAATTAAATAAACAAACCTGTTCTGTGACCCTTGTCACAAACTGGTCATAACCACGTCATCAAATAACAATAAATGTTAATTAAAATAAAAACATATAAAACCACATAACGGCAAAATAGACCATTTCAACTAGGCCCGATTCAAGGATGTTACACCTGCAGTATGGTAAACTAAGGTGATATCCTTCACTGTTCGTTCAGACCGTCCTGAAGACACTATAGATAATTATGGCTTGTATTGCCAACAAGTCCGATTAGTCACTTCCAGCTAAAATTTCAATTCTTCCGGTCAAATGAAACGTTCTTAAATAATGGGTTCTTTATACATATGGTCTCCTTCCGAAATTAAGGGATTAGTACAAAATCCTTAGCTAACACTATCCAGACATCAAATCGCATGGTTATGATCACCATGTTTTCCATTCTACTTGTCAGCTTTGTATTGCGACATAAGCGCTCAATGTTTTAGATGAGTTTAGTAGCATTCATGATGTATTTCATGCATCCAGCTTACTGAAGATGCATGTACGGCTAAAAACATCATCTTTCCTTTTGTGGGTATATATATTCGGATGATATATTCGTGTTAGCAAGAAATGAAATCAATTTGTTGATCTCTTAGGACAAGAGACTTAATTAATGTCACATACCTATTCTTACTCTTATACGCCCAAGTACCTTTCGAGGTAAATAACTCACTTCTGAGCCCACGAGTCTCACGAAACCTTGATACGCTACTTCTTATTTAAATACGGTACCATTTTTAGTCACTCATTAAATTTCGGGACGAAATTTCCATTAACAGGTGGGTAATGTAACGACCCGACTTTTTCGACTTGCTTTTGTGCTTTGTGTTTTCACGAAACTGCGTATTTGTGCGTACTATGCTACTTTATACTCTAGAACCTTTATATACATGGTTTACTTTCATTTATATATTAAAACGTGCCTTAGAGTATTTAGGATACTTAACTTGATCACCGGAAGCCTTATTGACCGTTAGTGTCACTTGACGTTACAAACAAACTGCGAACCGCGCACACGTTTAACTTTTGTCGTAATCGGAATATTATGACTACGAAATATTAATTATTATTTTATAATAATAATTACTTGGGTTTTTGGATGCTTAATTACGCGTAGTAATTTAATTATGCTTACTAGTTAGTCTTGTTGGACTTTCTACCTTGTTGGACTTAAGCCCACCCTACTCTAGTAGATTTTCAGTTAGTTCGGTTCGAGTAGATTATTTTCCGTTTAGGCCTCGTCTTAATCCGAGTTACGGTTTAGGATTTATGGCCCTCCGAAAGTCACTACGCCCTTGTAACGTTGTGCTGAAATTTCTGACCTACTCGAACTTAAACCGTAGCCACGGTCAAACGAAGACGAGTTAGGTTCTGAAAATTGGTCAGAGGTTAGGGGACTCATATACGGAGCCACAGCCACTGAATACGCATCTTTTTGATTTACGTAGAGGTCGTAACAGCTGACCAAAGTCAGCCTATTGTTTCGATCTCTATTCTTGTCAAACTTACTTAGCTTTTATGATGATGAATGATGATGATGATGACACTTAAACTTATTTTATGCACTATTAGAACTTATAAAGACAACCTACTGACCTAGTAACCTTTAATTTAGGTTGACGACCTTTCGGACCGACTTACTACTTGCACACTTTCGTATCGACTTGTATTGCTTATTCACTGTGAGTTATAGCATCCCTTTTTACTTATACTATTTTTGGGACTGAGAATACATGCACTTTTTATGTTTTACTTACTTGACACGAGTACTTAAACTTTACATAAGTGTGGGTTATATAACGGCATAAAGATTCCCCTTAGCACGGTAACGTTTAACTATTGGTTTTTGAACCGGTAGACGCGAATATTAGATATGGATCTATAGGGTTTGACATCCCCACTCGGGCTAGTCGCGCTAGTATTTAACGGGTGTTTAATACTTCGAGGACATACGCGCTCGCCAGGTGTACTTTCAGGGGGTGATATTTATATTTACATTAAGTCTAGTTACCATGTGCCCACGGTTAAACATATACTTTTCATACTGTTTGAAACACTGAAACCTCGTGGTCAATCTTATATTACTGTTACAATTTAAACTATAGCTCACCAACATTATTGTTGACGTTTTTAAGTATGTTTTCTCAGGTGCTTAGAGGTTTGTTGCTTCCCCTGTTAGACTTGCTGTCTTGGTGATATTGATTGCTATTAAGGACCGGCCGTGTTAGATTTCCGCTGCATTACTTAGAGATGTCTCAATCATGGAACTTTTCTTTTGCATTCGTAGTTTATGTTATTTTTAAATAATGACTTTCTAACGACCTTTGTGTCACGTTATCTTTTGTAAACGCTATGTCTTTTATGAATGCAAAACTGGTTTTCAAATAGCATGTAGTACTTGACCGTGTAAAGATCCTGTTGTTGACGAATCATACACGATGGTTTTGTACGGGGCGTCACAAAATGCATTCGAGAAACCGGAACTGAGACATTAGCCGAGCGTAAACGTACGAGTCATCGGACCAAAAATTAAAAGTCAACTATGCACATGAATATGATATAATATATAATTAATTAATATAAATTATATATATATTATAAAAATATGTCGACAAACAAAACAACAACAAAATTGTGAGCTGGATTTTGGGGCCATGCGATCGCATGATAAATAGGCATAAAACCCATGCAATCGCATGGCAGTTAGGATTCAGAAACATTCTATAATTGGCCAGTTTGTTCGACACACACACACACACATATCTCAATCTCTGCTCTCTATATTTATTATTTTTATTATTATTATTATTATTATTATTATTATTATTATTATTATTATTATTATTATTATTATTAAGATTAATATTATTATTAATCTTATAATTAGGAGTATTATTATTAGTATTATTATACATAAAATACTACGACGAGGTCATGAGCAAGTTATTTTTAAAACAAGCTTTTCGAGCGGGATAGAGCTAAGGAAATTATGGGTTATAGCTATGGAGGTTATGGGTATTGCTTGGGGGTTATGATCATGAGTCAAAGGTCAAACCTAGTGTTTATCATCTCTGTTGCGTCTACGTACTTTCCTGCAATATTGAATCACAATATTGATACGTGAGCATTCATATCTTATCTTTTATATATTATTTGTGTATCCATGTCTAGTGCTCGAGTATATATATTTATGCATGCTTGTATGCTAAATTTCATCGTTAAACAGTTTATGATGAATCACGAATTAAATACATATATTACTGATAAAAGGTATATGATATGCATGTTTTTAGAAAGCTGGCGAAAAATCAATAACTTTTCATTTAGAAATCGCGTAATTTCGATGAACGAATCAAAAGATATGGTCAACTGAATTATGATTGACGTTAATTAGAATTGCTTTTGAATCTGCAATTAATATTTAAACAACTTGTTTGTAAGATTGATAAACTGGATTTTTGAATATTACCAACCGAGTAAATGAATCCTTATATAAGGTACGTCTCGTTTTGTTGAACTATTGTCAAAATTGACCTTTTGAAACGACTTTGGATAACTTTTGTATGTCGATCTCGAGCATTAGGATTGTGATACACTATGACCTGACCTAGCTTGTTAGACATGTATTGATCAACATATATTCTCTAGGTTGAGATCTACGATTATTTTGCATTCCGAGTTTCGATCACATTTCGGTGAATGACTTTATGTGCTGCTAAAGTGAGTTTATAGATCCCTTTTTAATTGCTTTTGCAATATATATTTTTGGGCTGAGAATACATGCAATATATTTAAACGCAATGGATACAAGTACATACTTAATTCTACACTGAGTTTGAAATGAAAATCCCTTATCTTTGGTAACTAGTAACTGCTAGTACATAGGATATGGACTGGTGGGCGCGAATAATATTATATGGATCCATAGGGCTTGACATCCTCGTCCGAGCTAGAGCGTTAGCCTTTTAACGGACGTATGTTATTTGAGTTTATGACACGTTGGTTGCTTGTATTAAAACGAATAGGGTAATTATCATTATAACGTTAAATTTTAGTTACCAGGGTGCTCTGTTACGTAGAATGTTTTGATAAACGTTTCTGGATGAAACAACTAAAATCTTGTGATCCACCTTTATATACAGATTATGCGCAATAATAAAACTATGAACTCACCAACCTTTGTGTTGACACTTTTAAGCATGTTTATTCTCAGGTTTATAGAAGTCTTCCGCTGTTTGCTTATATGTGATACAATCTATGTGCACGGAGTCATACATGCTTTATTCGAGAAAACGTTGCATTCACAAATCATCACCATCTATCTTATTTTGACTGCATTGTCAACGGAAGTACTATTGTAAACTATTATTTACGGTGATTGTCTATATGTAGAAAACATCAGATGTCGAAAACCTTTGATTTAAATATTCATTTATGGTGTGCCTTTTCAAAAGAATGTAATGTTTACAAAACGTATCATATAGAGGTCAAATACCTCGCAATGAAATCGATGAATGACGTGTTCGTCCATATGGATTTGGAGCGATCGTCACAGGGGTTATTTCCATATCGTTTAGTCTTCGCGTTCCTATGTATATTAGGGGCTTCTACGTGAATCCCAACGGACTTTAACAATAGAGTTTGATTTTCACGTTCCCGGGTATGGTCGGGGCCAATGAGTGTTAACAATAAGTATATTATTTTGTTTACATGTTTGATCTCATGATCCTTAACCTTAATAGGTCGTTTACAAGTGCATTAAATGCGGAGAATTTTCCAAGGAATAACAAGAGTGTCGTTTGACTAGTTTTTTTTTTAAAGGAAAGATGATGCTATAATAGCATGAAATGTATTATTGAGCTCGTTAAGATCTTGAGTGTTTATGACGCAATAGTAGGGCATATAAAATAGAGTAGAGTACGTAAAGATTTCATTTACATAGTTTGATGTATGGCTGGTGTTTGTTAGAGATAGTACCAGCCTCAAGTTTCGAAAGGTAACCATAATGCCTTTAGTTTTCAAGAGATGTCTAATAGACAAATAAGATGTTAGTTGAGAGTTCGTTGATCTCAGGATAATACGAGCGATTAAATTTAAGACATCGTTCAGTATACATGAGAACTTGTCTTTAGAAATAGTTTCATAATGTAGCTTTAAGATTTATGATTTCAGTTTTATGTCGAATCATAGATTAAAACTTGACTAGAATAACATCTAGTTGCAAACCAAAAAGGAAGAAATGTTTAGAGTATCTTCATAAATTTCTAAGGTAACTCATTCAGAGTAAGAAAAGTGTTTTCGCACAAATGGCGAGTCGGTCTATTATTTACTTATGAGTTTAAATGTGGATGAGAATAAATGTGAATCATTGATTATAAGGTATTGTTTCTACCATGAAGGAACCTTTGCTTCCTTGTTCAAAAGATCGTAGTTTTGATGTTTACGAGAGCGTCGTGGTTTGGCCGTGAAATACCGGAAGTAGAAACTTCTTAACGAATAACATAGCAAGGAAGAGATGATGTACGTAAAGAGGTAAGTTTCGTTCTTGCACGGAGAATGAGAATAAAGGTGATCCAAACACATTGGAGAGCAATACGAAAGTTTTAATAATAAACCAATGTAATTTTTGAAAAGTTGCGACATTTGTTATAACAATATAAATGAAGCGGAGCTATTGGTAAAACTTGAGTTATGTACAACACGTACTATTTTATGTGAAATAATTTGAACAATACGAAAAAAGAGTTGTTTAAAAGAATGTTTAATTTAATGAAACAAAGGTAAATTGCTAAAAATGCGAAAGTGTTTATATAATTAGTGAAAGTAATTTTAGAGGAGGTGACGAAATGATGTTCATAGTACAACTAGGGTTACGTAAAATTTTGTAAAGTAATTTCAATTTAATCAAAGTGGAAATTTGTAGAAGTGAAAGTATAATTTGATATGTACTAGTCAAAGTACGTAAAGTTAAGTTTATGTATAAGGTTTTATAAATCACATAAGTGAAAAATCATTTTTTTATAAATGCCGAGATAGTTTGAAAATAAAGACTCGTGTAAGAAATCTTTGGAAAACAGGATACTTGTATTTAAGAGTTTATTTGTTTGAGAAAAATTGCTTGAAGATTTTAAAATTCTGGAGGATAATTGTGTAACAATTGTTTCAAGGTAGTGAAAACTAATGGATCGACTTTTATCAGGGCATGAGTCCTTGGACTCGAAATGTTAACATTAAAGTTAGAAGGATGATAATGTGATTATCATCAAATGAGTAAATCCCTCGGATTTAGAGTTATGTATTAAAGAACTTCAAATAAGATTTGCAACTTTGAATCGTTCGAATGATAGTGAGAGTTCGAGAACTCGGCATGAATAATCTGGCAGTCGCATAGACAAGTATAAATAAATGCTAAAGCAGTGACTTTCAACTATGTAATGATTGTTTGAATTCAGCCTTAATTGGTCTGAGAGGAGGATACGTTAAAGTATGATGGAATCATTTCAATTGTTACAACAGTTTTTCAGATGAGTTTAGCTCTAGCCACAAATTAAGATAGTGTATTTCATCTCTGGTTTTCGAGTTGACAATGATCGATTATTATTTGAGTATGGCACCATTACTTGCATGGTGCTAAGTAGTCTATTATAAGTAGATGTACGAGTACAGAAGTTTCTTGACTATGATAGTTAAAACGATATAAGTATGGAGGTTACATTCTTCAGAAGATTATGCATATGAGATATTTATCATCTCGACATAGATAATGTAATATTGGACATGGTGTTTGTAATATCGACGTTGGAGGGTTCAAATGACATAGGTTTTTGAAAGTCATATGAGAATTTACACCGAGAGTGTAATAACAAGTGATGATTATGTATCAATGATCAGGAGATATCCATTTAGGATGAATGAATTTCAAGATTCGATTGCCTACAACTTTTTATGGTACATGAAAGTTTGTTAAATGAGTATGAGATAGATATATAGTTTGATTAGAATGAGTTCTTCGTATCTACTAAATATCAAGATGATCATTTTTCTCTTTTCATGCCCTTGCATTTGGTTTTTGAACAGATAGCTTGAGAGTTTTTCTTTGATTCACTTTCTATTCCATACGTCATGATATTAGAATATCTCTATGAATTACCGTAATATAATCACGTTGGCCACCGTCATTATATTTCATTAATTCATTTTCCTTTCCAAGGTCACTCCATAAGGTCAAGATATGTGATCAATGATGACTTCTAATATAGTGTGTTAAGGACAGCAGTAGTCTTAGCTGGATCGACAACATGTCGGTTTTAAGCCAAAACTTGCACTTTGGAAAAGTTTGAGTAGAGTTGTTCTTTTTCTCAAGAATGAGTTTGTAAATGTTGCTCACGTCCTTTCTCACTCTTGGAGCAGTTCGAAATGTCATCCGTGAAAACAGTTACTAACTTATGCTTGGCTAGTTTTAAGTTGCAGTCTTTATAGACTTGGTTAACCTTCATATCTTTGATAGTTATGGAAGTTGTGGAAGACGTAGTCAGACGAGGAAATTATGAAACATCGTGGTAAGAGTTGGTGTAGTTGGATGAACCATGATTCTTCACTACATAAGGGTTGATGTGTGCGAGGTGGTGTACAAAATAGTTATATTTTTACAAGGAAATACTATTAAATACGATACAATTTTACACAAGTGATTTATTTATTTATAGAGTGGATATACCTAAACCTTGCTACAACACTTATAGGCAGTGCACCTAATCGTACAGTAGTGTAGTTTTTAGTAAGTTCGGTTTGTCCGCAGGGAACTTTAGCCAAGTTTAACGCTATATTTTTAACTTATAATTGCAAAAATACAAAAAAAAATATAAGTAGTATTATTATTATAAAAGGGGGTTTTTACCGTTTAATGACCGATTTGTCGATTTTAAAACTTAAGTCGCAGTTAAAACCTAATGTAAAATATTAAATATATAAAAGACTTAATTTAAAGCGTAAAGTAAATAACGATAATAAAATTGCGATAAATAAAAATGCGATAAATAAAATGACAATAAATAAAAGTGCGATAATTAAAAGTGCAATTAAATATGAAATAAAGGAAATTAAATATGAAATAAAGGATTTATGCTTATTTAAACTTCCGTAATCATGATGTTTGACGTGTTGATTTTAGTTTATTCCCATGGGTTAATTTTCCTTTGTCCTGGATTATTCAATATGTCAGTCTGGTTTTTGTCCATAACAGTCCATCAGTCATAAATATAAAGTGCGAGTGTCCTCGTCAAATTATCCTTATATCCGAAGTCAAATATTCCAACTAATTGGGGACTTAAACTATAATTACACCAAATGTCCTTGTATATAATTCACCCCTGTTTTAATAAGTCCATTAACTATTAATCCATTCCCGTGTCCGGTTAAATGAACGATTATTAGTACTTATAAATATCCCGCCCATCGTGTCTGATCGAGTGTATATGGTTATTTATAGGTACGTCCAATTGTAAATCTTTATATTAAATTAACAAACTATCATTTAATTAAACAAATATAAAGTCCATTAATAGCCCATAGTCTAATTTCCACAAGTGTCGTTCTTTTGTCCAAACCCCAATTATGGTACAAAGCCCAATTACCTAATTTTAATATTTAGCCCAACATCATGATTACTTTGGCTTAAATAAGCATAATAATAACTTAGCTACGAGACATTAATTTAAAAAGGTTGAACATAACTTACAATGATTAAAAATAGCGTAGCGTTACTGAAAGGACCCGTTCATATACATTATAAATGATTCATAATAGTTGATTACATTGAGAGGTATTTGACCTCTATATGATACATTTTACAAACATTGCATTCGTTTTTAAAAGACAAACTTTCTTTACATTGAAAATTGACAGGCATGCATACCATTTCATAATATCCACTATCCAACTATAAATTGATTTAATAATAATCTTTGATGAACTCAATGACTCGAATGCAACGTTCTTCGAAATATGCTATGAAAGACTCCAAGAAATATCTTTAAAATGAGTAAATGCACAGCGGAAGATTTCTTTAACACCTGAGAATAAAAATTCTTTAAAGTGTCAACCAAAAGGTTGGTGAGTTCATTAGTTTATCATAATCATTTATTTCCATTTTAATAGACCACAAGAATTTCATTTCCAGTTCTCATAAATATACGTCCCATGCATAGAGATAAAAATAATCATTCATATGGTGAACACCTGGTAACCGACATTAACTAGATACATATAAGAATATCCCCTATCATTCCGGGATCCTCCTTCGGACATGATATAAATTTCGAAGTACTAAAGCATCCGGTACTTTAGATGGGGTTTGTTAGGCCCAATAGATCTATCTTTAGGATTCACGTCAATTAGGGTGTCTGTTCCCTAATTCTTAGATTACCAGACTTTAATAAAAAGGGGCATATTCGATTTCGATAATTCAACCATAGAATGTAATTTCAATTACTTGTGTCTATTTCGTCAAACATTTATAAAAGCACATGTATTCTCAGTCCCAAAAATATAAAGGGTAAAAAGGCAAATGAAACTCACCATACTGTATTTCGTAGTAAAAATACATATAATGTCATTGAACAAGTGCAAGGTTGGCCTCGGATTCATGAACCTAAATTAATTATATATAATTATGTGTTGGTCAATATTTGTCTAACAAATTAGGTCAAGTCATAGTGTACCACAATCCTAATGCTCGAGACTAATATGCAAAAGTCAACAAAAGTAAATTTGACTCAAAATAATTTCCAAAAATCTATACATGATTAATATATAGTTTAAATATCGTCGTTTTATATTTTTAAATATTTTTAAAAGATTTATTAGAGTAATAATATAATTTATTTATTAATAAATAAAATTTTATATTGAATTTATGTAATAAAATATACTTTTATATATATTAAGTAATAAAATTTATAGGGTTCATTTAATATCATAAAGATAATATGATAGGTATTATTAAAGTAAGTTATTACACGTAGTAAAATATGTTTGTATCACATATTTATTTGATAAAATAATACCTATAATGATAGTAAGTAAAAGTTGTATTATTTTGTAATAATAATTATTATTATAAAAATATCAATATTTATAATTACTAAGATGACATTATGATAAAACGATAATTCTAATTATGATAACTTTAATATTTACGATAATTTTTAATATTATCTTTAAAATAATAATTCTATTTAAAATAATAATAATAATGATATTTTATAGTAACAATGACATTTCTATTAAAATGATAATTTTTGTTAAAATGATAGTTTTAATACTAACGATGCCTTTAATAATAATAGTAATGATAAAAATAATAAGAACGATAATTTTATCTAAATCAATATCTTATAATATTTTAATTTCATCATGATACTCTTACTCATTATTTCCTAATCGTTTCGTTTAATAGCTTTTAATCGTCTTTTATATCGTGTTCATAATAATGATAATAATAGTAATCAAAATAATTAGGTTTTACAAATATTTGTTTTAATTACACTTATATTAATAATGATAGTTACTATAACATTATTACCGATAATACTAATAATTATCTTAATGATAATATAGTAATAATAATAATAATAACAATAACAATAACCATTTTTAAATAATGATATATATATTAATAATGATAATAATAATAATAATAATACTAATAATAATAATAATAATAATAATAATAATTGGATAATAATAATAATACTAATTATAACTTTAACGATAATAACGATAGTAATAATAAAAAAAATAACAATTTTTAATGATAAATCCCTTTTATTGATAAAGATAATAATAATAATAATGATAATAATAAGATAAAACTAGAACGACGATAAAAAACGACGATAATAATAATCATTTTTAATAAAAATATCGAAAATTCAATTGATTATAACTTCTAATCCGTTCATCGAAACCATTCGATATCTAAAGGAAAAGTTCTTAATTTTTCGCTAGCTTTCCAAGGACATGCATATCTTATACCTTATCTCAACCGCAAGTGTAACTAATTCAATATTCAACCTAACCTGTCTAAGGGCAATATCAAAATTACAAGCATGCATAATCCTAAATACTCGAGCACTAGTCAGGGATATACTATTAGTATGTAAAAGTTAAATTATGAGTACTCACGTATCAATATTGAGATTCAATATTGCAGGAAAGGTACGTAGACGCAACGGCAATGATAAACACTATATTGACCTCACGAGCATACCCATGAACCATACTCAATCACCTCCATAGCTATAACTCATAATTTCCTTAATCCTATCCTACTAGAAAAACAATTTCGAAATTACTCGGACAGCACTCCGTCGTAATATTTTATGTATACTAATAATATCTTGAAATAATACGGAGTAAATATATATGTAAATCGATTGAGAGAGTTTAGAGAAAAATATTTTCAAGTTTCTATGAAATAATAAAACCTATTGAATTCTATTTATAATAGATTTTTGAATTATTAAAGTGAATTATTAAAGTATGAATTATTAAAGTGAATTATTAAAGTATGAATTATTAAAGTGAATTATTAAAGTATGAATTATTAAAGTGAATTATTAAAGTTAAAGTAAAGTAAAAATAAAGTAAAGGTAAAGTTTAAGTATAGTAAAAGTATAAAACTATGTACGTATAATACGCGTATAAATATATATAATATTAATTTAAATCGTTATATATATTTAATAAAATAAAATATAAATATCGTTATCTTTATCATACTAGTTAAGTAATGAGTTGTCAAAAGTGGTTCTAGATATTTATAAAAGTTATATACGTTTTAATAATAAAGTTCTTTTTAAACTGAAAACATTTTTGTACGTTTGAAACTAAATAGATCAATCGAGTCTTTATGAGATTCAATCTTCCACTATCCTTTGTCTAGTTCTCAATGATTGACAATTTGTTCTTATTTATAAATCACTTTACCATTTTCCGAATATTGTTAAAATGGAAAGATTTCTCAAATCAACGTGGGCCTTTCAACAGAGACTTGTAATCATAATTCAATATATCTGATAATTCAATCATTTGATCTTATCTTCTAATTCCATTGATAAACATTTTGAAACAGATACAATCATATAAAGTATTTAATCTAATATTTTGTTTACGTTTCAAGTTATAATATATATATACACATATACATATATAATCATATTCGTTTAATGGTTCGTGAATCGTTGGAACTTGGTCGAGGTTAAATGAATGTATGAACATAGTTTAAAATTCTTGCAATTTAACTTAACAAATATTGCTTATCGTGTCGGAAACATATAAAGATTAAAGTTTAAATTTGGTTGAAAATTTCCGGGTTGTCACAGTACCTACCCGTTAAATAAATTTCGTCCCGAAATTTGAGTGGAAAGGTCGTGAATGATAATAAGTATGTTTTCATGATGCATACGGGCTGAAAATTAGAGTTTTATCATCAGCGAATAATTTGGATAAACAATTCATTTATATGAAGAGTACGAATGAAGCTAACATAGAAGAGTGAAATGAGTAAGTGTAGATTCATCTTATCATTTGACGTAGATATGATTGATTCCCAGAATTCAAGGGATTTGAAGAAAATCTTCTTAATAAGATTTGACTCTCCGGCAATCAAGGGAATTAGGATCCGCTTTAAATGTGATCGTCCATTTTAATTATTCTGTCGGAGATTTTCTTATAAATTCACCTCCTTCGTTTCCTTACAACTCACACCTTCTGTTGATGCATTTTATGCAACTCCCTAGACATCTACCCACGTCCATTGCAGGTACAACAGTTTACAGGCCACCATGATTGCTCGTTATTATCCTATCCGTGTTTGTATGTGGTTACAGGAACTGCAGGAACGAGATTTAGATGTTTGACTATGTTAGACTTAGTCAGACGTACGAGTGAAGCCTCACTAGTACGGCTTACAGGCTCATACGCACAGTTGATGCTGAGCTAAGTCACAATTACAACCTAAATGAGAAGACACGAGTGAGTGATCACCCGTACGACTGATGAAGCCAACTCGTACGTGTGATGAATGAATCGTATGGGTGGGTCAACAGCAGGGGTATATAAAGTCTTATGTTCTTCATTTTAGGTTAAGCCTCTCATTTGTTACACACACTCAGATCTAGTGAGCTCCTCCGATTCTCTCTCAGTTCAAATCACCCAGGTGGTGAATAATAGCTCTAGGTGTTGATCTAATCACACTTGATTTAGTTGTGGTTTGACTAAATTAATCAAAAAAAAAACTTAACCTATTCACTAGAGGGTTTGATTCACTTATTCCGCCATTGTGTGAGTTAAATCTGTTAATTTCTAAGTTCCTAGTCATGTTTCATCACCTTCTATTCTTTCCCCCTCAACTCATATTTTAAAGTATTCATCAATATGCTCCATCCAGTTCTGATTCTCGATATAATTCTAACTTTCATATTGGTCATTCTTTTTTTTTCATCTACTACCGGAAGAATCTATTTACTTCTACTATACTCTTGGGTTTATAGTGTTTCTAGTTCTCCCGTGTCTTTATATTACTATATGCATCGATATATATGGTTTATAATTTCTGGTTTGTCGTTGGGATTTATATGTTCCCTTATATTTCAAAGTCTCTGCTTCTGTCTTCTATAATCATTATCATTCACAGTTAATGCTCTCTTTTATTTGCTACAATTTATACCCCAATTTCTATTTCGGAGTTTTGTCCTTTCGTTTCTTCTTCTTGCGATTAAGCACCGCTTGTAATGGTCTAGAATTCACAGATATGAATTTCGGAATGAACATTATTAATGTTCTAGGAAGGAAATTGTGATGGCACGATCTTGACTTGTCAAATTACTAGAATACCTTGGAAAAGGCCGAATCATCAAGAAATATTTTCTTGATATTTTAGAGGTTAAATAGAATACAAGAGTCGTATAACATGGCATATGATGATGTTATGATCTGTGAATCATCACGTTCCATTTAGAAACTCAGCATGACTGACTGTAATATAATCACATTGATCAAGTGTCATTATATTATACTAATTCATGCTTCAGTTCCCAACATTACTTCAAAATATTCCTATTTTAAACTTGAATGTTTCAGAATTTAGAAACTAAAATAGTTTCTTTTATAATGTAATACAGATAGCGCGAAGAGGTAAATGATTTCAAATAAGAAAAATTAAGAAAATATCTTAAGAAATATGGAGGATATTTATAATGAAAGATATGATGATATTTTAGAATTTCTAATATCAGAGGATGATGAAGAATATTGTCCGCAGGGGTTTAGAGTCAGGAGCAAGGTATTTGTTAATGACTTCAGCAGGTACTGAATCATTTGGATCCTTTGAAGTCAGGTTCAGTCTTTGTAATTTGTCCACAGCCTCCTTCCTACTTTGCTCAATCCATTTTCCAGTTCTAAAACTTCTCTTTTTCTGCGCTTTGCCAGCACACTTCATCATTATAATCCAGCTTTTACCGTTTAAAGTCGTTTATAGTTTTCGCTGCTTCATCATCATTTTTTTTCCATTTTCGGAGAACCAATTCGTAGTTCGGAGTGTTTTTTAGAAACTTCACATTCAAATTAAATCCAGAAGATAGACGTTATATATACACATATAACTGTTGGCGTAGACATCCTGTGAGATTTCAAAATACTGATTGCTAATTCTCAATGATTCGTATGGCAATTCTCATTACAAGATGCGAATGAGTAAATGATGGGGTTTCAATGAATAATTATAATGACTTTTTGGAGAGGCTAAAGTCAAAGGGTAATGAAGTTGTTGGTACATCTGCTAATAATGTGGTGGAATGTAAAAGGTTCCCTGGTAACGATGGTGTATATCTCAAGGTTATAATAAGGTTAGTCTGACTGAAAAGTCGAAGTTGACTTGCTGGAGCTGTAACAAAACTGGCTACTTTGAATAGGAGTCGCAAAGTTATTTTTGCTAATAAATGCCAAAGAATCTGACGCGGATACGTTATATAAACTTTTACTTTGGTTTCAAGAGTTTTTCGGGTACATAACTGTGGGTAACATTTGGTTGGATCATCATCTCGATTGCTCATCATTCGAAGTGTCTTCAGAAATTTTTGAAGGGTTTGAACACAGATTGTAATCGTTAACATACATTTGATGTTCTAACACAGTTTTGAAGTCAAAATATAGCTTATGAAAGATGTAAGGATCTAAGAGTGATGATTTTGGTCATATCTCAAGTTGAATTTTGAGATTTCAAAATCAGAATATGTAATTAAATTTTGAATGAGTATGGTTGTTTTGATTTCTATAAAAGAATGTATATTGTTGTGAAAGTAGGGAGTATAATGGATGATTTGCTGAATCAGATTCGAAGAATGTAACATATTAATTGTGAATTTATATATCTCTCGGGTATTACCTACCCGTTAAAAAAAATTCACAATTAATATTTTGTACAAAAGAATTTTATTACAGTATTTATGAAAATATATATATGTATATTTTCTTCAAATGTAACATAGATTTAATGAGTTAATGTTAAATTAAACTCATTTGATTTACGGTTGAAACTAGAATTGAATAATCCCTAAAGGCTTTAAAAAGTACATAACTTTTACGCAGTATTTCTTTAATGACATTGAAATTATGAATCAATACTTCGTTATTTGTTGATGTATGATGTTCGGTTCGTGGAATTCTTGTGAATGTCGCAAAGTACGAATGATGTTATCTGAAAAGTTTCGGGTACATCGATGATGAAAGTGTAAAATCAAATATATACTTAATTTATTATGAATTGGAATTTGTTGAATTGCGACAGAGATTGTAGTTAACGCTGGTTAAGTTGCGGCCGAAGGACGTACATTATTGCATATTTGTAATATGAATTAACCGAGTAGTTAAGATTTACACACAATAGCTTAGCACGGAAAGATTTATTTCAATATATATATATATATATATATATATATATATATATATATATATATATATATATATATATATATATATATATATATATATATATATATATATATATGTATATATATAATATACATATAATTTCTTCAGAGAGAATGAGTTAATTCTTCATAACTTGTTGATACAATATACACGTTATTGATTCGTAATGATGTCCACAGTGATTCTTGAACTGACGGAGTTTGTGATGTTATCGGTGTTGTTGATTCGGATGTTGACTGTACTGACGATGCTGGTAACGCTGACGGTACTGTTGATGCTGTTGGTAAAGCAAGTTTAGCTTGTTAATCACACGCCATTTTTGTCAGGGTTTCTACTCTTCCTTCTATCATTTTGGTTCGTTTAACTGATTTATGGTTAGGGCTAGATTAGATAATCTCTAAGACTTTAGAGATTACATAATCGCCGCGGAATGTTTCTCCAATGAAGTTATGAATTAATACTTCATTAGTTATTGTTGTTGGTACTCCTTGGTATCTATGGTGCGTATGACGTTGATGCTCGTGGGACAGATTGTGAAGTTGAGGTTTACGACATGGTTGTGGTTGGACGTGGTAATGGTACTGTTGGCGTTGATGATGGTGGTACTGGTTATGCTACTGGTGCTGTTGCTGGTGTTTGTAATCTTTGCACCATATTCTCCAAAGCCACTACCCGAGCGCGAAGCTCGTTGACTTCTTCTATTATACTGGGGTGATTGTCGGTTCGGACGAGTGGATAAATATAATATAGAATTTGATGTAGTATATAATCGTGACGAGATACTCTGGAAATGAGAGAGAAAATGATGTTTTGGATTGGTTCGCCGGTAAGTGCTTCAGGTTCTTCGTTAATAGGGCAATGGGTGGATGGAAGGGATCACCTTCTTCTTGTCTCCAATGATTGAGGAGGCTACGAACCCATCCCCAATTCATTCAGAATAGATGATGGCTGATTGGTTGATCCATTCCGGTCACACTACTTTCAGATCTGGAGTGGGATTCCATTTCGGAATCCGAGGAACTTGAATTAATGATGAATTCCATTTCGTACGATTGAATAAGGATTTTTTTGATATGAAATGATTTTCGGTTATTGAATGGTATTCTAATTACATAGAATATAGATAGATATAGAACAAAAGATTTCGTAGATTACGGAGGAATTTGCGGGATATGTCAGGTATAAAGTAACAGATACGATAAGATATGATTTAGCAGATACGCTAAGATATGAATTTTGTCTATACACTACTCATGCAATTAATGTAGCAAGACGTGTCTAGACTAGTAATGATAAGCAGGTAATTTCCTAAGAATGATAAGCAGATGATTTCCGACTAAAAATGATTAACAAAACTTTTGACATGCAGACACGGTCGAAGTTCAGACTCACTAATGCATCCTAACGACTTATCAGTTAGACATACTAATGCAGACATGGTTCGCTAAGACCACCGCTCTGATACCAACTGAAAGGACCCATTCATATACATTATAAACGATTCACAATAGTTGATTACATTGTGAGGTATTTGACCTCTATATGATACATTTTACAAACATTGCATTCGTTTTTAAAAGACAAACTTTCTTTACATTGAAAATTGACAGGCATGCATACCATTTCATAATATCCACTATCCAACTATAAATTGATTTAATAATAATCTTTGATGAACTCAATGACTCGAATACAACGTTCTTCGAAATATGCTATGAAAGACTCTAAGTAATATCTTTAAAATGAGCAAATGCACAGCGGAAGATTTCTTTAACACCTGAGAATAAAAATGGTTTAAAGTGTCAACCAAAAGGTTGGTGAGTTCATTAGTTTATCATAATCATTTATTTCCATCATTTTAATAGACCACAAGAATTTCATTTCCAGTTCTCATAAATATACGTCCCATGCATAGAGATAAAAATAATCATTCATATGGTGAACACCTGGTAACCGACATTAACTAGATACATATAAGAATATCCCCTATCATTCTGGGATCCTCCTTCGGACATGATATAAATTTCGAAGTACTAAAGCATCCGGTACTTTAGATGGGGTTTGTTAGGCCCAATAGATCTATCTTTAGGATTCGCGTCAATTAGGGTGTCTGTTCCCTAATTCTTAGATTACCAGACTTTAATAAAAAGGGGCATATTCGATTTCGATAATTCAACCATAGAATGTAGTTTCAATTACTTGTGTCTATTTCATCAAACATTTATAAAAGCGCATGTATTCTCAGTCCAAAAAATATAAAGGGTAAAAAGGCAAATGAAACTCACCATACTGTATTTCGTAGTAAAAATACATATAATTTCATTGAACAAGTGCAAGGTTGGCCTCGGATTCACGAACCTAAATTAATTATATATAATTATGTGTTGGTCAATATTTGTCTAACAAATTAGGTCAAGTCATAGTGTACCACAATCCTAATGCTCGAGACTAATATGCAAAAGTCAACAAAAGTAAATTTGACTCAAAATAATTTCCAAAAATCTATACATGATTAATATATAGTTTAAATATCGTCGTTTTATATTTTTAAATATTTTTAAAAGATTTATTAGAGTAATAATATAATTTATTTATTAATAAATAAAATTTTATATTGAATTTATGTAATAAAATATACTTTTATATATATTAAGTAATAAAATTTATAGGGTTCATTTAATATCATAAAGATAATATGATAGGTATTATTAAAGTAAGTTATTACACGTAGTAAAATATGTTTGTATCACATATTTATTTGATAAAATAATACCTATAATGATAGTAAGTAAAAGTTGTATTATTTTGTAATAATAATTATTATTATAAAAATATCAATATTTATAATTACTAAGATGACATTATGATAAAACGATAATTCTAATTATGATAACTTTAATATTTACGATAATTTTTAATATTATCTTTAAAATAATAATTCTATTTAAAATAATAATAATAATGATATTTTATAGTAACAATGACATTTCTATTAAAATGATAATTTTTGTTAAAATGATAGTTTTAATACTAACGATGCTTTTAATAATAATAGTAATGATAAAAATAATAAGAACGATAATTTTATCTAAATCAATATCTTATAATATTTTAATTTCATCATGATACTCTTACTCATTATTTCCTAATCGTTTCGTTTAATAGCTTTTAATCGTCTTTTATATCGTGTTCATAATAATGATAATAATAGTAATCAAAATAATTAGGTGTTACAAATATTTGTTTTAATTACACTTATATTAATAATGATAGTTACTATAACATTATTACCGATAATACTAATAATTATCTTAATGATAATATAGTAATAATAATAATAACAATAACAATAACCATTTTTAAATAATGATATATATATTAATAATGATAATAATAATAATAATACTAATAATAATAATAATAATAATAATAATAATAATTGGATAATAATAATAATATTAATTATAACTTTAACGATAATAACGATAGTAATAATAAAAAAAATAACAATTTTTAATGAATAATCCCTTTTATTGATAAAGATAATAATAATAATAATAATAATGATAATAATAAGGTAAAACTAGAACGACGATAAAAAACGACGATAATAATAATCATTTTTAATAAAAATATCGAAAATTCAATTGATTATAACTTCTAATCCGTTCATCGAAACCATTCGATATCAAAAGGAAAAGTTCTTAATTTTTCGATAGCTTTCCAAGGACATGCATATCTTATACCTTATCTCAACCGCAAGTGTAACTAATTCAATATTCAACCTAACCTGTCTAAGGGCAATATCAAAAGTACAAGCATGCATAATCCTAAATACTCGAGCACTAGTCAGAGATACACTATTAGTATGTAAAAGTTAAATTATGAGTACTCACGTATCAATATTGAGATTCAATATTACAGGAAAGGTACGTAGACGCAACGGCAATGATAAACACTATATTGACCTCACGAGCATATCCATGAACCATACTCAATCACCTCCATAGCTATAACTCATAATTTCCTTAATCCTATCCTACTCGAAAAACAATTTCGAAATCACTCGGACAGTACTCCGTCGTAATATTTTATGTATACTAATAATATCTTGAAATAATACGGAGTAAATATATATGTAAATCGATTGAGAGAGTTTAGAGAAAAATATTTTCAAGTTTCTATGAAATAATGAAACCTATTAAATTCTATTTATAATAGATTTTTGAATTATTAAAGTGAATTATTAAAGTATGAATTATTAAAATGAATTATTAAAGTATAAATTATTAAAGTGAATTATTAAAGTATGAATTATTAAAGTGAATTATTAAAGTGAATTATTAAAGTATGAATTATTAAAGTTAAAGTAAAGTAAAAATAAAGTAAAGGTAAAGTTTAAGTATAGTAAAAGTATAAAACTATGTACGTATAATACGCGTATAAATATATATAATATTAATTTAAATCGTTATATATATTTAATAAAATAAAATATAAATATCATTATCTTTATCATACTATTTAGTAATGAGTTGTCAAAAGTGGTTCTAGATATTTATAAAAGTTATATACGTTTTAATAATAAAGTTCTTTTTAAACTGAAAACATTTTTGTACGTTTGAAACTAAATAGATCAATCGAGTCTTTATGATATTCAATCTTCCACTATCCTTTGTCTAGTTCTCAATGATTGACAATTTGTTCTTATTTATAAATCACTTTACCATTTTCCGAATATTGTTAAAATGGAAAGATTTCTCAAATCAACGTGGGCCTTTCAACAGAGACTTGTAATCATAATTCAATATATCTGATAATTCAATTATTTGATCTTATCTTCTAATTCCATTGATAAACATTTTGAAACAGATACAATCATATAAAGTATTTAATCTAATATTTTGTTTACGTTTCAAGTTATAATATATATACACATATACATATATAATCATATTCGTTTAATGGTTCGTGAATCGTTGGAACTTGGTCGAGGTTGAATGAATGTATGAACATAGTTTAAAATTCTTGCAATTTAACTTAACAAATATTGCTTATCGTGTCGGAAACATATAAAGATTAAAGTTTAAATTTGGTTGGAAATTTCCGGGTTGTCACAGTTACACGGACAGAATTTCAACTTACACCCTTACAACATTCGCTAACATACCCTTATTATTAGAATTTAAAATTAAAATTAAAATTAAATATATATATATATATATATATATATATATATATATATATATATATATATATATATATATATATATATTATACGAGTGAGATAGAAAGGTAGATAAAAAGAGATATAAATTCGTCCGAAAATGCTGAAATTTATAGATGTGGCCAGGTAACTGGTGCCATGCGATCGCATGGATTCTTCTCTTCCAGGCCATGCGATCGCATGGCCTGCTTTTCCAGGTCACATGTCTTTGTTTGTTAGTTTGCCGACGGTTCCGAATTTTCGAACGTCCTTGCGTATAATTTAATATCTTGTATTTTACATTTTGCGTCTTGTACTCTTGTAATTTTGAGACGTTTCTCATCAATAATTTTAACCACTTTGATTGTACTTTGTACTTTTGAGCTTTTTGGTCGTTTGCGTCTTCAATTCGTCGAATCTGTCTTTTGTCTTCACCTTTTATTATTTAAACGAATATCACTTGTAAATAGAACAATTGCAACTAAAAGCTTGTCTTTCTTGAGGAATAATGCTATGAAATAAATGTTCGTTTTTAGCATTATCAAATATTCCCACACTTGAGCGTTGCTTGTCCTCAAGCAATATAGTCTTGAAATAAATATACTAGAATAACTTCTTTATTCTTCACACTTTGTACATCAGTGATTTCTATACGGGGGTATGAACAATGGTAGTAACGTTGTGGTTTACAGTCCCACATGACTATAAAAATTTAGATCCTTAAGGAAATTGGATCTTTATGAAAACATTTGATCTTTTGAAAATTAAATCTAGCTTTTACCCTAGATGTTCACCGGTGTTAGCAAAATGTTTTTGTGGGTTTCAGATTTGAAAATTTTAGCTCAAAACTTGCGGTTTTGTGTCACCCACTTGCTAACCTTGTATTGGAAAAGCAACACGTCTAGTATACTTGTTCCGTATATTACCTTTCAGTAAACTACCGTCCGGTTGTAAAGGAAAGCGTTGAACAAGCAACTGTTAAGGCAATGTCCCCTGACATGCTTTTAATTATGGTCTATATCGTGTCGGATGCAATTACTATCCTTTGTAGGAGCAATAGTAAAGATCACCCTATAGTTTTTTGGTCTGGCACAAGGTCCTGTATTTGACCATGCTATGCAACCACCGTTCTTACGGTTGACACCCGATTTGGTTCAGGTGACCTAATGAATTCCAGGTGAATTCCTAGGATTTTACGTTCAATGGTAATGAACGCATTAAAAATGGGTTTTCAGAAAACAAATTGGTTTGTAATTTTGATCAAAATATTTTCTCGTTCAAGCTCGAGTTTAGATATCATTGAATTCCATGAGTTTGTAATTCTCAATCTTTAAGATCAATCTCAAGGATTGAATAATATCAGTCTTAAAAGCTGATTTTTGATCTTTTAAGGAGATTATCCTTTCTGGGGATCAGATTCATTAGTCTTATCAAGCTAATTTGCACGGTGCCCTCCCCATTTTACGAGACAGATCCTCTCATGGTTAGGATAAGTCTGACCACTTGGCGACCCTATTTGATGCTGAGGTCCGTGGATTTTCAGCTGATTTTCGAGAAAACTTTTCAAGGTTTTTCGTAGACTCTACAACTGGTCTGGACGACAACTTCCTGACCTAAATCAAGAAGCGCGTATCTTTTTCGGAAGACTTTACTTCCTTTTAATGATGGAATTAATTCATCGTGTAGATCCATCTTTCTTTCAAATATATTACAGTAAATTGCGTAAAACTGATAAAATTGTCCAAAACAAAAGTATCTTCAGTTATTTGTACAAAAATATGTGATATATGTTTTAAATAACTTGGTAAATTTTTCCCACACTTGGCTTTTATTTTTCTTTCTTTGCCTTTTTATTGTCCTCTATTCAATTTTAAATGAATTCTAACATTTTGGGTTGTTTCTCAATCTATGTCCTTTCCGAGGTAACAATAATTTCGGTGTTAACACCTAGTTTTATTGTTCATAAATATGTATAAACATGATTTTGAGTTTATTTAATTGAAAATTTTAAAATTTTTTACTAGAATTGGGTAGTCAGTATATAAGACTAGGGCTGTTCTTTATTATCAGAGAGCACTAGATTCTAATACAACTACTGCGTTACTAGTATTTTTAATGGTAACCAAGTGTATAATTTTTTTTTTTTTAAATCCAAAATAATTTAAGCCCTTCCCACACTTAAGATCTTACAATGCCCTCATTTGCAAGAAATCAGTAACAATTTTAAATTATTGAGGGTGATTAGCATAGAAAAATGATTAAATTTTACCAAAGTTTCCAAACATATTGGCTTTTGTTTGCTGAATGATAAATGGTGCACATCATATGTTCATTCCGTCTTGTTGTTACATCACATTTGTTTTTCGTTTTGTCGTCAAAATCAGTAGCTTTTGCTGAACTTAATGCCAGTCTTTGAAAATGCGCTGTTTTACCCTGTTGTGTATATGAAATAAAATACATACAATACAAATATAAACATGCATGGTAATTTGAAATGGGACTTAAAATCTCACTTTCAAATCAAATATGAAATATTAGTAAAAATAATAAAAATATTAAACAATACATTAATGTATCACAATATCATATGTTTAAACATAAATAAATAAAAATAATAAAAAGATAAAAATCATAGAAATCACCAACAGGAACTATATCAATCTGGATAGGGGTTCCAGTTCATGTCGTCGTTCGGGTTTCATGGTTGGTGATAGGTGTACTGGTAGGCCTGGTTAGGGTTGTAGAGAGTATATGGTGGTCTTATCTCGGGCTGGTGTGGAGGATAGTAAGCGGGTCAGGTTGGGACGTAGTGATCCTGAGGTGACAGCCGGCTCATGATCTGACGCTGATGATAGTCCCATCTATCATGTTGTCATTGCCTGGAATGCTCGTAATCATTCCGGGCTTGCCACTGCTCCATCCGACTAAATCTATCCTCGTTTGTCATTTCCACCTCATCTACACGCTGGTAGACGTCAGTCATAGCCTCCCTAATGACATCCCTAATATCATCCGCTTCCTCCATTTCCTCATCTGAACCTCTCTCTACCTGAGGATGACTACCAACATATGGTATTGCCTGATTGCGTCTGCTTTTTAATACCTTAGCACCCTGATAGACTCTCAATCCTAAAGGCTCAACGTGTTCCCTACATACCATAAGTGGACCACCTTGATCCCTATCTACACCCAAATACTCTCCAATGAGAGTAATAAAAATACCTCCTCCTATTATTCCCCCTTCCTGTATTCCTTCCACCATTTTAGACAAATAAAAACCAACACATTAAGGGATATTAACAAAGCCTCTTGGGTCTCGAATACACTTTAGGTAAAATAAATCATGTAGGTCATTTTCTCCTTATTGTGACCTCTCTGTGTAATCGAGTTAGCCAAAAATCTATGAATTATACGAAGCTCGACTTTGTTAATATGTAAGTAGGAGTATTTTTCTCCCAGTGTAAAAACATTATAATCTGACATACGCCTCCAGACGGCGTTCGCGTCAAAATTCCTATCTACCCTTTCACCACGATAAATCAAATTCATACAATCGAGTAGTAGTAATTCACCAGGAGTATATATCTGCAAAGCCCTGACCATGTCTAGCATGGACATCCTGTATATCCTACGGCCAAGTATAAATCTAAGAAAACTTCTATCATCTAATCTATCTACATCTGCATTTAACGCTATAGTACTCATAAGCTCAATACACCATTCCTTATATACAGGTCTACGAATGGTGAATAAACGTTCCCAATCGGAAAAAGAAGAACTGCCATACCTTTGGATCAGATGCTCCCTAACGGAGTTAACTAGTTGGACCCTTTCTAAAGGCTCTCAATCGATTACTCTCGGAACTTCTACATTTTTCGGGTATCAGTTTGAATTTGTTACTTTGATATGTTGGGTAATCTCTCCAGCTTCTATCGAATCTCATATTAGGATGCAACGTGTGTTTAGGAATCGTTGGGTATTCTACTGGTGGATGCATCAGAAATACTATGAAGGCATCAACAAATTGTAGCGGATCATAATAAGGTACGTGTTGATCAGGCTGATGTTGTTGTTCCTGTTGTGGTTCTTGTTCGGGTTCTGGCTCGTATTGCAATTCTGGCTCAGGTTCTGGAGCAGGTTGTCTAGATGATGATGATGCACCATCAGTATTAGTAAATCTCTTCTTTGAAAAGCTTCTGAACAATTTCATGATTAGAGCGGATTATAGCGAGAAATTTGGTTGATTTTGGTGAAAAATTGATGAAATTAGGGGTGTTTGTGTGTGTATGTGTGTGTGTGTGTGTGTGTGTGAGTATGGAAGTGAGACAGAGAGCAGAACTCGTGACCTTTTTGTTCCTGACCATTTTTCCAGCTCCATGCGATCGCATGGACTCTAAGGCCAAATCCCATGCGATCGCATGGGGGTCTGGTATTTTTTTTTTTATATAAAACCTTTAACTTATTAAAACAAATAATTAATTAAATTTAAAATTTTATTTCTTTTTAGGATGAGGGCGTTTCGGATCGTTGTCATAGTCCGTCTCTCAAAAAAGTTTTAAGATTTGTTACTTTTTAAGCGTCGTTTTAAAAGCAAAGATTTTTAGGTTTTGTAAATGTTTTTGGCATACTTTAGTTCAATAAGATTAAAAATAACGATAATAAAAGTTCTCGTCCCTCCCTTGGGTAAAGTAATTTCGGTTCAACGACCTAGTTTTCAACTCACGGAGAATTTTTTAAAAATCAAATTTTTAACTTAGTGAAATAAAGTAAATTTTTATTTATAACATCACACCAAACTTAAATTTAAAATGCATAAAATTAAAAATTCATATTATTAAAATTAAAAATTCACAACAAATTTATATTTTTGTTTTTATATATACAAAATTATATTAAAAATATTAAATTTTCAAATATTTACAAACTTAATTATATAGATTTTAAAAAGTTTACAATATTAATTTAATATTTATATATTAATTTTAAAAACATGGTAAAAATTAAAAATTAAAAATCTTTTTGGTCTTTTATCCCACTTTAATCTATCAAATATTATCAAAAATATACGCCCCTCTTTTCGGTAAAGTAATTTCGGCTATATTACCTAGTTTTACTCCTGACGAATTTCTGAAATATTTTGGGTTGATTGATTGAAGATATTTATACCTTAAGAATAAGCGGTAAATTTCGCAGTGATGTAATAAATTTTTGTATGATATCAATAATTTCGGTTACGCATACCTAATTTTATTGAATACCAATTTAATACTTTATAGCGAACGATTCAGCGTTTATTATCAAAAGGTTAAAAGCAATAAATAAAAACAAATAAAAACTGTACATACTTACCTGTGAGATAGAATTCTCAGTGACATGCTTTAGCCCACTCATAATATAGTCGGACTAATTGGTTTTCCATAGCTACATAGGCGTAACCTCGAGCATTCAACGATTTTTATTCGAAACATATGAACGGTCCTTCTCTGTATAAAGTAACGAACTCGGTATTGGAATATGTTTGATTCGTCGAGCATTTTCCTTCGTGTGACCATTTTCCTAATTTGTGACATCTTTCAAGGTGTCGTGCTCTTCTTTTAGCTGTGGATTTTGATTTTCCTTTACCAAAATGTAACTTATTATGATCGTTCCTGAGTTCTTTTCTTACTCCGTCCAATTTGGCTCTTATTACTGATACCAGGTCACTCGGGAGTGTGTCATTATTACGTTTAGTGATCAAAGCGTGTAGCATTAGACCATGGTTCATATCAAAGGAATTCTTCATCTCGTAAAACCTAAAAAAATAAAAATTCGGAATGGGGGGAGAAGACTAGTTCTTTAGGGTCTGCTAGGGAAAGACCATTTGGATTCCATTCTCGAGAACTACATGAAAACAGAATATCTAACTCTAACAGAAATACATATTACCCTAAAAAGATTCAAATCTCCCCACACTTAGTTAGATGTGGTGTCGAAATTATGATTAACTTCGTTGTCAACTTTCATCGGATCATGTACGTAATGTTTAACTCTGTGACCATTAACTTTAAATTCAATCCTATTTGAATTTATTAACTCTACTGTTCCGTACGGGAAAACTCTTTTGACTATAAATGGTCCAGACCATCTTGATTTCAATTTTCCAGGAATTAGCTTGAATCGTGAATTGAAAAGAAGAACTCTGTCTCCTTCTTTAAATTCTTTTGAACTTCTGATTCTTTTATCATGCCATTTCTTCACTCTTTCTTTATAGATTAACGAATTTTCGTATGCTTCATGTCTTAATTCTTCTAATTCATTTAGTTGACTTAATCGTAGACGTCCGGCTTCATGTAATTCAAGATTACATGTCTTCAAAGCCCAAAATGCTTTGTGTTCAATTTCTACTAGAAGATGACATGCTTTTCCGTAAACGAGTTTAAAAGGTGTGGTTCCAATTGGAGTTTTGTAGGCTGTTCTAAAAGCCCAGAGTGCATCCTCCAATTTCATGGACCATTCCTTCGGATTTGATCCTACGGTTTTCTCTAGAATACGTTTTAAAGCTCGGTTGGTATTTTCAACTTGTCCACTTGTTTGTGGATGATAAGTGGTTGAGATTTTATGAGTTACTCCAGATCTTTTGAGAACTTTCTCAAGTTGATTATTACAAAAATGAGTACCCCGATCACTTATTAAAGCTTTCGGTGTTCCAAACCTAGCAAAAAGACGTTTTAAAAAGTTGACTACAACTCGTGCATCGTTAGTTGGGAGATCTTGTGCTTTCGCCCATTTAGATACATAATCAATGGCAACGAGAATGTAGAGATTATTATGAGATTTTGGAAATGGACCCATAAAGTCAATACCCCAAATGTCAAATACTTCACATACTTGAATGACATTTTGTGGCATTTCATCACGTTGACTTATTTTTTCGGCCCTTTGACAAGCATCACAGGATTTGCAAAGAAGGTGTGCGTCTTTGAAAATTGTAGGCCAATAGAATCCAGCATCGTAAACTTTTCTTGCTGTGAGCTGAGGCCCATAATGCCCTCCTGTTGGTCCTGTGTGACAATGGTTTAAGATTTTACTAGCTTCATCTCCGAATACATATCGTCGTATTATTCCATTGGGACAACTTTTAAACAAATGTGGATCTTCCCAGAAATAGTGTTTTATATCACTAAAGAATTTCTTTCGTTTTTGGTACGATAATCCTTTTTCAAGAAATCCACATACTAAGTAGTTTGCATAATCTGCAAACCATGGAATTTCATTATAATCTATCTTCAATAGATATTCATCAGAAAAGTTGTCTTGTATGGCTGATTCATTTAGAACTTCTAATTCAGGATTTTCAAGACGAGAAAGATGATCAGCGGCGAGATTTTCTGCTCCCTTTTTATCTCGGATTTCAATATCGAACTCTTGTAAGAGTAAGATCCAACGGATTAATCTTGGTTTAGCATCTTGTTTCTAAAATAGGTATCTAAGAGCGGAATGGTCGGTATAGACCACCGTTTTAGCTAGAACGAGATATGAACGAAATTTGTCAAAAGCAAAGACAATAGCAAGAAGTTCTTTTTCGGTAGTTGTATAATTCGTTTGTGCTCCTTGTAACATCTTACTAGTATAATATATAGGTTGAAATCGTTTTTCAATCCTTTGTCCTAAAACGGCTCCCATTGCAAAATCACTTGCATCGCACATAAGTTCAAACGGTAGATTCCAATTTGGAGCTATCATGATCGGCGCATTAGTGAGTTTTTCTTTAAGAATATTAAAAGATTTGATGCATTCATCTGAAAAGATGAATGGAGCATCCTTTTCTAGGAGCTTATTCATAGGAGTGGCAATTTTAGAAAAATATTTTATGAAACGTCGGTAAAAACCGGCATGCCCTAAAAAACTCCTAACTCCTCTAACATTGGTGGGATGTGGAAGTTTAGAAATTACATCTACTTTAGCTCTATCCACTTCAATTCCTTCCTTTGAGATTTTATGTCCAAGAACGATGCCTTCTTTAACCATGAAATGGCATTTCTCCCAATTAAGAATTAGATTTGATTGTTCGCATCTAATAAGCATTCGTTCAAGATTAACTAGACATGATTCAAATGTGTCACCAAAGACTGAAAAGTCATCCATGAAAACTTCCATGCATTCTTCTATCATGTTGTGAAAAATCGCCATCATGCACCTTTGAAAGGTTGCAGGGCGTTGCAAAGTCCAAATGGCATACGTTTATAAGCAAAAGTACCATAAGGGCATGTGAATGTGGTTTTCTCTTGGTCCTCGGGTGCTATTGGAATTTGAAAGTATCCGGAAAAACCATCAAGAAAACAATAATAACTATTTCCGGCTAATCTTTCCAACATTTGATCAATGAAAGGTAAGGGAAAGTGATTTTTCTGGTGGCGTCATTTAATTTTCTATAATCAATACAAACAAGCCATCCTGTTACAGTCCTAGTAGGAATAAGCTCATTTTTTTCATTTATGATGACAGTCATTCCACCCTTCTTAGGCACGCATTGAACTGGGTTTACCCATGGACTGTCAGAGATTGGATAAATTAAACCTGCATCAAGCAGTTTAATAATTTCTTTCTTAACAACATCTTGCATATTTGAATTTAGTCTTCGTTGGCGTTGCACATACGTTTTATGACCTTCTTCCATAAGGATTTTATGTGTGCAATACGAAAGACTTATTCCTTTAATATCATGAATCTTCCATGCAATAGCTGGTTTATGAGCTTTTAGCACAGAAATGAGTTGTGATTTTTCATTTTCAGCAAGAGAAGACGATATTATTACAGGTAATTCAGATTCACCATGTAAATAAGCATATTCCAAATGGTTTGGAAGTGGCTTTAACGCTAATGTCGGTGGTTCTTCTATCGATGATTTATATCGATATCTATCTTCCTCTTTTAGCATTTGAATTTCTTCTGTTGTTGGTTCATATCCATTAGCCATAAGTGTAGCTAACATTTCAGCTTCATCAATTGGTTCAGTTCATTCTCCTAACGAACATTCTCCTGTTCCTTGTAATTCTGGAAATTCTTCTAATAATTCTGCATGTGAATCTATGGTTTGAATATAATTTGCATGGCTCTATCAACAGAAAAGGTAACACTGATGTTAAAGCTAAGGGGTATAAAATACTATTAAATTTTTCAAGGAAATACTATTAAATATGCTACAATTTTACACAAGTTTTAATTATTTATTTACAAATGGGATATACCTAAACCTTGCTACAACACTATAGGCAGTGTACCTAATCGTAGAGTAGTATAGTTTTTAGGAAGTCCGGTTCGTTCCATAGGGAGCGGGCTTATTGCACACTATATTTTTAAACAACTATATTTGTACAAAATATATATAATTATATATAATAATATATAAAAGGGGGTTTACCGTTTAATGACCGGTTTGTCGATTTATATTTTAAGCGAAGCGTATAGTAAATGACGATATTTAAATAACAATATAAAATAAATAACAATAATTAAAATGACAATAAATAAAAGTACGAGGAAATATGAAATAAAATATATTATGCTTATTTAAACTTTCGTAACCATGATGGTTGACGTGTTGATTTTAGTTTTATGCCCATGGGTTAATTGTCCTTTGTCCTGGATGTATTTGAAACCTAAATGGTTTTTGTCCATAATAGTTCATCGGTCATAATTATAAACTGCTCGGCAAATTTAACCTTATACCCGAAGTCAAATATTCCAACTAACTGGGGATTCGAACTGTAACAAGGTCTTAATACTTTGCTTAATGAATATACCAGGTTATCGACTGTGTGTAAACCAAGGTTTTAATACTTTGTTAACAATTACACCAATTACCCTTGAATGTAATCCACCCCTGTTTTAATGAGTCCATTGATTATTAATCCATCCCCGTGTCCGGTCAAATGAACAATAATTCGTACTTATAAATATCTCGCCCATCGTGTCCGATTAAGCGTATGTGGTTATATATAGATACGTCAAATCATAACCTTTATATTAAATTAACGAGGTATCATTAATTTAATATAAAGCCCATTAATAGCCCATCGTCTAATTTCCACAAGTGTCGTTCTTTTGTCCAAACCCCAATTATGGTACAAAACCCAATTACCCCGTCTTTAATATTTAGCTCAACATCATGATTACTTCGGCTCAAATAAGCATAATAATAACTTAAGTACGAGACATTAATTTAAAAAGGAGAACATAGCTTACATTGATTATTTATCGCGTAGTAGTACACGGACAGAGCTCCGACTTTAAAACCCGTAAAAATAACTTTTACATAACCCAAACTAATCTAATATAACACTAATCTATACTATATATATATATATATATATATATATATATATATATATATATATATATATATATATATATATATATATTATACTACGGAGTATTATTATTATTATGTATATATATTTTTTTTTAAAACTGCAGAAGCTCGTGGCCTTTTATAGGCATTTTGGAATCTGGCTGCTCCGCGAGTCGTGGAGTTTTTGGTCTTCAAACTCCGCGAGTCGTGGAGTTTGATTTTTCAGCTCACAATTTTTTGGATCTTAGCTTGTCGACGTAATTAAATAATAATATAATATATAAATAATTTTAAGAATTATTTAAATATTTTATTTTATTTATGTGCATAGTTGACTTGTAATTTTTGCACCGTTGCGTCGCGCGTTGAGAGTTGACTCATGTCCCGGTTCCGGATTTTCGAACGTCCTTTCGTATAATTTAATATCTTGTACTTTGCGTTCCGAAACTTGTACTTTTGTCATTTTTAGACGTTTCTTATCAATAAATTGAACCACTTGGATTGTATCTTGTACATTTGAGCTTTTTGGTCATTTGCGTCTTCAAATCGTCGTTTTCGCCTTTTGTCTTCGCACTTATTTAATATAAACGATTACAACTTAAAATAGGACAATTACAACTAAATAATTTACATATTGGGAGGATATTGCTACTAAATATATGTTCATTTAGAGCACTATCAAACACTCTCGTCCTCTATACTTAGGGTCAGTTTCTTACCAAACACGTCTATTATTGCTTTAGTTGTGTTTAAGAATGGTCTTCCTAATATGAGAGGAACTCGAGAATCTTCTTCCATGTATAGAATAACAAAATCTACTGAAAATACTAAAGTACCAACTTTAACTAGCATGTTCTCCATTATCCCTCTAGAATATTTTACTGATCGATCGGCTAGTTGTATACTTATTCGTGTTGGTTTCAATTCTCTAAGGTCTAGTTTAGTGTATAGTGAATACGGCATTAAATTTATACTAGCACCTAAGTCTGCCAATGCTTCTATTGAACTAAGACTACCCAGAAAACATGGAATTGTGAAACTTCCTGGATCTGATAATTTTTCTGGTATTTTATTCAACAGCACTGTAGAACAATTAGCATTCATAGTAACAGCCGAGAGTTCTTCCATTTTCTTTCTATTTGTGATTAGATCTTTCAAGAATTTGGAATATCTAGGCATTCCTGATATTACATCAATGAAAGGAAGATTAACATTTATCTGTTTAAACATATCCAAGAATTTGGATTGCTCGGCTTCAAGTCTTTCTTTTCTCATTTTACTTGGGTAAGGAAGTGGTGGTTGGTATGGTTTAACATAAGGTTTAGCCTTAACTGTGTTATCTTCATTAACCTTTTCAACTACCGGTTCTGTTTCCTTATCTTGCTAAGGTTGTGGTTCTTGTGGAGTAGGAATAGAGTCATCGGAAATTACAGGCATTTCAGGTGGTTTAAGTGTAATACCACTTCTTGTGGTAATGGCTTTAGCTGTTTCATTCCGGGGGTTAGCATTTGTATCACTAGGTAGACTTCCCGGTTTTCTTTCACCTATCAACCTTGCTAGGTTGCTCACTTCTTGTTCCAGATTTTGATTAGAAGCTTGTTGATTTCTAAATGCTTGAGAATTTTGTTCATTGGTTTGTTTACGAGATGTGAAAAACTGCGTTTGAGATTCAACTAGCTTCGACATCATGTCTTCTAAATTTGGTTTTTTATCATCGGTTTGTGGTGGTTTATTTTGAAAAATAGGTCTTTGCTGATTGTAAGTATTATTAGGTACTTGTTGATTGCTAGGACCTTGTTGGTTGTTGTATGGAACATTTCGGTTATAGTTCTGATTTTGATTATAGATTGGTCTTGGCGGTTGATACTTATTCTGATAATTATTTCCAGGCCTTTGGTTTATGTATGAAACATTCTCTCTTTGTTCCATTGTTAGTTCAATACTGAGATAATCTTTTGTCAAATGTGGTCCTCCACACTGCTCACAACTAATTCGTATTGAGTGGAAATCTTTAGTCATCTTTTCCATTCGTCTCTCGACATCATCTATCTTTGCGGAAATGGAATCAAAGTCATGGCTAGAATCGGCTCTAGCCGCTTTAGATGATCTAACGATATCTTATTCTTGATGCCACTCATGTGAGTGGAAAGCAGTGTTATTAATAATTTTGTAAGCGTCAGTTGCGGTTTTCTTCATAATGGAACCACCAGCTGCTATATCGATGTCTTTTCGTGTAGTGATGTCGCATCCTTGGTAGAATATTTGTACTATTTGACAAGTGTCTAAACCATGTTGCGGACATCCTCTCAACAACTTTCCAAATCTTGTCCACGCCTCATACAGAGTTTCATTTGGATTTTGCGTGAACGTAACAATTTCTCCTTGAAGTCTCACGCCTTTAGATGCCGGAAAGAATTGTTTAAGAAAATTTTCAACTAAAACGTCCCATGTATCAATCGCCCCTTCAGGTAACGATTCTAACCAATCTTTAGCTTCTTCCTTTAAAGTCCAGGGAAATAACATGAGATATATCTGTTCATCCTCAACTTCTCGTATTTTAAATAAAGTACAGATCCTATTAAAGGTACGAAGATGTTCATTTGGATCTTCCTTCGGCGCACCACTAAATTGGCATTGATTAGTTACCATGTGTAGGATTTGCCCTTTGATTTCATAATCTGGCGCATTAATGTCTGGTTGAGTAATTGCGTGACCTTGGCCAGTGCGTTTAGCTCTCATTCGGTCTTCCATACTTAGAGGTTCCAGATTTTCCATGATTGAATTTGTTGAATCTGAATCACTTGAGGATTCTGATTTAATAGGTTGTTCCTCAACAATCTCTGTTTGAATGATTGGTGGTTCCGGAGGAAAGATTAGTGGTTCAGGATCTCTGAATTGTCCATGAATATCCTCCGGATTCTCAAATGTGAGGTCGGGTTCAAAAAATGGATTATCGGAAATTTGAATTGGAGTACTTGGTCGACTTGATGACGATTCTAAAGAAAAATCAGTGGCGACAATATTGGCTAGATGTCTTGATCGAGTTACAGGTGGTGAACGTACGAAAGGTGGTGAACGTTTTGCTCGGTGCATTCACCGAATATCCTATTAGTTATATAAGATAAAAATTATTTAAGTTATCAAATTAATAGACTTTTCTGATTTTTCCCACGTTTCGAATAGCCGAAAGATGCAGCAGGTAGCCAGGACCCTTTAAATCGGAAGCCCACAACTCGTCACTAACAAATCCAACTATTACTACGAACCAGAAAATTTTGGATGTCTATCAATTTAACCACTTAAAATAATTTTTCGTTAAAATTTAAAGAAATTTTAGAGAAGAAATAGAAAATTCTATATCCTAAAAACTAGAGCGTCGAGAAATAAGAAAGAAAAAGAACGCGTCGAAAAACGTCGAAAAATAAAAGGTCGAAAAATAATAGGCGTCGAAAAATAAAAATAAGAAAGTAGCGCGTCGAAACTTAAAAAGGAGCTAAAAACTAAGAATTAAAAGTTGCGTCTAAAAATATTAAAGCTTACAAGAAATTCTATATCCAAAACGGCAAAAACTTAAAAAGGTACTAAAATATAAAAACGGCGTCGCAAAATTCTAAAGCACCTAAATCTTAGTCTAAAGAAAAAGCACTTAAGGGATTTTACGGCAAAGCCTAAAAATCTAGAAATAAAAAAAAATAACTACGGCAAAAACTATAACTTAAAACTAAATACGAGCGAAAAATACAAATATTACGAAGAAACGATTAAAAAGATACAAAATATAAAAATAAAACTTAAAGTTGTAAAAAGCACAATTTTTATAAAAATATTATTTTATATTATTTATTTTATAAAACTATTAATTTTATATATTAATAAAACTAATTAAACTAAAAATATAAATTAAATAAATAACTAAACTAAATAATTAAAAAACTAAACCCTAATTAGGGTTTTAATAATAATAATAATAATAATAATAATTAAACTAAACCCTACTGTCGGCTGAGGTTACCAGGTGGGTCAAATCAAGCCATGCGATCGCATGGTTTGAGAGTTAAAATCTCATGCGGTCGCTTGGGGTAGATTTTCGGGCCAGGATATTGGGCTTCAACAGTGATCGGGCCGAGTTCTTATATTTTTTTTTTGTTTTTAAATTTATATAAAATATTTATATAACTTAAATAAAAACTTAATTTTTAAATAAAAATAAAAACTTTATAATTTTATAATTTTAACAAACTATTAAAAATATATAATTTTTGTTTTTCTTTTCTTTTATATTTTTGTATTTTTAATTTTTAAAACGTATATTTTTATAAAAAGAACTAAATAAAAATCTTTTTTTTATATAGCGTTGCGCTTTCGGCGTTTTAGTGTCCCCGGCAGCGGCACCAAAAATACTTGATGTGTGCGAGGTGGTGTACAAAATAGTTATATTTTTACAAGGAAATACTATTAAATACGATACAATTTTACACAAGTGATTTATTTATTTATAGAGTGGATATACCTAAACCTTGCTACAACACTTATAAGCAGTGCACCTAATCGTAAAGTAGTGTAGTTTTTAGTAAGTCCGGATCGTCCACAGGGAACTTTAGCCAAGTTTAACGCTATATTTTTAACTTATAATTGTAAAAATACAAAAATATATATAAGTAGTATTATTATTATAAAAGGGGGGGTTACCGTTTAATGACCGGTTTGTCGATTTTAAAACTTAAGTCGCAGTTAAAACCTAATGTAAAATATTAAATATATAAAAGACTTAATTTAAAGCGTAAAGTAAATAACGATAATGAAATTGCGATAAATAAAAATGCGATAAATAAAATGACAATAAATAAAAGTGCGATAACTAAAAGTGCAATTAAATATGAAATAAAGGAAATTAAATATGAAATAAAGGAATTATGCTTATTTAAACTTCCGTAATCATGATGTTTGACGTGTTGATTTTAGTTTATTCCCATGGGTTAATTGTCCTTTGTCCTGGATTATTCAATATGTCCGTCTGGTTTTTGTCCATAACAGTCCATCAGTCATAAATATAAAGTGCGAGTGTCCTCGTCAAATTATCATTATATCCGAAGTCAAATATTCCAACTAATTGGGGACTTAAACTATAATTACACCAAGTGTCCTTGTATATAATTCACCCCTGTTTTAATAAGTCCATTAACTATTAATCCATTCCCGTGTCCGGTTAAATGAACGATTATTAGTACTTATAAATATCCCGCCCATCGTGTCCGATCGAGTGTATATGGTTATTTATAGGTACATCCAATTGTAAATCTTTATATTAAATTAACAAACTATCATTTAATTAAACAAATATAAAGCCCATTAATAGCCCATAGTCTAATTTCCACAAGTGTCGTTCTTTTGTCCAAACCCCAATTATGGTACAAAGCCCAATTACCCAATTTTAATATTTAGCCCAACATCATGATTACTTTGGCTTAAATAAGCATAATAATAACTTAGCAACGAGACATTAATTTAAAAAGGTTGAACATAACTTACAATGATTAAAAACGGCGTAGCGTTACACGGACAGAATTTCAACTTACACCCTTACAACATTCGCTAACATACCCTTATTATTAGAATTTAAAATTAAAATTAAAATATAATATATATATATATATATATATATATATATATATATATATATATATATATATATATATATATATATATATATATATATATATATATTATACGAGTGAGATAGAGAGGTAGATAAAAAGAGATATAAATTCGTCCGAAAATGCTGAAATTTATAGATGTGGCCAGGTAACTAGTGCCATGCGATCGCATGGATTCTTCTCTTCCAGGCCATGTGATCGCATGGCCTGCTTTTCCAGGTCACATGTCTTTGTTTGCTAGTTTGCCGACGGTTTAATAAATAAATATAATATATAAATAATTTTAAGAATTATTTAAATATTATATTATATTTATGTGCATAGTTGACTTGTAATTTTTAGTCCGTACGTCGAGCGTTGAGAGTTGACTCTGGTCCCGGTTCCGGATTTTCGAACGTCATTGCGTACAATTTAATATCTTGTATTTTGCATTTTGCGTCTTGTAATTTTGAGACGTTTCTCATCAATAATTTGAACCACTTTGATTGTACTTTGTACTTTTGAGCTTTTTGGTCGTTTGCGTCTTCAATTCATCGAATCTGTCTTTTGTCTTCACCTTTTATTATTTAAACGAATATCACTTGTAAATAGAACAATTGCAACTAAAAGCTTGTCTTTCTTGAGGAATAATGCTATGAAATAAATGTTCGTTTTTAGCATTATCAAGGGTGTATAGAAGTTTGATAAATTCGATAGGATAAAGATGAATATGATATAAACGAAACACTTTATATTATTAAGAACGAGGCATTAAATAAGCCTTTTTAATACACGATTCGGATATAGAAATGGTTTAAGGCATAGCCTTTACATATATGAGAAATTGGAATAGGATAAACTAGGAAATATTAGGATTGAAGTAGTCTTCATATTTCTTCTTCTCGTCCTCAACCTTCTTCATAAACTTCTCAACTTTCTCATTCTTCGCCTTTTGTTTCTCATGCAGGAACTTGAGGCAGTTTTCGTCCATCTTCAATCTAAAGTTAACATCTTCTCTTAGGTAGGCAAGAGACTGCTTCCCCCGTCAGGCATTTCTATCACCTTCATACTTCACCAACTTTATCTCCTTCTTTAGCTCAGCATTTTCCTCCATGAGCTTCCTGATCGCTAGGTCTTTTTCCTTCATTTGAACATCGATCCTTGCAATATGACGAATTAGGCCATCGGTAGTTTTTCGCAGATTCATGATCTCGTACTTGGCATCAACTTCTTCGTAGGAAGGAGATCGGGATCTTTTCTTTGACGGACCATCTTCTTTAAAATCAGTAGGGCATTTCCCTTTACATTCCGTTCTTGGAGTCGGATAGTATTCGGGAGAATTAGGTAAAGTATCCGGACTATAGTTTGGTGAGGGAGGACCACCAAAGCCATAAGGTGGACTTTGGACTGGTCTTGCAGTTGAAGGATATCCAGTATCTTCTTCGATAGCATGTTTGAAGTGAGTCATTACTTCAGATGGTTTGAAAAGAATTGTCTTGTCGTTTTTATTAACGCTTGACATCCTATCATTAGGAAAGAGACTTTGATTAGCATTTTAAGCCAAGATTATCAAGGCAAGGTTGTTAAGATTATAAGGCAATCCTAAGTGCTTTAAAGTCTAAGGCAGGAAAGGTTATACTTTCCTAGATTGCTAAGGCACCCTAGCTAGCAAGTAAGGCACACATAAAGATGCAATCCTGGTTCTCTATAACAGCCTGGTTTGCTCTGATACCACTCTGTAACACCCCCAGTTAGGGCCTGGGCGAAATGTGACTTAATATCAAATAAACCAACATATTATAACATGCGAGAACGATACTAAATGATAAAATCAAACTTTATTGAGAGTACGCAGCGAAAAATAAAATGTCGTTACAATGTCTGAAATTACAATAAAGTAAATGTTCAATATGCAAAAGTAAATAATGCGATATCTCTTGTTCCTAAGTCCAAGTAGCATCAAATAAGCAGTAAGTAAGTAAGTAAGTAAGCTTGAATCAATCAGCACCTGAGACAAACATGCTAAAGTGTCAACCAAAAAGGTTGAGTGAAATCATAGGTTTAACAAAAGTAGTTATCGTTGTTTTTAGAGCACAAGATTTAGTTTATAAAGTTGATCTCGCAGATCAAAAAGTTATGCCAATGCGTGATATTTAGACTAAACATTCAAGTTTGCCTCAAAGACAAGTTGTAGTTTATACTTGTCGGTTTAATTTCATTATTAAGTAATACAAAGACTTAGTCAAATGTATCGGGGACGTTACTCCCGATAGGCCTACCCTCAATAATTAAGCATGCATTCAATGAGCAATTAAAAATATCACTGTAGGGACTTAGTCGGACATAGCCGAGTATAGCATAGTTTAACAGTTGGTACTTGTGTCTAAATTGTAAATAGTAAAAGCAGCATGTATCTCACCCCGGTAAGTTAAAATAAATTGCTAGCAATAAAGAGTGGGGCTATGAGTTCACCTTAGTAAGTAGAGAGAGAGTTATTCCTCGGAATAGAAAGTTGGATGAGTGAGCAGAAAAGTAAACCTATTGACATTTAAGAGTAGTAAGTGTTTTTGCCCAAGTTTAAGTAGATGTTTAAGTATGATAGTGTTATAAGTATAGTTCGTTTTACTAAGTTTCCTTTCCTAGTAAGTTTCTATTTTTAGAAAGTTTCCACTTTTAGTAGATTTCTTATCTTAGTAAGTTTCTATAACTAGAAAGTTTCTACTTTAAGAGTGTTTTCCATTTTAGGATACTTGGCGTATTAGGTAAGCTTCCAATCACCCCTTTCCCTTCGAATGACCATTTCATGTCTAGGGGCTTGAGCTATAGGATCCTTTAAATCGGAAATCCAAACCCTTCCACCTAGAGTTTCGTAGAAACCATTCGTCAAGAAAGTTCGAAGATCTATACATCTCTAATACATATCCCAAAATGTTTTTATGTGTTATAATATAAGTAGTAGGTTATAGGTGTTAGTAATAGTAATAGTAATAGTAATAGTAATAGTGTATACATGTTAATTAATAGTATAAGTAGTATTAGGGTTTCATTAATTAGGGTTAGTTAATTAAAGTAGTATTTTAATGATTAGGGTTTAGAGTTTTGAGGATCTAAATAATATGGATGTTAAGATCATGCACGAATATGATTATGAATATAAACATGAATTGAAAGAAAGATTTAAAAGTTTTAAGATTTTGGATCATACCTTGTTAATGATGATGAAGATTAACAAGAAACAAGAAAAAAACTTGGTGATGAAGATCAAATAGCCCAAATAATGAAGAACACGCTTGAAAATCTTGATGAACACGAAGAACAAGCTTGAAAATCCGAATATCACAAGAGAGGGAGAGGGAGAGATTGTTTTTGAGAGAGGATTTTGGTGTGATTTGTGAATGAGAAACTAGGAGTCTAGGGGTGTTTATATAGTGCAAGTATTAGAGTGTTAGTCAACATAATGATGTTCTAATTAATGATTTTATTTTATTTTATAATTTTTAGTCAACAATAGGTGGTACTAGTTTATATATATATATATATATATATATATATATATATATATATATATATATATATATATATATATATATATATATATATATATATAGAAATGTGATCATGTGAGAATGTTCTCATACTAAGATTTGGTGAGAACGATTATAGACCACACATTTTATTTAAATTATTTAAATTTAATTATAATAATAATACGTATCATTCGGTTATCTTGCACCAACATGTCCTATTTTTTAGTAACATTAATAATCAGCATTCTCAATTTACTATTTCGCCACGACCATGATTCCACCAATTCACCATTCCTATTTCATACTTAGTATAATTTCATTACTGCATTTCTATTAAACTCCATTTTTATAAACTACAAAAAACAACGATGGTTCTTATTTATAATATCAAGAGCGTATCATTTATACATATCTGTTAAATTTAGTAGTTAAAAACTGAAACCAATTGAAATGATCAACGCATCCATCAGCATCTTATAATATTATCACAATCTTGTATGTGAATGCATCCCGCATCCCGTTTATACATGGAAACTGATTAACATAACTTCATTTTTAAGTCGCATGCATTCCTACTTAATGTAAAATTCGATGATGCATTTCATTGTGTATCTCAACGTATTACGCATCAACAATTTTCTTATAGTAATATAAGACTGCATCAACATCCTTGAATTGTGGAAACAAAAGGCCGGCTATCAAAGGATGATTATCATTTACGGGTAATTAATGGATGCAATCCAATGTTGAGACGTCTATATGATAATAAACTAAACAAGAAATAATCAACGCATCCCCTTATTATTTAGAAATATATCATTTAAATTTTGACTATTTGCATCCTAAAAAATACAATCGTGGTTGCCATATATTTGGATGCAGTGATTTTCCATTGTATGTTACTCCGTATTTCTTGATAAATTTCATAATTAGAATCTTATCTTATACTATTAATTAAATGTCAAGAAGAGAAACAAAGTTGAATACACCAGTAGGTGGTGATAACTTTGTTTGAGATTAAATGTACGGATACATGGACATGAAATATGGGAATGGATAAAAAGTTTGAGATATTTTAGAGAATGAGTAACTGAGATTTTGAAGAGAGAAAGAGAAAATACAGTTTTACCCTTTTATTAGTTTTTAATTTGATTTTTAACTTGTGGCTGCAAAGTGTTCTCACCAAAATATATATATGAGAACGTTCTCATAGGATCACTACCCTATATATATATATATATATATATATATATATATATATATATATATATATATATATATATATATATATATATATATATATATATATATATATATATATATATTTATTTATTTTTAGTCAACATAAGGATGTAATTGTTTAAGATTATTTAGTCTCATTATTATTATTATTATTATTATTATTATTATTATTATTATTATTATTATTATTATTATTATTATTATTTTTACATTTATTACATGATAAGTATTATTTTCTTTTTACTAATTCATGACTTGTATATATATTTTTTATTTAGTTCCCAATTTTTTTATTATTTTTATAAATGTCACATTTTATTTATTACTTATAGGTTATTAGTTATAATATTACATAAATGCATAAATTTTAATTAGCAGTGAGTGTCGATTGACAGTTTATTATTTTCATCTTTTATTAACTTGTCAATTATTGCACAAAGTTAATTAATTTGTTTTATAACTCTTAACACTTAACAATGGTTGATTAAAGTTTAATCATTAAGTTTTAATTATATTGTTTGGGCATTTAATATTGGAAAAATATAGAATGAAAAAATGAGGGTCGTTATATAAGTTTAAGTTACAACTAATTTCGTTTGAACACATTCATAGAAAAATAATAAATACTAGTAATATATTTTATTTGTATAAAATAAATAAATAAAATAATAAAGGAGTCTATAGATTCTATTAAATTGCTATTTTGATAATGTTATAAAAATACTATTTCTCTTCATAAAAATAAATAGAAAAGAAAAAAGAAAAAATTTAGAAGCATTTGATGATGTCATTAACCTCACTAATACTAATTAAAAATATACGGAGTGTTAAAAATAAAGATAAGCTGGAAAACAACTAGCGTGTTTTATCCTCATCATTATCAAGATACGCTGCTGCAAAAATTGCAATATCTTCTCCGATCCTCCACATGCTTCGATTTATCTAAAATCTCAACGTTTTGGGTTGTCGATTGTAGTTGGTTATCATCGTTTCTCCTCCTATTGTTCTTCAATATGTTCATCAGCATCTAAAGATAGGTAAATTTCTAACCCTAATCTTTTGGGTATTTGAAGTTACGACTGTAATACCGAGTAATTAGTGTGTATTTTGAATGTTTTTGTTGCTTATTTAGTTCATAGCTTTTTGTTAGTTCTATTTTGATTTGTTTGGAGCTCTCACGTTAATCTTCTTCAATCGTTTTTTTGCACGTTTAATATGGGTCGAGGTTTGATTTCCGCTTTGTACCCGAGTGTCGTTGAACCAAACAAGCATTTGTTATAACATCAATCGTTTTTTACATATATTTGGTACTTTTATGTTGCTTTTGTTTTCTTTGTGTTTGGTGAACAAGGAAAGATTCTAAAGGAAGCCAAATGCTTGCTGCATTTGGGACACTTACTGAACCAAACAAGCATTTGTTATAACAATGAGTTTCTCAATTCTTATTTTGATGCTATCTTCAGTAAAATTTCCAAAGGTTATTTTCCAACTGAAATCTACTCATTAGGTAATCCATTTATTTATTTGTTCTTATGTTCAGAGACAAATTTAATGAAGTTGAAACCATGAGTGGTGCTTATTGCAATAGATTTTTATGATTTACTTAAAATTGACTTATCTTTGTTATTAAGTTTGTTGCAGATTAATGTACATATGGTGATCTTGAATGAGCAATAAACTGGTACGTTTTTCATTTTTTCTTTCAAACTTATCTTGAGTACTTTAGGGATCAGTAGTTAGATATTTTCTTCTTATAAAATGTTCCATTATTTAAATGCAAGTGACTGATGGAATGATTAATCAGTAATTTTAAAGGTTGTAAATGGCTGGGTCGTGTGAGTTGGGTACTTGGGTTTTGAATATGAGTATATGACCTGTGGCATAGTAAATAGTGCTCTATGTATCCTTTTTCTCTATATAACAAATAATATTTTGACTTTTCATGTTGTTAACAACTGTAATTGGCGTTTTATCGTGTAGTGTTCTAGATCACGGTGTATATATTTTCAATCCACTTGCAAGTTGCTTATTCATTGCAGAGGAGCATTTATCATATTGGTAATCACATCTTTATTTTCATTTGATTATACACTTGCAATTGAATGATTCAATTAGATTTTGCAATGTGAGTTAGGCTTTACGGTCATGGCCTTTTGGTTTTGAATAATGCATAGTTTGTCAAATAATGAGATAGAGTAGATAGTATATTTTGTAACTATCTTCATATAGTTTTAGTTTGATATGACCATCTTGACCCATTTATTGTTCAGATATTGAAAAGCAGGTGTTTAACCCATTTAGCTAAGTGATATGAACTTTGGTTGGTAGGATCTAATGAGCTTGGCGGGACCGAGGAACGAAGAGAGATCAGTATGCAACAAAATAATTTGTGTCAAGATTTATAAATATAATAGATATTAGTTCAATATAATAGGCCTTACAGTTTATCAATTTGGACATCGTTCAGTTCTATCTGAGTGTTAAGATACTTTTTTTTTTATATAATATTTTATGATGTTTGTGGTTAGTCTGATATTTTTGTTGGAGGTTATGGAGTCAATGTTAATATTATGTGTGTAATAAGGTGCAACTAATAACAACATATTTGTTTATAGATTCATCAAGGTCATAGAATGTGTTGTGCTCGTGAACACGGAATTGTTTTGAGTCTGTTCAAGATGAGAATGAATGGTTTTATATTGCTTGCATGAATTGCAAGCAGGTCATTAGAAAAATGGTTTCATATTGCTTGGCTAGACATTGGCATTACATTCACATGATTGTTGGAAATGCTCTCATAGACATTTAATTTTTATAGAGTTGAAACTTTGATATATATGTTTATATAATTGTACTGCGTATTACTTTAACATTATGATGATAAGGTAGTTTGTTTTTTTTTTTTTTTTTTTAACTTAAAGCCATAAACCATAAACCATATTTATTACAACGTAGGTCATACATGATTATTTAATAATAATATAATAAAAAAAAGTATAGATATATAATTTAAATCTACAGAAGTATGGTATCTATCTATAGTTTTTATTAAAATGCTATAATGATGATGTTATTATTAGGCTAATTCATTTGTTTAATATAATAATTATAATTATTAATACTCAAATATAAATTCTTTTTACGATATTAATTACGTTACATATGTATGCGAAAATATATTATTATATATTTATAAAAACAACGACAAGTTTCTTAGTCAAACGAGTCATTAAAATAAATGACTTTAGCATTTACATTCACTTAATACCTAAAATATGTTATTAAATTATTTCGTTTAAACAAACCCGTGATTTCACAGGTCATTTCACTAGATAAATAATCTTATTACGTCATGTGACAGTCACGTGGCAAGTGAATAGACTCTTTTGTCTACAAACACCATCTCCTAAATAAATCCCAACTGTGGATAATCGGAATTTATTTACTGGAAGCAATTATCGTATCTCTTTAACAAAAAAATTAAAACTTTTGTCTCTCTAAAATGGCGATTGAGATCTGCGTCAAAGCTGCTGCTGGTGCACCTGATGTTCTTGGAGACTGTAATTATTATTCTCTATCTTTCTTTCTTTCTCACCATATTTTTGTATACCCAAATTTTCATTGCCCTTTTTCTGTTGGAATTTAGGTCCATTTTGCCAAAGGGTTGTTATGACTCTTGAAGAGAAGAAAGTGCCATACAGTACCCATCTTATTAATCTTGAGAGCAAACCTGAATGGTGATTATAATTTCCCTTTAAAAAAAAAAAAAAAAAAAAAAAAAACTTTCAAATACCATGGAAATTTGTGTTTTTTCATTTGTGGGTTTTTGAAGAATTATATAATTGTAGGTTTGTTGAAGTGAACCCAGAAGGGAAAGTTCCTGTGATAAAAATTGATGATGAGAAATGGATATCTGATTCTGATGTAATTGTGGGTCTTATTGAAGACAAGTATCCTGAACCTTCTCTTTCAACTCCTCCTGAGCTTACCTCTGTGTATGTTGTTTCTTATTTTCTCTGTATTTTTATTTTATTTTATTTTATATTTTATTTCTTTATATATATTATATATCAGTTATATATGTTGATGATTATAGTATGACCTTACACTCTCAGATATTTTTGAGCAACTTGGTCCTTTATTAAATTTATATCTCGACTCTGGTTTTCATTTTTCTATGACTTTGTCGATAATTTGGATTCATTATTTATTATCTTTAACAACTAGAAGAGGTTGTGAATTTAGTTGAATGAGTTTTCATTTTGTTTGACTTTAGCTGCCTTTAACAAGATCAATATAGTTTTGAAATGGATGATTATTATACAACCTATCAGTTTATAAGTGTTCAAAAGATGAATTTAGTTGACAACCCATCCGGAAGACATATTATATTATTATGTTATATAAATATATTCACTCTTGATAGTTAAATAGGGCTACATTAACCTCAAATTTCTCAATTCATTGGTTGTTTTCATCCTTTTGTGCTATGACATGAAATTGTAGGGGGTCAAAGATTTTCCCCAAGTTTGTTGCATTTTTAAAGAGCAAAGACGAGAACGATGGGACGGAGCAAGCTTTGCTTGATGAGTTGAAGGCGTTGGATGAACATCTCAAGAGTAACGTATGCTATATGAAATACCTTTCTTTTAGGCCATAAGTAATCAAGATTATGTTTTTACCGTCCATGCCCTCATATTGGTCCGGGTTTCCTCTAGGGCAACAGTTGGGGGCGGGTTATGCAACTGCGGGAGATGATCGCGTGGGTGGTTTAGTCCCCCTGGGTGATCCAAATTTCAGTTAAAAAAAAATTAAGATTATATTTTGTTATACTCCCTATTTACTTATTTAGCCTGTACTCTGTACAAGTACAAGATTTCAGTGTTCTGTTTGAATGATGATTGATTTGTATGATGACATATTAGGGGCCTTATATAAATGGAGACAAAATTACGGCAGTTGATTTGGGTTTGGCACCAAAGCTCTATCACCTTAAGGTGGCTCTTGGTCATTTTAAGAAATGGACTGTTCCTGAGAGTCTGGCTCATGTGCATAACTACATAAAGGTATGAAATATGCATTTTATAATTCTATTCGTTTCTTTGCACTCTTGCTTCTAGCGTTAAAATTTTTGCATTAGTATATCTTGTAATGAACCCACTGCAGTTTTCATTAGACTTGGAACAATAAAAGTTTAAAGTTTTTAATAGTTATTTTGAGTACCTGCTCATTTTGTTTTTGTTCTAGGGGGGTTAAAGATCACAAACTGTTATATTCGAATGCTGCATAAGTAGTTGTGCCAATAGTATAATATGCTAATTTTGTGTTTACAGCTGTGAATTTGTGTGCTTATCATCCTTTTTTTTTTTTTTTAATCGTATTTTAATCGCAAAATATGGCCTGTTTTTGGTGTAGTCACTCTTTTCTCTACCGTCATTTGAGAAAACCAAACCTCCTAAAGAAGAATATGTTATCGCTGGATGGGCCCCAAAGGTTAACGCATGAAGCTGCCCCAAACTATAATTTTAGTAGCTTATAGTTATATTATGAACTTATCATCATAAATATATTATCGAACGTATGTTATGACATTGACCAGATGTTTTTAATATATTTATCATTTAGCAGATTTGTGGCTGGTTGCTAATATATATAACTAGTGCACTGTGCACATCAGCAGTATGATTACATATCTGTATGAAGTGTCTTATTAAGTTGTTTTGTATAATGATATCGTGTGGTTCATTTCATCGCTTGATTTATCAATGAAAGAGTGTAAGGTTTTATTAGAACTATCAGACATTATGACCACCTTCATGTGAAAATTGGTTAATCCTGGTATCTTGATGAAATATCGAGCCTAGTATATGTTCTTTTGGACCATTTTTTTTTTTTACCATACTCCAATGGTTTTGAAGCTGATGTAAGGGTAGAGGGAATTAGTAGTTGATTTGCTTATTGGTTCTTATAATAAGTTTAATACATTAGTGTTTGAATGGGCTTATTTGTTCATTCGATGAGCAAATAATAGGGTACAAATCTTTGGTTATTTTAGCTTGCTTATGGTTGGGTTTTTAAAATTAATCATTCTTTTTTGTCCTTTATTTACGACAATCTGACTCACCCAATGATACGGACATATACAATAAAATCTGCTAAATCTACTACGGAGTAATATATTCACGGATTTGAACCCTCTACCTCATAATTGAAAATGTCACCACAAGACTACTAGCCAAAAAACCTTTCTTTATATCTACTGTCTTCTAGTTTATCTTCATATCTATTGTCTTTTGTATTTTTTTATCTATAAAACATAGCGTTCGTTGACTTGAGTAAATATGGTTTTTAATTCAAAACCAAAAACAAAACAAATTTTTAATAAACATTTAAAGATAAGGAATGTAAATTCTAAATTCAGAAGTTCTCTAGTAAAGAAAGAAAAGGAATGTCTAGGGTTTTCAAACAGAACTAGAATGATGTCTTAGGTGAAGTAATAAAATGTACAAGTTGATTATATCAAAGACTATATAAATTTAAGGGTTAAAGCCATAAATAGGTCATATACTTTCATTTTTGTCCTAATGTAGGCTATATACCTCAAAAAATACCAATGTAGGTTATATACTCTTAAAACTTGTATCGATGTACACAAATTTTACATGTTACCTGCTAAACCGGTCAAGTTAATTATTTAACATTTTTTTTGCATTTTATATGGCTACAAATAGGTCATATACTTTCAGTTTTGTTCCGATGTAGGCTATATACTTTCAGTTTTGTTTCGATGTAGGCTATATACTTTTAGTTTTGTTCCGATGTATCACCAACATCATTCTCCACGTATGATGTCACGTCATCGTTTAGTTGTTTATCCGGTTAATAAGTTTTGTTCGTTCATATTAGTACACTTTATGAAAGTATATAGCCTACATTGGTATATTTCGGGGTATATAGCCTACATTGGGACAAAAATAAAAGTATATGGCCTATTTATGGCTTTATGTGACGATCGCTCCAAATCCATATGGACGAACACGTCATTCATTGATTTCATTGCGAGGTATTTGACCTCTATGTGATACATTTTGTAACATTGTATTCGTTTGAAAAGGTATTTCATAAATGAATATATAAATTCCAGGTTTTTAACATCTGATGATTCCTACGTATAGACAATCACCATTTAAATGGTTTACAATAATACATCTGTTGACAATACAGTCAAAATAAGATACATGGTAATGGTTTGGTGAATGCAAGTTTCTTGTATATATCATGTATGACTCCAAGCACATATCTTGTATCACGTATAAGCAAACAGCGGAAGACTTCTAGAATCCTGAGAATAAACATGCTTCAAGTGTCAACACAAAGGTTGGTGAGTTCATAGTTTTAATATTACACATAATCCGTATATCAATGTGGATTACAAAAGTTCAGTTGTTTTATTCAAAACGTTTATCAATAGGTTTTACATAAAAGGTGGATCACAAGATTTCAGTTGTTTCATCCGAAACGTTTATCAATCGGTTCTACAAAATTGAGCACCCTGGTAACTAAACTTTAACGTTTATATAATTTGTACCCTTTGTATAATCATCTTAATAATACACGCAAACCAACGTGTACGCTTCTCAAATAGCATACGTCCGTTAAAAGGCTAGTGCTCTAGCTCGGACGGGGATATCAAGCCCTATGGATCCATATACTACTACTCGCGCCCACCAGTTCTTATAACTGGCAGTTACTAGTTACCAAAGCTAAGGGATTTTCGGTTTAAACTCAGTGTAGAATTTAGTATGTACTTGTATCCATTGTGTTTAAAATAAAGTGCGTGTATACTCAGCCCAAAAATATAGATTGCAAAAGCAATTAAAAAGGGAGCAAATGAAACTCACGCATATAAATATTGTAAATCAGTTTATAAAGCATTTGCATGTATTCTCAGCCCAAAAATGTAGAGAGTAAAAGGGATCATATGAAACTCACTATTTAATATTGATATACAATATTATAGGAAAGCACGTAGACGCACCGGAGATGATAAACACGAGGTTTGATTCACAAAAATACCCCCGAACATTACCCATAATTTTCTTGGCAATAACCCATAATTTTCTTAGCTCTAGCTCGCTTGGAAACCATTTTGAAAGTGACAAGCTCATAGCCTCGTCGTAGTATTTTATGTATAATACTAATTAATAATAATAATAAGATTATTAATAATATTAATAATAATAATAATAATAATAATAATAATAATAATAATAATAATAATAATAATAATAAAAATAAATACGGAGTAATATGTATGTGTGTGTTAATGTGTCAAGCAAAATGCCATTTTATAGCATCAGGCCAGACTTTTGCCTCCATACGATCGCATGGATTTATAGGCTTGTGGCCATGCGATCGCATGGCCTCAGATTTCAGCTCACAAATTTTTGTTTTCTTGTTTGTCGACATAATATTAAATTAATATAAATATAATATATATAATTTATATAATTAATTATATATTATATTAAATTCACGTGCAGAGTTGACTTGTAATTTTTGTTCCGATAAGTCGTACGTCATCACTCGACTTATGTCCCGGTTCCGGTTTTTCGAATGTCCTTTCGTACCTTTAGAACACTTGCATTTTACGTTTCGTGTCACGTACCTTTGTCAAAATATAGCCTTAAATTATTCATAAACTATACCACTCATAGTATAACTTAAACTTTCAAATGTTTTGGTCATTTACTTCTATAAATCATCGTCTCGCTATTTGTTAATATATATATAATATATACATTTTTCATTTTGAAATAGTGTTTTACTGTAGCAATCCACTGTAGCAAAGCCAAATTTTACTGTAGCAATTCACTGTAGCAAAGTCAATTTCACTGTAGCAAATAGTGATTTTCGAAAACACTGTAGCATTTTGAGTAATGTGGCAATTTGAAAACACTGTAGCAAATTAGTGTTTAACTGGTTCATCTTAAACGCTTTAGTTAACTGTAACGACCCGTCAAAATCGCTATTGACGCGGCACGTTAATCATTGATTCCACAGTGAGGTTTTGACCTCTATATGATACGTTTTGATAAAATATTGCATTCATTAAAATAAGTGACTTTCTAAACATAGAAAGTTATAAACATGTGGGCGAGTGCTTAGGTATAAGCAAAACCCCAAAATACATAAGTCTTTAATTTACAGGTTGACATCACAGTCCAATTATTTATTACACAACACAGTTTTATTTTGAATGCAATAAACTTTGTACAAAGCATGAGAGACTCCATGCAGGCAACAAGCACATCACAGCGGAAGCATTCTAAGGACCTGAGAATAAAACATGCTAAAAAGTCAACACGGATGTTGGTGAGTTATAGGTTTAATTGCTCGAGTCATAAACATATATAAAGATAGACCACAAGATTTCATCAAAAGTTTATCAATAGATTCTACGTAACAGAGCACCCTGGTAACTAAACTTAACGCTATAGTGATAATTACCCCATTCGTTTTAATACGCGCAAACCAACGTGTCTTAAACTCAAATAACATACGTCCGTTAAAAGGCTAGCGCTCTAGCTCGGACGGGGATGTCAAGCCCTATGGATCCATATACAATTATTCGCGCCCACCAGTCCATATCCTATGTACTGGCAGCTACTAGTTACCAAAGCTAAGGGATTTTTGGTTTAACTCAGTGTAAAATTTTGTATGTACTCGTGTCTTATTGCGATTAAAATAAATTGCATGTATTCTCAGCCCAAAAATATTTAAAGTATTTAAAAAGGGAGACTATAACTCACAGTTCAATATTGCGATTCAATATTGTAGGCAAATTGCGTAGACGTAATGATGGTAGACGACTGTATGGTTGGTCTTGGATTCAAGAACAATACCCCGAACAATACCCAATATTTCCTTATTTTAAAACGGTTTGAAACCCGAATTAAAAATACCCTCGAATATACTTTATTATTATTAAACTTAAAATTAAAATTATAATTATAATTATAAATATAAAATTTACGTACATAAATATTTATGAAAAACTTCGTCGAGCAAAACTGACATTTTATAGTACTTTTCGATTTACTGTAGCTCATGCGATCGCATGAGTTTTCAGTGTTTTTGCCATGCGATCGCATGGCCGCCTTTTCTGTTTTTGTTTGCTAGTTCGTCGACATCAAATAGTGTTTATTGTAGCAAATAGTGTTTACTGTAGCAAATAGTGTTTTACTGTAGCAAATAGTGTTTTACTGTAGCAAATAGTGTTTTACTGTAGCAAACTCGTTTTCACTGTAGCACTGTAGCAAAATACGGTTTCACTATAGCAACCAGCAAGACCTAAGAATTGGCGAATTTGTGTTGGAGTCTTCGGGGTTTCCCATTTACTAATGGCTTCGATCTTGGCGGGGTCAACTTTAATTCCATGTTTACTGACAACATGGCCCAAAAATTGTACTTCTTGTAACCAGAAATCACACTTCGAAAATTTTGCGTACAATTCTTCTTTCTTGAGTATCTCCAGTACCAGTCTTAAGTGTTGCTCATGTTCTTCCTTGTTTTTCGAGTAAATCAATATGTCGTCGATAAAAACAATGACAAATTTGTCTAAATACGGTCTACAGATGCGATTCATTAGATCCATGAATACTGTTGGAGCATTAGTTAATCCAAAAGGCATGACTAGAAACTCATAGTGACCGTAACGGGTTCTGAACGCGGTTTTAGGAACATCTTCTTCCTTCACTCTCAGTTGATGATATCCGGAGCGTAGATCAATCTTAGAATAAACACTTGATCCTTGCAATTGATCAAACAAATCATCAATCCTCGGTAATGGGTACCGATTCTTGATCGTTAATTTGTTTAATTCTCGGTAATCTATGCACATTCTCATAGATCCATCCTTCTTCTTGACGAACAGAATAGGAGCACCCCAAGGTGAAAAACTAGGACGAATAAATCCACGGTCCGATAATTCTTGCAACTGGTCTTGTAATTCTTGCATTTCTGAAGGTGCAAGTCTATATGGAGATCGGGCTACAGGTGCAGCTCCTGGTATGAGATCAATCTGGAATTCTACACATCTGTGTGGAGGTAGCCCCGGTAATTCTTCTGGAAATACTCCGGGATATTCTCTTACAACCGGCATGTCATTAATGCTTCTTTCTTCAGTATCGATCTTCTTTACATGTGCCAGAATAGCATAACAACCTTTTCTTATAAGTTTCTGGGCCTTCATACAGCTGATAAAGTTCAGCTTTGAGTTGCTCTTCTCCCCATAAATCATTAATGACGTTTCATCCTTACGAGGGATGCGGATTGCTTTCTCAGCGCAAACAACTTCCGCTCTTGTTTTGGACATCCAGTCCATGCCAACGTTTCTTCAAGAGGAATTACGACATCCTCTTCAGCTAAACATTTCTTCAAATTTGACACGTGAAATGTGTTGTGAACACTACTAAGTTCTTGCGGTAGCTTTAATCGATAAGCAACTGTTCCAATTCTTTCGGTGATTTCAAAGGGTCCTACGTACCTAGGACTTAGCTTTCCTCGTTTACCGAATCGTACAACGCCTTTCCAGGGTGACACTTTCAACATGACTTTGTCGCCCACTTGAAATTCTAGCGGTTTTCTTCTTACATCAGCATAACTCTTTTGGCGACTCATGGCCGTTTTCAATCGCTGTTGTATTTGAATGATCTTTTCGGTGGTTTCATGAATAATTTCTGGTCCAGTAAGTTGTCTTTCTCCTACTTCACTCCAACAGATAGGAGATCTGCACTTTCTACCATAAAGTGCTTCAAATGGCGCTGCGTTGATGCTCGTATGATAGGTGTTATTGTATGAAAATTCTGCCAACGGTAAGTGTCGATCCCAACTGGTTCCAAAGTCAATCACGCATGCCTGTAACATGTCTTCCAATGTTTGTATCGTTCTTTCACTTTGACCATCTGTCTGTGGGTGATAAGCGGTGCTCATATCTAATCGAGTTCCCAATGCTTTTTGTAATGACTGCCAGAAACGTGATGTAAATCGGGTGTCGCGATCAGATATGATAGAGATGGGTACACCATGCCTGGAAACTACTTCCTTCAAATATAGGCGTGCTAGTTTCTCCATACTGTCTGTCTCCTTTATTGGTAGAAAGTGAGCTGATTTAGTTAGACGATCAACTATCACCCAAATAGTATCATGACTACTTGCAGTCCTTGGCAATTTCGTAATGAAATCCATGGTTATTCTTTCCCATTTCCACTGCGGAATTTCTGGTTGTTGCAGTAATCCTGACGGCTTTTGGTGCTCAGCTTTGACCTTTGCACACGTTAAACATTTGCTTACATAAGTAGCAATTTCTGTTTTCATATTAGGCCACCAATAAAACTTCTTGAGATCGTGGTACATTTTTCCGTTTCCTGGGTGAATTGAGTACCTCGTTTTGTGTGCTTCATCCAGTACTAGTTGCCTTAGGTTACCATGTTTTGGTACCCATATCCTACCAGCAAAATACAGGGTTCCATCGGCTTTTTCTTCAAGTTGTTTTTCTAACCCTTTGCTTATTTCGCCTTTTTCGTTTTCTTCTTTTAAAGCCTCTAACTGTGCTGCTTGAATTTGCTTTGTGAGATCAGTACGAATTGTAATATTCAAAGCTCGGACCCTAAGAGGTTTTACTCTTTCTTTTCGACTTAGGGCATCAGCTACAACATTAGCCTTTCCGGGGTGGTAACGGATTTCACAATCGTAATCGTTTAACAACTCTACCCAGCGACGTTGCCTCATATTGAGTTGTTTTTGATCAAAAATATGCTGAAGACTCTTATGGTCGGTGTACACTGTACACTTGGTGCCATATAGATAGTGTCTCCATATTTTGAGTGCAAAAACTAATGCTCCAAGTTCTAAATCGTGCGACGTATAGTTCTTTTCATGAATTTTTAGTTGTCGTGAGGCATATGCGATGAATTTTGTGCGTTGCATTAATACACATCCTAAACCTTGGTGTGAAGCATCACAATAGATCACGAAATCATCATTTCCTTCCGGTAATGACAAAATGGGTGCAGACGTTAACTTCTTCTTTAATAACTGGAATGAGGATTCCTGTTCTGTGGACCAATCATACTTCTTTCCCTTTTGAGTCAATGCAGTTAAGGGTTTGGCGATTCTAGAGAAATCTTGAATGAATCTTCGGTAGTAACCAGCAAGACCTAAGAATTGGCGAATTTGTGTTGGAGTCTTCGGGGTTTCCCATTTACTAATGGCTTCGATCTTGGCGGGGTCAACTTTAATTCCATGTTTACTGACAACATGGCCCAAAAATTGTACTTCTTGTAACCAGAAATCACACTTCGAAAATTTTGCGTACAATTCTTCTTTCTTGAGTATCTCCAGTACCAGTCTTAAGTGTTGCTCATGTTCTTCCTTGTTTTTCGAGTAAATCAATATGTCGTCGATAAAAACAATGACAAATTTGTCTAAATACGGTCTACAGATGCGATTCATTAGATCCATGAATACTGTTGGAGCATTAGTTAATCCAAAAGGCATGACTAGAAACTCATAGTGACCGTAACGGGTTCTGAACGCGGTTTTAGGAACATCTTCTTCCTTCACTCTCAGTTGATGATATCCGGAGCGTAGATCAATCTTAGAATAAACACTTGATCCTTGCAATTGATCAAACAAATCATCAATCCTCGGTAATGGGTACCGATTCTTGATCGTTAATTTGTTTAATTCTCGGTAATCTATGCACATTCTCATAGATCCATCCTTCTTCTTGACGAACAGAATAAGAGCATCCCAAGGTGAAAAACTAGGACGAATAAATCCACGGTCCGATAATTCTTGCAACTGGTCTTGTAATTCTTGCATTTCTGAAGGTGCAAGTCTATATGGAGATCGGGCTACAGGTGCAGCTCCTGGTATGAGATCAATCTGGAATTCTACACATCTGTGTGGAGGTAGCCCCGGTAATTCTTCTGGAAATACTCCGGGATATTCTCTTACAACCGGCATGTCATTAATGCTTCTTTCTTCAGTATCGATCTTCTTTACATGTGCCAGAATAGCATAACAACCTTTTCTTATAAGTTTCTGGGCCTTCATACAGCTGATAAAGTTCAGCTTTGAGTTGCTCTTCTCCCCATAAATCATTAATGACGTTTCATCCTTACGAGGGATGCGGATTGCTTTCTCAGCGCAAACAACTTCCGCTCTTGTTTTGGACATCCAGTCCATGCCAACGATTACGTCAAAACTTCCTAATTCTACGGGTATCAAATCGATTTTGAAGGTTTCACCAGCGAGATTCATTTCGCAACCATGGCAAATTTTATCGGCTTTTATCAGTTTACCATTAGCTAATTCAATAGTATATTTATCGTCTAGAGGTAATGATGCACATTTTAGTTTAAAACTAAAGTCTTTACACATATAACTTCTATCAGCACCCGTATCAAACATAATAGAAGCTAGTTGATTATTAACGGTAAACGTACCCGTGACAAGATTAGGATCCTCACGTGCTTTACTGGCACTAACATTAAATGCCCTCCCACGTGCGGGTTCTTTGTTCTTCTCCTTATCAGGGCATTGATTTATAAAGTGACCAGACTTCTCGCATCCAAAACATTTCTTGACATCGGTCAGTTTTGTCTTTACTTCAGAAACGGTGGCATAACAATCTTTCGCCACATGTCCTTTCTTGTTGCACTTATCACAGACCACTTGACAATAACCTGCATGATGTGTGTAACATCTTTTGCAAAACGGATGGGGTCCCTTATAGTTTGGACTTGCAGTTTGTAGTGACCCGAACTTTTCCAAGTTTATATAAATTAATTAAGATTGATATTTACATGATTAAATGTTTCCAACATGTTAAGCAATCAAACTTGTTAAGACTTGATTAATTGAAATATGTTTCATATAGACAATTGACCACCCAAGTTGACCGGTGATTCACGAACGTTAAAACTTGTAAAAACTATATGATGACATATATATGGATATATATATATATAGTTAACATGATACTATGATAAGTAAACATATCATTAAGTATATTAACAATGAACTACATATGTAAAAACAAGACTACTAACTTAATGATTTTTAAACGAGACATATATGTAACGATTATCGTTGTAAAGACATTTAATGTATATATATCATATTAAGAGATATTCATACATGATAATATCATGATAATATAATAATTTAAAATCTCATTTGATATTATAAACATTGGGTTAACAACATTTAACAAGATCGTTAACCTAAAGGTTTCAAAACAACACTTACATGTAACGACTAACGATGACTTAACGACTCAGTTAAAATGTATATACATGTAGTGTTTTAATATGTATTTATACACTTTTTAAAGACTTCAATACACTTATCAAAATACTTCTACTTAACAAAAATGCTTACAATTACATCCTCGTTCAGTTTCATCAACAATTCTACTCGTATGCACCCGTATTCGTACTCGTACAATACACAGCTTTTAGATGTATGTACTATTGGTATATACACTCCAATGATCAGCTATTAGCAGCCCATGTGAGTCACCTAACACATGTGGGAACCATCATTTGGAAACTAGCATGAAATATCTCATAAAATTACAAAAATATGAGTAATCATTCATGACTTATTTACATGAAAACAAAATTACATATCCTTTATATCTAATCCATACACCAACGACCAAAAACACCTACAAACACTTTCATTCTTCAATTTTATTCATCTAATTGATCTCTCTCAAGTTCTATCTTCAAGTTCTAAGTGTTCTTCATAAATTCCAAAAGTTCTAGTTTCATAAAATCAAGAATACTTTCAAGTTTGCTAGCTCACTTCCAATCTTGTAAGGTGATCATCCAACCTCAAGAAATCTTTGTTTCTTACAGTAGGTTATCATTCTAATACAAGGTAATAATCATATTCAAACTTTGGTTCAATTTCTATAACTATAACAATCTTATTTCAAGTGATGATCTTACTTGAACTTGTTTTCGTGTCATGATTCTGCTTCAAGAACTTCGAGCCATCCAAGGATCCATTGAAGCTAGATCCATTTTTCTATTTTCCAGTAGGTTTATCCAAGGAACTTAAGGTAGTAATGATGTTCATAACATCATTCGATTCATACATATAAAGCTATCTTATTCGAAGGTTTAAACTTGTAATCACTAGAACATAGTTTAGTTAATTCTAAACTTGTTCGCAAACAAAAGTTAATCCTTCTAACTTGACTTTTAAAATCAACTAAACACATGTTCTATATCTATATGATATGCTAACTTAATGATTTAAATCCTGGAAACACGAAAAACACCGTAAAACCGGATTTACGCCGTCGTAGTAACACCGCGGGCTGTTTTGGGTTAGTTAATTAAAAACTATGATAAACTTTGATTTTAAAGTTGTTATTCTGAGAAAATGATTTTTATTATGAACATGAAACTATATCCAAAAATTATGATTAAACTCAAAGTGGAAGTATGTTTTCTAAAATGGTCATCTAGACGTCGTTCTTTCGACTGAAATGACTACCTTTACAAAAACGACTTGTAACTTATTTTTCCGACTATAAACCTATACTTTTCTGTTTAGATTCATAAAATAGAGTTCAATATAAAACCATAGCAATTTGATTCACTCAAAACGGATTTAAAATGAAGAAGTTATGGGTAAAACAAGATTGGATAATTTTTCTCATTTTAGCTACGTGAAAATTGGTAACAAATCTATTCCAACCATAACTTAATCAACTTGTATTGTATATTATGTAATCTTGAGATACCATAGACACGTATACAATGTTTCGACCTATCATGTCGACACATCTATATATATTTCGGAACAACCATAGACACTCTATATGTGAATGTTGGAGTTAGCTATACAGGGTTGAGGTTGATTCCAAAATATATATAGTTTGAGTTGTGATCAATACTGAGATACGTATACACTGGGTCGTGGATTGATTCAAGATAATATTTATCGATTTATTTCTGTACATCTAATTGTGGACAACTAGTTGTAGGTTACTAACGAGGACAGCTGACTTAATAAACTTAAAACATCAAAATATATTAAAAGTGTTGTAAATATATTTTGAACATACTTTGATATATATGTATATATTGTTATAGGTTCGTGAATCAACCAGTGGCCAAGTCTTACTTCCCGACGAAGTAAAAAAAATCTGTGAAAGTGAGTTATAGTCCCACTTTTAAAATCTAATATTTTTGGGATGAGAATACATGCAGGTTTTATAAATGATTTACAAAATAGACACAAGTACGTGAAACTACATTCTATGGTTGAATTATCGAAATCGAATATGCCCCTTTTTATTAAGTCTGGTAATCTAAGAATTAGGGAACAGACACCCTAATTGACGCGAATCCTAAAGATAGATCTATTGGGCCTAACAAACCCCATCCAAAGTACCGGATGCTTTAGTACTTCGAAATTTATATCATATCCGAAGGGTGTCCCGGAATGATGGGGATATTCTTATATATGCATCTTGTTAATGTCGGTTACCAGGTGTTCACCATATGAATGATTTTTATCTCTATGTATGGGATGTGTATTGAAATATGAAATCTTGTGGTCTATTATTATGATTTGATATATATAGGTTAAACCTATAACTCACCAACATTTTTGTTGACGTTTTAAGCATGTTTATTCTCAGGTGATTATTAAGAGCTTCCGCTATCGCATACTTAAATAAGGACGAGATTTGGAGTCCATGCTTGTATGATATTGTGTAAAAACTGCATTCAAGAAACTTATTTTATTGTAACATATTTGTATTGTAAACCATTATGTAATGGTCGTGTGTAAACAGGATATTTTAGATTATCATTATTTGATAATCTACGTAAAGCTTTTTAAACCTTTATTGATGAAATAAAGGTTATGGTTTGTTTTAAAATGAATGCAGTCTTTGAAAAATGTCTCATATAGAGGTCAAAACCTCGCAACGAAATCAATTAATATGGAACGTTTTTAATCAATAAGAACGGGACATTTCAGTTGGTATCCGAGCGTTGGTCTTAGAGAACCAGAATTTTTCATTAGTGTGTCTTATCGAGTTTGTTAGGATGCATTAGTGAGTCTGGACTTCGACCGTGTTTACTTGAAAAATGATTGCTTAACAAATTTTGTTGGAAACTATATATTTTTAACATGTGAATATTATGTGATATATTAATCTCTTAACGCGTTTGATATTATGTGATAGATGTCTACCTCTAGAACAAGTCCCATCGACTCACCTAATAATAATGAAGAGTCAAATGTAAATTGGAATGATTCGTGGACTGATTCACAAGTTCCCGAAGAGGAACCGGAAGAAGAGTCGGAACCGGAAGAAGAATCGGAACCGGAAGAAGAATCGGAACCGGATGAAGAAATAGAACCGGTGGGGGAAATAATAAAACGGTTAAGTAAAAGAAAATCCTCAACCAACCGACCAAGGTTAATTATGGTCAATGGTGTTTCCGCCAAGGAAGCAAAATATTGGGAGGATTACCAATTCTCCGATGAATCGGATTCCGACGAGAATTCCGATGATGTTATAGAAATTACCCCAACTGAATTTAAAAAGGCAAAAGAAAATAATAAGGGAAAGGGCATAAAAAATAGAGAAATCTAATTCCAACCCCGATGAACTTTATATGTATCGTCAACGCCCGAAGTCCTTAAGTTGTAACAATGATCCGGGAACCTCTAAACCACCAGGTTTTTCTAAACCATTGTGGACAACGACAGCTCGTATTAGGGGAACATCATATATCCCTAGAAACTTGGCAAAACGAACCAAAACCAAAGAAGAAGAAACGAGCGAGTCGGAATAAGATAGTTGTATTCGTGTGGTGTAATATATGTAATATAGTGTTCTTATGCTTTATGATATATGTAAAAATTGCTTGTATTAATAAGTATTTTTTTATGAATCTAACTCTTGTCTATTTTACAGTTTAAAAACACAAAATGGATAGACAACCCAATATTTTAAGAGACCTACCTGGAGACATGATTGATGAAATCTTGTCTAGAGTCGGCCAGAATTCCTCGGCACAACTATTTAAGGCGAGATCAGTTTGTAAGACATTCGAAGAACGTTCCAAGAATGTCTTGGTTTATAAGAGACTTTCGTTTGAAAGATGGGGGATATCACATTGGGAAACCCATAAGTTACGATGTGTTTACTTTGACGCATATATTGCGGGGAACCCAAATGCTATTTTACGCAACGGGTTAAGAAATTATTTTGACTCAATATATCCGAATATTGGACTTCGTGATTTAGAAAAAGCGGCTAACATGCAACATAAAGAAGCATGTTATGCTTACGGATTAGTAATGTTCGCTTCTCACCAAAGTGAGAACAAGAACATCGGGCTACAACTATTAAACAAAACGTTTCCACAAGTGACGGAGTCGGTAATTGGGGTAAGAAATGAGGTTTTTAGATTATTACGGGACTGTTGGACATTACGTAACCCTCGTCCCTTTGACGACGTTACAACACGCTGTCTTATCAACGGCCATAACGGTTATGTTGCACAAGACCAAGGATGGGAAGTAGTCCTAGTAAAACCAGAATGCATGACTTGTTTCTGGACGTATGAATTACGTGTCTTTATTGCCTTTGCTGAACGACTTGTGTACTAGCTAGAATTATCTTCACAACTATCTTGTATCAAAGTTATTGTGTGCTATATTTCATGCTTTATGTAAAATAAGCGGTATTGTAAGTTTGTAAAATATTGTATAAAAGTTTGAACGCGAAATATTATTATAATCAGTTTTTCATATAGAATTGTAGTAGTTGAATTGTATATTAGCTACTAAGTATGAACTTAACGGGTAGGTACTACCCGAATTTAAACTTATAAAACGCTAATATGAAGAAAAAGCTTTTATAAATGAGTTCATATTATGCTACGAAATACTATTAACTACTCTTAATATTCTGTATGATTAACTTGTTCCATTTAACTATTTTGAAGGAAATGGCACCGACTACTCGACACACCGTGAATATGAATGAAGAGGAATTCCGTACTTTTCTAGCTTCAAACATAGCCGCAGTACAGGCTGCGCTACATACCAACAATAACCTTGGATCTAGCAGTACAGGAAATCGTGTAGGATGCACCTACAAAGAATTCACTGCCTGCAAACCTTTGGAATTTGATGGAACTGAAGGACCGATCGGATTGAAACGGTGGACCGAGAAGGTCGAATCGGTGTTTGCCATAAGTAAGTGTACTGAAGAGGACAAAGTAAAGTACGCTACGCATACCTTCACAGGTTCTGCGTTAACATGGTGGAATACCTATCTAGAGCAAGTGGGACAAGACGATGCGTACGCACTACCGTGGTCAGCATTCAAGCACTTGATGAACGAGAAGTACCGTCCCAGAACCGAGGTCAATAAGCTCAAGATAGAACTTAGAGGGTTACGAACCCAAGGATTTGATATTACCACGTACGAAAGACGATTCACAGAATTGTGCCTATTGTGTCCGGGAGCATTCGAAGATGAGGAAGAGAAGATCGACGCGTTTGTGAAAGGATTACCGGAAAGAATCCAAGAAGATATAAGTTCACACGAGCCCGCCTCCATACAACAGGCATGTAGAATGGCTCACAAACTCGTGAACCAAATTGAAGAAAGAATTAAAGAACAGACTGCTGAAGAGGCCAATGTGAAGCAAGTCAAAAGAAAGTGGGAGGAAAACGGTGATAAGAATCACCAATACAACAACAACAGCAATTACAACAATAATCGCAACAATTATCCCAACAATCGCAACATCAATCGCAACTACAACAAACGGCCCAACAACAACAACAACAACAACAACAACAACAACAACAGCAACTACAACAATCATCCCAACAATAATAATAACCGCAACAACAACAACAATCAGAAGCAGCTATGCCAAAGGTGTGAAAAGTATCACTCGGGGTTCTGCACCAAATTTTGCAACAAGTGTAAAAGAAATGGTCATAGCGCGGCGAAGTGTGAGGTCTACGGACCAGGGGTTAATAGAACGAAAGGAACAAATGGTGTCGGAACGAGTAATGGCGGAGCAAGTAGTGTCGGAGCAAGTTATGCCAATGTAGTTTGTTATAAATGTGGAAAACCGGGCCACATTATTAGAAATTGCCCGAACCAGGAGAACACGAATGGACAAGGCCGTGGAAGAGTTTTCAATATTAATGCGGCAGAGGCACAGGAAGACCCGGAGCTTGTTACGGGTACGTTTCTTATTGACAATAAATCTGCTTACGTTTTATTTGATTCGGGTGCGGATAGAAGCTATATGAGTAGAGATTTTTGTGCTAAATTAAGTTGTCCATTGACGCCTTTGGATAGTAAATTTTTACTCGAATTAGCAAATGGTAAATTAATTTCAGCAGATAATATATGTCGGAATCGAGAAATTAAACTGGTTAGCGAAACATTTAAGATTGATTTGATACCAGTAGAGTTAGGGAGTTTTGATGTGATAATCGGTATGGACTGGTTGAAAGAAGTGAAAGCGGAGATCGTTTGTTACAAAAATGCAATTCGCATTATACGAGAAAAAGGAAAACCCTTAATGGTGTACGGAGAAAAGGGCAACACGAAGCTACATCTTATTAGTAATTTGAAGGCACAAAAACTAATAAGAAAAGGTTGCTATGCTGTTCTAGCACACGTCGAGAAAGTACAAACTGAAGAAAAGAGCATCAATGATGTTCCCGTCGCAAAAGAATTTCCTGATGTATTTCCGAAAGAATTACCGGGATTACCCCCACATCGATCCGTTGAATTTCAAATAGATCTTGTACCAGGAGCTGCACCAATAGCTCGTGCTCCTTACAGACTCGCACCCAGCGAGATGAAAGAACTACAAAGCCAATTACAAGAACTTTTAGAGCGTGGTTTCATTCGACCAAGCACATCACCGTGGGGAGCTCCTGTTTTGTTTGTCAAGAAGAAAGATGGTACATTCAGGTTGTGTATCGACTACCGAGAGTTGAACAAACTTACCATCAAGAACCGCTACCCACTACCGAGAATCGATGACTTATTTGATCAACTACAAGGCTCGTCTGTTTATTCAAAGATTGACTTACGTTCCGGGTATCATCAAATGCGGGTGAAAGAAGATGATATTCCAAAGACTGCTTTCAGAACACGTTACGGTCATTACGAGTTTATGGTCATGCCGTTTGGTTTAACTAATGCACCAGCTGTGTTCATGGACCTTATGAACCGAGTGTGTGGACCATACCTTGACAAGTTTGTCATTGTTTTCATTGATGACATACTTATTTACTCAAAGAATGACCAAGAACACAGTGAACATTTGAGAAAGGTGTTAGAAGTATTGAGGAAGGAAGAATTGTACGCTAAGTTTTCAAAGTGTGCATTTTGGTTGGAAGAAGTTCAATTCCTCGGTCACATAGTGAACAAAGAAGGTATTAAGGTGGATCCGGCAAAGATAGAAACTGTTGAAAAGTGGGAAACCCCAAAAACTCCGAAACACATACGCCAGTTTTTAGGACTAGCTGGTTACTACAGAAGGTTCATCCAAGACTTTTCCAGAATAGCAAAACCCTTGACTGCATTAACGCATAAAGGGAAGAAATTTGAATGGAATGATGAACAAGAGAAAGCGTTTCAGTTATTGAAGAAAAAGCTAACTACGGCACCTATATTGTCATTGCCTGAAGGGAATGATGATTTTGTGATTTATTGTGATGCATCAAAGCAAGGTCTCGGTTGTGTATTAATGCAACGAACGAAGGTGATTGCTTATGCGTCTAGACAATTGAAGATTCACGAACAAAATTATACGACGCATGATTTGGAATTAGGCGCGGTTGTTTTTGCATTAAAGACTTGGAGGCACTACTTATATGGGATCAAAAGTATTATATATACCGACCACAAAAGTCTTCAACACATATTTAATCAGAAACAACTGAATATGAGGCAGCGTAGGTGGATTGAATTATTGAATGATTATGACTTTGAGATTCGTTACCACCCGGGGAAGGCAAATGTGGTAGCCGATGCCTTGAGCAGGAAGGACAGAGAACCCATTCGAGTAAAATCTATGAATATAATGATTCATAATAACCTTACTACTCAAATAAAGGAGGCGCAACAAGGAGTTTCAAAAGAGGGAAATTTAAAGGATGAAATACCCAAAGGATCGGAGAAGCATCTTAATATTCGGGAAGATGGAACCCGGTATAGGGCTGAAAGGATTTGGGTACCAAAATTTGGAGATATGAGAGAAATGGTACTTAGAGAAGCTCATAAAACCAGATACTCAATACATCCTGGAACGGGGAAGATGTACAAGGATCTCAAGAAACATTTTTGGTGGCCGGGTATGAAAGCCGATGTTGCTAAATACGTAGGAGAATGTTTGACGTGTTCTAAGGTCAAAGCTGAGCATCAGAAACCATCAGGTCTACTTCAACAACCCGAAATCCCGGAATGGAAATGGGAAAACATTACAATGGATTTCATCACTAAATTGCCAAGGACTGCAAGTGGTTTTGATACTGTTTGGGTAATAGTTGATCGTCTCACCAAATCAGCACACTTCCTACCAATAAGAGAAGATGACAAGATGGAGAAGTTAGCACGACTGTATTTGAAGGAAGTCGTCTCCAGACATGGAATACCAATCTCTATTATCTATGATAGGGATGGCAGATTTATTTCAAGATTCTGGCAGACATTACAGCAAGCATTAGGAACTCGTCTAGACATGGGTACTGCCTATCATCCACAAACTGATGGGCAGAGCGAAAGGACGATACAAACGCTTGAAGACATGCTACGAGCATGTGTTATTGATTTCGGAAACAGTTGGGATCGACATCTACCGTTAGCAGAATTTTCCTACAACAATAGCTACCATTCAAGTATTGAGATGGCGCCGTTTGAAGCACTTTATGGTAGAAAGTGCAGGTCTCCGATTTGTTGGAGTGAAGTGGGGGATAGACAGATTACGGGTCCGGAGATTATACAAGAAACTACCGAGAAGATCATCCAAATTCAACAACGGTTGAAAACCGCCCAAAGTCGACAAAAGAGCTACGCTGACATTAAAAGAAAAGATATAGAATTTGAAATTGGAGAGATGGTCATGCTTAAAGTTGCACCTTGGAAAGGCGTTGTTCGATTTGGTAAACGAGGGAAATTAAATCCAAGGTATATTGGACCATTCAAGATTATTGATCGTATCGGACCAGTAGCTTACCGACTAGAGTTACCTCAACAACTCGCGGCTGTACATAACACTTTCCATGTCTCGAATTTAAAGAAATGTTTTGCTAAAGAAGATCTCACTATTCCGTTAGATGAAATCCAAATCAACGAAAAACTTCAATTCATCGAAGAACCCGTCGAAATAATGGATCGTGAGGTTAAAAGACTTAAGCAAAACAAGATACCAATTGTTAAGGTTCGATGGAATGCTCGTAGAGGACCCGAGTTCACCTGGGAGCGTGAAGATCAGATGAAGAAGAAATACCCGCATCTATTTCCAGAAGATTTGTCAACACCTTCAACAGCTTAAAATTTCGGGACGAAATTTATTTAACGGGTAGGTACTGTAGTGACCCGAACTTTTCCAAGTTTATATAAATTAATTAAGATTGATATTTACATGATTAAATGTTTCCAACATGTTAAGCAATCAAACTTGTTAAGACTTGATTAATTGAAATATGTTTCATATAGACAATTGACCACCCAAGTTGACCGGTGATTCACGAACGTTAAAACTTGTAAAAACTATATGATGACATATATATGGATATATATATATATAGTTAACATGATACTATGATAAGTAAACATATCATTAAGTATATTAACAATGAACTACATATGTAAAAACAAGACTACTAACTTAATGATTTTTAAACGAGACATATATGTAACGATTATCGTTGTAAAGACATTTAATGTATATATATCATATTAAGAGATATTCATACATGATAATATCATGATAATATAATAATTTAAAATCTCATTTGATATTATAAACATTGGGTTAACAACATTTAACAAGATCGTTAACCTAAAGGTTTCAAAACAACACTTACATGTAACGACTAACGATGACTTAACGACTCAGTTAAAATGTATATACATGTAGTGTTTTAATATGTATTTATACACTTTTTAAAGACTTCAATACACTTATCAAAATACTTCTACTTAACAAAAATGCTTACAATTACATCCTCGTTCAGTTTCATCAACAATTCTACTCGTATGCACCCGTATTCGTACTCGTACAATACACAGCTTTTAGATGTATGTACTATTGGTATATACACTCCAATGATCAGCTATTAGCAGCCCATGTGAGTCACCTAACACATGTGGGAACCATCATTTGGAAACTAGCATGAAATATCTCATAAAATTACAAAAATATGAGTAATCATTCATGACTTATTTACATGAAAACAAAATTACATATCCTTTATATCTAATCCATACACCAACGACCAAAAACACCTACAAACACTTTCATTCTTCAATTTTATTCATCTAATTGATCTCTCTCAAGTTCTATCTTCAAGTTCTAAGTGTTCTTCATAAATTCCAAAAGTTCTAGTTTCATAAAATCAAGAATACTTTCAAGTTTGCTAGCTCACTTCCAATCTTGTAAGGTGATCATCCAACCTCAAGAAATCTTTGTTTCTTACAGTAGGTTATCATTCTAATACAAGGTAATAATCATATTCAAACTTTGGTTCAATTTCTATAACTATAACAATCTTATTTCAAGTGATGATCTTACTTGAACTTGTTTTCGTGTCATGATTCTGCTTCAAGAACTTCGAGCCATCCAAGGATCCATTGAAGCTAGATCCATTTTTCTATTTTCCAGTAGGTTTATCCAAGGAACTTAAGGTAGTAATGATGTTCATAACATCATTCGATTCATACATATAAAGCTATCTTATTCGAAGGTTTAAACTTGTAATCACTAGAACATAGTTTAGTTAATTCTAAACTTGTTCGCAAACAAAAGTTAATCCTTCTAACTTGACTTTTAAAATCAACTAAACACATGTTATATATCTATATGATATGCTAACTTAATGATTTAAATCCTGGAAACACGAAAAACACCGTAAAACCGGATTTACGCCGTCGTAGTAACACCGCGGGCTGTTTTGGGTTAGTTAATTAAAAACTATGATAAACTTTGATTTTAAAGTTGTTATTCTGAGAAAATGATTTTTATTATGAACATGAAACTATATCCAAAAATTATGATTAAACTCAAAGTGGAAGTATGTTTTCTAAAATGGTCATCTAGACGTCGTTCTTTCGACTGAAATGACTACCTTTACAAAAACGACTTGTAACTTATTTTTCCGACTATAAACCTATACTTTTCTGTTTAGATTCATAAAATAGAGTTCAATATGAAACCATAGCAATTTGATTCACTCAAAACGGATTTAAAATGAAGAAGTTATGGGTAAAACAAGATTGGATAATTTTTCTCATTTTAGCTACGTGAAAATTGGTAACAAATCTATTCCAACCATAACTTAATCAACTTGTATTGTATATTATGTAATCTTGAGATACCATAGACACGTATACAATGTTTCGACCTATCATGTCGACACATCTATATATATTTCGGAACAACCATAGACACTCTATATGTGAATGTTGGAGTTAGCTATACAGGGTTGAGGTTGATTCCAAAATATATATAGTTTGAGTTGTGATCAATACTGAGATACGTATACACTGGGTCGTGGATTGATTCAAGATAATATTTATCGATTTATTTCTGTACATCTAACTGTGGACAACTAGTTGTAGGTTACTAACGAGGACAGCTGACTTAATAAACTTAAAACATCAAAATATATTAAAAGTGTTGTAAATATATTTTGAACATACTTTGATGTATATGTATATATTGTTATAGGTTCGTGAATCAACCAGTGGCCAAGTCTTACTTCCCGACGAAGTAAAAATCTGTGAAAGTGAGTTATAGTCCCACTTTTAAAATCTAATATTTTTGGGATGAGAATACATGCAGGTTTTATAAATGATTTACAAAATAGACACAAGTACGTGAAACTACATTCTATGGTTGAATTATCGAAATCGAATATGCCCCTTTTTATTAAGTCTGGTAATCTAAGAATTAGGGAACAGACACCCTAATTGACGCGAATCCTAAAGATAGATCTATTGGGCCTAACAAACCCCATCCAAAGTACCGGATGCTTTAGTACTTCGAAATTTATATCATATCCGAAGGGTGTCCCGGAATGATGGGGATATTCTTATATATGCATCTTGTTAATGTCGGTTACCAGGTGTTCACCATATGAATGATTTTTATCTCTATGTATGGGATGTGTATTGAAATATGAAATCTTGTGGTCTATTATTATGATTTGATATATATAGGTTAAACCTATAACTCACCAACATTTTTGTTGACGTTTTAAGCATGTTTATTCTCAGGTGATTATTAAGAGCTTCCGCTATCGCATACTTAAATAAGGACGAGATTTGGAGTCCATGCTTGTATGATATTGTGTAAAAACTGCATTCAAGAAACTTATTTTATTGTAACATATTTGTATTGTAAACCATTATGTAATGGTCGTGTGTAAACAGGATATTTTAGATTATCATTATTTGATAATCTACGTAAAGCTTTTTAAACCTTTATTGATGAAATAAAGGTTATGGTTTGTTTTAAAATGAATGCAGTCTTTGAAAAATGTCTCATATAGAGGTCAAAACCTCGCAACGAAATCAATTAATATGGAACGTTTTTAATCAATAAGAACGGGACATTTCACAGTTGCCCCATCTTGTTTACCTTTAAAAGTTTCTTGTTTCTTCAGGTGAGTACTTTTGCCCTTATAGTCTTCCCATTTCCTCTTTCCTTCAGTTGTCTTGACTTCGGTAATTGGTGCCTTAATCGAACTCTCTGTGATCTGGTCCATGAGTTGGTGTGCCATTGTCATGGCTTCCTGCATCGTATTCGGTTTGGACGATGTAACATTTCCTTTGATATTGATCGATAAACCGTCAATATACATTTCTATCTTTCGTTTCTCATTTGGCACCAATTCGGGACACAACAAGGCTAGTTCCATGAAACGCTTTTCATAGTTATTGAGATTCGCGCCGATAACCTTCAGATTACGTAACTCAGATTCCATTTTTCTGATCTCGTTTCGAGGACAATACTCCTCGATTAGCATCTTTTTCAGTTCTTCCCAAGAGATATCATATGCCGTATCTATTCCTTCTGCTTTAGCATAATTGTTCCACCAAGTAAGTGCACCATCTTGCAACGTGCACGAAGCATACTTTGACTTGTCTCCGTTCGCACAATTACTGATTTTGAAAACGGACTCCATCTTATCAAACCATCGGGTTAGACCGACTGGTCCCTCAGTTCCACTAAACGTCTGTGGTTTGCATCCTTGAAAAGTTTTGTATGAGCATCCGTTTCGTGAATTTGTGTTTACGGCTGCTGCTTTAGCTGCTGCTTCGGCTGTTGCTTTTGCTGCTTCGGTTGCAGCAATTCTTTCATTCACACGTTTCTCGACTAGCTGCTCAAACTCAGCATCCGACATTTGAGACATGTTTCTTCAATAAACACAACAGATATAATTTAATCATATAGAATATTATAGGTAAAATGAGTTGTCAATAGTTAATCGTAGCATATTAATAATATGAACCGATTATTATAAAAGCCTTTTCTTCTTATTAGCAATTTATAATTATTTCTAGGGTATTACCTACCCGTTAAGTTCATACATAATAGCTAGTACAAGGAATTAACTACTAAAACCCTAATAATATTCCACTATGAAAATTATAGCGAGTTACTACATTATTATGTAATAATAATAATAAGAAGTAGTAATAATACAAATAATCATTCCATGCATTTATTATTAATAAACCAAAATAATACAATACCATACAATACTGATATTTTACATATGCTTATTTTACATAACAAGATAGAGTAGCACACATAAGCAATAAAATAGCGCATGGAAGATTTATGGTTGCGAGGTCGTTCATTCAGAACTATCAGAAACTTCTTCCCATTTGGTTCTCTCTGCCAATTGTTTGTGTGCACATGGTCCGACAGACATTCTGGCAGTGTATTTTATTTTTAGTTGGGGTTTTGAGGTACCCGTTGCCTCAGTGGGTTTAATACAATAAGGGTGGTTACGGATCGAATGGTCCTGTTCTTTTTTAATAATTAAGGACATTTTATTATTGTGGTTGTTTTTATTATCTATAGCAAGTTGGAATTTCTCCTTAGTGATCTCTTTTATTTCATTAGCGAAATCCTCCTCCTTACTGATCTCGTCTGATGACGAACTGTCTGAGTCATGTGTAGGAGAATATGATGACGAACTGCAAGAATATGTACCGGTGGTCATGAACCGAAATCTGCCAGGCGTAATCGGCACAACCCGCCCGTCGGCGGTATATCTGGACCAATGTCCATATTTGTTTAGAAATGGACGATCCTCGTTTACTCCAGGGATCATGGGTCTATGCCAACGATACTGTGGCTCCGGAAAACTAAAGCTGGGTGGAGCTGGAACCTCCTCTGGGTTTACCGGGAGTTGAGATTCCCCGGCTAACACAATTTCTTCTTTAATAGGTATTGGAACGCCCTTTTCAGTTGTGGATAGAATAGATTCAGTGTCCGATTCCGAGTCGTACAAAATGATAGGATTAGAGGAAGTCATCTATCACATAATTGAAACAACAATTACGTTAGCATATAAATATATCACATATAATGTTTTTGACCAAATAATAAGCAAAAATCAGTAACAACAGATATGGTCATAGTCCAGACTCACTAATGCATCCTAACAATTACCAGTTAAACACACTAATGTAATTTCTGGTTCCCTATGACCTCAAGCTCGGATACCAACTGTAACGACCCGTCAAAATCGCTATTGACGCGGCACGTTAATCATTGATTCCACAGTGAGGTTTTGACCTCTATATGATACGTTTTGATAAAATATTGCATTCATTAAAATAAGTGACTTTCTAAACATAGAAAGTTATAAACATGTGGGCGAGTGCTTAGGTATAAGCAAAACCCCAAAATACATAAGTCTTTAATTTACAGGTTGACATCACAGTCCAATTATTTATTACACAACACAGTTTTATTTTGAATGCAATAAACTTTGTACAAAGCATGAGAGACTCCATGCAGGCAACAAGCACATCACAGCGGAAGCATTCTAAGGACCTGAGAATAAAACATGCTAAAAAGTCAACACGGATGTTGGTGAGTTATAGGTTTAATTGCTCGAGTCATAAACATATATAAAGATAGACCACAAGATTTCATCAAAAGTTTATCAATAGATTCTACGTAACAGAGCACCCTGGTAACTAAACTTAATGCTATAGTGATAATTACCCCATTCGTTTTAATACGCGCAAACCAACGTGTCTTAAACTCAAATAACATACGTCCGTTAAAAGGCTAGCGCTCTAGCTCGGACGGGGATGTCAAGCCCTATGGATCCATATACAATTATTCGCGCCCACCAGTCCATATCCTATGTACTGGCAGCTACTAGTTACCAAAGCTAAGGGATTTTCGGTTTAACTCAGTGTAGAATTTTGTATGTACTTGTGTCTTATTGCGTTTAAAATAAATTGCATGTATTCTCAGCCCAAAAATATTTAAAGTATTTAAAAAGGGAGACTATAACTCACAGTTCAATATTGCGATTCAATATTGTAGGCAAATTGCGTAGACGTAATGATGGTAGACGACTGTATGGTTGGTCTTGGATTCAAGAACAATACCCCGAACAATACCCAATATTTCCTTATTTTAAAACGGTTTGAAACCCGAATTAAAAATACCCTCGAATATACTTTATTATTATTAAACTTAAAATTAAAATTATAATTATAATTATAAATATAAAATTTACGTACATAAATATTTATGAAAAACTTCGTCGAGCAAAACTGACATTTTATAGTACTTTTCGATTTACTGTAGCTCATGCGATCGCATGAGTTTTCAGTGTTTTTGCCATGCGATCGCATGGCCGCCTTTTATGTTTTTGTTTGCTAGTTCGTCGACATCAAATAGTGTTTACTGTAGCAAATAGTGTTACTGTAGCAAATAGTGTTTTACTGTAGCAAAATAGTGTTTTACTGTAGCAAATAGTGTTTTACTGTAGCAAATCACTGTAGCAAACTCGTTTTCACTGTAGCACTGTAGCATAATACGGTTTCACTGTAGCAACCAGCAAGACCTAAGAATTGGCGAATTTGTGTTGGAGTCTTCGGGGTTTCCCATTTACTAATGGCTTCGATCTTGGCGGGGTCAACTTTAATTCCATGTTTACTGACAACATGGCCCAAAAATTGTACTTCTTGTAACCAGAAATCACACTTCGAAAATTTTGCGTACAATTCTTCTTTCTTGAGTATCTCCAGTACCAGTCTTAAGTGTTGCTCATGTTCTTCCTTGTTTTTTGAGTAAATCAATATGTCGTCGATAAAAACAATGACAAATTTGTCTAAATACGGTCTACAGATGCGATTCATTAGATCCATGAATACTGTTGGAGCATTAGTTAATCCAAAAGGCATGACTAGAAACTCATAGTGACCGTAACGGGTTCTGAACGCGGTTTTAGGAACATCTTCTTCCTTCACTCTCAGTTGATGATATCCGGAGCGTAGATCAATCTTAGAATAAACACTTGATCCTTGCAATTGATCAATCAAATCATCAATCCTCGGTAATGGGTACCGATTCTTGATCGTTAATTTGTTTAATTCTCGGTAATCTATGCACATTCTCATAGATCCATCCTTCTTCTTGACGAACAGAATAGGAGCACCCCAAGGTGAAAAACTAGGACGAATAAATCCACGGTCCGATAATTCTTACAACTGGTCTTGTAATTCTTGCATTTCTGAAGGTGCAAGTCTATATGGAGATCGGGCTACAGGTGCAGCTCCTGGTATGAGATCAATCTGGAATTCTACACATCTGTGTGGAGGTAGCCCCGGTAATTCTTCTGGAAATACTCCGGGATATTCTCTTACAACCGGCATGTCATTAATGCTTCTTTCTGGAAATAGTGTTTTACTGTAGCAAATAGTGTTTTACTGTAGCAAATCACTGTAGCAAACTCGTTTTCACTGTAGCACTGTAGCAAAATACGGTTTCACTGTAGCAAATAGTGTTTTACTGTAGCAAAGTAATTTTTATTGTAGAAAAGTCGTTTTTACTTGTACATATATATACATACATATAATTGTTCATGAATCGTCGAGAGTAGTCAAAGGTAATTGTATATATGTAACAGTTCTAAAATTTTGAGACTCAATCTAACAGACTTTGTTTAACGTGTTAAAATAATAAGTCGTATAGAGAATTGGTTTAAATAAGTCAAAAATTTTCGGGTCATCACAGTACTAACTTATCTAAATATCAATTGGATCAATAAAAGAATGTTACTATCGTTTATTATATATATGTATATATCTTTTTAATATACATAAATCAGTTTTTAAATACACATTGGAAGTTATTTATAAATAAATTTTAATAATAAATATTTCAACTTATCATATACATTCAAATAGATATTTAAACCAATAAGTTTAATGTACGGTATCAAACAATTAATACATTGTTACCTTTTCATGTTATAGTATATATGTATCTATTTACATATAATTGTTCGCGAATCGTCGAAAACAACCGAAGGGTATTTAAATATATAAAAGTAATTCAAAAATTTTGAGATTCAGTTTTACAGACTTTGCTTATCGTGTCGGAAATGTTAATCATACAAAGATTAAGTTTGAATTTAGTCGAAATTTCTGGGTCATCACACTTTAACCCTAAATTTAAAAAGAAAAAGAACACATGGGTATGTTTTGTACTTTCTGTATTAAAGGTTCGACTTATGACATTAAGGCGTGACGATTGGTTCGTGAATTTGAAATATGAGGATTTGAAATTTCAAAAGATTTGAAATCTAAAGGAGATAGAATCCCATAATATGAAATCCCATTATATGTTTGGTTCATTTTTTTTTTTTTATCTACATACCTAAAAAACTCAGCATAACACTTTCCTCGAGCTCAAAACCTTGAAATTTAGGTTCGAATTTAGTAATGGTAACTAATTGTTTTACCGTAAAAATAAATAAGCTTGAAATTTAGATACTGGAATGTGAAAAGAGCATTAACAACTACTAATCGAACACATCAACTTTATCAAACACGAATTTCAGTTTGGGTGTCGGGTGATGTAGATTTTTTTTTTTTTTTTTGAAAGGCCAATAAAACTTTATTAATACTAAGAACAAAAATTACAACTTGTGGTTCAAATACAATGAGGAACCAAAAAAAAAAAACTCGACAGCCTAAAACATTACAAATACACACTCGAAGATGAATATCGGACTATAACTACACAAGAAGAGATGGTTGAAGATATGTTTGCACGAAAAAGCCATCTTCTCTCTCTTACTAACAAGAAACTGAGACAACTTGTATCCAACAAGCAGGGGAATAGACTAGACACAGTACTGTACCATGTCAACGACAAAGCATCCAGGCCATGCACCACTTAGCCCCGAGACAAGTAGTAATCGAGAGATTCCGGCATAAAAAACCTGCTTTTAACCGATTCTTTCTTTTGTGGGAATTCCATCGAAATATCTCGGGTTCGTGATCCATTTTAGCCAATCAAGATTTCCTTTCTTCCACTGGCAGTTAATCCATTCGAAGCTTTTTGTTTGAATATCTGATGCAATTATAGAAGAGCTGAGATTGTTTTTACCAAAGACTCGATAGTTACGATGTAGTCAAATACAATAGCATGTGATCCATACGACAGCTTGCCATATTGTCTTTTCTAGTGTAGAGTTTAATTGACTATTTTTGCATAATTCAAGATCCTTGAGGCGTGAAAAGTTTATTTGATCAAATTTCCACCATTTTCGAATGCCATTCCAAATGTCAATTGAATTATTACACGTTAAGAGTGTATGGTGAAGTCTTTCAATGTCGTCATCACACACCGGACACCTTGTTGAATGCAAATCTATTTCTTTTTTGTCAAGTTCAACTCTTACGGGTAGTTTGTTTAGTTTCACCCTCCATATGAAAATCTCGATTTTTTATGGGACGAATGGGTTTTGGACAGTGCGGTCCGCGGGGTTTTGGGTGGGTAATGAAGCGAATTTAGAAGTTGCATACACGAATCGGTGGTAAAGATGCCACTGTCATTATGTTTCCAAGACCATGAGGAGTTAACATTACTCGAAAAAGTATGTTGTTTGACCAAATTAATGAGAGCAAGGAGTTCATCATCGGCCCGCCATTTGGGTTGCATACTCCAGGCCCAATTGAAAGTCACAACCACACAAGAAGCTGTCGTTACTTTGACCGCACTGGAAGTGACATCAGCAGTTCTGGCATAGACCGGGAGGACTGAGTCTCCAGTGTTTGGAACTGCAGGCAAAGCAGAAATGGCCGAGGGGACTGAAGCTGCAACGCTTGAATCTGCAGAAATTACAGAATCCTTCATGATACGATTCGCAACGAAAGCAGTCTTGTCAACCTCCAACCTATAAAGTATTGGGAATTTATCACACAAGGGAGAGTCGCCAATCCATTTGTCTTGCCCAAAAGGAAGTATCACAGTCCGAACATACATCCTTAACAAATGAGTTAGAAAAATTACACCCTAATTTGATTAGGGGTTGTTCAATGCTAATGATATTAAACCAAGTGCACCCCGAGAATTTTTTCAATTTGAGTTTGTCAACATTTGTAAAACAACCCAAACCGCTTTTTCCCATAAATGCTTTTAATTATGCGAACCCAAAACGAATTTTCATTGGTAAGAAATCTCCACCACCATTTTAATAAAAGAGATAGATTTTTTAGTTTTAGAGAGTAAACATTTAAACCACCAAATTCAAATGGCAATAGTATTTGACTCCATTTGACCTAAGCCATTTTTATTTCATCACTAGACCCGCCCCAAAAAAAATCACGACGCAAACCTTCAAGTTCTTTTATAACGCTCAACGGTGACTTGAAGAGGGATACATAATATTGCGGGAGGCTAAGAGGGATACATAATATTGCGGGATGCTACTTAAAACCGCTTTGATGAGGGTTAAACGACCCCCATATGAAATGGTTTTTGCTTTTCAATCGGCATGTCGCTTTTTAAACTTTTCAAAAATAGGTGATCAATTATTATGACGTTTTAGATTAGCACCTATTGGCAAGCCTAAATAGTTGAAGGGAAAGGTACCTTCTTTACAATCGAACCAAGTGGCTAAATTATTTAATTCAATATTTGAGGTGCTAATTCCATAAACACAACTCTTGCAAAGATTAATTTAAAGCCCCGAGAGATCCTCAAAACATTTTAGGATTTTCAAAATATTCCTAACTTCTACCTTATTCCAATTACCAAAGATAATAGTGTCGTCCTCATATTGAAGGTGGGAAACGACTACCTTATCATTTCCAATTTCGACACCATTTATCAAACTTTTGTTGGTTGCAACTTTTAAAAGATGGTTTAAACCTTTTCCCGCAATGATGAAAAGGAAAGGAGAGAGTGGGTCTCCTTGCCTTACACCTCTTTTGGGAAAGATTGTTCGGTTAGTGACCCGTTAATTAAAACCGAAATTGAGGTCGAATTCGTTCCAGTGCTCCGGGTAAATAAGAACATGACGAATGTTGAGTTTTTCCATTCAGGTTGAGAGGAGTATGGGTTGTTTCGGATACGTATATTATTTGGGTAGGAGACGAAAGGGTGACGATGATTTTGCAATGGAGATGAACGATTGGGGTTGTAGTTTGAATGATTACCATATTCTCTGATTAAATCTCTGAGAGTGAAATTGTTTTTTGTTTGTTTTCTTTCAGCACGAACTCAACCATCTTTATCGGAATTGTTATTGAATTTTGGCTTGACGGTGGGGACTCGGTGAGATTTTGGGGTGAAAGGTGATGTAGGAAATGGAAACATGTTTGCTTTGGATTAAAAAGAAAGTTGGATGTAGATGATTGAATAGACAAGAAAAAAATTGATTAAAGGTTACCGGAGAAGGTTTTGGCTGGAGACGTTACCGGAAAATTAGAGAGAGCATTGCTTCACCGATTATCGTTTTTCGGGTGTGTAGATAAATATGAAACAAATGGAATTGAAGAGGAATTGATGACCCATAAACCTTCAAATTATGGTGCTTGATCCTCCTTTCGGACTTGTTTAGTGTTTTGGTTTCTTTTTATGTTGTTGTTTAGCTCGATAGGTTTTTGTAGTGGATGTTTGTTTTTGTGTTGGCCTCGTTGCCTCTGTTTGTTTTTTTGTTGCTAGTTTTCATTTTTTGATGAAGTTCGAATTTTATAAAGTTAAAGTTTTATCCAAAAAATAAAAATAAAAATAAACCTTCAAATTAATTTGATAATTGTGATATTTAAATGACCGTAAAACCATATATATTACTAAAATTGAGTGAGTGTATACTCATATATCTTCAATGGATCCGCCACTCTAGCTTTAAAATCCCATCTAACGAGGAAAAATAATTAGAAGCTCAAAAACAAACTTGCTTATCTTTGATGAAGAAAGCTTGAGAAATATTTGTGAGGAATAAATAAAAGTTATATATGGGGTTTGTTATAATGGACTACTTTGGTCCAATTTGATTAATGAAACTTCTGTCATTAAAATTTTTCCTCCATCTCAAGAATTCTAAAACCCCTCCTTAGGATTTTAATTCCAAATCCCTTGTTAAAAACTCCAACCAAACTTATCATTCTATAGGATTTCAAATGCAAATCTCATGAAATCTGTTGGTGATTTTAGTGTTATCAACAATCATTTTATTTAATTGGGATTTACTAGAAAGCAAAGGCTTATCGAATTAAGCTCAATGACGAGTTTGGAGAGTGCGGAGTGCACGCTCGTTCGAGTTAATTCAATAAGGTATAGGAAATTACATCTTTTCATAGGAAGGTAACCACGAATGGTTACATCTCTTCATGAAGAGTGGTGTTATTTCTAAAAGATGTAAATGAAGAGTTGCATATTTTCGTTGAAAAGTTACATATTTACATTGAAAGGTTGCGTCCTTTCACTCGCACCTTTTCACTTCCTATAAATATAGGAATATGTTTTTGCTTTCATAATGAACAAATATACAGAAAATACACATACTCTCTAACAATTTGATCAGTGATTTCATTGCCAAAAACACTGATTGCGTTCTTGTCTTATCCCTGTAAAGATTTCGTGTAACCAAGGCAATCGTAGGGTCGAAATACTTTATAGAGAAAGTGAATACACGATTCAAGAACGAATTCGGCAGTCAATTTACAACCCTATTTTCTAACAAATCTATAAAGTATTTTCGGTGACGATTATCAAGATGAATCGTTGAAAACATTTCAAATAGTGGAAACTTGGTGTTCTAAGATTTAGCAACGGTCGAGAGAATTGGTACAATCTGTTAAACAATCATTAGTCGAATCGAATAATGAATGAAAAGGTACACGTTTCTAATTTAACCCATGATCTATTGATTTTACATGGTGTATGTGTGGTTCTGCATGTTGTATTAATATAACCGACATGTATGATTTTACATGTAGTATTTGCCACCGCCCTATATAGTATTATTATACATGTTGATATGCGAACCCAAGAATAATATATATCTATGGATATGGATGATTGAAGAAAATTCAAAATTAATATCGATGTCTGATGTATATTGGATCAACAATAATAATATATCAATCTATTGTTGTCAATCGACGTTTGAATTTTGAAGTAAACTCAAAATTGATTTTGATGTATTCGATCGAAAGATAAAATGCGTGTTTGGAATGTTATGATCGATAAAAAAGGGATGGATGCATGCAAAAGTTGCATCAATAAATATTCTCGTTTGATCGGAACACATATACTATTACATGATATTTTATTAAATGGGTAATTATAAATCCCATTCGGTACTGTTGGTATCATGAAACGGTATGCCACTGCTGAAACAAAAGGGATAAATATCGCCAGTACTTTGTGTTTTGTTGATCAAATAAATGGGAATAACTGTAAGTACTATGTCTATCTAATCTCTTTTGGTCCAAAGATACATCACGGTATCAAATTTGTTTCATACCAAATTGCATGGGTTTGTCACAAGTTGACTATTATGAATTTGCAATTGGTTAAATATGAACAAATTTATGGAAAGCCATTTGTTTTGGCGACCGTTAGATACATATATTGCAATAGAAATGAAAATGGTTATGATGTTTAGTCGGTTAATGAGTAAACATATGCATTATTAACTTTTCACATGGATCAGAAAAAATACCATGGGTTGACTTAATTAAATAGTTGTGTTGGTCAACTATTCTATTAAATGACTTGTTAAAATGCATTTACTCTATTTCATGATCAATTAATGGCATGATTAATAACCATAGGTTTCTTGGATACATGCATGCAGTTGTTGACAAGTGCAACTGATAACACAATGGTCATAATCAATTGTTTTAACAGCCGTGAATATGTTTTATGTTGTGAAATTCTGTATAATTATGACCATAATTGCATGTTGACACATAAAAAAAATTGTTAAATGTTGTATCTTTAATTTATTTTTAAAAGTGAATATGATGATACAATTAAGCATAGATATGTGATGTCAATAAAAAAAAGATTGTTCATATATTCTTTGAATATTGATATGGACACCCCTATCTGTTATTAACATTGTGATTTTATTATGCCATTTAACGATTAGTGATAATCCGTTAGAAAAATGACAAAACAATCTTGTGTAATTGTAAAGTGACTGTTTTGTCACTAAATAAAATTACCATGAAGCCCTTTTTCATTGGTGATGTATGTTCACAAACCATTTGATGGTCTATCAAAATGGTACAAGTTAGTGAAACATATACGTTCTAATATGAAATAAAGATTAAATGTTGCTTAATTGTTTTCAAATACCGATTTGCTTTGGAAATTGGTGGTATGATGTATGTGATTAAATCAAGTGACCAATATAGCATGGTGTTAAAAAGATTAAGCATGGTCTAGTGGAATTCATTGTGATGGGACTTAAGTATTTTAATACTTGTAAAAGCCAACCATGGACTATGGTTTAACTCACAATGTGATTTTTTAAAGCATATTAAATATATTGAGTTTGCTATTGATTAAGAAGATAATGCATCTACAAGTTGTTGGATTTTACACTTGGTATAGATGAGGTATCTTGGATCAAAAGGTTGATGTTGAGATTATTGACACTATGAACTTGTGATTATTTCTTATTGTGCCTAGAAGTGGATTGACTAAGGTGCGTTTATAATTATAATTTCACTATCCAATGTAATGGTAATAATTGTGTGCATAAGGATAATAGGGATACATTATCAAGGGTGTACCAATTATAAGTTTACATTGGTGAGTTGTAGAAAAGTGGACATGTGAATGACTGATCAATCAATTAACTTTGAGTACACGCGTGTTTCTTATGGTAAATAAGAATTTGATAAATCCTTGGATAAAAGGATTGCAAAGGGAAATTGATTGAAGTCATAATGAATGAGATTAAAGTTCATAATGATCTCTAGTTATGGGATGTCCTTTGGCTAAGGTATGTAATTGAAACAAATGAAAGTCTAGACACTTATGCCTTAGACAACTAGTGTTTCGTGAGTTGATCACGAATGGTGTGATACATGTGGATTTTGTTGGGTCACAACAAAATTTCAAATCACATGATAAAAGAATTAGCCTAAGACTTAAGTGCGCACAAATTGGCTAATGATGTGGGATTGAAGTCCATTAAATCTTCCAAAGTGAGATGCCCAATTCCCTTCTAGTACAACGCTAGGAGCTGAATTCAATGAGGTAAGCTTACTTTCTGAAGATTGAAACACATAAATATTCCGATCCCAAAGTATGTGTTTAGACCCGTAAGTGGAGTTAGGTTGAAGTTTAACTTCTTAATAGTTCTTTTGAAAAATTACAAATGCGGGTGCAAGATGTAAAAGAACTACCTATGTGAACATTAAGTTTTGCCGCTTCAATGGAGCTTTGGACTTAGCTGCCAATATGTTCATTGAAGGATTGGGACACATGGCTTATAATAGTGTCAAGATTGTCTTAGGGATATGTAAGAAACTGATGTGTATAATATTTTATAGTTTTCATATGAGTGGAAGGGTTCAATTTCTGAAACACCCTGATACTCGAATTCTCGTAAATATTATACTAAGTGAAAATTCAATTTCTGAAACATTTTCATTTATGCATTGGTTTTTCTGTTTGTTTAATTATTTTAGTAAATCAAGGATTACACTAAAATGGGGGGGATTTGTTGGTGATTTTAGTGTTATCAACAATCATTTTAATTAATTGGGATTTACTAGAAAGCAAAAGCTTATCGAATTAAGCTCAATGACGAGTTTGGAGAGTGCGGAGTGCACGCTCGTTCGAGTTAATTCAATAAGGTATAGGAAATTACATCTTTTCATAGGAAGGTAACCACGAATGGTTACATCTCTTCATGAAGAGTGGTGTTATTTCTAAAAGATGTAAATGAAGAGTTGCATATTTTCGTTGAAAAGTTACATATTTACATTGAAAGGTTGCGTCCTTTCACTCGCACCTTTTCACTTCCTATAAATATAGGAATATGTTTTTGCTTTCATAATGAACAAATATACAGAAAATACACATACTCTCTAACAATTTGATCAGTGATTTCATTGCCAAAAACACTGATTGCGTTCTTGTCTTATCCCTGTAAAGATTTCGTGTAACCAAGGCAATCGTAGGGTCGAAATACTTTATAGAGAAAGTGAATACACGATTCAAGAACGAATTCGGCAGTCAATTTACAACCCTATTTTCTAACAAAATCTCACCAATCAAACGTCCCATAAGATCATTCGTTACACGCTTGACAACAAACGTGTAGATCCCAAGTCATCATCGAAAAGCGCTTACAATGTCTGTTGTGAATATCCATTGTGGGACGTTTCATGACCCTTTTTACGTAGGGCGTATCTCAATGTAAGTGGTAGCTTAATTGTCAGCTTGTGATTGGTTTAGGAGTATGGAACATTCGAAAAAAAAAAAAAAAAACTACCCTTTTCATAATTCCGTTCGGTAGTGTCAATACAAAAAAAGATTTTTTTGTCATTTTTTTAAGTGAAGTTTTTTTAGTTTAAAAACCACACAAAAATTTCTCAAATATTCAACACTCTCAAATATTCTAAAAGATGCCTAACTCAAATCAATCATCAATTTATCAATTCAAATATTATCCTAATTGGCTTGATAGTTATGTTTTACCATTTTAATCTTTCTACGAATATCTTGTGAAGTATAACGTATTAAGGTAAACGTCATATACATGAGTTTTTTTCAGGTTTTTTAATAGATATAATAACAATGACAATATCTAAATTAAAGGGCTAAAATGAAATATGTGAAATTTATTGCATCAAAAATTCAAAATTGTTGTAAAATCTTCCAAGTTTAACCAAACACATACCGCAAGTCCACACAAGGTAAATTCGTAATTACATTGACTAATAGTGATTTTATTAAATAAATAATTTTTAAATTAATTTCCTTAAACCGTATAAAAAATTTGGGGAATTGAAAATTTGTTTTTCATAAAACTCAAAATCTCACTCATCTTTCTTTGCAACCAGAGACTTCAGTCTTCCCCCTCAATTTTCCCTCACGGTCCCATAATCTGTAAGTCCTCAATCTCCCTTATTTCCTTTTTTTTTTTTTTTTTTTAAATTCCAATTCAAATTCAGAATCACGTATTTACCCTAACGATTCAGTTTTCACACAAAACCTAGAAATCAACAGTTACATTCATTTATTGTTGTTGGATTAATTGATGAATTTTGTATCCGTTATTCCGTTTGCAGGTGTAATTTCATTTATTAATTTTGTATTAGCATTTAGGTTTAGCTACAAAGACACTGCGTGTTATACTGACTATTGATAATTTGATATAGATATAAATATAGATCAGACAGTGTGTATTTTGAGTGTGGTTAGGGTTTCGTTAGTGGAATGGTAGGAACAGATGATGATGTTCATGGAGAAAGTAGTAAAAGTGATAGTCTCGGTTCGAAATTGCATAATTCGGCTTCTGCTAATAGGAAATATTTGCGCTCGGCTTCATGGTCGCCATCTCACGTGCCATTACCACCGCTTAATCCAGACAGTTTGAAAGATCAGGATGTTTTGAATAGAAGACGTCCTGGTCCGTTAATTCCTAGATCGAATAGTAAAGGTAGGTCGTGTTTGCCACCGTTATCAATTGCTAGACGTAGCTTAGATGAGTGGCCGAGAGCTGGTTCAGATGATGTTGGTGAGTGGCCTGTTCCTAGTACACCTAGTGGGACTAATGGTGAAAGATTAAAACTTGATTTGTCGTCAGTTCAAAGAGTTCCGGATAAGAATGCTGGTTTAGTGAAAAGAGATAAGATTGCGTTTTTTGATAAGAAGTGTTCCAAGGTTGCTGAACATATCTATCTTGGTGGTGATGCTGTTGCAAGGGATAAAGATATACTTAAACAACATAAGATTACTCATATTCTCAATTGTGTAGGATTTGTCTGTCCAGAATATTTTAAAGGAAATTTTGTTTATCGAACTTTGTGGTTGCAAGATAGTCCTTCAGAGGATATTACGAGTATATTGTATGATGTTTTTGATTACTTTGAAGATGTTAGAGATCAAAATGGAAAAGTTTTTGTACATTGTTGTCAAGGGGTGTCTCGGTCAACGTCTTTGGTAATTGCGTATCGTATGTGGAGAGAAGGGCAAAGCTTTGATGATGCTTTTCAATACGTAAAGGCAGCTCGAGAAATTGCTGATCCTAATATGGGGTTTGCATGTCAGTTGTTACAGTGTCAAAAAAGGGTTCACGCGTTTCCATTAAGTCCAAGCTCGTTACTTAGGTTATATAGAATTGCCCCTCACTCGTCATATGACCCTTTACATCTTGTTCCAAAAATGTTAAACGTACCTTCTCCAGCAGGTTTAGATTCTAGAGGTGCGTTTATCTTGCACGTACCTTCAACGATCTTTATATGGGTCGGTAAGAAATGTGGATCTTTAATTGAAAAAGATGCACGAGGGGCGGTTTGTCAGATTGTTCGTTATGAAAAAGTTCAGGGACCTATTGTTGTAGTTAAGGAAGGGGCAGAACCTTCATACTTTTGGGATGCTTTTTCGAGTCTTTTACCTTTAATGGATAAATCAGGCAATGTGATGGATATTGCTAAGTTTTCTAAAATGACCCCGGGTGAGAGATTTGTTGACTCATACAATGTTGACTTTGAAATTATTCAGAAAGCCATAGTTGGTGGGTTTGTGCCCCCGTTTGCGTCATCTGAGACTGATCAGGAAATTCACCTTCCTGTTAGAGAAAGCAGTTGGAGCGTATTGAGACGTAAGTTTGCATTTGGAAACATGAAGGAATTTGTCGCTGCTTCTAAATCTTCACCATCGACAATCTATCCTGATTCATTTCTACTAACATCAGAGAAGAATTATAATTTAAATTCAAATTCAAATTTAAATTCTAGTTCTTCATCCAAACCAGTTAATTATTCTTCAACATGTTCATTATCATCATCATCATTGTCACCATCTTTTTCGTCTTCTTCGTCACCTGATTCCATATCATCTGATTCAAGCATTAGTTCCAAATGTTTTACAGATTCTCCTGCTGCATCACCCTCAATATCGTCATACACTAACGCTTACTCATCGAATCTATCCACTTTATCAAATTTATCACTTGTCCCAACTAAACTTTCTCCTCATTCTATATCTAAAAACTCTGAATTTATTGATGTCAATTTTACCTCAAACTCACGATCACACTCACACTCAGTCTTATCACCATCAAAAAAGTCTTCACTTTCCATTGCTGAACGCAGAGGCAGCAGTCCAAAATGTCTTAAACTACTGATGCCGACAGATGATTCATACGTTCAAGATACTTGTGTAGCCACTGAACCTACAGAAGATATTGTTATAGAATTAAAACTGAAGGGATTAAATCAAGAATCTCTAATTCAGGGTTCTTGTTCGTCGTCTTCAAACATTTCAACAGAAGGAGGTGGGTCCCACTGTGACCGAACATCTAAAGCTTCCGTAGAGGTGCTCGAGTGGCCTAGTTTGGAGAAGGTTACGGGATTTTATGGCGGTGATAAGGATTCGACTCGTGTATTCGTTTTTGTCACTTGTAGTTCAAGTCAAGAAAAAGATGGGGATTCTGTTTTGTATTTATGGGTGGGAAAGGCTTTCAGGTATGACTGCAGGAATCTTCTTGAGACAAACAAAAGACGTGCTGAGTTACCGGATTCTTCCGTGAAGGAAGTCATTAACAGCGTTCTTTCCAAAATGGGATTGTCAAAGGACACTCACGTTAAGGTACGATTGATATACAGAATCTGTTCACTTAGTATTTCATAGAGGTGGCAAACTACATAGGTCAGGTCATGGGTCAAGATGAATAAGTTTTGGTGTTGATTGAAACAGATATGGTTGGATGACCTGAAACACTTTTGTCTAACAAGTTTTATTTTTATTATATTTACTGCGTCAAATATGATTACAAACACTTCATTACTTCAATGTTACTCTCATCTTTTGAATAAAATGCTTTGGGAGGTCTTATCCATTAAGACTACACTTTAGGTAACTTTTGACCCATTTGACTCTTATGACCACTTTCCTATTGGCTAGCTTTTTATGTTTACCTGTTTGACACGGTAGAGTTTAAACATATCCATAATTTATCATAAACAAGTACATGGATTAGTATTTTCACCTCTGCTATATAGTTAAGATTTCATTTCTTTGCTTTGTATAAGATTGTGTAATAATGTTTAGCCATTCAATTAATTTACTGAAAGTTCTTCAGTCCTATGACAACTGAAACATGTGACTCTTACATAGTTTAGAAGGTTTTTTTACTATCATTCAAATGTATAAAGTACCCATCTATTACATTAAATATAAGCAATCTTGTAGACTAAATAAATAAATAAATAACAGTATTGATAGTTTAACCATCACAAGATGGCCTAGTGGTTGGCGTCCTAATATCCTCACAAGAGGTCTTAGGTTCAAACCTCACTTGCAACACATCTTGAGGTGGCCAGGAAAATAGTGTGTAATCGTCAAGATATAGCTCGGTTAGGTTGCATACGTCAGAGTAAAAGACATGAATAGGGAAAGACCCCCCGTTTACTTGTTTAAGACTATTGATAGCTTATAATAAAGGCAATGGGTAGGTAGTTATAATATAAATTACCAACATAGAGTTGCATGTTTTATGAACATTTGTTTCATTAGATATAAAATCTCTTGATTTCGATCCATGATTATTCATGTTCTTTTTACTTTTAATCTAACTACAAATGATCTAAATAGTCATTCATATGTTGGAGCACCTTCCACATCATTGATTCATTTGATGCTTACCTGAAAATGTCTTAAAATTGATTGTACTGTACTTCTGTTTACAATATAATAATATTGAAAAACATAGTTGAGGACTATGTAGCACTGAGTTACCAAGTGTGTTCCTAACTGAATATAACTTTCTTTTCAAATGGGTTTTTTTATCCCTTCTTTCTTCCAACTTCTTTATTTGCGTATGTTTAAAGGCATGCATTGTTCCTTCATGCTTTAATTGTTGACGACTTGCGTATACATTGCAAGCGAACTACGGTTCTTAATAAAATGCAAAAAGTACTAAAAAACACTAACCTATGCTGAATGGGAAAATTCTGTACGAAAAGGAATCAATATGATTTTTTTTTTTTCTGCTTAAGCTGTAAAGTTAATAAATCTAATCTCTTTCAACATCCTCCTATATCTAATCTCGCCTAATGTTTTTATGAGCAGGTTGTGAAGCAAGATGAAGAACCTTCAGAGTTTGTTGCATTACTGAGTTCTTTGTAGCCCGGTGTAGTTATCAGATGTCTTGCACCTTTCCCTAACTTCCTGTTTCTCGTCTATTCATCTTTGACAACATTCCAGCAAACGATGCTGGAAAAATCGTCGAGGTACTTTGGCAACCTATTCTTTTTGCTTTGAAATTATTGGTCTTACTTTTGTTTGTTGTCTTAAATGAGCTGGCTAATGCTTCTTTTTCATTCTGTCTTGTAAGCATCTTAAGTAAAGAAGGCAATTTGGACTAATTTACTTATGAATGGGTTGATTCAGTTTATGTGATTCTCTTGTGTGTAAATTGGTATAAATAAGGAAAATCTTAGAAGAGAACGGTTTAAACAGGTCAAACAAGTTGAGAGCTATTAATCTGTATCCATAATGTATAAAACTTTTACTTTTTGTCAATATACCTGACATTAATAATATAAAATTAAATAGAAAATATTGGAGAAGTGTTTCGGGTCAAACCGAATATGTATATGTAACTTCGCCTTTATTTATTGGTTAAAAAGTTTGGAGTATAATCTGTCCAGAATCCATATTTTGTGATTAAAAGATCTAATGCACTATTAGTGTTATATTATCTTAGGGACATAATGTGTAGAATGCAATTGACACATTTCCCTTTCAGCATTTTATTTATTTCAATTTGGCTTGTTCTAGAAAAAACTAGATCCAGATCAATTTTTTTTATTAGTTGTGTGTAGACAAATAAGCTTTGCCCTGCCTATTGCACATTTATGATCACTTTAATTCTCAACCTTACATTTTTTACATGTCTCAAGGTTTAAATTTACAAAAAAAAAAAATTCTTCATGCAGAACGTGTCAAAGGCCCAGCTGCAAACTCACAAACCATTATGGAATGCGGGAGTGGTACCGTTTGTTTTCTAACCTCGGCCCATTGTTTGTATATGTCTTTGTTAAACAGTTTTATATAAACTCTAATTTATGCCTAGTTTAACTGAAAGAATCGTTGATTATCCTTGATAAGTGATCCTCTATTACATGACAACTATTTAATGCTAAGCATCTCACGTAGCAGGCACTTTCGTCTATCGGTTTCACCAAGGTGCGTGTTCTTTGTCAAAATGTAGAGGTGGGAAACGGGCGGGTTGTGCAGGTTGGATAATAGGTCAAAACAGGTAAATTTGGTATGCGTCACAACAGGTTGGATCTGTTTGGGTTGACATATAACGTTATTTGTCCAAAAATGTTTTCTATTTAAAATTTGTGTGTAAATGATGGTTATGTTTACCTGGCATGCTATTTGGTGGCGACATGCTACTCAATAGATGTAAAACATTTGCTGAATCAACTCGTTTGGAAAGTAAATGGGTCTAAAGTGTAACCTAGCCATTTTAATGAAGTTGATATGTAGATTTTAACTTGACAAGCCATTGTGTTACAATTTCATGTAAACATGTATTCAAATAACTGTATGCCAATTAATAGGTTTCTGAGTTTTGTTGAATTTGCATACTATAAATTTGTAATGATTAAACAGTAGTTTGCTTAAACAATTTCGACATGGTCTTCCGAGTCTAGGAATACACGAGTCAGTACGTTCTTGCATTCCAATGAGGCCTTGAGCAGCTTTAAACCCTGCAAAAACATTTTGATTTAATCATTCAGACGTTAACTGTATCTACGACTTATGGGTCGAAAATTCTTCTGTGACATTTACTACTGTATAATGCCTAGTAAACATCAACATTATAACCTATATTATAGAATCAAAAGTGAGGAAAGTAAATCAATCATTGTGTACCTCTGCCATCCCGAATTCGACTTGCTTTTCTTCAAGAACACAAACATCTTTAATATTCAACTTATTGAGCAAAGTAATAGTTGAAATGGTGGACATGGGTTTAACAGCCAGATCATCCATCACCATATAAGTCACCACTTCTTTCACAAAACCAACTTCTTCAGCCGCTGTACTTGTAGTTGCAGCAACCTTAGCCGCCCCTGTAGCCACAAAGGTCACCTCCTCCGACATAGACCACCTGCAGTTAGGACACAGAACCTTCGGCTCATTGGTTATGTACTTGCATCGATGGTTATTGCCCGAGCACCTATAAAACTTTTTGTCGGTTGTTGTGGGAAGATCTTTAGGAATCATAAGCAAATCTTGATCAGGAACATAACCATAAGATGTTGACTTTGGGTTCAAAACAGTGTCCTTGGTCTTGTTATGTAGAATGTACATGTCGTTTAAGTTTTCAATGCTTTGATAAAGGTCTACTAAGCTGCCCATTACGGGTTCTTTTGCGAGTAATTTTGTGATCGCGCCGATAGGTATTGTGAGGATGTAAAAGAGGAAATCGACAAAGTCTTTGTTTGCTTCTGCAAACACGATTTTGTGGTCTCGTTTGTTCACCAAAAGCTTCAAACTCATCATTGTATTTTTCGTTGTTAAAAGGTTTCAATTTTTTTGTACGTAGCTAATTTTATTAGATTGATTTTTAAGTGATCAAATGTGGAAATTTAATTATGTCTTGAGCCTTGATTAATGAAAGAACATATGCTTTTTCTTTGGCCATGTAATTACTTCAATTGTGCAAAGTATATATGCTTTTCCTTTGAAGCCTTCCAAATTATCATTCTCTTCTTTTCTTTTTTTCTTATATATAAGACAAAAAAAAAAAAAAAAAAAAAACTTGTTTTGTCCAAGTACGTGTCTTTTTTTGACGGCAAACATACACACACTTATTTCATTCACGGAGGAAATCGAACTTATTACTTTAAAGTTAATGAGACTCTTTATGCCGCTGAGCTTGAAATTCTCTAATAAGTACGAACTTATTATTATCGTAAATCTAACCGTTTTTTTAATTAATTTATTTAACTAATAAGTACTTGTAATAATTAATATTTTTTTTTAAAAGGCAAGTATATATATGTATGTATGTATATATATATATATATATATATATATATATATATATATATATATGTATGTATGTATGTATGTATGTATGTATGTATGTATGTATGTATATATATATATATATATATATATATATATATATATGTATGTATGTATGTATGTATGTATGTATGTATGTATGTATACACGAAATAAACTAGCAAGAAGCTAGACAAGACATGAGATCACACACAAACACACAAACAAACAAAAACTCGAACACACTAGCACGAGAACACTAAAGGAAACTCGTACACCCCTAGCTAAACTACCAAAGATCCAAGCAAAATACCATAGGCGAAACCCATACATGAGAACCACAAACATACACGACCCCGAAATGAACACCACGACTAGTTATTGAATCTATGTTTCCGAGCCCGAGGACGCGCAGAAAGAGCAACATGAGCAACAATCAACTTCATCATCGTCCTCTTCCGAATCTTTTATTAGAACCCCTATTACCTTATAATACTAATTACCAACCAGATGTTCGCCGCACCATTCCAAAATTGATCCAAAACGACAACAAAAAAAATTTATTTCCACCCCTCCAACATTTAACGCCCATACATTTCCTCCCCTCAAAATAAGGCTACAAAATGTAACATCACTATTTTATTAAAAGAAAATAAACAAAACCCACCCAAATTTTTAACCGACCGTATCTTCCCGCTCACCGCGAGTTAAATTTCTCCGACGTCACCGTTCAATTCAAAATACTTTTACGAACACAACGCAACTAACTATACGTGAAATGGACGCTTTCTAAAAAATACTAAATATTTCGGGCCCAATATATAACGGGACGTACATCCGTTCGCCGCGAGTTAAATGTCTCCGACGTCACCATTCGACTCGAAATAAATTTAAGAACAATACGCAATTAACTATACGCGAAATGGACGCTTTTAAAAAAATGCTAAATATTTCGGACTATCGTTCATACATATATATGTACGTATAATAAACAAATCAAACTAATTTCGGATTAATTTCCGTCCCTTTTTTTAAGTGATTTTTTCCGGCGTTAAAAACGCGCAGGCTATTAGGTATATACTATGTACTAACCATGTGTATCCAAACACACCCGCGGCAACGCGTTTTTAATTCTGTAAACACATAACGCTAAGTTAAATATGAATATGCAACCCGAAAAGTCACGCAGCATCGCGCGGGCCAATCCTGCTAGTTTTTACTATGCAGCACTATTTTTTATTTCTCAAGAGAGTTTTCATCAACCTTCTACACTCTTCATTCGAATTCCTTAATGGTATGAGCACAATTTCACACGTATCCTTCCTTGTTTACAAAATGCATAGAATAGAAAGGACACGTGGTGAAATGAAAGATACACGTGTTTTCATCCGGTTTTTCACTTAAGTAGAGTCTCGTATTTGTATCTACTATCTACTAATAATAATAATACTAAATACTAATCATCTTGATCACTACAGCGAGTGACAATGAATTAATTAATAATAATAATAATAATAATAATAATATATTCATGGGACGAGGAAAGGAACTAGATACGAAAAGCCCACCAGATATTGAGATTCAGGTACGTATATTTACATAGATTTCAATTCTTTTTGATTAATTAATAATAATAATAATTAAACTGGTGATATATGTAAAATAATTACTGACTAATATAGTTATTGTGCATGCAGGAATCAGGGGAAATATATTTCTTTTACAGACCTAAAGTAGAGAAAGAAGAAGCACACAGCTCCGATGATATTCAGCGTATGTACATCGTTTTACGACCCGAGTCCGGGGAGAGACCCGTTGAAGTCAAGCAGGATGTCAATGACTCACCTCCTAAAACTGCCGAAGGTGGCCATGGTGCCCAGGTAATTATTATTACTATGATATGAAGTCCCTCTGCCCCGTTATACATATTCTTGTTGTTACTATCTTGTGTCGTAATAAATTATAAATAAATTAATTAATTAGGAGGTAAACATAGAGAAGCAACCGTTGATGAGGTTGATTGTGATGGGCCGAAAAAGTCTTCCGGATCCATCTAAAAAACGTGGAAGACCCTCTTGGGGCTTTGTTGAGTTGGTCACCACCAACATTCAAGATGTCAAGGATGCTTTGAAAGGAGGTATGTATTCTTACTTACACATAAATTATAGTTCATGGTTTTGTTATGAGTGGTAATTTTAAAAATTATACATTGATTAGTAATTTTGAGACTCAATATTTATTCACTTTTAATCCGTTTTAGACACACATTGGCTAGTTCTAAATCCTAGTCAGGGGATACGGAAGTAAGGGAACCCACTAACTAGTCCTTATTATATAACAATTTTCTATCATCTATGAAATTGTGTAAATAGGGGGTGAAAACACACTTTTCAACACATTTTTTTCAACATTATAAAAAGTCTACACTTAGACTATTCCTAACCCTGACTGTGCCGTCAGAGTCGGATTGTGCACTTTTTGGTGAAAAAGTGGATTTTTGACTGTACTGTATTTGACCCCATTAACCCAAAATGTCAAGTTTTTGTCTCAAATATTTAGAGGGTGAGGTGGTAAAGGTGCGAAAAAATAAATTAAATACTAAATATAAATTGAGAAAACATGTGTTTGGTTGGTACCACATCTCACGCTCCCTCTCTCTTCCCTCAAAATATCCGACTGACGCCCCTTTGTGTCAAATTTTGACGCCCCGTTAACGGCGTCAGGGGCGTCAAAGGCCATTCCACCTCATTTGACGGCTTAAATTGACGCTGCGATGGGCCGAGTCTTAAACAAGTAGGAAATAATAATTTGGCTACTGTGAAATGTCGCGGATTTATCATGTAGGCTTTATGTAGCATTTATGTATTTAATTTTGCAGTCTTATTATATATTTAATTATTATGTGTAGAGGAATATGATACAAAGACAAGAGGACATAGACACAAGCCTCCAGCTAGACCATTAGCCGAAGGCTTCTACCGCATACTTAGGCATCACCATACCAAAGACAAAAAGGACGACAACAAAAAAATGCACACCCATTTGATTTACAAGCTCGAGCTCCCATCTGAACCAGAATCAGAGAACCAACCGCAAGAGGCTCTAAACGTCGAAAACGAAGCTTCTTTCCTGATACAAATCAAGAATCCGGACCCGAACCAACAAGGCCGAACAGAGTTTACAGGACTTAAAAGAAAGAGGAGAGCTGCGTTTCCCGCACACCTGCAAGCACAATTCGGGAAACTTCGTTATCATCCTGCAGATCCCCCCGACTTTTTGAATTACGAAGGATGTGAGTTTTTGTTGATAGCGGCGTCATCGGACGTACAAGAAGAGCTTGGTTTGGACCTGGAAACTGAAGAAGCACATGATCATGCTTCTTGCTCTGATCTTGTTAATACTTTTGGAGTTGGAGAGCGCGGATCTGCGGATGCGCTTCCCAAAGGTGTTTGGGTTTAAAGTTTGAACTAGTGTGTTTTGTGTGATGTCTTTTGATACTGTCAGCTGAACAATCTTAGTGTAGTTTACTTGGCTTTTGTATATATGTGTGCAACGAAACTTCATGATATGTGTATGGAGTTCATGGATTTACGTCTTATTAGCAGGGATATGCCTTTTTTGCACATCCATTACTATAGCCAACTATTCTGCTTGAACTACTATTTGAGACACAAAACTCATGTTCATGACATCATACATTGAGAGTAGTTGAAATTTAGATATGTATATGGCTCCATCAAGTTGAATCAAGATGAAATATCTTTAGATAACCGAAGGCGAAACCCATAAGATGTTGAAATTGAACAGGTTAGCAACCGACGCTCGCAGTCATTCTCTAAGTGTCATATTTGCTGGTCACTTTACCAAGCAAGACATATGTCAGCACTTTGAAAGAATTCAAAGAAATGTTTCATGAGTTCCAAGCCCTACATCAAAATCAAACTTTAATTTTTATTTTTTTGTGCGTTTTAGATAATTGTAATATATAATATTACGTAATTATCGGCAGCAAAATGTGTTATATATTGATGGTGTTTGAATTTGATTGATAACAAATAATCAATTTTAATAAGTTTTTGATAAATAAAGTTATTTGATAACTTAACAAACGATTAGTTAGGAGGACAAATAGGCGGAAAATGAATCATACAATGCAATGTTTTGCTGCAGTAAGGGTAACATGCATTTTCATTTTTAAGTTTTGATTCCCTCATATAGCAAGTAACTGATTTTAAAGTTAAATTTACCAGACACTGTTAATTAATTATTTACGAAAGTTAAATTTACCAGACACTGTTAATTAATTATTTACGATTTGTAAATCTAATAATCAACCATCCTCAAATTGCTAAGTCAAACACCCCTGAACTATGAACAAAGTATATCTAATTTGAATTTTTTTTTTCCGTAAAGGAAATCTCTCTAGCGACGACCACATTGAATACCCATCATCGAGTAAAAATACTAGATGACGAGCTCCCGAGCAACAAGACCCGTAACTAAAATACAAAAGGGGGCAAGGCTCGAACCCGGGATCCCCCATTAGACATCTAAGGATGAAAATGATTACTTACCCGGTAAATAAGAATTTTATTAGCAGACAATTATAAGGTTATTGTTAATGTGATTATATAACTTGTACATTGGAATAATGGTCATTAAAAAGTTCAAGAAGTGTCGTTAATATACTTAATTATTTTGTACATTGAAATAACTATCATCAAAAAGTCAATATCAATCGCCATACAAAGCTTATTCATGTTAACGCATGGAAAGCTTATTCATAACAATAACATTTAAGGTTATCATTAGAAAAATTAAATAAATAATTATAACTAGTTGTGGAGCCCTCGCTTCGCGCTGGGGGTTCCGTTTTTTGATCTATTTTGTAAAAAAGAATTTTTTCGACATCTAATATTGAAGGGTTGTTCCTTTTGTGAAAGTTGCTTCTTTTAGCTTTTTTAAAAAAAAAAAAAAGTTAGTTGATCTATTTTGTAAAAAAAAATGTTTTTCGACATCTTTTGGTAGCATTGAAGGGTTGTTCATTTTATGAAAGTTGCATCTTTTATCGTTGAGGAAGAAAATAGAGGGAAAAAAAAGTTAGTTGATTTTTTTGTAAAAAAGTTTTTTTTCCGATATCTTTTGGTAACATTGAAGGGTTGGTTCTTTTAGGAAAGTTGCTTATTTTATCGTTGAAAAAAAAGGTGAAATGACGAAAATACCTCTGGTTACTATTGGTGAATAGTGAAATAGTGTTTTTTCTATTAGTATAAATATAAATATAAATAAATATAAATATAAATAAAGTGGGGGGTTCGATTTTATTTTAATAGAAGTTAGGGGGTTTAGTTTGTGAAAAGTGAAAAACTAAATAGTGAAATGACTCGTTCATATACATTATAAACGATTCACAATAGTTGATTACATCGCGAGGTATTGGACCTCTATATGATACATTTTACAAACATTGCATTCGTTTTTAAAAGACAAACTTTCTTTTCATCTAAAGTTGACGGCATGCATACCATTTCATAATACATCCAACTATAATTAACTTAATTATAATCTTGATGAACTCAATGACTCGAATGCAACGTCGTTCGAAATATGTCATGAATGACTCCAAGTAATATCATTAAAATGAGCTAATGCACAGCGGAAGATTTCTTTAATACCTGAGAATAAACATGCTTTAAAGTGTCAACCAAAAGGTTGGTGAGTTCATTAGTTTATCATAATCCATCAATTCCATAATTTTAATAGACCACAAGATCCTCATTTCTCATAAATATCATTACACTCGCAAGTGTATAAAATCCATTCGTATGATGAACACCTGGTAACCGACATTAACATAATGCATATCGAATATCCCCCCGCATACTCGCAAGTATGCCATAAATATTGGCAATCGCAATCACCATTTAAATCGAAGTACTAAAGCATTCCAAATTCCAGAATGGGGTTTGTTAGGCCCATAGATCTATCTTTAGGATTCGCGTCAATTAGGGGCCATTTCCCTAATTCTTAGGTTACCAAGTTAAAGGGGCAATATTCGGTATAGTAATCCAACCATAGAATGTAGTTTCAAGTACTTGTGTCTATTTCGTCAAACATTTATAAAAACGGCGCATGTATTCTCAGTCCTAAAAATATATATTGCAAAAGCATTTAAAAAGGGAGCAAATGAAACTCACAATACTCTATTTTGTAGTAAAAATACATATGACGTCATTAAACAAGTGCAAGGTTGGCCTTGGATTCACGAACGTATCAATATTGAGATTCAATATTGCAGAAAAAGTACGTAGACACAACGGGGATGATAAATACTAGTTTGACTCACGAGCAATACCCATCTCCTCCATATCTATAACCCATAATTTCCTTAGCTCTATCCCGCTCGAAAAACAATTTCGAAATCACTCGGACAGCACTCCGTCGTAATATTTTATGTATACTAATAATATCTTGAAATAATACGGAGTAAATATATATATGTAAATCGATTGAGAGAGTTTAGAGAAAATATTTTCAAATTTCTATGAAATAATGAAACCTATTGAATTCTATTTATAATAGATTTTTGAATTATTAAAGTGAATTATTAAAGTATGAATTATTAAAGTGAATTATTAAAGTATGAATTATTAAAGTGAATTATTAAAGTATGAATTATTAAAGTGAATTATTAAAGTATGAATTATTAAAGTTAAAGTAAAGTAAAAATAAAGTAAAGGTAAAGTTTAAGTATAGTAAAAGTATAAAACTATGTACGTATAATACGCGTATAAATATATATATAATATTAATTTAAATCGTTATATATATTTAATAAAATAAAATATAAATATCATTATCTTTATCATACTGGTTAAGTAATGAGTTGTCAAAAGTGGTTCTAGATATTTATAAAAGTTATATACATTTTAATAATAAAGTTCTTTTTAAACTGAAAACGTTTTTGTACGTTTGAAACTAAATCAAATAAATATGATAATTTTGTTTTTCAAAACTAAATATATTTAAGAATCATTTTGTTTAAAGGTTAAAATAATGGAAATCGTTAGATCATAAAACGTTTTAGAAAAGTAGAATCATATATATTCATAATAGGTTTCAAGTTTTTAAATTACAGTCTGTTGGTGAAGTATGTGATAAAGTCCAAAGGTTAAATAAACGTATGAAATCATCTTAATGAAAAATGTCGAGTTACTTAACTTGTCGATATCCAACATCTAAGTTATTTACACTACACGTTCTTACTTATAAATCACTTTACCATTTTCCAAATGTTGTAAAAAAAATAGATTTCTTAAATCACAGTGGACCTCATAACATGGACCCGTAATCATATCACAATGTATCTGATAAATCAATCATTTGATATTATCTTCTAATTCTATCGATAAACATATTGAAACAAATACGTTCGTGTAAAGTATTATACGTTTAATACTTTATTAATATTCTCAAGTTATATATATATATATATATATATATATATATATATATATATATATATATATATATATATATATATATATATATATATATATATATACACACATATCTATTTATATATAACGGTTCGTGAATCGTCGGAATTTGGTCGAGGTTATAATGAATGTATGAACACAGTTTAAAATTCTTGAGATTTAACTTAACAAACTTTGCTTATCGTATCGGAATAATATAAAGATAAAGTTTAAATTTGGTTGGAAATTTCCGGGTTGTCACAGTACCTACCCGTTAAAGAAATTTTGTCCCGAAATTTGAATGGGATGGTCATGACTAACAATAAGTATGTTTTCATGACGTATACGAGTTGGAAATTAGAGTTTTATTATCATCAAGTAATATAGATAAAGCAATTTGATTTTTGTGAAGAGTACGAGTGAAGTTATCACAAAAGAATGAAATGAGTAAATGCACGTTCTTTTTAACCAATGACATAGTCACGGTTGATTTCCGGAATTCAAGGAATTTAGAGAAAATCTTCGTAATAAGATTTGGTTCTTCGATAATTAAAGAAATTAGGATCTTCTTTGGTTAAATGCGATGATTTGTTTCGATTTCTCTGTCTGCTATTTCACTATAAATCTACTCCCTTCGTTTCCTTATTTTCACAACTCATACCTTCTATTCTTTCTCCCTCAACTCATATTTTAAAGTATTCGTCAATATGCTCCATCCCGTTCTGATCCTTGATATACTCCTAACTTTCATATCTGTCATTCTTCTTTTTCATCTACCATCGGAGGATTTTATTTACTTTTACTATTACCTTGGGGTTATAGTATTTTTAATTCTCCTGTGCCTTTACGTTGTAATACGTATTGATATGCACGGTTTGTAATTTACGTGTTGTTGTCGAGCTTTATATTTTCTTTTATATTCAATGGTTCCATACTTTTGTCTCCTCTTCCCGACTTCAAGTCAAGCGAATAACGGTCCAGAATTCGTAGATATGGATTTCGAAATGAACATAGTTAATGTTCTAAGAAAGGAACGGTAATAGCACGATCTTGATTTGTCAAATTACCAGAATACCTCGGAAAAGACCGAATCACCAAGAAAAATATTTTCTTTATATGTTTAGAGGTTAAGTAGAATACAAGAGTCGAGTAATATGTCACATGATGACGTTATGATCTGTGAATCATCACGTTCCATTTAGAAACTCAGCATGACTTACTGTAATATAATCACGTTGATCAAGTGTCATTATATTATACTAACTCATGCTTCAGTTCCCAACACTACTTCAAAACATTCATACTTTATACTCGAAGGTTTCAGAATTTAGAAACTAAAATAGTTTCCTTTATGATGTGATACAGATAACGCGAGGGGATAAATGATTTCAGATAAGAATGGTTATGAAAATATCTTCAGAAATATGGAGGATATTTATAACGGAAGATACGATGATATCTTAGAATATTTAAGATAAGAGGATGATGAAGAATATTGTCCGCAAGGGTTTTAGAGCAAGGAGCAAGGTATTTGTTAAGGATTTCAGCAGACACTGAATCATTTGGATTCTTTGAAGGTAGATTTCGTCCTTGTGATTTGTCCACAGTCTCCTTCATACTTTTCTCAATCCGTTTTCCAGTTCCAAACCTTCTCTTTTTCTGAGCTTTGCCAACCCACTATTCTTTATCATCAAACTTACTACTGTTAAGGTCATTTATAGTTCTTGCTACTTCATCAGCATTTTTCAAAATTTCGAGAACTAGTTTCGCAGTTTAGGGTGTTTTTCAGAAACTTCACATTCGCAGTATGTAAGTCCAGGAGATAGACGTTATATATATAACTGTTGGCTTCGACATGCTGCGAGATTTTAAAATACTGATTGCTAATTCCCAATGATTCGTATGGCAATTCTTGTTAAAAGATGCAGATAGGTAAATGATGGGGTTTTGATAATTATAATGATTTTTCGGAAAATCAAAAATCAGTGAAGTTGTTGGTGAAATGTCCCGTTCTTATTGATTAAAAACGTTCCATATTAATTGATTTCGTTGCGAGGTTTTGACCTCTATATGAGACATTTTTCAAAGACTGCATTCATTTTTAAAACAAACCATAACCTTTATTTCATAAATAAAGGTTTAAAAGGCTGTACGTAGATTATCAAATAATGATAATCTAAAATATCCTGTTTACACACGACCATTACATAATGATTTACAATACAAATATGTTACATCGAAATCAGTTTCTTGAATGCAGTTTTTACACAATATCATACAAACATGAACTCCAAATCTTGTCCTTATTTTAGTATGCAACAGCGGAAGCTCTTAGTATTCACCTGAGAATAAACATGCTTTAAACGTCAACAAAAATGTTGGTGAGTTATAGGTTTAACCTATATATATCAAATTGTAACAATAGACCACAAGATTTCATATTTCAATACACATCCCATACATAGAGATAAAAATCATTCATATGGTGAACACCTGGTAACCGACATTAACAAGATGCATATATAAGAATATCCCCATCATTCCGGGACACCCTTCGGATATGATATAAATTTCGAAGTACTAAAGCATCCGGTACTTTGGATGGGGTTTGTTAGGCCCAATAGATCTATCTTTAGAATTCACGTCAATTAGGGTGTCTGTTCCCTAATTCATAGATTACCAGACTTAATAAAAAGGGGCATATTCGATTTCGATAATTCAACCATAGAATGTAGTTTCACGTACTTGTGTCTATTTTGTAAATCATTTATAAAACCTGCATGTATTCTCATCCCAAAAATATTAGATTTTAAAAGTGGGACTATAACTCACTTTCACAGATTTTTACTTCGTCGGAAAGTAAGACTTGGCCACTGGTTGATTCACGAACCTATAACAATATATACATATATATCAAAGTATGTTCAAAATATATTTACACCACTTTTAATATATTTTGATGTTTTAAGTTTATTAAGTCAGCTGTCCTCGTTAGTAACCTACAACTGGTTGTCCACAGTTAGATGTACATAAATAAATCGATAAATATTATCTTGAATCAATCCACGACCCAGTGTATACGTATCTCAGTATTGATCACAACTCAAACTATATATATTTTGGAATCAACCTCAACCCTGTATAGCTAACTCCAACATTCACATATAGAGTGTCTATGGTTGTTCCGAAATATATATAGATGTGTCGACATGATAGGTCGAAACATTGTATACGTGTCTATGGTATCTCAAGATTACATAATATACAATACAAGTTGATTAAGTTATGGTTGGAATAGATTTGTTACCAATTTTCACGTAGCTAAAATGAGAAAAATTATCCAATCTTGTTTTACCCATAACTTCTTCATTTTAAATCTGTTTTGAGTGAATAAAATTGCTATGGTTTCATATTGAACTCTATTTTATGAATCTAAACAGAAAAAGTATAGGTTTATAGTCGGAAAAATAAGTTACAAGTCATTTTTGTAAAGGTAGTCATTTCAGTCGAAAGAACGACGTCTAGATGACCATTTTAGAAAACATACTTCCACTTTGAGTTTAACCATAATTTTTGGATATAGTTTCATGTTCATAATAAAAATCATTTTCCCAGAATAACAACTTTTAAATCAAAGTTTATCATAGTTTTTAATTAACTAACCCAAAACAACCCGCGGTGTTACTACGACGGCGTAAATCCGGTTTTACGGTATTTTTCTTGTTTTCAGGTTTTAAATCATTAAGTTAGCATATCATATAGATATAGAACATGTGTTTAGTTGATTTTAAAAGTCAAGTTAGAAGGATTAACTTTTATTTGCGAACAAGTTTAGAATTAACTAAACTATGTTCTAGTGATTACAAGTTTAAACCTTCGAATAAGATAGCTTTATATGTATGAATCGAATGATGTTATGAACATCATTACTACCTCAAGTTCCTTGGATAAACCTACTGAAAATGATAAAAATAGATCTAGCTTCAAAGGATCCTTGGATGGCTTGAAAGTTCTTGAAGCAGAATCATGACACGAAAACAATTTCAAGTAAGATTTCCACTCGAAATAAGATTGTTATAGTTATAGAAATTGAATTAAAGTTTGAATATGATTATTACCTTGTATTAGAAAGATAACCTACTGTAAGTTACAAAGGTTTCTTGATCTTGGATGATTACTTGGAATGGATTTAGAAAACTTGGAAGTAAACTTGCAATCTTGGAAGTATTCTTGATTTTATGAAACTAGAACTTTTGGAATTTATGAAGAACACTTAGAACTTGAAGATAGAACTTGAGAGAGATCAATTAGATGAAGAAAATTGAAGAATGAAAGTGTTTGTAGGTGTTTTTGGTCGTTGGTGTATGGATTAGATATAAAGGATATGTAATTTTGTTTTTATGTAAATAAGTCATGAATGATTACTCATATTTTTGTAATTTTATGAGATATTTTATGCTAGTTGCCAAATGATGGTTCCCACATGTGTTAGGTGACTCACATGGGCTGCTAAGAGCTGATCATTGGAGTGTATATACCAATAGTACATACATCTAAAAGCTGTGTATTGTACGAGTACGAATACGGGTGCATACGAGTAGAATTGTTGATGAAACTGAACGAGGATGTAATTGTAAGCATTTTTGTTAAGTAGAAGTATTTTGATAAGTGTCTTGAAGTCTTTCAAAAGTGTATGAATACATATTAAAACACTACATGTATATACATTTTAACTGAGTCGTTAAGTCATCGTTAGTCGTTACATGTAAATGTTGTTTTGAAACCTTTAGGTTAACGATCTTGTTGAATGTTGTTAACCCATTATTTATTATAACAAATGAGATGTTAAATTGTTATATTATCATGATATTATGATATATAATATATCTTAGTATGATATATATACAGTTAAATGTCGTTACAACGATAATCGTTACATATATGTCTCGTTTCGAAATCATTAAGTTAGTAGTCTTATTTTTACATATGTATTTCATTATTAATACACTTAATAATATATTTACTTATCATTTAACATAATTAACCAAGTGTATCAATATATTAATATGATTCATATGTACCTAGTAAGACGTTGTTATAACGATAATCGTTATATATATCGTTTTCGAGTTTCTTAAATTAATAGTCTCATTTTTATGTATATAACTCATTGTTAAAATACCTAATGAGATACATACTTATAATAAAATCATGTTAACTATATATATAACCATATATATGTCATCGTATAGTTTTTACAAGTTTTAACGTTTGTGAATCACCGGTCAACTTGGGTGGTCAATTGTCTATATGAAACCTATTTCAATTAATCAAGTCTTAAAAAGTTTGATTGCTTAACATGTTGGAAACAATTAATCATGTAAATAACAATTTCATTTAATATATATATAAATATAAACATGGAAAAGTTCGGGTCACTACAGTACCTACCCGTTAAATAAATTTCGTCCCGAAATTTTAAGCAGTTGGAGGTGTTGACGTATCTTCTGGAAATAAATGCGGGTATTTCTTCTTCATCTGATCTTCTCATTCCCAGGTGAACTCGGGTCCTCTACGAGCATTCCATCGAACCTTAACAATTGGTATCTTGTTTTGCTTAAGTCTTTTAACCTCACGATCCATTATTTCGACGGGTTCTTCGATGAATTAAAGTTTTTCGTTGATTTGGATTTCATCTAACGGAATAGTGAGATCTTCTTTAGCAAAACATTTCTTCAAATTCGAGACGTGAAAAGTGTTATGTACAGCCGCGAGTTGTTGAGGTAACTCAAGTCGGTAAGCTACTGGTCCGACACGATCAATAATCTTGAATGGTCCGATATACCTTGGATTTAATTTCCCTCGTTTACCAAATCGAACAACACCTTTCCAAGGTGCAACTTTAAGCATGACCATCTCTCCAATTTCAAATTCTATATCTTTTCTTTTAATGTCAGCGTAGCTCTTTTGTCGACTTTGGGCGGTTTTCAACCGTTGTTGAATTTGGATGATCTTCTCGGTAGTTTCTTGTATTATCTCCGGACCAGTAATCTGTCTATCCCCCACTTCACTCCAACAAATCGGAGACCTGCACTTTCTATCATAAAGTGCTTCAAACGGCGCCATCTCAATGCTCGAATGGTAGCTGTTGTTGTAGGAAAATTCTGCTAACGGTAGATGTCGATCCCAACTGTTTCCGAAATCAATAACACATGCTCGTAGCATGTCTTCAAACGTTTGTATTGTCCTTTCGCTCTACCCATCAGTTTATTGATGATAGGCAGTACTCATGTCTAGACGAGTTCCCAATGCTTGCTGTAATGTCTGCCAGAATCTTGAAATAAATCTGCCATCCCAATCAGAGATAATAGAGATTGGTATTCCATGTCTGGAGACGACTTCCTTCAAATACAGTCGTGCTAACTTCTCCATCTTGTCATCTTCTCTTATTGGCAGGAAGTGTGCTGACTTGGTGAGACGATCAACTATTACCCAAATAGTATCAAAACCACTTGCATTCCTTGGCAATTTAGTGATGAAATCCATGGTAATGTTTTCCCATTTCCATTCCGGGATTTTGGGTTGTTGAAGTAGACCTGATGGTTTCTGATGCTCAGCTTTGACCTTAGAACACGTCAAACACTCTCCTACGTATTTAGCAACATCGGCTTTCATACCCGACCACCAAAAATGTTTCTTGAGATCCTTGTACATCTTCCCCGTTCCAGGATGTATTGAGTATCTGGTTTTATGAGCTTCTCTAAGTACCATTTCTCTCATATCTCCAAATTTTGGTACCCAAATTCTTTCAGCCCTATACCGGGTTCCGTCTTCCCGAATATTAAGATGCTTCTCCGATCCTTTGGGTATTGATAATGCTAAAAACGAACATATATTTCATAGCATTATTCCTCAAGAAAGACAAGCTTTTAGTTGCAATTGTTCTATTTACAAGTGATATTCGTTTAAATAATAAAAGGTGAAGACAAAAGACAGATTCGACGAATTGAAGACGCAAACGACCAAAAAGCTCAAAAGAACAAAAGACAATCAAAAAGGTTCCAATTATTGATAAGAAACGTCTCGAAATTACAGAAGTACAAGATTCAAAACGCAAAGTACAAGATATTAAATTGTACGCGAGGACGTTCGAAAATCCGGAACCGGGACTAGAGTCGACTCTTAACGCTCGACGCAACGGACTAAAAATTACAAGTTAACTATGTATATAAATATAATATAATATATAATTAATTATATTAATTATATATATATTATATATATATATATTAAAAACCGTCGGCAGCAAGAAACTCCAAGGGTGTGAGCTGTAAATATATCTCCGCGACTCGCGGAGTTTGAAGGGCATTTTGCCGCGAGTCGCGGAGCCCCAAAAATCAAGTCTGGCTATAAAGCAAACCGAATTCTGATCAAATTTCATATCTTATTTCTCAATCTCTCTCTCAATATATACGTAATATATATATTTATATTTTAATTTTAATTTTAATTATAAATTCTAATAATAAGGGTATGTTAGCGAATGTTGTAAGGGTGTAAGTCGAAATTCTGTCCGTGTAACGCTACGCTATTTTTAATCATTGTAAGTTATGTTCAACCTTTTTACATTAATGTCTCGTAGCTAAGTTATTATTATGCTTATTTAAAACGAAGTAATCATGATGTTGGGCTAATTACTAAAATTGGGTAATTGGGCTTTGTACCATAATTGGGGTTTGGATAAAAGAACGACACTTGTGGAAACTAGACTATGGGCTATTAATGGGCTTTATATTTGTTTAACTAAATGAAAGTTTGTTAATGTTAATATAAAGATTTACAATTGGGCGTCCCTATAAATTATCATATACACTCGATCGGACACGATGGGCGGGGTATTTATATGTACGAATAATCGTTCATTTAACCGGACACGGGAATGGATTAATAGCCACTAGAATAATTAAAACAGGGGTGAAATTACATTCAAGGGTAATTGGTGTAATTGTTAACAAAGTAGTAAAACCTTGGTTTACACGCAGTCGATAACCTGGTGTATTCATTAAACAAAGTATTAAAACCTTGTTACAATTCGAATCCCCAATTAGTTGGAATATTTATCTTCGGGTATAATAATAATTTGACAAGGACACTTGCAATTTATATTTATGACTGATGGACTGTTATGGACAAAAACCAGACGGACATATTGAATAATCCAGGACAAAGGACAATTAACCCATGGGCATAAAACTAAAATCAACACGTCAAACATCATGATTACGGAAGTTTAAATAAGCATAATTCTTTTATTTCATATTTAATTTCCTTTATTTTATATTTAATTGCACTTCTAATTATCGCATTTTTATTTATTGTTATTTAATCGCACTTTTAATTATCGTACTTTTTAATTATCGCAAGTTTATTTTATCGTACTTTTATTATTCGCAATTTCATTATCGTTATTTACTTTACGCTTTAATTTAAGTCGTGTATTTATTTTATATTTTACATTAGGTTTTAACTGCGACTAAAGTTTTAAAATCGACAAACCGGTCATTAAACGGTAAAAACCCCCTTTATAATAATAATATTACTTATATATATATTTGTATTTTTATAAAAGTAAACTAATATAGCGTTGAGCTTTGTTTAAAGATTTCCCTGTGGAACGAACCGGACTTACTAAAAACTACACTACTGTACGATTAGGTACACTGCCTATAAGTGTTGTAGCAAGGTTTAAGTATATCCATTCTATAAATAAATAAATATCTTGTGTAAAATTGTATCGTATTTAATAGTGTTTTCCTAGTAAAATAATAACTATTTTATATACACCTCGCTTCGCATCAGGTATTTCATCCTTTAAATTTCCCTCTTTTAAAACTCCTTGTTGCGCCTCCTTTATTTGAGTAGTAAGGTTAGTGTGAATCATTATATTCATAGATTTTACTCGAATGGGTTCTCTGTCCTTTCTGCTCAAGGTGTCGGCTACCACATTTGCCTTCCCCAGGTGGTAACGAATCTCAAAGTCGTAATCATTCAATAATTCAATCCACCTACGCTGCCTCATATTCAGTTGTTTCTAATTAAATATGTGTTGAAGACTTTTGTGGTCGGTATATATATTACTTTTGACCCCATATAAGTAGTGCCTCCAAGTCTTTAATGTAAAAACAACCGCGCCTAATTCCAAATCATGCGTCGTATAATTTTGCTCGTGAATCTTCAATTGTCTAGACGCATAAGCAATCACCTTCGTCCGTTGCATTAATACACAACCGAGACCTTGCTTTGATGCATCACAATAAATCACAAAATCATCATTCCCTTCAGGAAATGACAATATAGGTGCCGTAGTTAGCTTTTTCTTCAATAATTGAAACGCCTTCTCTTGTTCATCCTTCCATTCAAATTTCTTCCCTTTATGCGTTAATGCAGTCAAGGGTTTTGCTATTTTGGAGAAATCTTGGATGAATCTTCTGTAGTAACCAGCCAATCCTAAAAATTGACGTATATGCTTCGGAGTTTTTGGGTTTTCCCACTTTTCAACGGTTTCGATCTTTGCCGGGTCCACCTGGATACCTTCTTTGTTCACTATGTGACCGAGGAATTGAACTTCTTCCAACCAAAATGCACACTTTGAAAACTTAGCATACAGTTTTTCTTTCCTCAATACTTCTAGCACTTTTCTCAAATGTTCTTCGTGCTCTTGATCATTCTTTGAGTAAATAAGTATGTCATCGATGAAAACAATGACAAACTTGTCAAGATATGGCCCACACACTCGGTTCATAAGGTCCATGAACACAGCTGGTGCGTTAGTCAATCCAAACGGCATAACCATAAACTACTAATGACCATAACCCGTCCTAAAAGTAGTTTTTGGAATATCATCCTCCTTTACTCGCATTTGATGATATCCAGAACGTAAATCGATCTTCGAATAAATCGACGAGCCTTGTAGTTGATCAAATAAGTCGTCAATTCTCGGCAGTGGATAACGGTTTTTGATGGTAAGTTTGTTCAACTCTCTGTAGTCAATACACAACCTAAATGTACCATCCTTCTTCTTGACAAACAAAAACAGGAGCTCCCCATGGTGATGTGCTTGGTCGAATGAAACCACGTTCTAATAGTTCTTGCAGTTGTCTTTGCAGTTCTTTCATCTCGTTGGGTGCGAGTCTATAAGGAGCACGTGCTATTGGTGCAGCTCCTGGTACAAGATCTATTTGAAATTCAACAGATCGATGTGGAGGTAGTCCCGGTAATTCTTTCGGAAATACATCGGGAAATTCTTTTGCGACGGGAACATCATTGATGCTCTTTTCTTCAGTTTGTACTTTCTCGACGTGTGCTAGAACAGCATAGCAACCTTTTCTTATTAGTTTTTGTGCCTTCAAATTACTAATAAGATGTAGCTTCATGTTGCCCTTTTCTCCGTACACCATTAAGGGTTCTCCTTCTTCTCGTACAATGCGAATTGCATTTTTATAACATACGATCTCTGCTTTCACCTTCTTCAGCCAGTCCATGCCAACTATTATATCAAAACTCCCTAACTCTACTGGTATCAAATCAATCTTAAATATTTCGCTACCCAGTTTAATTTCTCGATTCCGACATATATTATCTGCTGAAATTAATTTACCGTTTGCTAATTCGAGTAAAAATTTACTATCCAACGGCGTCAATGGACAACTTAATTTAGCACAAAAATCTCTACTCATATAGCTTCTATCCGCACCCGAATCAAATAAAACGTAAGCAGATTTATTGTCAATAAGAAACGTACCCGTAACATTAATGCGCCAGATTATGAAATCAAAGGACAAATTTTACACATGGTGACTAATCAATGCCAATTTAGTGGTGCGCCGAAGGAAGATCCAAATGAACATCTACGTACCTTTAATAGGATCTGCACACTATTTAAAATACGAGAAGTGGAGGATGAACAGATATATCTCATGTTATTTCCCTGGACTTTAAAGGGAGAAGCCAAAGATTGGTTGGAATCGTTACCTGAAGGGGCGATCGATACATGGGATGTTTTAGTTGACAAATTTCTTAAACAATTTTTTCCTGCATCTAAAGCCGTAAGACTTCAAGCAGAAATTGTTACGTTCACACAGAAGCCAAATGAAACTCTATATGAGGCGTGGACAAGATATGGAAAGTTGTTAAGAGGATGTCCGCAACATGGTTTAGACACCTGTCAAATAGTACAAATATTCTACCGAGGATGCGACATCACTACAAGAAAAGACATAGATATAGCAGCTGGTGGTTCTATTATGAAGAAAACCGAAACTGATGCTTACAAAATTATTGATAACACTGCTTCCCACTCACATGAGTGGCACCAAGAAAAAGACATCATTAGATCATCTAAAGCAGCTAGAGCCGATTCTAGCCATGACTTAGATTCCATTTCCGCAAAGATAGATGCTTTCGAGAGACGAATGGAAAAGATGACTAAGGATATTCACTCTATACGAATTAGTTGTGAGCAGTGTGGAGGACCACATTTGACAAAAGATTGTCTCAGTATTGAATTAACAATGGAACAAAGAGAGAATATTTCATACATAAACCAAAGGCCTGGAAATAATTATCAGAATAATTATCAACCGCCAAGACCGATTTACAATCAAAACCAGAATTATAACCGAAATATTCCATACAATAACCAACAAGGTCCTAGCAATCAACAAGTATCCAATAATACTTATAATCAGCAAAGACCGAATTTTCAAAACAAACCACCACAACAAACCGATGATAAAAAGCCGAATTTAGAAGATATGATGACGAAGCTAGTTGAAACTCAAACGCAGTTTTTCACATCTCAAAAACAAACAAATGAACAAAATGCTCAAGCATTTAGAAATCAACAAGCTTCTATTCAAAATCTGGAACAAGAAGTAAGTAACCTAGCAAGGTTGATAGGTGAAAGAAAACCGGGAAGTCTACCTAGCGATACAAATGCTAACCCCCGGAATGAAACAGCTAAAGCTATTACCACAAGAAGTGGTACAACACTTAAACCACCTGAAATACCTGTAACTTCTGATGAAACTATTCCTACTCCACAAGAACCACAACCTGATCAAGATAAGGAAAAAGAACCGGTAGTTGAAAAGGTTAATGAAGATAACACAGTTAAGGATAAACCTTATGTTAAACCATACCAACCACCACTTCCTTATCCGAGTAAAATGAAGAAAGAAAAACTTGAAGCCGAGCAATCCAAATTCTTGGATATGTTTAAACAAATAAATGTAAATCTTCCTTTCATTGATGTGATTTCAGGAATGCCAAGATATGCTAAATTCTTGAAAGATCTAATCACGAATAGAAAGAAAATGGAAGAACTCTCGGCTGTTACTATGAATGCTAATTGTTCAGCAGTGCTGTTGAATAAGATACCAGAAAAACTATCTGATCCAGGAAGTTTCACAATTCCATGTTTTCTGGGTAGTCTTAGTTCAATAGAAGCATTGGCAGACTTAGGTGCTAGTATAAATCTAATGCCGTATTCACTATACGCTAAACTAGACCTTGGAGAATTGAAACCAACCAGAATAAGCATACAACTAGCCGATAGATCAATAAAATATCCTAGAGGGATAATGGAGAACATGCTAGTTAAAGTTGGTACTTTAGTATTTCCAGTAGATTTTGTTGTTTTGGACATGGAAGAAGATTCTCAAGTTCCTCTCATATTAGGAAGACCATTCTTAAACACGGCTAAAGCAATGATAGACGTGTTCGGTAAGAAACTGACCCTAAGTATAGAGGATGAGAGTGTTACCTTTTCAGTTGATAGAGCAATGCAACAACCACAATCTGCAGATGATACATGTTATTATATTAAAACTATAGATGCACATGCAGAATTATTAGAAGAATTTCCAGAATTACAAGGAACAGGAGAATGTTCTTTAGGAGAAAGTAATGAACCAATTGATGAAGCTGAAATGTTAGCTACACTTATAGCTAATGGATATGAACCAACAACAGAAGAAATTCAAATGCTAAAAGAAGAAGACAGATATCGATATAAATCATCGATAGAAGAACCTCCGAAATTAGAGTTAAAGCCACTTCCAAACCATTTGGAATACGCTTATTTACATGGTGAATCTGAATTACCTGTAATAATATCGTCTTCTCTTACTGAAAATGAGAAATCACAACTCATTTCTGTGTTGAAAGCTCATAAACCAGCCATTGCATGGAAGATTCATGATATTAAAGGAATAAGTCCTTCGTATTGCACACATAAAATCCTTATGGAAGAAGGTCATAAAACGTATGTGCAACGTCAACGAAGACTAAATCCTAATATGCAAGATGTAGTCAAGAAAGAGATTATTAAACTGCTAGATGCAGGTTTGATATATCCAATTTCTGATAGTCCATGGGTAAGCCCAGTTCAATGCGTGCCTAAGAAGAGTGGCATGACTGTCATCACAAATGAGAAAAATGAGCTTATTCCTACTAGGACTGTAACAGGATGGCGTGTATGTATTGATTATAGAAAATTAAATGACGCCACCAGAAAAGATCACTTTCCCTTACCTTTCATAGATCAAATGTTGGAAAGATTAGCCGGAAATAGTTACTATTGTTTTCTAGATGGATTTTCCGGATATTTTCAAATTCCAATAGCACCCGAAGATCAAGAGAAAACCACATTCACGTGCCCTTATGGTACTTTTGCTTACAAACGCATGCCATTTGGACTTTGTAACGCCCCTGCAACCTTTCAAAGGTGTATGATGGCGATTTTTCATGACATGATAGAAGAATGCATGGAAGTATTCATGGATGACTTTTCAGTCTTCGGTGATACATTTAAATCATGTCTAGTTAATCTGGAACGAATGCTAATTAGATGCGAAAAATCAAATCTAGTACTTAATTGGGAGAAATGCCATTTCATGGTTAAAGAAGGCATCGTTCTTGGGCATAAAATTTCAAAAGAAGGAATTGAAGTGGATAGAGCTAAAGTAGATGTAATTGCTAAACTTCCACATCCCACCAATGTTAGAGGAGTTAGGAGTTTTCTAGGGCATGCCGGTTTTTACCGACGTTTTATAAAAGATTTTTCTAAAATTGCCACTCCTATGAATAAACTCCTAGAAAAGGATGCGCCATTCATCTTTTCAGATGAGTGTATCAAATCTTTTAATATTCTTAAAGAAAAACTCACTAATGCACCGATCATGATAACACCAAATTGGAATCTACCATTTGAACTAATGTGCGATGCAAGTGATTTTGCAATGGGAGCCGTTTTAGGACAAAGGATTGAAAAACGATTTCAACCTATATATTATGCTAGTAAGACGTTACAAGGAGCACAAACGAACTATACAACTACTGAAAAAGAACTCCTTGCTATTGTCTTTGCTTTTGACAAATTTCGATCATATCTCGTTCTAGCAAAAACGGTGGTCTATACCGACCATTCTGCTCTTAGATACCTATTTTCAAAACAAGATGCTAAACCAAGATTAATCCGTTGGATCTTACTCTTACAAGAGTTTGATATTGAAATCCGAGATAAAAGAGGAGCAGAAAATCTCGCCGCTGATCATCTTTCTCGTCTTGAAAATCCCGAATTAGAAGTTCTAAATGAATCGGCCATACAAGACAACTTTCCTGATGAATATCTATTGAAGATAGATTATAAAGAAATCCCATGGTTTGCAGACTATGCAAACTACTTAGTTTGTGGATTCCTTGAAAAAGGATTATCGTACCAAAGACGAAAGAAATTCTTCAGTGATATAAAACACTATTTCTGGGAAGATCCACATCTGTTTAAAAGTTGTCCCGATGGAATAATACGCCGATGTGTATTTGGAGATGAAGCTAGTAAAATTTTAAACCATTGTCACACAGGACCAACAGGAGGGCATTATGGGCCTCAACTAACAGCAAGAAAAGTTTATGAAGCTGGATTCTATTGGCCTACAATTTACAAAGACGCACACCTTCTTTGCAAATCCTGTGATGCATGTCAAAGGGCCGGAAAAATAAGTCAACGTGATGAAATGCCACAAAATGTCATCCAAGTATGTGAAGTATTTGACATTTGGGGTATTGACTTTATGGGTCCATTTCCAAAATCTCATAATAATCTATATATACTCGTAGCCATTGATTATGTATCTAAATGGGCGGAAGCACAAGCTCTCCCAACTAACGATGCACGAGTTGTAGTCAACTTTTTAACACGTCTTTTTGCAAGGTTTGGAACACCGAAAGCTTTAATAAGTGATCGGGGTACTCATTTCTGTAATAATCAACTTGAGAAAGTTCTTAAAAGATATGGAGTAACTCATAAAATCTCCACCGCATATCATCCACAAACAAGTGGACAAGTTGAAAATACAAACCGAGCTTTAAAACGTATTCTAGAGAAAACCGTAGGATCAAATCCGAAGGAATGGTCCATTAAATTGGAGGATGCACTCTGGGCTTTTAGAACAGCCTACAAAACTCCAATTGGAACCACACCTTTTAGACTTGTGTATGGAAAAGCATGTCATCTTCCAGTAGAAATTGAACACAAAGCATTTTGGGCTTTGAAGACATGTAATCTTGATTTACATGAAGCTGGACGTCTACGATTAAGTCAACTAAACGAATTAGAAGAATTAAGACATGAAGCATACGAAAATTCGTTAATCTATAAAGAAAGAACGAAGAAATGGCATGATAAAAGAATCAGAAGTTCAAAAGAATTCAAAGAAGGAGACAGAGTTCTTCTTTTCAATTCACGATTCAAGCTATTTCCTGGAAAATTGAAATCAAGATGGTCTGGACCATTCATAGTCAAAAGAGTTTTCCCATACGGAACGATAGAATTGATAAATTCAAATGGGATTGAATTTAAAGTTAATGGTCACAGAGTTAAACATTACATACATGGTCCGATGGAAGTCGACAACGAAGTTAATCACAATTTCGACACCACAGCTAACTAAGTGTGGGGAGAATCAAGTCTTTAAAGGATAATATATATTTCTGTTAGAGTTAGATTGTCTGTTTTCGTGTAGTTCTCGAAAATGGAACACGTATGGTCTTTCCCTAGCAGACCCTAAAGAACTAGTCTTCTCCCCCCATTCTGAATTTTTATTTTTTTTAGGTTTTTACAAAATGAAGACTGCCTGTGAACTAAACCATGGTCTAATGCTACACGCTTTGATCACTAAACGTAATAATGACATACTACCGAGTGAATTAGTATCAGTAATCAGAGAAAGAATGGACGGAGTTAGAAAAGGATCCAGATGCGAAGATAATAAGTTACAATTTGGTAAAGGAAAATCAAAATCCGCAGCGAAAAGAAGAGCACGACACCTAGAACGATGTCACAAATGCGGAAAATGGTCACATGGAGGTAAATGTTCAAATAATCAAACCTATTCAAATACCGAATTTGTTACTTTATGCAGAGACGGACAGTTCATATGTTTAGAAGAAAAGACAATGAATGCTCGAGGTTACGCCTATGCAGCCATGGAAAACCAATTAAACCGACTATCTTATGAATATAATAGATCATATAACTAAGAAATCTATTTCACAGGTATGTCTGTACAATTTTTATTTTTATTTTTATTTTTAACCTTTTGATAATAAACGCTAATTTGTTCGCTAAAAAGTATTAAATTGGTATTGAATAAAATTAGGTTTGGCGACCGAAATTATTGATATCATTCAAAAATTTATTACATCACTGCGAAATTTAACGTTTATTCTTAAGGTATAAATATCTTTAATCAATCAACCCAAAATATTTTAAAATTCGTCATGAGTTAAATTAGGTCTTGGAACCGAAATTACTTTACCGAAAAGAGGGGCGCATATTTTTGATAATATTTGATTGATTAAAGTGGGATAAAAAGACAAAAAGATTTTTAATTTTATTTTTACCATGTTTTTAAAATTAATATTTAAATCTTAAATTAATATTGTAAACTTTGTAAAAACAATATATTTAAAATTGTAAATATTTGATAAATTAATATAAGTGTGGTATGAATTTATGAATTTTTAAATTAAGTTTGGTGTGAATTTTTAATTTTTAAAATATGAAATTTAAATTTTATGCATTTCAAATTTTAAGTTTGGTGTGAATTTTTAATTTTTAATTTTTAATTTTGAATTTTATATTTAAGTTGTGTGAATTTAAAAACAAAAATTTACTTTATCTCATTAAGTTAAGAATATGATTTTTAAAATTCGTCGTAAGTTGAAGACTAGGTCTTTGAACCGAAATTGCTTTACCCGAGGGAGGGACGAGAACTTTTATTATCATTATTTTTAATCTTATTGATTTAAAGTATGCCAAAAACATTAAAAAAACCCAAAAATCTTAGCTTTTAAAACAATCGCTACAAAAAGACAAATTTTAAAATTTTGTCGAGGGACGGACTAGGACATCGATCCGAAACGACCTCATCCTAAATAACAAGGGAAACAAAATTTTAAAATTAATTACTAAATTGTTTTAAGAAGTTAAAGATTATAAAAAAAAAAAAAAAAAAAAAAAAAAAAGCAAACTCCGCGACTCGCGGAGTTTGAAGTGCAAACCTCCGCGACTCGCGGAGAGACCGGATTACAGAAAAAAAATAAGAGCTGCAAACGATCAGTTCACTCCCACAAACAAAAACACAGAAAAATACTGCGAAAAAGAACCCGAAAAAACCCGAAAATCACCCCCAAAAATCCCAATTTTTAACCGTTAATCACCAAATTTTTTGCTAAAATCATGTTAAGAAGGATGATATCTAAGAACTACTCAAGAAAAACGGTAAATTTCTACACCTAAACACCATTTAATCCGAATTTTGGTGTTCTTGAGCTATTTTTCCCCAATTTGATTTTGATGCTTTTTAGTGTAATTAGACTTAAATTGTTTATGTAGTATGCTTGTATAACCTAGATTGATGCTGTTTAACATGATTAGAAGCCTTAAACTTCAAATTTTGAATAATCTAGGGTTTGTGTTCTTGAGCAATTTGGGCCTTTTTGATATAAACAGGTTATGGCCGATTTTTGTCATGAATTGTTGCTAAATTGAGTAGTGTAACATGTCTAGGTAGTTAAATGATCCAAACTTTGAGCCTAAACATGATTTTGAGAATTAAAGTGGACTTTTTCAAGTCCAAAATTCATGAACTTGATTTTTGAAAGATAATGCCATTTGAGACTTGTTTATTTGCTAGTAATGATTATTTTGACATGTTATTTGAGTTGAATGCTTATGAACTTGGCGAAAAGTTTCGTATATGCTTATTTGAAAAAGTGTAGATTTGATAAAAATGTGAAAATAAGCTTAAGTTTGATATAAATTGATAATGTCATTGTAATTATTTTGATTGATGATTTTGCTGACACTAATGCATATTTGGATGCACAAAATTTGTGTTTGATGTGTTTTGCAGAATGAAAGGGGCGAATCTTCATCCCAAGCCCGCCATGCTCCTGCTGAGAACTTGGAACAACAGGAGGTAGATAACTACTACAAGCAGGATGTACCTCATCCAGTCATGACCTTTTCAGATATGCACTTGGAACAGTTGCACCCGAACCTGAGATTTGACAGACTTTGGATAGATTATCCAAAATATCAACGGGGTTTGCATACTCTTCATTCCAAGGTTGTTGAGGTACCGAGGGTCATAGAATGGGGACCCTTAGAAGCTGTAGAATTGGCCGGGCCAATTAGGGAATTACTGGTACAGAGGTATGGTAATTCTTCTTTTAATGACTGGATATGTTTATTCACCATACGCAGACCTGTATATAAAGTATGGTGTGAAGAGCTGTTATGTAGTATAGAGTTGAATGATCGGGTAGCTAGTTTAACCGATCGTTCTTTTATTAGATTTTTGTTAGGCGGTTCGATGCGCCACATGTCTTTACTAGACATGGCTCAGGCTTTACGTATATATACGCCTGAGGAGTTAGCGTCTGCCGATTGTAGAGGATTGATACTAAACGGTAGAAAGATAGATGAGAATTTTGATACACACGGTGTGTGGAGTCAAATGACAAGCCATCACCGTTTCAAAGGGGGAAACTACTCTTATTTGGATATAGATAGAGCCGAATTAAGAGTAATACATAGGTTTTTAGCTAATTCGATTACACAAAGGGGTAAAAACAAAGAAAAGGTAAATGAACAAGATTTGTTTTACCATATGTGTATTCGAGACCCACACAGCGCTGTAAGTATACCATATTGTGTGGGTTATTATTTATCAGCTATGGTTCGGGGGATGCGTCCACATAGCATAATAGGAGGTGGTATGTTTATTACTTTGATTGGTGAATATCTCGGTGTGGATATAAGTCGGGGGGGATTATTAGTAGAAGAGCCGGAACCCCGCGACACTATAGGTTTAAATGTATACCATGGTGCGAAAGTTTTGAAGCGGCGAAATAACGCCGCAGTACGATACAATGGTAGACATCCACAGGTAGAGAGAAACCAGGAACAAGGTAATGTAGGAGGGGGGAATGAGATGCAAGAAATGCATAGGTTTATAGCTTCTCAGGAATACGAAAATGCTAGACAGAGAGCATTTGAAGATTGGCAAGTTCATCAGAACCAGATCATAGCGCATTGCCAACATATAGGTAGAAACTATATTCCTACACCGAAACCCGTCTTCCCTCCTTGGTCGATAGAGATGCAGCCACCATATCCTACGTATGACCCTGCCGAAGCATTCTATAGCACTTATGGTTATGCATGGAACCCCTATTGGTACCAATATCATCCTTAGTTTACTTATTTTTTTATTATTTTGTAATTTGTAATTATTGATATGTTTAATACTTTTGTTAATATTGTAATCATTTTTATAATTATCTAACTTTTATTCTTAGATTTTAATAATTTTTGAATGTGGGGTAATAAACCAAACTTCAAAAATATGTATATATGTTTGCAGTTTATCTTATGTACACAACAGGGTAAAACAACGCATTTTCAAAGACTGGCATTAAGTTCAGCAAAAGCAACTAATTTTGACGACAAGATGCAAAATATATGTGAAATAACAACAAGACGGAATGAACAAATGATGTGCACCATTTATCATTCAGCAAACAAACGCCAATATATTTGGAAACTTTGGTAAAAATTTAATCATTTTCACACAAATCACCCTCAATAATTTAAATTGTTACTGATTTCTTGCAAATGAGGGCATTGCAAGATCTTAAGTGTGGGAAGGGGTTAAATTCTTTCGGATTTTAAAATTTTTTACTTTATACACTTGGTTACCATTAAAAATACTAGTAAAGCAGTAGTTGTATTAGAATCTAGTGCTCTCTGATAAAAAAGAACAGCCCTAGTCTTATATACTGACTACCCAATTCTAGTAAAAATTTTCAATTAAATGAATTCAAATCATGTTTATACATATTTATGAACGATAAAACTAGGTTTTAACACCGAAATTATTGTTACCTCGGAAAGGACATAAATTGAGAAACAAACTAAAATGTTAAAATTCATTTAAAATGGAATAGAGGACGATAAAAAAAAAATAAAAAGCCAAGTGTGGAAAAATTTACCAAGTTATTTTAAACATATGTCACATATATTTGTAACAAATAACTGAAAATACTTTTGCTTTGGACTAAACTAAACTGTTTTACCCAATGAAAGAAAAGAAGAGATGGATCTACACGATGAATCAATTCCATCATTAAAAGGAAGTAAAGTCTTCCGAAAAAGACACGCGCTTCTTGATTTAGGTCATGAAGTTGTCGTCCAGACCAGCTGTAGGTTGACGAAAAATCTAGAAAAGTCATCACTAAAATCAGCAGGAAATCCACGGACCTCAGCATTAAACAGGGTCGCCAAGTGGTCAGATTTATCCTAACCATGAGAAGGATTTATCTCATACAATGGGGGGGCACCGTGCAAATTAGCTGGATAAGACTAATAAATCAGATCCCCAGAAAGGATAATCTCCTTAAAGATTAAAAATCAGCTTTTAAGACTGATATTACTCAATCCTAGAGATTGACCTTAAAGATTGAGAATTCAAACTCATGGAATTCAATGATATCTAAACTCGAGCTTAAACGAGAAAATATTTTGATCAAAATTATAAACCGATTTGTTTTCTGAAAACCCTATTTTCAATGCGTTCATTACCATTGAACGTAAAATCCTAGGAATTCACCTGGAATTCATTAGGTCACCTGAACCAAATCGGGTGTCAACCGTAAGAACGGTGGTTGCATAGCATGGTCAAAGACAGGACCTTGTGCCAGACCGACAAATTATAAGGGTGAGCTTTACTATTGCTCCTACCAAGGATAGTAATTGCGTCCGACACGTTATAGACCATAATCAAAAGCATGTCACGGGACATTGCCTTAAACAGTTGCTTGTTCAACGCTTTCCTTTACAACCGGACGGTAGTTTGCCGAAAGGTAATATACGGAACAAGTAAACTGGATGTGTTGCTTTCCAAATACAAGGTTAGCAAGTGGGTGACACAAAACCGCAAGTTTTGAGCTAAAATTTTCAAATCTGAAACCCACCAAACCCACAAAAATATTTTGCAAACACCGGTAAAGGGTTATTCCGGAAAACTTATCTAGGGTAAAAACTAGATTTAATTTTCAAAAGATCAAATGTTTTCATAAAGATCCAATTTCCTTAATGGATCTAAATTTTTATAGTCATGTGGGACTGTAAACCATATCGTTACTACCATTGTTTATACCGCCGTATAGAAATCACTGATGTACAAAGTGTGAAGAATAAAGAAGTGATTCTAGTATTTCAAGACGATATTGCTTGAGGACAAGCAACGCTCAAGTGTGGGAATATTTGATAATGCTAAAAACGAACATATATTTCATAGCATTATTCCTCAAGAAAGACAAGCTTTTAGTTGCAATTGTTCTATTTACAAGTGATATTCGTTTAAATAATAAAAGGTGAAGACAAAAGACAGATTCGACGAATTGAAGACGCAAACGACCAAAAAGCTCAAAAGAACAAAAGACAATCAAAAAGGTTCCAATTATTGATAAGAAACGTCTCGAAATTACAGAAGTACAAGATTCAAAACGCAAAGTACAAGATATTAAATTGTACGCGAGGACGTTCGAAAATCCGGAACCGGGACTAGAGTCGACTCTTAACGCTCGACGCAACGGACTAAAAATTACAAGTTAACTATGTATATAAATATAATATAATATATAATTAATTATATTAATTATATATATATTATATATATATATTAAAAACCGTCGGCAGCAAGAAACTCCAAGGGTGTGAGCTGTAAATATATCTCCGCGACTCGCGGAGTTTGAAGGGCATTTTGCCGCGAGTCGCGGAGCCCCAAAAATCAAGTCTGGCTATAAAGCAAACCGAATTCTGATCAAATTTCATATCTTATTTCTCAATCTCTCTCTCAATATATACGTAATATATATATTTATATTTTAATTTTAATTTTAATTATAAATTCTAATAATAAGGGTATGTTAGCGAATGTTGTAAGGGTGTAAGTCGAAATTCTGTCCGTGTAACGCTACGCTATTTTTAATCATTGTAAGTTATGTTCAACCTTTTTACATTAATGTCTCGTAGCTAAGTTATTATTATGCTTATTTAAAACGAAGTAATTATGATGTTGGGCTAATTACTAAAATTGGGTAATTGGGCTTTGTACCATAATTGGGGTTTGGATAAAAGAACGACACTTGTGGAAACTAGACTATGGGCTATTAATGGGCTTTATATTTGTTTAACTAAATGAAAGTTTGTTAATGTTAATATAAAGATTTACAATTGGGCGTCCCTATAAATTATCATATACACTCGATCGGACACGATGGGCGGGGTATTTATATGTACGAATAATCGTTCATTTAACCGGACACGGGAATGGATTAATAGCCACTAGAATAATTAAAACAGGGGTGAAATTACATTCAAGGGTAATTGGTGTAATTGTTAACAAAGTAGTAAAACCTTGGTTTACACGCAGTCGATAACCTGGTGTATTCATTAAACAAAGTATTAAAACCTTGTTACAATTCGAATCCCCAATTAGTTGGAATATTTATCTTCGGGTATAATAATAATTTGACAAGGACACTTGCAATTTATATTTATGACTGATGGACTGTTATGGACAAAAACCAGACGGACATATTGAATAATCCAGGACAAAGGACAATTAACCCATGGGCATAAAACTAAAATCAACACGTCAAACATCATGATTACGGAAGTTTAAATAAGCATAATTCTTTTATTTCATATTTAATTTCCTTTATTTTATATTTAATTGCACTTCTAATTATCGCATTTTTATTTATTGTTATTTAATCGCACTTTTAATTATCGTACTTTTTAATTATCGCAAGTTTATTTTATCGTACTTTTATTATTCGCAATTTCATTATCGTTATTTACTTTACGCTTTAATTTAAGTCGTGTATTTATTTTATATTTTACATTAGGTTTTAACTGCGACTAAAGTTTTAAAATCGACAAACCGGTCATTAAACGGTAAAAACCCCCTTTATAATAATAATATTACTTATATATATATTTGTATTTTTATAAAAGTAAACTAATATAGCGTTGAGCTTTGTTTAAAGATTTCTCTGTGGAACGAACCGGACTTACTAAAAACTACACTACTGTACGATTAGGTACACTGCCTATAAGTGTTGTAGCAAGGTTTAAGTATATCCATTCTATAAATAAATAAATATCTTGTGTAAAATTGTATCGTATTTAATAGTGTTTTCCTAGTAAAATAATAACTATTTTATATACACCTCGCTTCGCATCAGGTATTTCATCCTTTAAATTTCCCTCTTTTAAAACTCCTTGTTGCGCCTCCTTTATTTGAGTAGTAAGGTTAGTGTGAATCATTATATTCATAGATTTTACTCGAATGGGTTCTCTGTCCTTTCTGCTCAAGGTGTCGGCTACCACATTTGCCTTCCCCAGGTGGTAACGAATCTCAAAGTCGTAATCATTCAATAATTCAATCCACCTACGCTGCCTCATATTCAGTTGTTTCTAATTAAATATGTGTTGAAGACTTTTGTGGTCGGTATATATATTACTTTTGACCCCATATAAGTAGTGCCTCCAAGTCTTTAATGTAAAAACAACCGCGCCTAATTCCAAATCATGCGTCGTATAATTTTGCTCGTGAATCTTCAATTGTCTAGACGCATAAGCAATCACCTTCGTCCGTTGCATTAATACACAACCGAGACCTTGCTTTGATGCATCACAATAAATCACAAAATCATCATTCCCTTCAGGAAATGACAATATAGGTGCCGTAGTTAGCTTTTTCTTCAATAATTGAAACGCCTTCTCTTGTTCATCCTTCCATTCAAATTTCTTCCCTTTATGCGTTAATGCAGTCAAGGGTTTTGCTATTTTGGAGAAATCTTGGATGAATCTTCTGTAGTAACCAGCCAATCCTAAAAATTGACGTATATGCTTCGGAGTTTTTGGGTTTTCCCACTTTTCAACGGTTTCGATCTTTGCCGGGTCCACCTGGATACCTTCTTTGTTCACTATGTGACCGAGGAATTGAACTTCTTCCAACCAAAATGCACACTTTGAAAACTTAGCATACAGTTTTTCTTTCCTCAATACTTCTAGCACTTTTCTCAAATGTTCTTCGTGCTCTTGATCATTCTTTGAGTAAATAAGTATGTCATCGATGAAAACAATGACAAACTTGTCAAGATATGGCCCACACACTCGGTTCATAAGGTCCATGAACACAGCTGGTGCGTTAGTCAATCCAAACGGCATAACCATAAACTACTAATGACCATAACCCGTCCTAAAAGTAGTTTTTGGAATATCATCCTCCTTTACTCGCATTTGATGATATCCAGAACGTAAATCGATCTTCGAATAAATCGACGAGCCTTGTAGTTGATCAAATAAGTCGTCAATTCTCGGCAGTGGATAACGGTTTTTGATGGTAAGTTTGTTCAACTCTCTGTAGTCAATACACAACCTAAATGTACCATCCTTCTTCTTGACAAACAAAAACAGGAGCTCCCCATGGTGATGTGCTTGGTCGAATGAAACCACGTTCTAATAGTTCTTGCAGTTGTCTTTGCAGTTCTTTCATCTCGTTGGGTGCGAGTCTATAAGGAGCACGTGCTATTGGTGCAGCTCCTGGTACAAGATCTATTTGAAATTCAACAGATCGATGTGGAGGTAGTCCCGGTAATTCTTTCGGAAATACATCGGGAAATTCTTTTGCGACGGGAACATCATTGATGCTCTTTTCTTCAGTTTGTACTTTCTCGACGTGTGCTAGAACAGCATAGCAACCTTTTCTTATTAGTTTTTGTGCCTTCAAATTACTAATAAGATGTAGCTTCATGTTGCCCTTTTCTCCGTACACCATTAAGGGTTCTCCTTCTTCTCGTACAATGCGAATTGCATTTTTATAACATACGATCTCTGCTTTCACCTTCTTCAGCCAGTCCATGCCAACTATTATATCAAAACTCCCTAACTCTACTGGTATCAAATCAATCTTAAATATTTCGCTACCCAGTTTAATTTCTCGATTCCGACATATATTATCTGCTGAAATTAATTTACCGTTTGCTAATTCGAGTAAAAATTTACTATCCAACGGCGTCAATGGACAACTTAATTTAGCACAAAAATCTCTACTCATATAGCTTCTATCCGCACCCGAATCAAATAAAACGTAAGCAGATTTATTGTCAATAAGAAACGTACCCGTAACAAGCTCCGGGTCTTCCTGTGCCTCTGCCGCATTAATATTGAAAACTCTTCCGCGGCCTTATCCATTCGTGTTCTCCTGGTTTGGGCAATTTCTAATAATGTGGCCCGATGTTCTTTTTCTCACTTTGGTGAGAAGCGAACATTACTAACCCGTAAGCATAGCATGCTTCTTTATGTTGCATGTTCGCCGCTTTTTCTAAATCATGAAGTCCTATATTCGAATACATTGAGTTAAAATAATTTCTTAACCCGTTGCGTAAAATAGCATTTGGGTACTCCGCAATATATGCGTCAAAGTAAACACATCGTAACTTATGGGTTTCCCAATGTGATATCCCCCATCTTTCAAACGAAAGTCTCTTATAAACCAAGACATTCTTGGAACGTTCTTCGAATGTCTTACAAACTGATTTCGCCGTAAATATTTGTGCTGAAGAATTCTGACCGACTCTAGACATGATTTCATCAATCATGTCTCCGGGTAGGTCTCTTAAAATATTGGTTGTCTATCCATTTTGTGTTTTTATACTGTAAAATAGACAAGAGTTAGATTCATAAAAAAAAATACTTATTAATACAAGCAATTTTTACATATATCATAAAGCATAAGCACACTATATTACATATATTACACCACACGAATACAACTATCTTATTCCGACTCGCTCGTTTCTTCTTCTTCGTTTTTGGTTCGTTTTGCCAAGTTTCTAGGGATATATGATGTTCCCCTAATACGAGCTGTTGTTTTCCACAACGGTTTAGAAAAACCTGGTGGTTTAGAGGTTCCCAGGTCATTGTTACAACTTAAGGGCTTCGGGGGTTGACGATACATATAAAGTTCATCGGGGTTAGAATTAGATTTCTCTATTTTTATGCCCTTTCCCTTATTATTTTCTTTTGCCTTTTTAAATTCAGTTGGGGTAATTTCTATAACATCATTGGAATTCTCGTCGGAATCCGATTCATCGGAGAATTGGTAATCCTCCCAATATTTTGCATCCTTGGCGGAAACACCATTGACCATAATTAACCTTGGTCGGTTGGTTGAGGATTTTCTTTTACTTAACCGTTTTATTATTTCCCCCACCGGTTCTATTTCCTCCTCCGGTTCCTCCTCTTCCGGTTCCGATTCTTCTTCCGGTTCCGACTCTTCTTCCGGTTCCTCTTCGGGAACTTGTGAATCAGTCCACGAATCATTCCAATTTACATTTGGCTCTTCATTATTATTAGGTGAGTCAATGGGACTTGTTCTAGAGGTAGACATCTATCACATAATATCAAACGCGTTAAGAGATTAATATATCACATAATATTCACATGTTAAAAATATATAGTTTCCAACAAAATTTGTTAAGCAATCATTTTTCAAGTAAACACGGTCGAAGTCCAGACTCACTAATGCATCCTAACAAACTCGATAAGACACACTAATGCAAAATTCTAGTTCTCTAAGACCAACGCTCGGATACCAACTGAAATTTCCCGTTCTTATTGATTAAAAACGTTCCATATTAATTGATTTCGTTGCGAGGTTTTGACCACTATATGAGACATTTTTCAAAGACTGCATTCATTTTTAAAACAAACCATAACCTTTATTTCATAAATAAAGGTTTAAAAAGCTGTACGTAGATTATCAAATAATGATAATCTAAAATATCCTGTTTACACACGACCATTACATAATGATTTACAATACAAATATGTTACATCGAAATTAGTTTCTTGAATGCAGTTTTTACACAATATCATACAAACATGGACTCCAAATCTTGTCCTTATTTTAGTATGCAACAGCGGAAGCTCTTAGTATTCACCTGAGAATAAACATGCTTTAAACGTCAACAAAAATGTTGGTGAGTTATAGGTTTAACCTATATATATCAAATTGTAACAATAGACCACAAGATTTCATATTTCAATACACATCCCATACATAGAGATAAAAATCATTCATATGGTGAACACCTGGTAACCGACATTAACAAGATGCATATATAAGAATATCCCCATCATTCCAGGACACCCTTCGGATATGATATAAATTTCGAAGTACTAAAGCATCCGGTACTTTGGATGGGGTTTGTTAGGCCCAATAGATCTATCTTTAGAATTCACGTCAATTAGGGTGTCTGTTCCCTAATTCATAGATTACCAGACTTAATAAAAAGGGGCATATTCGATTTCGATAATTCAACCATAGAATGTAGTTTCACGTACTTGTGTCTATTTTGTAAATCATTTATAAAACCTGCATGTATTCTCATCCCAAAAATATTAGATTTTAAAAGTGGGACTATAACTCACTTTCACAGATTTTTACTTCGTCGGAAAGTAAGACTTGGCCACTGGTTGATTCATGAACCTATAACAATATATACATATATATCAAAGTATGTTCAAAATATATTTACACCACTTTTAATATATTTTGATGTTTTAAGTTTATTAAGTCAGCTGTCCTCGTTAGTAACCTACAACTGGTTGTCCACAGTTAGATGTACATAAATAAATCGATAAATATTATCTTGAATCAATCCACGACCCAGTGTATACGTATCTCAGTATTGATCACAACTCAAACTATATATATTTTGGAATCAACCTCAACCCTGTATAGCTAACTCCAACATTCACATATAGAGTGTCTATGGTTGTTCCGAAATATATATAGATGTGTCGACATGATAGGTTGAAACATTGTATACGTGTCTATGGTATCTCAAGATTACATAATATACAATACAAGTTGATTAAGTTATGGTTGGAATAGATTTGTTACCAATTTTCACGTAGCTAAAATGAGAAAAATTATCCAATCTTGTTTTACCCATAACTTCTTCATTTTAAATCTGTTTTGAGTGAATCAAATTGCTATGGTTTCATATTGAACTCTATTTTATGAATCTAAACAGAAAAAGTATAGGTTTATAGTCAGAAAAATAAGTTACAAGTCGTTTTTGTAAAGGTAGTCATTTCAGTCGAAAGAACGACGTCTAGATGGCCATTTTAGAAAACATACTTCCACTTTGAGTTTAACCATAATTTTTGGATATAGTTTCATGTTCATAATAAAAATCATTTTCCCAGAATAACAACTTTTAAATCAAAGTTTATCATAGTTTTTAATTAACTAACCCAAAACAGCCCGCGGTGTTACTACGACGGCGTAAATCCAGTTTTACGGTATTTTTCGTGTTTTCAGGTTTTAAATCATTAAGTTAGCATATCATATAGATATAGAACATGTGTTTAGTTGATTTTAAAAGTCAAGTTATAAGGATTAACTTTTATTTGCGAACAAGTTTAGAATTAACTAAACTATGTTCTAGTGATTACAAGTTTAAACCTTCGAATAAGATAGCTTTATATGTATGAATCGAATGATGTTATGAACATCATTACTACCTCAAGTTCCTTGTATAAACCTACTAGAAATGAGAAAAATAGATCTAGCTTCAAAGGATCCTTGGATGGCTTGAAAGTTCTTGAAGCAGAATCATGACACGAAAACAATTTCAAGTAAGATTTCCACTCGAAATAAGATTGTTATAGTTATAGAAATTGAATTAAAGTTTGAATATGATTATTACCTTGTATTAGAAAGATAACCTACTGTAAGTAACAAAGGTTTCTTGATCTTGGATGATTACTTGGAATGGATTTAGAAAACTTGGAAGTAAACTTGCAATCTTGGAAGTATTCTTGATTTTATGAAACTAGAACTTTTGGAATTTATGAAGAACACTTAGAACTTGAAGATAGAACTTGAGAGAGATCAATTAGATGAAGAAAATTGAAGAATGAAAGTGTTTGTAGGTGTTTTTGGTCGTTGGTGTATGGATTAGATATAAAGGATATGTAATTTTATTTTCATGTAAATAAGTCATGAATGATTACTCATATTTTTGTAATTTTATGAGATATTTTATGCTAGTTGCCAAATGATGGTTTCCACATGTGTTAGGTGACTCACATAGGCTGCTAAGAGCTGATCATTGGAGTGTATATACCAATAGTACATACATCTAAAAGCTGTGTATTGTACGAGTACGAATACGGGTGCATACGAGTAGAATTGTTGATGAAACTGAACGAGGATGTAATTGTAAGCATTTTTGTTAAGTAGAAGTATTTTGATAAGTGTCTTGAAGTCTTTCAAAAGTGTATGAATACATATTAAAACACTACATGTATATACATTTTAACTGAGTCGTTAAGTCATCGTTAGTCGTTACATGTAAATGTTGTTTTGAAACCTTTAGGTTAACGATCTTGTTGAATGTTGTTAACCCATTATTTATTATAACAAATGAGATGTTAAATTGTTATATTATCATGATATTATGATATATAATATATCTTAGTATGATATATATACAGTTAAATGTCGTTACAACGCTAATCGTTACATATATGTCTCGTTTCGAAATCATTAAGTTAGTAGTCTTATTTTTACATATGTATTTCATTATTAATACACTTAATAATATATTTACTTATCATTTAACATAATTAACCAAGTGTATCAATATCTTAATATGATTTATATGTACCTAGTAAGACGTTGTTATAACGATAATCGTTATATATATCGTTTTCGAGTTTCTTAAATTAATAGTCTCATTTTTATGTATATAACTCATTGTTAAAATACCTAATGAGATACATACTTATAATAAAATCATGTTAACTATATATATAACCATATATATGTCATCGTATAGTTTTTACAAGTTTTAACGTTTGTGAATCACCGGTCAACTTGGGTGGTCAATTGTCTATATGAAACCTATTTCAATTAATCAAGTCTTAACAAGTTTGATTGCTTAACATGTTGAAAACACTTAATCATGTAAATAACAATTTCATTTAATATATATATAAATATAAACATGGAAAAGTTCGGGTCACTACAGTTGGTAAGTTTATTGCTAATGTGATGGAACATAAATGGTTCCCCGGTAACGATGGCAAAAGGGCAACGTACATATCAAGTTGTAATAAGGTTGTTTCGACTGAAAAGTCGAAGTTGACTTGCTGGAACTGTGACAAAATTGACTACTTTGGAAAGGAATTGAAAAGTCAGTTTAGCTAATAAATGCCAAAGGGTCTGACACGGGTACGTGTTAAACTATGACTTTGGTTTTATAAGTTTTTCAGGTACATAACTGTGGGTAACATGTGATTGGATCATCATCTCGATTGTTCATTATTTGAAGTGTCTTCAGGAATTTCGGAGGGTTTGAACACAGATTGTAATCGTTAATATACATATGATGTTCTAGCACAGTTTTGAAGTCAAAGTATAACTTAGAAAGATATAGGAATCTAAGAGTGATGATACTGGTTATATTTCGAATTGAATTCTGCGATTTCAAGATCAGCATATGTAATTGAATTTGAATGAGTATGGTTGTTTTAATTTTTATAAAAGAATGTGTATTGTTGAGAAAATAGTGTGTATAGTTGGTGATTGCTGAATCAGATTCGAAGAATGTACCATATTAATTGTGAATTTATAAATCTCTCGGGTATTACCTACCCGTTAAAAAAAATCACAATTAATATTTTGTACAAAAGAATTTTATTACAGTCTTTACGAAAATATATATGTGTATATTTTCTTTAGATGTAACATAGATTTAATGAGTTATATTAAATTAAACTATTTGATTTATGGTTGAAACTAGAATTGAGTAATCTCTAAAACTTTAGAAATTACACAAGTATTTCTTCAATAATATTATGATTCAATACTTCGTTATTTGTTGATACATGATGCTGGTTTTTGTGAAATTCTTGTGAACTTCACCAGGTACGAATGATGTTATTTGGAAAGTTTCGAGTACATCGATGATGAAAGTGTAAAATCAAACATATATTTAAATAATACACTTGGTTTATTATGAGTTGGAATTTATTGAATTGAGACAGAAATTGTAGCTAACGATGGTTAAGTTGCGGACGAAGGACGTACCTCATTGCATATTAGTAATATGAATTAACCGAGTAGTTAAGATTCACACATAATAGCTTAGTATGGAAAGATTTATTTTGATCTCAAAATTTATATATATATAAAATATACATATAATTTCTTCAGAGGGAGTGAGTTAATACTGTAGTGACCCGAACTTTTTCATGTTTATATATATTAATTGAGATTGATATTTACATGATTAAATGTTTCCAACATGTTAAGCAATCAAACTTGTTAAGACTTGATTAATTGAAATATGTTTCATATAGACAATTGAACACCCAAGTTGACCGGTGATTCACGAACGTTAAAACTTGTAAAAACTATATGATGACATATATATGGATATATATATAGTTAACATGATACTATGATAAGTAAACATATCATTAAGTATATTAACAATGAACTACATATGTAAAAACAAGACTACTAACTTAATGATTTTTAAACGAGACATATATGTAACGATTATCGTTGTAAAGACATTTAATGTATATATATCATATTAAGAGATATTCATACATGATAATATCATGATAATATAATAATTTAAAATCTCATTTGATATTATAAACATTGGGTTAACAACATTTAACAAGATCGTTAACCTAAAGGTTTCAAAACAACACTTACATGTAACGACTAACGATGACTTAACGACTCAGTTAAAATGTATATACATGTAGTGTTTTAATATGTATTTATACACTTTTGAAAGACTTCAATACACTTATCAAAATACTTCTACTTAACAAAAATGCTTACAATTACATCCTCGTTCAGTTTCATCAACAATTCTACTCGTATGCACCCGTATTCGTACTCGTACAATACACAGCTTTTAGATGTATGTACTATTGGTATATACACTCCAATGATCAGCTCTTAGCAGCCCATGTGAGTCACCTAACACATGTGGGAACCATCATTTGGCAACTAGCATGAAATATCTCATAAAATTACAAAAATATGAGTAATCATTCATGACTTATTTACATGAAAACAAAATTACATATCCTTTATATTTAATCCATACACCAACGACCAAAAACACCTACAAACACTTTCATTCTTCAATTTTCTTCATCTAATTGATCTCTCTCAAGTTCTATCTTCAAGTTCTAAGTGTTCTTCATAAATTCTACAAGTTCTAGTTACATAAAATCAAGAATACTTTCAAGTTTGCTAGCTCACTTCCAATCTTGTAAGGTGATCATCCAACCTCAAGAAATCTTTGTTTCTTACAGTAGGTTATCATTCTAATACAAGGTAATAATAATATTCAAAATTTGGTTCAATTTCTATAACTATAACAATCTTATTTCAAGTGATGATCTTACTTGAACTTATTTTCGTGTCATGATTCTGCTTCAAGGACTTCGAGCCATCCAAGGATCCGTTGAAGCTAGATCTATTTTTCTATTTTATAGTAGGTTTATCCAAGGAACTTAAGGTAGTAATGATGTTCATAATATCATTCGATTCATACATATAAAGCTATCTTATTCGAAGGTTTAAACTTGTAATCACTAGAACATAGTTTAGTTAATTCTAAACTTGTTCGCAAACAAAAGTTAATCCTTCTAATTTGACTTTTAAAATCAACTAAACACATGTTCTATATCTATATGATATGCTAACTTAATGATTTAAAACCTGAAAACACGAAAAACACCGTAAAACCGGATTTACGCCGTCGTAGTAACACCGCGGGCTGTTTTGGGTTAGTTAATTAAAAACTATGATAAACTTTGATTTAAAAGTTGTTATTCTGATAAAATGATTTTTATTATGAACATGAAACTATATCCAAAAATTATGGTTAAACTCAAAGTGGAAGTATGTTTTCTAAAATGGTCATCTAGACGTCGTTCTTTCGACTGAAATGACTACCTTCACAAAAATGACATGTAACTTATTTTTCTGACTATAAACCTATACTTTTTCTGTTTATATTCATAAAATAGAGTTCAATATGAAACCTTAGCAATTTGATTCACTCAAAACGGATTTAAAATGAAGAAGTTATGGGTAAAACAAGATTGGATAATTTTTCTCATTTTAGCTACGTGAAAATTGGTAACAAATCTATTCCAACCATAACTTAATCAACTTGTATTGTATATTATGTAATCTTGAGATACCATAGACACGTATACAATGTTTCGACCTATCATGTCGACACATCTATATATATTTCGGAACAACCATAGACACTCTATATGTGAATGTTGGAGTTAGCTATACAGGGTTGAGGTTGATTCCAAAATATATATAGTTTGAGTTGTGATCAATACTGAGATACGTATACACTGGGTCGTGGATTGATTCAAGATAATATTTATCGATTTATTTCTGTACATCTAACTGTGGACAACTAGTTGTAGGTTACTAACGAGGACAGCTGACTTAATAAACTTAAAACATCAAAATATATTAAAAGTGTTGTAAATATATTTTGAACATACTTTGATATATATGTATATATTGTTATAGGTTCGTGAATCAACCAGTGGTCAAGTCTTACTTCCCGACGAAGTAAAAATCTGTGAAAGTGAGTTATAGTCCCACTTTTAAAATCTAATATTTTTGGGATGAGAATACATGCAGGTTTTATAAATGATTTACAAAATAGACACAAGTACGTGAAACTACATTCTATGGTTGAATTATCGAAATCGAATATGCCCCTTTTTATTAAGTCTGGTAATCTAAGAATTTGGGAACAGACACCCTAATCGACGCGAATCCTAAAGATAGATCTATTGGGCCTAACAAACCCCATCCAAAGTACCGGATGCTTTAGTACTTCGAAATTTATATCATATCCGAAGGGTGTCCCGGAATGATGGGGATATTCTTATATATGTATCTTGTTAATGTCGGTTACCAGGTGTTCACCATATGAATAATTTTTATCTCTATGTATGGGATGTGTATTGAAATATGAAATCTTGTGGTCTATTATTATGATTTGATGTATATAGGTTAAACCTATAACTCACCAACATTTTTGTTGACGTTTTTAGCATGTTTATTCTCAGGTGATTATTAAGAGCTTCCGCTGTCGCATACTTAAATAAGGACGAGATTTGGAGTCCATGCTTGTATGATATTGTGTAAAAACTGCATTCAAGAAACTTATTTTGTTGTAACATATTTGTATTGTAAACCATTATGTAATGGTCGTGTGTAAACAGGATATTTTAGATTATCATTATTTGATAATCTACGTAAAGCTTTTTAAACCTTTATTGATGAAATAAAGGTTATGGTTTGTTTTAAAAATGAATGCAGTCTTTGAAAAACGTCTCATATAGAGGTCAAAACCTCGCAACGAAATCAATTAATATGGAACGTTTTTAATCAATAAGAACGGGACATTTCAGTTGGTATCAGAGCGTTGGTCTTAGAGAACCAGAATTTTGCATTAGTGTGTCTTATCGAGTTTGTTAGGATGCATTAGTGAGTCTGGACTTCGACCGTGTTTACTTGAAAAATGATTGCTTAACAAATTTTGTTGGAAACTATATATTTTTAACATGTGAATATTATGTGATATATTAATCTCTTAACGCGTTTGATATTATGTGATAGATGTCTACCTCTAGAACAAGTCCCATTGACTCACCTAATAATAATGAAGAGTCAAATGTAAATTGGAATGATTCGTGGACTGATTCACAAGTTCCCGAAGAGGAACCGGAAGAAGAGTCGGAACCGGAAGAAGAATCGGAACCGGAAGAGGAGGAACCGGAGGAGGAAATAGAACCGGTGAGGGAAATAATAAAACGGTTAAGTAAAAGAAAATCCTCAACCAACCGACCAAGGTTAATTATGGTCAATGGTGTTTTCGCCAATGAAGCAAAATATTGGGAGGATTACCAATTCTCCGATGAATCGGATTCCGACGAGAATTCCGATGATGTTATAGAAATTACCCCAACTGAATTTAAAAAGGCAAAAGAAAATAATAAGGGAAATGGCATAAAAATAGAGAAATCTAATTCCAACCCCGATGAACTTTATATGTATCGTCAACCCCCGAAGTCCTTAAGTTGTAACAATGACCCGGGAACCTCTAAACCACCAGGTTTTTCTAAACCAATGTGGAAAACGACGGCTCGTATTAGGGGAACATCATATATCCCTAGAAACTTGGCAAAACGAACCAAAACCGAAGAAGAAGAAACAAGCGAGTCGGAATAAGATAGTTGTATTCGTGTGGTGTAATATATGTAATATAGTGTGCTTATGCTTTATGATATATGTAAAAATTGCTTGTATTAATAAGTATTTTTTTTATAAATCTAACTCTTGTCTATTTTACAGTATAAAAACACAAAATGGATAGACAACCCAATATTTTAAGAGACCTACCCGGAGACATGATTGATGAAATCTTGTCTAGAGTCGGTCAGAATTCTTCGACACAACTATTTAAGGCGAGATCATTTTGTAAGACATTCGAAGAACGTTCCAAGAATGTCTTGGTTTATAAAAGGCTTTCGTTCGAAAGATGGGGGATATCACATTGGGAAATCCATAAGTTACGATGTGTTTACTTTGACGCATATATTGCGGGGAACCCAAATGCTATTTTACGCAATGGGTTAAGAAATTATTTTGACTCAATATATCCGAATATTGGACTTCGTGATTTAGAAAAAGCGGCTAACATGCAACATAAAGAAGCATGTTATGCTTACGGATTAGTAATGTTCGCTTCTCACCAAAGTGAGAACAAGAACATCGGGCTACAACTATTAAATAAAACGTTCCCACAAGTGACGGAGTCGGTAATTGGGGTAAGAAATGAGGTTTTTAGATTGTTACGGGACTGTTGGACATTACGTAACCCTCGTCCCTTTGATGACGTTACAACACGCTGTCTTATCAACGGCCATAACGGTTATGTTCCACAAGACCAAGGATGGGAAGTAATCCTAGTAAAACCAGAATGCATGACTTGTTTATGGACGTATGAATTACGTGTCTTTATTGCCTTTGCTGAACGACTTGTGTACTAGCTAGAATTATCTTCACAACCATCTTGTATCAAATTTATTGTGTGCTATATTTCATGCTATATGTAAAATAAGCGGTATTGTAAGTTTGTAAAATATTGTGTAAAAGTTTGAACGCGAAATATTATTATAATCAGTTTTTCATATAGAATTGTAGTAGTTGAATTGTATATTAGCTACTAAGTATGAACTTAACGGGTAGGTACTACCCGAATTTAAACTTATAAAACGCTAATATGAAGAAAAAGCTTTTATAAATGAGTTCATACTATGCTACGAAATACTATTAACTACTCTTAATATTCTGTATGATTAACTTGTTCCATTTGACTATTTTGAAGGAAATGGCACCGACTACTCGACACACCGTGAATATGAATGAAGAGGAATTCCGTACTTTTCTAGCTTCAAACATAGCCGCAGTACAGGCTGCGCTACATACCAACAATAACCTTGGATCTAGCAGTACAGGAAATCGTGTAGGATGCAACTACAAAGAATTCACTGCCTGCAAACCTTTGGAATTTGATGGAACCGAAGGACCGATCGGATTGAAACGGTGGACCGAGAAGGTCGAATCGGTGTTTGCCATAAGTAAGTGTACTGAAGAGGACAAAGTGAAGTACGCTACGCATATCTTCACAGGTTCTGCGTTAACATGGTGGAATACCTATCTAGAGCAAGTAGGACAAGACGATGCGTACGCACTACCGTGGTCAGCATTCAAGCACTTGATGAACGAGAAGTACCGTCCCAGAACAGAGGTCAATAAGCTCAAGACAGAACTTAGAGGGTTACGAACCCAAGGATTTGATATTACCACGTACGAAAGACGATTCACAGAATTGTGCCTATTGTGTCCGGGAGCATTAGAAGATGAGGAAGAGAAGATCGACGCGTTTGTGAAAGGATTACCGGAAAGAATCCAAGAAGATATAAGTTCACACGAGCCCGTCTCCATACAACAGGCATGTAGAATGGCTCACAAACTAGTGAACCAGATTGAAGAAAGAATTAAAGAACAGACTGCTGAAGAGGCCAATGTGAAGCAAGTCAAAAGAAAGTGGGAGGAAAACGGTGATAAGAATCACCAATACAACAACAACAGCAATTACAACAATAATCGCAACAATTATCCCAACAATCGCAACATCAATCGCAACTACAACAAACGGCCCAACAACAACAACAACAACAGTAACTACAACAATCATCCCAACAACAATAATAACCGCAACAACAACAACAATCAGAAGCAGCTATGCCAAAGGTGTGAAAAGTATCACTCGGGGTTCTGCACCAAATTTTGCAACAAGTGTAAAAGAAATGGTCATAGCGCGGTGAAGTGTGAGGTCTACGGACCAGGGGTTAATAGAACGAAAGGAACAAATGGTGTCGGAACGAGTAATGGCGGAGCAAGTAGTGTCGGAGCAAGTTATGCCAATGTAGTTTGTTATAAATGTGGAAAACCGGGCCACATTATTAGAAATTGCCCGAACCAGGAGAACGCGAATGGACAAGGCCGCGGAAGAGTTTTCAATATTAATGCGGCAGAGGCACAGGAAGACCCGGAGCTTGTTACGGGTACGTTTCTTATTGACAATAAATCTGCTTACGTTTTATTTGATTCGGGTGCGGATAGAAGCTATATGAGTAGAGATTTTTGTGCTAAATTAAGTTGTCCATTGACGTCTTTGGATAGTAAATTTTTACTCGAATTAGCAAATGGTAAATTAATTTCAGCAGATAATATATGTCGGAATCGAGAAATTAAATTGGTTAGCGAAACATTTAAGATTGATTTGATACCAGTAGAGTTAGGGAGTTTTGATGTGATAATCGGTATGAACTGGTTGAAAGAAGTGAAAGCAGAGATCGTTTGTTACAAAAATGCAATTCGCATTATACGAGAAAAAGGAAAACCCTTAATGGTGTACGGAGAAAAGGGCAACACGAAGCTACATCTTATTAGTAATTTGAAGGCACAAAAACTAATAAGAAAAGGTTGCTATGCTGTTCTAGCACACGTCGAGAAAGTACAAACTGAAGAAAAGAGCATCAATGATGTGACAACCCGGAAATTTCCAACCAAATTTAAACTTTAATCTTTATATGTTTCTGACACGATAAGCAATATTTGTTAAGTTAAATTTCAAGAATTTTAAACTATGTTCATACATTCATTCAACCTCGACCAAGTTCCAACGATTCACGAACCATTAAACGAATATGATTATATATGTATATGTGTATATATATTATAACTTAAAACGTAAACAAAATATTAGATTAAATACTTTATATGATTGTATCTGTTTCAAAATGTTTATCAATGGAATTAGAAGATAAGATCAAATGATTGAATTATCAGATATATTGAATTATGATTACAAGTCTCTGTTGAAAGGCCCACGTTGATTTGAGAAGTCTTTCCATTTTAACAATATTCGGAAAATGGTAAAGTGATTTATAAATAAGAACAAATTGTCAATCATTGAGAACTAGACAAAGGATAGTAGAAGATTGAATCTCATAAAGACTCGATTGATCTATTTAATTTCAAACGTACAAAAACGTTTTCAGTTTAAAAAGAACTTTATTATTAAAACGTATATAACTTTTATAAATATCTAGAACCATTTTTGACAACTCATTACTTAACTAGTATGATAAAGATAACGATATTTATATTTTATTTTATTAAATATATATAATGATTTAAATTAATATTATATATATTTATACGCGTATTATACGTACATAGTTTTATACTTTTACTATACTTAAACTTTACCTTTACTTTATTTTTACTTTACTTTAACTTTAATAATTCACTTTAATAATTCATACTTTAATAATTCACTTTAATAATTCACTTTAATAATTCATACTTTAATAATTCACTTTAATAATTCATACTTTAATAATTCACTTTAATAATTCAAAAATCTATTATAAATAGAATTCAATAGGTTTCATTATTTCATAGAAACTTGAAAATATTTTTCTCTAAACTCTCTCAATCGATTTACATATATATATTTACTCCGTATTATTTCAAGATATTATTAGTATACATAAAATATTATGACGGAGTGCTGTCCGAGTGATTTCGAAATTGTTTTTCGAGTAGGATAGGATTAAGGAAATTATGGGTTATAGCTATGGAGGTGATTGAGTATGGTTCATGGGTATGCTCGTGAGGTCAATATAGTGTTTATCATTTCCGTTGCGTCTACGTACCTTTCCTGCAATATTGAATCTCAATATTGATACGTGAGTACTCATAATTTAACTTTTACATACTAATAGTGTATCCCTGACTAGTGCTCGAGTATTTAGGATTATGCATGCTTGCACTTTTGATATTGCCCTTAGACAAGTTAGGTTGAATCTTGAATTAGTTACACTTGCGGTTGAGATAAGGTATAAGATATGCATGTCCTTGGAAAGCTAGCGAAAAATTAAGAACTTTTCCTTTAGATATCGAATGGTTTCGATGAACGGATTAGAAGTTATAATCAATTGAATTTTCGATATTTTTATTAAAAATGATTATTATTATCGTCATTTTTATCGTCGTTCTAGTTTTATCTTATTACTATCATTATTATTATCTTTATCAATAAAAGGGATTTATCATTAAAAATTGTTATTTTTTTATTATTACTATCGTTATTATCGTTAAAGTTATAATTAGTATTATTATTATTATCCAATTATTATTATTATTATTATTATTATTGGTATTATTATTATTATTATCATTATTAATATATATATCATTATTTAAAAATGGTTATTGTTATTGTTATTATTATTATTACTATATTATCATTAAGATAATTATTAGTATTATCGTAAATAGTGTTATAGTAACTATCATTATTAATATTAGTATAATTAAAACAAATATTTATAACACCTAATTATTTTGATTACTATTATTATCATTATTATGAACACGTTATAAAAGACGATTAAAAGCTATTAAACGAAACGATTAGGAAATAATGGGTAAGAGTATCATGATGAAATTAAAATATTATAAGATATTGATTTAGATAAAATTATCGTTCTTATTATTTTTATCATTACTATTATTATTAAAAGTATCGTTAGTATTAAAATTATCATTTTAACAAAAATTATCATTTTAATAGAAATGTCATTGTTACTATAAAATATCATTATTATTATTATTTTAAATAGAATTGTTATTTTAAAGATAATATTAAAAATTATCGTAAATATTAAAGTTATCATAATTAGAATTATCGTTTTATCATAATGTCATCTTAGTAATTATAAATATTGATATTTTTATAATAATAATTATTATTACAAAATAATACAACTTTTACTTACTATCATTATAGATATTATTTTATCAAATAAATATGTGATACAAACATATTTTACTACGTGTAATAACTTACTTTAATAATACCTATCATATTATCTTTATGATATTAAATGAACCCTATAAATTTTATTACTTAATATATATAAAAGTATATTTTATTATATAAATTTAATATAAAATTTTATTTATTAATAAATAAATTATATTATTTACTCTAATAAATCTTTTAAAAATATTTAAAAATATAAAATGACGATATTTAAACTATATATTAATCATGTATAGATTTTTGGAAATTATTTTGAGTCATATTTACTTTTGTTGACTTTTGCATATTAGTCTCGAGCATTAGGATTGTGGTACACTATGAATTGACCTAATTTGTTAGACAAATATTGACCAATACATAAATATATAAAATTAATTTAGGTTCGTGAATCCGAGGCCAACTTTGCACTTGTTCAATGACGTTATATGTATTTTTACTACGAAATACAGTATGGTGAGTTTCATTTACCTTTATACCCTTTATATTTTTGGGACTGAGAATACATGCGCTTTTATAAATGTTTGACGAAATAGACACAAGTAATTGAAACAACATTCTATGGTTGGATTATCGAAATCGAATATGCCCCTTTTTATTAAAGTCTGGTAATCTAAGAATTAGGGAACAGACACCCTAATTGACGCGAATCCTAAAGATAGATCTATTGGGCCTAACAAACCCCATCCAAAGTACCGGATGCTTTAGTACTTCAAAATTTATATCATGTCCGAAGGAGGATCCCGGAATGATAGGGGATATTCTTATATGTATCTAGTTAATGTCGGTTACCAGGTGTTCACCATATGAATGATTATTTTTGTCTCTATGCATGGGACGTATATTTATGAGAACTGGAAATGAAATTCTTGTGGTCTATTAAAATGATGGAAATAAATGATTATGATAAACTAATGAACTCACCAACCTTTTGGTTGACACTTTAAAGCATGTTTATTCTCAGGTGTTAAAGAAATCTTCCGCTGTGCATTTGCTCATTTTAAAGATATTACTTGGAGTCTTTCATAGCATATTTCGAAGAACGTTGCATTCGAGTCATTGAGTTCATCAAAGATTATTATTAAATCAATTTATTGTTGGATAGTGGATATTATGAAATGGTATGCATGCCTGTCAATTTTCGATGTAAAAAAAGATTGTCTTTTAAAAACGAATGCAATGTTTGTAAAATGTATCATATAGAGGTCAAATACCTCGCAATGTAATCAACTATTGTGAATCGTTTATAATGTATATGAATGGGTCCTTTCAGTTGGTATCAGAGCGGTGGGCTTAGCGAACCAGGTCTGCATTAGTGTGTCTAACTGATAAGTCGATAGGATGCATTAGTGAGTCTGGACTTCGACCGTGTCTGCATGTCAAAAGTTTTGCTTATCATTTTGTGTCGAAAATTAACTATTTATCATCCTCAGAAAATTACCTGCTTATTATTTTTAGTCTAAGACACGTCTTGCTGCATTGATTGCATGAATAGTGTATAGACAAAAATTCATATCTTAGCATATCTGCTAAATCATATCTTATCGTATCTGTTACTTTAAACTTTGCCTGACATATCCCGCAAAGTCCTCCGTAATCTACGAAATCTTTTGATCTATATATATATATATATATATATATATATATATATATATATATATATATATATATATATATATATATATTCTATGTAATTAGAATACCATCCGTTAACCAAAAACATTTCATATCAAAAAAAAAAAAAAAATCCTTTATCCAATCGTACGAAATGGAATTCGTCATCAGTTCAAGTCACTCAGATTCCGAAATGGAATCCCATTCAAGCTCCGAAAGCAGTGTGACCGAAATAGATCAACAAATCAGTCATCACCTATTCTGGATGAATTGGGGATGGGTTCGTAGCCTCCTCAATCATTGGAGACAAGAAGAAGGTGATCCCTTCCATCCACCACATTGCCCTCTTGACGAAAAACCTGAAGCACTTACCAGTAAACCTGTTCGAAACACCATGTTCTCGCTCATTTCCAGAGTATCTCGTCACGATTATATATTACATCAAATTTTAGATTTTATTTATCCGCTCGTCCGAATCGACAATCACCCCGGTGTAATAGAAGAAGTCAACGAGCTTCGCGCTCGGGTAGTGGCTTTGGAGAATATGGTGCAGAGATTACAAACACCAGCAGCAGCATCAGCAGCATAACCAGTACCACCATCATCAACGCCAACAGTACCATTACCACCTCCAACCACAACTGCGTCGTAAACCTCGACTTCACAATCTGTCCCACGAGCATCAACGTCATACGCACCATAGATACCAAGGAGTACCAACAACAATAACTGACGAAGTATTAATTCATAACTTCATTGGAGAAACATTCCGCGGCGATTATGTAATCTCTAAAGTCTTAGAGATTATCTAATCTAGCCCTAACCATAAATCAGTTAAGCGAACCAAAATGATAGAAGGAAGAGTAGAAACCCTGACAAAAATGGTGTGTGATTAACAAGCTAAACTTGCTTTACCAACAGTATCAACAGTACCGTCAGCGCTACCAACATCGTCAGTAGAGTCAACATCCGAATCAACAACACCGATAACATCACAAACTCCGTCAGTTCAAGAATCACTGTGGACATCATTACGAATCAATAACGTGTATATTGTATCAACGAGTTATGAAGAATTAACTCATTCCCTCTGAAGAAATTATATGTATATTATATATATATATATATATATATATATATATATATATATATATATATATATATATATATATATATATATATATATATATATATATTTTGAAATAAATCTTTCCGTGCTAAGATATTGTGTGTGAATCTTAACTACTCGGTTAATTCATACTACAAATATGCAATAATGTATGTCCTTCGGCCGCAACTTAACCAGCGTTAACTACAATCTCTGTCGCAATTCAACAAATTCCAATTCATAATAAATCAAGTATATATTTGATTTTACACTTTCATCATCGATGTACCCGAAACTTTTCAGATAACATCATTCGTACTTTGCGAAATTCACAAGAATTCCACGAACCGAACATCATACATCAACAAATAACGAAGTATTGATTCATAATTTCAATGTCATTAAAGAAATACTGCGTAAAAGTTATGTACTTTTTAAAGCCTTTAGGGATTATTCAATTCTAGTTTTAACCGTAAATCAAATGAGTTTAATTTAACATTAACTCATTAAATCTATGTTACATCTGAAGAAAATATACATATATATATTTTCATAAAGACTGTAATAAAATTCTTTTGTACAAAATATTAATTGTGATTTTTTTTTTTACGGGTAGGTAATACCCGAGAGATATATAAATTCACAAATAATATGTTACATTATTCGAATCTGATTCAGCAAATCATCCATTATACTCCCTACTTTCACAACAATATACATTCTTTTATAGAAATCAAAACAACCATACTCATTCAAAATTTAATTACATATTCTGATTTTGAAATCTCAAAATTCAACTCGAGATATGACCAAAATCATCACTCTTAGATCCTTACATCTTTCACAAGCCATATTTTGACTTCAAAACTGTGTTAGAACATCAAATGTATGTTAACGATTACAATCTGTGTTCAAACCCTTCAAAAATTTCTGAAGACACTTCGAATGATGAGCAATCGAGATGATGATCCAACCACATGTTACCCACAGTTATGTACCCGAAAAACTCTTGCAACCAAAGTAAAAGTTTAAACAACGTATCCGCGTCAGATTCTTTGGCATTTATTAGCAAAAATAACTTTGCGACTCCTATTCAAAGTAGCCAGTTTTGTCACAGCTCCAGCAAGTCAACTTCGACTTTTCAGTCAGACTAACCTTATTATAACCTTGAGATATACACCATCGTTACCAGGGAACCTTTTACATTCCACCACATTATTAGCAGATGTACCAACAACTTCATTACCCTTTGAATTTAGTCTCTCCAAAAAGTCATTATAATTATTTATTGAAACCCCATCATTTACTCATTCGCATCTTGTAATGAGAATTGCCATACGAATCATTGGGAATTAGCAATCAGTATTTTGAAATCTCGCGGCATGTCTACGCCAACAGTTATATGTGTATATATAACGTCTATCTTCTGGACTTAATTTGAATGTGAAGTTTCTGAAAAACACTCCGAACTAAGAATTGGTTCTCCGAAAATGGAACAAATGCTGATGAAGCAGCAAAAACTAAAAACGACTTTAAACGGTAAAAGCTGGATGATAATGATGAAGTGTGCTGGCAAAGCGCAGAAAAAGAGAAGTTTTGGAACTGGAAAACGGATTGAGCAGAGTAGGAAGGAGGCTGTGGACAAATTACAAAGACTGAACCTGACTTCAAAGGATCCAAATGATTCAGTACCTGCTGAAGTCATTAACGAATACCTTGCTCCTGACTCTAAACCCCTGCGGACAATATTCTTCATCATCCTCTGATATTAGAAATTCTAAAATATCATCATATCTTTTATTATAAATATCCTCCATATTTCTGAAGATATTTTCTTAATTTTTCTTATTTGAAATCATTTACCTCTTCGCACTATCTGTATTACATCATAAAAGAAACTATTTTAGTTTCTAAATTATGAAACATTCAAGTTTAAAATAGGAATATTTTGAAGTAGTGTTGGGAACTGAAGCATGAATTAGTATAATATAATGACACTTGATCAACGTAATTATATTACAGTAAGTCATGCTGAGTTTCTAAAAGGAACGTGATGATTCACAGATCATAACATCATCATGTGCCATATTATACGACTCTTGTATTCTATTTAACCTCTAAAATATCAAGAAAATATTTCTTGATGATTCGGCCTTTTCCAAGGTATTCTAGTAATTTGACAAGTCAAGATCGTGCCATCACAATTTCCTTCCTAGAACATTAACAACGTTCATTCCGAAATTCATATCTGTGAATTCTGGACCATTACAAGCGGTGCTTAATCGCAAGAAGAAGAAACAAAAGGACAAAACTCTGAAATAGAAATTGGGGTATAAATTGCAGCAAATAAAAGAGAGCATTAACTGTAAATGATAATGATTATAGAAGACAGAAGCAGAGACTTTGAAATATAAGGGAACATATAAAGCTCAACGATAAACCAGAAATTATAAACCATATATATCGATGCATATAGCAATATAAAGACACGAGAGAACTAGAAACACTATAAACCCAAGAGTATAGTAGAAGTAAATAGATTCTTCCGGCGGTAGATGAAAAAGAAGAATGACCGATATGAAAGTTAGAAGTATATCGAGAATCAGAACTGGATGGAGCATATTGATGAATACTTTAATATATGAGTTGAGGGGGAAAGAATAGAAGGTGATGAAACATGACTAGGAACTTAGAAATCAACAGATTTAACTCACACAATGGCGGAATAAGTGAATCAAACCCTCTAGTGAATAGGTTAAGTTTTTTTTTTTGATTAATTTAGTCAAACCACAACTAAATCAAGTGTGATTAGATCAACACCTAGAGCTATTATTCACCACCTGAGTGATTTGGACTGAGAGAGAATCGAAGGAGCTCACTAGATCTGAGTGTGTGTAACAAATGAGAGGCTTAACCTAAAATGAAGAACATAAGACTTTATATACCCCTGCTGTTGAATCACCCATACGATTCATTCATCACACGTACGAGTTGGCTTCATCAGCCATACGGGTGATCACTCACTCGTGTCTTCTCATTTAGGTTGTAATTGTGACTTAGCTCAGCATCAACCGTGCGTATGAGCCTGTCAGCCGTACTAGTGAGGCTTCACTCGTACGTCTGACTAAGTCTAACATAGTCAAACATCTAAATCTCATTCCTGCAGTTCCTGTAACCACATACAAACACGGATAGGATAATAACGAGTAATCATGGTGGCCTGTAAACTGTTGTACCTGCAATGGACGTGGGTAAATATCTAGGGACTTGCATAAAATGCATCAACAGAAGGTGTGAGTTGTAAGGAAACGAAGGAGGTGAATTTATAAGAAAATCTCCGACAAAACAATTAAAATGGACGATCGCATTTAAAGTGGATCCTAATTTCCTTGATTACCGGAGAGTCAAATCTTATTAAGAAGATTTTCTTCAAATCCCTTGAAATCTGGGAATCAATCATATCTACGTCAAATGATAAGATGAATCTACACTTACTCATTTCACTCTTCTATGTTAGCTTCATTCGTACTCTTCATATAAATGGATTGTTTATCCAAATTATTCGCTGATGATAAAACTCTAATTTTCAGCCCGTATACATCATGAAAACATACTTATTATCATTCACAACCTTTCCACTCAAATTTCGGGACGAAATTTCTTTAACGGGTAGGTACTGTGACAACCCGGAAATTTCCAACCAAATTTAAACTTTAATCTTTATATGTTTCCGACACGATAAGCAATATTTGTTAAGTTAAATTTCAAGAATTTTAAACTATGTTCATACATTCATTCAACCTCGACCAAGTTCCAACGATTCACGAACCATTAAACGAATATGATTATATATGTATATGTGTATATATATTATAACTTGAAACGTAAACAAAATATTAGATTAAATACTTTATATGATTGTATCTGTTTCAAAATGTTTATCAATGGAATTAGAAGATAAGATCAAATGATTGAATTATCAGATATATTGAATTATGATTACAAGTCTCTGTTGAAAGGCCCACGTTGATTTGAGAAGTCTTTCCATTTTAACAATATTCGGAAAATGGTAAAGTAATTTATAAATAAGAACAAATTGTCAATCATTGAGAACTAGACAAAGGATAGTGAAAGATTGAATCTCATAAAGACTCGATTGATCTATTTAATTTCAAACGTACAAAAACGTTTTCAGTTTAAAAAGAACTTTATTATTAAAACGTATATAACTTTTATAAATATCTAGAACCACTTTTGACAACTCATTACTTAACTAGTATGATAAAGATAACGATATTTACATTTTATTTTATTAAATATATATAACGATTTAAATTAATATTATATATATTTATACGCGTATTATACGTACATAGTTTTATACTTTTACTATACTTAAACTTTACCTTTACTTTATTTTTACTTTACTTTAACTTTAATAATTCACTTTAATAATTCATACTTTAATAATTCACTTTAATAATTCACTTTAATAATTCATACTTTAATAATTCACTTTAATAATTCATACTTTAATAATTCACTTTAATAATTCAAAAATCTATTATAAATAGAATTCAATAGGTTTCATTATTTCATAGAAACTTGAAAATATTTTTCTCTAAACTCTCTCAATCGATTTACATATATATATTTACTCCGTATTATTTCAAGATATTATTAGTATACATAAAATATTATGACGGAGTGCTGTCCGAGTGGTTTCGAAATTATTTTTCGAGTGGGATAGGATTAAGGAAATTATGGGTTATAGCTATGGAGGTGATTGAGTATGGTTCATGGGTATGCTCGTGAGGTCAATATAGTGTTTATCATTTCCGTTGCGTCTACGTACCTTTCCTCAATATTGAATCTCAATATTGATACGTGAGTACTCATAATTTAACTTTTACATACTAATAGTGTATCCCTGACTAGTGCTCGAGTATTTAGGATTATGCATGCTTGTACTTTTGATATTGCCCTTAGACAAGTTAGGTTGAATCTTGAATTAGTTACATTTGCGGTTGAGATAAGGTATAAGATATGCATGTCCTTGGAAAGCTAGCGAAAAATTAAGAACTTTTCCTTTAGATATCGAATGGTTTCGATGAACGGATTAGAAGTTATAATCAATTGAATTTTCGATATTTTTATTAAAAATGATTATTATTATCGTCGTTTTTATCGTCGTTCTAGTTTTATCTTATTACTATCATTATTATTATCTTTATCAATAAAAGGGATTTATCATTAAAAATTGTTATTTTTTTATTATTACTATCGTTATTATCGTTAAAGTTATAATTAGTATTATTATTATTATCTAATTATTATTATTATTATTATTATTGGTATTATTATTATTATTATCATTATTAATATATATATCATTATTTAAAAATGGTTATTGTTATTGTTATTATTATTATTACTATATTATCATTAAGATAATTATTAGTATTATCGTAAATAGTGTTATAGTAACTATCATTATTAATATTAGTATAATTAAAACAAATATTTGTAACACCTAATTATTTTGATTACTATTATTATCATTATTATGAACACGTTATAAAAGACGATTAAAAGCTATTAAACGAAACGATTAGGAAATAATGGGTAAGAGTATCATGATGAAATTAAAATATTATAAGATATTAATTTAGATAAAATTATCGTTCTTATTATTTTTATCATTACTATTATTATTAAAAGTATCGTTAGTATTAAAACTATCATTTTAACAAAAATTATCATTTTAATAGAAATGTCATTGTTACTGTAAAATATCATTATTATTATTATTTTAAATAGAATTATTATTTTAAAGATAATATTAAAAATTATCGTAAATATTAAACTTATCATAATTAGAATTGTCGTTTTATCATAATGTCATCTTAGTAATTATAAATATTGATATTTTTATAATAATTATTATTATTACAAAATAATACAACTTTTACTTACTATCATTATAGATATTATTTTATCAAATAAATATGTGATACAAACATATTTTACTACGTGTAATAACTTACTTTAATAATACCTATCATATTATCTTTATGATATTAAATGAACCCTATAAATTTTATTACTTAATATATATAAAAGTATATTTTATTATATAAATTTAATATAAAATTTTATTTATTAATAAATAAATTGTATTATTTACTCTAATAAATCTTTTAAAAATATTTAAAAATATAAAATGACGATATTTAAACTATATATTAATCATGTATAGATTTTTGGAGATTATTTTGAGTCAAATTTACTTTTGTTGACTTTTGCATATTAGTCTCGAGCATTAGGATTGTGGTACACTATGACTTGACCTAATTTGTTAGACAAATATTGACCAATACATAAATATATATAATTAATTTAGGTTCGTGAATCCGAGGCCAACTTTGCACTTGTTCAATGACGTTATATGTATTTTTACTACGAAATACAGTATGGTGAGTTTCATTTGCCTTTATACCCTTTATATTTTTGGGACTGAGAATACATGCGCTTTTATAAATGTTTGACGAAATAGACACAAGTAATTGAAACTACATTCTATGGTTGAATTATCGAAATCGAATATGCCCCTTTTTATTAAAGTCTGGTAATCTAAGAATTAGGGAACAAACACCCTAATTGACGCGAATCCTAAAGATAGATCTATTGGGCCTAACAAACCCCATCCAAAGTACCGGATGCTTTAGTGCTTCAAAATTTATATCATGTCCGAAGGAGGATCCCGGAATGATAGGGGATATTCTTATATGTATCTAGTTAATGTCGGTTACCAGGTGTTCACCATATGAATGCTTATTTTTGTCTCTATGCATGGGACGTATATTTATGAGAACTGGAAATGAAATTCTTGTGGTCTATTAAAATGATGGAAATAAATGATTATGATAAACTAATGAACTCACCAACCTTTTGGTTGACACTTTAAAGCATGTTTATTCTCAGGTGTTAAAGAAATCTTCCGCTGTGCATTTGCTCATTTTAAAGATATTACTTGGAGTCTTTCATAGCATATTTCGAAGAACGTTGCATTCGAGTCATTGAGTTCATCAAAGATTATTATTAAATCAATTTATTGTTGGATAGTGGATATTATGAAATGGTATGCATGCCTGTCAATTTTCGATGTAAAGAAAGATTGTCTTTTAAAAACGAATGCAATGTTTGTAAAATGTATCATATAGAGGTCAAATACCTCGCAATGTAATCAACTATTGTGAATCATTTATAATGTATATGAACGGGTCCTTTCAAATGATGTTCCCATTGCAAAAGAATTTCCCGATGTATTTCCGAAAGAATTACCGGGATTACCCCCACATCGATCCGTTGAATTTCAAATAGATCTTGTACCAGGAGCTGCACCAATAGCTCGTGCTCCTTACAGACTCGTACCCAGAGAGATGAAAGAACTGCAAAGCCAATTACAAGAACTTTTAGAGCGTGGTTTCATTCGACCAAGCACATCACCTTGGGGAGCTCCTGTTTTGTTTGTCAAGAAGAAAGATGGTACATTCAGGTTGTGTATTGACTATCGAGAGTTGAACAAACTTACCATCAAGAACTGCTATCCACTACCGAGAATCGACGACTTATTTGATCAACTACAAGGCTCGTCTGTTTATTCAAAGATTGACTTACGTTCCGGGTATCATCAAATGCGGGTGAAAGAAGATGATATTCCAAAGACTGCTTTCAGAACACGTTATGGTCATTACGAGTTTATGGTCATGCCGTTTGGTTTAACTAATGCACCAGCTGTGTTCATGGACCTTATGAACCGAGTGTGTGGACCATACCTTGACAAGTTTGTCATTGTTTTCATTGATGACATACTTATTTACTCAAAGAATGACCAAGAACACGGTGAACATTTGAGGAAGGTGTTAGAAGTATTGAGGAAGGAAGAATTGTACGCTAAGTTTTCAAAGTGTGCATTTTGGTTGGAAGAAGTTCAATTCCTCGGTCACATAGTGAACAAAGAAGGTATTAAGGTGGATCCGGCAAAGATAGAAACTGTTGAAAAGTGGGAAACCCCGAAAACTCCGAAACACATACGCCAGTTTTTAGGACTAGCTGGTTACTACAGAAGGTTCATCCAAGACTTTTCCAGGATAGCAAAACCCTTGACTGCATTAACGCATAAAGGGAAGAAATTTGAATGGAATGATGAACAAGAGACAGCGTTTCAGTTATTGAAGAAAAAGCTAACTACGGCACCTATATTGTCATTGCCTGAAGAGAATGATGATTTTATGATTTATTGTGACGCATCAAAGCAAGGTCTCGGTTGTGTATTAATGCAACGAACGAAGGTGATTGCTTATGCGTCTAGACAATTGAAGATTCACGAACAAAATTATACGACGCATGATTTGGAATTAGGCGCGGTTGTTTTTGCATTAAAGACTTGGAGGCACTACTTATATGGGGTCAAAAGTATTATATATACCGACCACAAAAGTCTTCAACACATATTTAATCAGAAACAACTGAATATGAGGCAGCGTAGGTGGATTGAATTATTGAATGATTACGACTTTGAGATTCGTTACCACCCGGGGAAGGCAAATGTGGTAGCCGATGCCTTGAGCAGGAAGGACAGAGAACCCATTCTAGTAAAATCTATGAATATAATGATTCATAATAACCTTACTACTCAAATAAAGGAGGCGCAACAAGGAGTTTTAAAAGAGAGAAATTTAAACGATGAAATACCCAAAGGATCGGAGAAGCATCTTAATATTCGGGAAGACGGAACCCGGTATAGGGCTGAAAGGATTTGGGTACCAAAATTTGGAGATATGAGAGAAATGGTACTTAAAGAAGCTCATAAAACCAGATACTCAATACATCCTGGAACGGGGAAGATGTACAAGGATCTCAAGAAACATTTTTGGTGGTCGGGTATGAAAGCCGATGTTGCTAAATACGTAGGAGAATGTTTGACGTGTTCTAAGGTCAAAGCTGAGCATCAGAAACCATCAGGTCTACTTCAACAACCCGAAATCCCGGAATGGAAATGGGAAAACATTACCATGGATTTCATCACTAAATTGCCAAGGACTGCAAGTGGTTTTGATACTATTTGGGTAATAGTTGATCGTCTCACCAAATCAGCACACTTCCTGGCAATAAGAGAAGATGACAAGATGGAGAAGTTAGCATGACTGTATTTGAAGGAAGTCATCTCCAGACATGGAATACCAATCTCTATTATCTCTGATAGGGATGGCAGATTTATTTCAAGATTCTGGCAGACATTACAGCAAGCATTAGGAACTCGTCTAGACATGAGTACTGCCTATCATCCACAAACTGATGGGCAGAGCGAAAGGACGATACAAGCACTTGAAGACATGCTACGAGCATGTGTTATTGATTTCGGAAATAGTTGGGATCGACATCTACCGTTAGCAGAATTTTCCTACAACAACAGCTACTATTCAAGCATTGAGATGGCGCCGTTTGAAGCACTTTATGGTAGAAACTGCAGGTCTCCGATTTGTTGGAGTGAAGTGGGGGATAGACAGATTACGGGTCCGGAGATTATACAAGAAACTACCGAGAAGATCATCCAAATTCAACAACGGTTGAAAACCGACCAAAGTCGACAAAAGAGGTACGCTGACATTAAAAGAAAAGATATAGAATTTGAAATTGGAGAGATGGTCATGCTTAAAGTTGCACCTTGGAAAGGCGTTGTTCGATTTGGTAAACGAGGGAAATTAAATCCAAGGTATATTGGACCATTCAAGATTATTGATCGTGTCGGACCAGTAGCTTACCGACTTGAGTTACCTCAACAACTCGCGGCTGTACATAACACTTTCCACGTCTCGAATTTGAAGAAATGTTTTGCTAAAGAAGATCTCACTATTCCGTTACATGAAATCCAAATCAACGAAAAACTTCAATTCATCGAAGAACCCGTCGAAATAATGGATCGTGAGGTTAAAAGACTTAAGCAAAACAAGATACCAATTGTTAAGGTTCAATGGAATGCTCGTAGAGGAACCGAGTTCACCTGGGAGCGTGAAGATCATATGAAGAAGAAATACCCGCATCTATTTCCAGAAGATTCGTCAACACCTTCAACAGCTTAAAATTTCGGGACGAAATTTATTTAACGGGTAGGTACTGTAGTGACCCGAACTTTTCCATGTTTATATATATTAATTGAGATTGATATTTACATGATTAAATGTTTCCAACATGTTAAGCAATCAAACTTGTTAAGACTTGATTAATTGAAATATGTTTCATATAGACATATAGACAATTGACCACCCAAGTTGACCGGTAATTCACGAACGTTAAAACTTGTAAAAACTATATGATGACATATATATGGATATATATATATAGTTAACATGATACTATGATAAGTAAACATATCATTAAGTATATTAACAATGAACTACATATGTAAAAACAAGACTACTAACTTAATGATTTTTAAACGAGACATATATGTAACGATTATCGTTGTAAAGACATTTAATGTATATATATCATATTAAGAGATATTCATACATGATAATATCATGATAATATAATAATTTAAAATCTCATTTGATATTATAAACATTGGGTTAACAACATTTAACAAGATCGTTAACCTAAAGGTTTCAAAACAACACTTACATGTAACGACTAACGATGACTTAACGACTCAGTTAAAATGTATATACATGTAGTGTTTTAATATGTATTTATACACTTTTGAAAGACTTCAATACACTTATCAAAATACTTCTACTTAACAAAAATTCTTACAATTACATCCTCGTTCAGTTTCATCAACAATTCTACTCGTATGCACCCGTATTCGTACTCGTACAATACACAGCTTTTAGATGTATGTACTATTGGTATATACACTCCAATGATCAGCTCTTAGCAGCCCATGTAAGTCACCTAACACATGTGGGAACCATCATTTGGCAACTAGCATGAAATATCTCATAAAATTACAAAAATATGAGTAATCATTCATGACTTATTTACATGAAAACAAAATTACATAACCTTTATATCTAATCCATACACCAACGACCAAAAACACCTACAAACACTTTCATTCTTCAATTTTCTTCATCTAATTGATCTCTCTCAAGTTCTATCTTCAAGTTCTAAGTGTTCTTCATAAATTCTACAAGTTCTAGTTACATAAAATCAAGAATACTTTCAAGTTTGCTAGCTCACTTTCAATCTTGTAAGGTGATCATTCAACCTCAAGAAATCTTTGTTTCTTACAGTAGGTTATCATTCTAATACAAGGTAATAATAATATTCAAACTTTGGTTCAATTTCTATAACTATAACAATCTTATTTCAAGTGATGATCTTACTTGAACTTGTTTTCATGTCATGATTCTGCTTCAAGAACTTCGAGCCATCCAAGTATCCGTTGAAGCTAGATCCATTTTTATCTTTTCCAGTAGGTTTATCCAAGGAACTTAAGGTATTAATGATGTTCATAACATCATTCGATTCATACATATAAAGCTATCTTATTCGAAGGTTTAAACTTGTAATCACTAGAACATAGTTTAGTTAATTCTAAACTTGTTCGCAAACAAAAGTTAATCCTTCTAACTTGACTTTTAAAATCAAATAAACACATGTTATATATCTATATGATATGCTAACTTAATGATTTAAAACCTGGAAACACGAAAAACACCGTAAAACCGGATTTACGCCGTCGTAGTAACACCGCGGGTTGTTTTGGGTTAGTTAATTAAAAACTATGATAAACTTTGATTTAAAAGTTGTTATTCTGAGAAAATGATTTTTATTATGAACATGAAACTATATCCAAAAATTATGGTTAAACTCAAAGTGGAAGTATGTTTTCTAAAATGGTCATCTAGACGTCATTCTTTCAACTGAAACGACTACCTTTACAAAAATGACTTGTAACTTATTTTTTTGACTATAAACCTATACTTTTTCTATTTAGATTCATAAAATAGAGTTCAATATGAAACCATAGCAATTTGATTCACTCAAAACGGATTTAAAATGAAGAAGTTATGGGTAAAACAAGATTGGATAATTTTTCTCATTTTAGCTACGTGAAAATTGGTAACAAATCTATTCCAACCATAACTTAATCAACTTGTATTGTATATTATGTAATCTTGAGATACCATAGACACGTATACAATGTTTCGACCTATCATGTCGACATATCTATATATATTTCGGAACAACCATAGACACTCTATATGTGAATGTTGGAGTTAGCTATACAGGGTTGAGGTTGATTCCAAAATATATATAGTTTGAGTTGTGATCAATACTGAGATACGTATACACTGGGTCGTGGATTGATTCAAGATAATATTTATCGATTTATTTCTGTACATCTAACTGTGGACAACTAGTTGTAGGTTACTAACGAGGACAGCTGACTTAATAAACTTAAAACATCAAAATATATTAAAAGTGTTGTAAATATATTTTGAACATACTTTGATATATATGTATATATTGTTATAGGTTCGTGAATCAACCAGTGGTCAAGTCTTACTTCCCGACGAAGTAAAAATCTGTGAAAGTGAGTTATAGTCCCACTTTTAATATCTAATATTTTTGGGATGAGAATACATGCAGGTTTTATAAATGATTTACAAAATATACACAAGTACGTGAAACTACATTCTATGGTTGAATTATCGAAATCGAATATGCCCCTTTTTATTAAGTCTGGTAATCTAAGAATTAGGGAACAGACACTCTAATCGACGCGAATCCTAAAGATAGATCTATTGGGCCTAACAAACCCCATCCAAAGTACCGGATGCTTTAGTACTTCGAAATTTATATCATATCCGAAGGGTGTCCCGGAATGATGGGGATATTCTTATATATGCATCTTGTTAATGTCGGTTACCAGGTGTTCACCATATGAATTTTATCTCTATGTATGGGATGTGTATTGAAATATGAAATCTTGTGGTCTATTATTATGATTTGATATATATAGGTTAAACCTATAACTCACCAACATTTTTGTTGACGTTTTAAGCATGTTTATTCTCAGGTGATTATTAAGAGCTTCCGCTGTCGCATACTTAAATAAGGACGAGATTTGGAGTCCATGCTTGTATGATATTGTGTAAAAACTGCATTCAAGAAACTTATTTTGTTGTAACATATTTGTATTGTAAACCATTATGTAATGGTCGTGTGTAAACAGGATATTTTAGATTATCATTATTTGATAATCTACGTAAAGCTTTTTAAACCTTTATTGATGAAATAAAGATTATGGTTTGTTTTAAAAATGAATGCAGTCTTTGAAAAACGTCTCATATAGAGGTCAAAACCTCGCAACGAAATCAATTAATATGGAACGTTTTTAATCAATAAGAACGGGACATTTCAAATACTTCATAACTCGTTGATACAATATACACGTTATTGATTCGTAATGATGTCCACAGTGATTCTTGAACTGACGGAGTTTGTGATGTTATAGGTGCTGCTGATTCTGATGACACTGACGGCACTGACTGTGATGGTGATGCTACGGTACTGTTGATGTTGTTGGTAAAACAAGTCTAGCTTATAAATCACGCATCATTCTTGTCAGGGTTTCTACTCTTCCTTCTATCATTTCGATTCACTCATCTGATTTATGATTAGGGTTAGAATAGATAATCTCTAAGACTTTAGAGATTACATAATCGCCGTGGAGTGTTTCTCCAATGAAGTTATGAATCAACACTTCATCATTTGTTGTTGTTAGTATTCCTTGGTATCTACAGGGCATATGACATTGGTGCTCGTGGGACAGATTGTAAAGTTGAGGTTTACGACGCGGTTGTGGCTGGGGGTGGTAATGGTACTGTTGGCGTTGATGATGGTAGTACTGGTTATACTGCTGGTGATGTTGCTGGTGTTTGTAACCTTTGCACCATATTCTCCAAAGCCACTACCCGAGCGCGAAGCTCGTTGACTTCTTCTATTACACCGGGGTGATTGTCGGTTCGGACGAGCGGATAAATAAAATATAGAATTTGATGTAGTATATAATCGTGACGAGATACTCTGGAAATGAGAGAGAAAATGGTGTTTCGGACAGGTTCACCGGTAAGTGCTTCAGGTTCTTCGCCAAGAGGGCAATGTGGTGGATGGAAATGATCGCCTTCTTCTTGTCTCCAATGATTGAGGAGGCTACGAACCTATCCCCAATTCATCCAAAATATATGATGGTTGATTGGTTGATCCATTCCAGTCACACTGCTTTCGGAGCTTGAGTGGGATTCCATATCGGAATTCGAGGGATTTGAACTAATGACGAATTCCATTTCGTTCGATTGAATAAATGATTTTTCGATATGAAATGATTTTTCGGCTATCGGGTGGTATTCTAATTACATAGAATATCTATATATTTAGCGCAAAAGATTTCGTAGATTAAGGAGTAATTTACGGGATATGTCAGGCAAAGTTTACAGTAACAGATACGCTAAGATATGAATTTTGTCTACACACTATTCATGCAATCAATGCAGTAAGATGTGTCTAGACTAAGAATGATAAGCAGGCAATTTTCGACAAAAATGATAAGCAAAACTTTTGACATGCAGACACGGTCGAAGTCCAGAACCACTAATGCATCCTAATGACTATCAGTTAGACACACTAATGTAGACCTGATTCGCTAAGACCACCGCTCTGATACCAACTGAAAGGACCCGTAATCATATCACAATGTATCTGATAAATCAATCATTTGATATTATCTTCTAATTCCATCGATAAACATATTGAAACAAATACGTTCGTATAAAGTATTATACGTTTAATACTTTATTAATATTCTCAAGTTATAATATATATATATATATATACATATCTATTTATATATAACGGTTCGTGAATCGTCGGAATTTGATCGAGGTTATAATGAATGTATGAACACAGTTTAAAATTCTTGAGATTTAACTTAACAAACTATGCTTATCGTGTCGGAATAATATAAAGATAAAGTTTATATTTGATTGGAAATTTCCGAGTTGTCACAAATAGTACTATTCATAACAAATAAGACAAATTTTGTCTATTAGTTATATTGGTAATATAAATATAAATATAAATAAATATAAATAAATAAATATAAATTATTAACTTTAATTTAACTCCAACTTTACAAAACCCAGCCTATTCTTGACTAGCCTAGAGCATCCCGGCCCGACTCGGCCCAGCCCAGCCAAGCCCAGCCCAGCCCAGCCCAGTTATCTTAATACAGATCCATCTGATTTATAAATCTCATAATCATTTATCGAAACCCTAGTTTGCAGCCGTCTCATTTCTTATTTTGAAGGTACGTTTTCAATCTGCTTCGTTTTAATTTAAATCTTACATTAGGGTTTAGAACGATTCAATTACACAATAATAGATTTCATAAGTTCATAAATATTATTCTTAATTTTACGTGATCTTCATTTTATTTATTTTTGTTTTCTTCCAGCTGATTTATTGAAGTAGGATTGAATACCAATGGCGCCTAAAGGTAAGCTCTTTGTTCCTCACTGTAACAGCTAATCGTTTATTTATGCTCAGTTCTAGTTTTGCATAAAATATTTCTTTGTATGTTAACAAATTTCATTTTCCGGTTCCTGTCGTTTTGAGCTATTTAGCTACAATTACTTGATCTTATGAGTTACTGTATATATACAATTGTTTATGTTTGTTCTTTTGCTTGAAATTATTTCAGGAATTTTGTTTAAATCCCTATACTAGGAGATGTGAAAAAGTTTAATTTTAGTGTTTTTTTCTGTATTTTGAATGTTAATTTGAATTTGAATGTAGCTAACATAAGCATATTATACTACATACAAAAATATAAGCCTTAGATGTATCACTAAATATAGTTAATAGATAAATATTTGTGATATAATGATCAAAGTTGTAACACTAGCTTCAAATAGTCTTTTTTTGTATGTTTTTGACTATAATTTCGTAGAACTACTGAATGTGATTATAGATTTATATTTGTATATACATAATCCGAGTTTTATGAATATATAATCATAGACCATGATGACGCTTATCTATGTACGGATTTTGAACCTTGAAACCACATTTTCAACTACAAAGTATAATTATAATTTTCTTTTCCTTTTTTATAGTAACTGCAACTACCGTTTTAGTAGGGTAACTCAGGGTAACTCAATATGTTTTTGGATCTATGGTCGAGGATTTATACAACGTTTCATGTTGATTTTTCTGATCTATTGTTTCAGGTGATGTAACGAAGAAAGGAGACGCTAAGGCTCAGGCTTTGAAGACAGCAAAGGCTGTGAAGACAGGTTCGACCTTCAAAAAGAAGGCTAAGAAGATCCGCACGAAGGTCACATTTCACCGACCAAAGACACTGAAGACCGATAGAAATCCTAAGTACCCACGTATCAGTGCCCCACCAAGAAACAAGCTTGACCACTATCAAATATTGAAATACCCGTTGACCACAGAATCTGCAATGAAGAAGATCGAGGATAACAACACTCTGGTTTTCATTGTTGACATTCGTGCTGACAAGAAGAAGATCAAAGCTGCAGTTAAAAAGATGTATGACATACAGACAAAGAAAGTCAACACTTTGATCAGGTAATTTCATCAGTTGTAATTTTAAACACTATTTCACTTATATTGACATTTAGGTTTTGAAATCAATATCAAAAATTTCTTACAAGCGTAACTTATGATTACAAACTTATACTCTTTTATTAATGATAGTAGTCTAGTTGAGTTATAATATACTGATTTAGAAGTGGTATTCATTAAATTGCAATTTCAACAAATATTTGACCTGTTTAATTCATTTTCTGTTAAGGATTTTCAATGGTTTGACCTGATTGACCTGATGAAACCAATTGTAAATTTGTAATTAAATAAGATGAAACTTCCCTTTTCTTTATTTTCTTTTCTGCTTGTGATTAACTGTATTACCATTTTGTTAATGTATATGTGCGTGTGTGATACGCAGACCTGACGGAACGAAGAAGGCTTATGTAAAGCTTACCCCAGACTATGATGCTTTGGATGTTGCTAACAAGATTGGAATAATCTAATAAGGTTAATGTCGGTTCAGCAGAATGGTGAAATGTATGCTCGCTGTGGTGATTTTATTAGTTTTATTTTCTCAAATAGTACTTGCAAGTTTATTGAGATTATTATACATTTGAATGCAATCTTGTTAATGAAGCGTACTTCAACAGCTTCAGTTTTGTTATTGGTTTGGTTCACCATTCTCTTAGGTATTATGTACTGCTTGTAGTTTTAAAAATTATTTTATATTGGTTCGTAGTCTAAGTTGGTCTTTGCATGCCAAGGATTTTAAAGTAGTTTGTTAAGCGTTTATAGTGGAATTTTAAGAATTGCAAATTGCATCGGGGAAAGTAGGGGTGTAAATGAGCTTTGCTTTAGTCAAGTTGGACTCGTTTAAAATTCACATAAATCGAGTTTGGCTCGGTTCGAGCCTATAATCTTAAGTTTGAGCTTTGCTCGTTTTATTCAAGCTCAAATCGTTTATTTCATTACTTGGTATTTGTTTTTCTCATCATTATTTAATTTAAGTGTAATTAATGTAATGATAATACATATCAATTATTGTGTATTTTTGTCTAAATATAATGCAATAAGTATAGTATACTATTAATATATTATTATTAACTATAATTATATTATATTTGTTGTAATTTAGTTGTTTATAACAATTCTTAGTATACTAATCTAGATACAAACTTCTTATAATATAAGAGTAGAAATTATATGGACAAAATTACACTTTTGGTCACTGTAGTTTGTAAAATCTTGCAGTTTTGGTCATCATGGTTTTTTTTTTGCAATTTTGATCACTGTGATTTCAAATGTTTACAATTTTAATCACTGGTAATTACGGACGTCAAATTGCAACGTTAGCCTTCATCATGTGCCTGGCACGTGAGGGGTATTTTCGTCTATTTACAGCAAACTTGCTATAAATACCAACTTTTCCCCCTTTATTCGAACCCCACTCATCCGTCCCCCTAATTCGTTCAATTGAAGCCCTAATTTCCTCCCGTTACTTCGTCATCTTCAATTGGCACGATGGTATATTGCAATTGTGGAATGCTTGCTGTAGAGCGACTCTCATCTACATCTCGTAACCCTAATCGTCGTTTTTTGAGATGTGGAAACAAGGTAATTCGAAATTTGAGTCCAATTTCAGTTAAAACCCTAATGTGGGTCAGGGTATTTAAATAAAGGTTTGTTTTTTTGGTTTTAGTATTATGATTGCAGGTTTTTTCTTTGGTTGGATCCACCAATGCCCAGGATTCCTATTGAACATCAATTGCGAGCTGCCGAATACAGAGAATGGAGAAATAAGTTGTTGTTAATTATTAGTTTGGTTGCATTTGTAATCTATGAAATTGTGAAATCCTAGTTAGTTAGTAATCAAGAATGTAATCTTTTGGGTTTTTTGTATGGATTATGTATGGATTTGGCATGTGTTAATGAAGCAACTTAAGCTTTTGCAGTCACTTATAATTGTGTAGAATATTTGTCGGGTTTGTTTTTACCATTTTGTGCAGTCAACATATAAGGTGTTCAAACATCACAATAATTGTGCAGGATAACATCAACATAACATCCAATTAACATTAAATAGACATAAGTTAATCAGTTTACAACCAAAAGACCACCATAACATCTTAACATTAACTAGACATAAGATAATCAGTTTACAACCAAAAGACATAATCAGTTTACAACCATAACATCCATAACATCCATAAGAGTCTGTTTACATCCAAAAGACATAAGACTAAACATTCAAATAACATCCAAAAGACAAAGGTGATGAAATAACACCAATAATTTATTTCCCACCTTTTTTTTGCTTTCTTCTTGCTTCCAGTCACACCTTCATCCTTCTTCCTTTTTGACACTTGCCTTGGTTTGCTTGAAAATTCCCTTGGTTTGCTTGACACTTGCCTTGGTTTGCTTGTACTTGCACCATCCTTTAGTGTACAAGTTCTTTGATTATGACCTAAACCTTTACACTTTCCACAAGTCAAACTCTTACCCTTTCTTGATAACTTTCCACCTTCACTTAAACTCTGTTTCTCATCCATCTCCTTTCTCTTGTTCTTCTTTGGCCTGCCAGCTTGTGATCTCCTTTTTGGTGCAGTTAGAACAATTGTATCTGCAGATTTCACCCACTTGGATCTGCCATTAACTGGATTGATGGTATGATTATAAGTGTCAACCCAAGTGTCCAACCAATATACCTTATCCACCCATACCTCAGGTAACCCAACATCTTGATTGTTTTTTTCCATGTTCCAAAAAGTTGCTACAGCATGTTTACATGCCATCCCTGTTAACTGCCATCTTTTACACCCACATTTTCTTAGTGTAACATCAACTACACACTGATCTCCATGTGAATCATTAACTTGATATTTGGTACTACCACTCCATAAAACATTATATTTAGAGGCATCTTTCTTAATTGCCTCAAACAACTTGGTTCCAGTTGGAGTTAGTGGGCCATCACTTTTAGCAATTACATGCTTCACTTTGATAATTCTGTTCATAAGATATTCCCTAATATACTCAAGACATGTAATAACAGGCTTATCCCTAGCATCTACTAACCATCTATTAAACACCTCACATATGTTGTTAAGCAATATATCAGATTTTGCTCTTCCTACAGATTGATAACAACAAACAGTTTCAATACAATCAAATAGTTTCAACTACAAAGTACTTAATTTAAAAACAAACTAGTGAATTTAATACCTGTGAAATGACTTATTTCCCAATGTTTAGGATAAACCTTAGAAAACCATTCATAGCATGGTACACTAAAGCCTTTCAACTTCTTCATTGCCTCATCAAATTCTGGTACAGTTAGTGCAGTTGCACAGTTCCATAGATGGTTTCTATATGCAGTTCCACTCCACTTTTTCTTCATATTTTGCTGCAGGTGTCTTAGACAATATCTATGCTCAGCAACTGGGAAAAACCTTGCAACTGCCTCTAATAACCCTTGTAATAAAACAGTTTACACTTTATACAATTTAAATAAAACAGTTAACAATCACTGTTAACATACCTTTTGTCTGTCACTGACAAAGGTAAAGTTTGACATTCTTCCAAGATCCAAGTCTTGATCCAATATTTCCAGAAACCAACACCATGAAGCATAACATTCTGATTCCACTAGTGCATATGCAACAGGGTATATCCCATTGTTGGAATCAAGTCCAACTGCAGTAAGAATCTGACCATATGATGGTTCTTTCATGAAAGCTCCATCAAGACCTATGGTATCTCTACCTTGTCTTCTTTCTTTAAATCTGGGGATGTGTTCTGTTTTTTATGCCCACTTGAAGATTCCTTTTTTGACTTGCCCTTATTGTAGTCCCCTTTCTTAACTTTTTCAATTTTTTTGTCCTTTTTTGTAGTGACCCGAATTTTTCCACGTTTATATATATTAATTGAGATTGATATTTACATGATTAAATGTTTCCAACATGTTAAGCAATCAAACTTGTTAAGACTTGATTAATTGAAATATGTTTCATATAGACAATTGACCACCCAAGTTGACCGGTGATTCACGAACGTTAAAACTTGTAGAAACTATATGATGACATATATATGGATATATATATATATAGTTAACATGATACTATGATAAGTAAACATATCATTAAGTATATTAACAATGAACTACATATGTAAAAACAAGACTACTAACTTAATGATTTTTAAACGAGACATATATGTAACGATTATCGTTGTAAAGAGATTTAATGTATATATATCATATTAAGAGATATTCATACATGATAATATCATGATAATATAATAATTTAAAATCTCATTTGATATTATAAACATTGGGTTAACAACATTTAACAAGATCGTTAACCTAAAGGTTTCAAAACAACACTTACATGTAACGACTAACGATGACTTAACGACTCAATTAAAATGTATATACATGTAGTGTTTTAATATGTATTTATACACTTTTGAAAGACTTTAATACACTTATCAAAATACTTCTACTTAACAAAAATGCTTACAATTACATCCTCGTTCAGTTTCATCAACAATTCTACTCGTATGCACCCGTATTCGTACTCGTACAATACACAGCTTTTAGATGTATGTACTATTGGTATATACACTCCAATGATCAGCTCTTAGCAGCCCATGTGAGTCACCTAACACATGTGGGAACCATCATTTGGCAACTAGCATGAAATATCTCATAAAATTACAAAAATATGAGTAATCATTCATGACTTATTTACATGAAAACAAAATTACATATCCTTTATATCTAATCCATACACCAACGACCAAAAACACCTACAAACACTTTCATTCTTCAATTTTCTTCATCTAATTGATCTCTCTCAAGTTCTATCTTCAAGTTCTAAGTGTTCTTCATAAATTCTACAAGTTCTAGTTACATAAAATCAAGAATACTTTCAAGTTTGCTAGCTCACTTCCAATCTTGTAAGGTGATCATCCAACCTCAAGAAATCTTTGTTTCTTACAGTAGGTTATCATTCTAATACAAGGTAATAATCATATTCAAACTTTGGTTCAATTTCTATAACTATAACAATCTTATTTCAAGTGATGATCTTACTTGAACTTGTTTTCGTGTCATGATTCCGCTTCAAGAACTTCGAGCCATCCAAGGATCCGTTGAAGCTAGATCCATTTTTCTATTTTCCAGTAGGTTTATCCAAGGAACTTAAGGTAGTAATGATGTTCATAACATCATTCGATTCATACATATAAAGCTATCTTATTCGAAGGTTTAAACTTGTAATCACTAGAACATAGTTTAGTTAATTCTAAACTTGTTCGCAAACAAAAGTTAATCCTTCTAACTTGACTTTTAAAATCAACTAAACACATGTTCTATATCTATATGATATGCTAACTTAATGATTTAAAACCTGGAAACACGAAAAACACCGTAAAACCGGATTTACGCCGTCGTAGTAACACCGCGGGCTGTTTTGGGTTAGTTAATTAAAAACTATGATAAAATTTGATTTAAAAGTTGTTATTCTGAGAAAATGATTTTTATTATGAACATGAAACTATATCCAAAAATTATGGTTAAACTCAAAGTGGAAGTATGTTTTCTAAAATGGTCATCTAGACGTCGTTCTTTCGACTGAAATGACTATCTTTACAAAAATGACTTGTAACTTATTTTTCTGACTATAAACCTATACTTTTTCTGTTTATATTCATAAAATAGAGTTCAATATGAAACCATAGCAATTTGATTCACTCAAAACGGATTTAAAATGAAGAAGTTATGGGTAAAACAAGATTGGATATTTTTTCTTATTTTAGCTACGTGAAAATTGGTAACAAATCTATTCCAACCATAACTTAATCAACTTGTATTGTATATTATGTAATCTTGAGATACCATAGACACGTATACAAAATTTTGACCTATCATGTCGACACATCTATATATATTTCGGAACAACTATAGACACTCTATATGTGAATGTTGGAGTTAGCTATACAGGGTTGAGGTTGATTCCAAAATATATATAGTTTGAGTTGTGATCAATACTGAGATACGTATACACTGGGTCGTGGATTGATTCAAGATAATATTTATCGATTTATTTCTGTACATCTAACTGTGGACAACTAGTTGTAGGTTACTAACGAGGACAGCTGACTTAATAAACTTAAAACATCAAAATATATTAAAAGTGTTGTAAATATATTTTGAACATACTTTGATATATATGTATATATTGTTATAGGTTCGTGAATCAACCAGTGGCCAAGTCTTACTTCCCGACGAAGTAAAAATCTGTGAAAGTGAGTTATAGTCCCACTTTTAAAATCTAATATTTTTGGGATGAGAATACATGCAGGTTTTATAAATGATTTACAAAATAGACACAAGTACGTGAAACTACATTCTATGGTTGAATTATCGAAATCGAATATGCCCCTTTTTATTAAGTCTGGTAATCTAAGAATTAGGGAACAGACACCCTAATTGACGCGAATCCTAAAGATAGATCTATTGGGCCTAACAAACCCCATCCAAAGTACCGGATGCTTTAGTACTTCGAAATTTATATCATATCCGAAGGGTGTCCCGGAATGATGGGGATATTCTTATATATGCATCTTGTTAATGTCAGTTACCAGGTGTTCACCATATGAATGACTTTTATCTCTATGTATGGGATGTGTATTGAAATATGAAATCTTGTGGTCTATTATTATGATTTGATATATAGGTTAAACCTATAACTCACCAACATTTTTGTTGACGTTTTAAGCATGTTTATTCTCAGGTGATTATTAAGAGCTTCCGCTGTCGCATACTTAAATAAGGACGAGATTTGGAGTCCATGCTTGTATGATATTGTGTTAAAACTGCATTCAAGAAACTTATTTTGTTGTAACATATTTGTATTGTAAACCATTATGTAATGGTCGTGTGTAAACAGGATATTTTAGATTATCATTATTTGATAATCTACGTAAAGCTTTTTAAACCTTTATTGATGAAATAAAGGTTATGGTTTGTTTTAAAAATGAATGCAGTCTTTGAAAAACGTCTCATATAGAGGTCAAAACCTCGCAACGAAATCAATTAATATGGAACGTTTTTAATCAATAAGAACGGGACATTTCAGTTGGTCTTAGAGAACCAGAAAATTTGCATTAGTGTGTCTTATCGAGTTTGTTAGGATGCATTAGTGAGTCTGGACTTCGACCGTGTTTTCTTTAAAAATGATTGCTTAACATTTTTGTTGGAAACTATATATTTTTAACATATGAATATTATGTGATATATTAATCTCTTAACGTGTTTGATATTATGTGATAGATGTCTACCTCTAGAACAAGTCCCATTGACTCACCTAATAATAATGAAGAGTCAAATGTAAATTGGAATGATTTGTGGACTGATTCACAAATTCCCGAAGAGGAACCGGAAGAAGAGTCGGAACCGGAAGAAGAATCGGAACCGGAAGAAGAATCGGAACCGGAAGAAGAAATAGAACCGGTGGGGGAAATAATAAAACGGTTAAGTAAAAGAGAATCCTCAACCAACCGACCAAGGTTAATTATGGTCAATGGTGTTTCCGCCAAGGAAGCAAAATATTGGGAGGATTACCAATTCTCCGATGAATCGGATTCCGACGAGAATTTCGATGATGTTATAGAAATTACCCCAACTGAATTTAAAAAAGCAAAAGAAAATAATAAGGGAAAGGGCATAAAAATAGAGAAATCTAATTCCAACCCCGATGAACTTTATATGTATCGTCAACCCCCGAAGTCCTTAAGTTGTAACAATGACCCGGGAACCTCTAAACCACCAGGTTTTTCTAAACCAATGTGGACAACGACGGCTTGTATTAGGGGAACATCATATATCCCTAGAAACTTGGCAAAACGAACCAAAACCAAACAAGAAGAAACGAGCGAGTCGAAATAAGATAGTTGTATTCGTGTGGTGTAATATATGTAATATGGTGTGCTTATGCTTTATGATATATGTAAAAATTGCTTGTATTAATAAGTAATTTTTTTTATGAATCTAACTCTTGTCTATTTTACAGTATAAAAATACAAAATGGATAGACAACCCAATATTTTAAGAGACCTACCCGGAGACATGATTGATGAAATCTTGTCTAGAGTCGGTCAGAATTCCTCGGCACAACTATTTAAGGCGAGATCAGTTTGTAAGACATTCGAAGAACGTTCCAAGAATGCCTTGGTTTATAAAAGGCTTTCGTTCGAAAGATGGGGTATATCACATTGGGAAATCCATAATTTACGATGTGTTTACTTTGACGCATATATTGCGGGGAACCCAAATGCTATTTTACGCAATGGGTTAAGAAATTATTTTGACTCAATATATCCGAATATTGGACTTCGTGATTTAGAAAAAGCGGCTAACATGCAACATAAAGAAGCATGTTATGCTTACGGATTAGTAATGTTCGCTTCTCACCAAAGTGAGAACAAGAACATCGGGCTACAACTATTAAACAAAACGTTCCCACAAGTGACGGAGTCGGTAATTGGGGTAAGAAATGAGGTTTTTAGATTGTTACGGGACTGTTGGACATTACGTAACCCTCGTCCCTTTGACGACGTTACAACACGCTGTCTTATCAACGGCCATAACGGTTATGTTCCACAAGACCAAGGATGGGAAGTAATCCTAGTAAAACCAGAATGCATGACTTGTTTCTGGACGTATGAATTACGTGTCTTTATTGCCTTTGCTGAACGACTTGTGTACTAGCTAGAATTATCTTCACAACCATCTTGTATCAAATTTATTGTGTGCTATATTTCATGCTATATGTAAAATAAGCGGTATTGTAAGTTTGTAAAATATTGTGTAAACGTTTGAACGCGAAATATTATTATAATCAGTTTTTCATATAGAATTGTAGTAGTTGAATTGTATATTAGCTACTAAGTATGAACTTAACGGGTAGGTACTACCCGAATTTAAACTTATAAAACGCTAATATGAAGAAAAAGCTTTTATAAATGAGTTCATATTATGCTACGAAATACTATTAACTACTCTTAATATTCTGTATGATTAACTTGTTCCATTTGACTATTTTGAAGGAAATGGCACCGACTACTCGACACACCGTGAATATGAATGAAGAGGAATTCCGTACTTTTCTAGCTTCAAACATAGCCGCAGTACAGGCTGCGCTACATACCAACAATAACCTTGGATCTAACAGTACAGGAAATCGTGTAGGATGCACCTACAAAGAATTCACTGCCTGCAAACCTTTGGAATTTGATGGAACCGAAGGACCGATCGGATTGAAACGGTGGACCGAGAAGGTCGAATCAGTGTTTGCCATAAGTAAGTGTACTGAAGAGGACAAAGTGAAGTACGCTACACATACCTTCACAGGTTCTGCGTTAACATGGTGGAATACCTATCTAGAGCAAGTGGGACAAGACGATGCGTACGCACTACCGTGGTCAGCATTCAAGCACTTGATGAACGAGAAGTACCGTCCCAAAACCGAGGTCAATAAGCTCAAGACAGAACTTAGAGGGTTACGAACCCAAGGATTTGATATTACCACGTACGAAAGACGATTCACAGAATTGTGCCTATTATGTCCGGGAGCATTCGAAGATGAGGAAGAGAAGATCGACGCATTTGTGAAAGGATTATCGGAAAGAATCCAAGAAGATATAAGTTCACACGAGCCCGCCTCCATACAACAGGCATGTAGAATGGCTCACAAACTAGTGAACCAGATTGAAGAAAGAATTAAAGAACAGACTGCTGAAGAGGCCAATGTGAAGCAAGTCAAAAGAAAGTGGGAGGAAAACGGTGATAAGAATCACCAATACAACAACAACAGCAATTACAACAATAATCGCAACAATTATCCCAACAATCGCAACATCAATCGCAACTACAACAAACGGCCCAACAACAACAACAACAACAACAGCAACTACAACAATCATCCCAACAACAATAATAACCGCAACAACAACAACAACAATCAGAAGCAGCTATGCCAAAGGTGTGAAAAGTATCACTCAGGGTTCTGCACCAAATTTTGCAACAAGTGTAAAAGAAATGGTCATAGCGCAGCGAAGTGTGAGGTCTATGGACCAGGGGTTAATAGAACGAAAGGAACAAATGGTGTCGGAACGAGTAATGGCGGAGCAAGTAGTGTCGGAGCAAGTTATGCCAATGTAGTTTGTTATAAATGTGGAAAACCGGGCCACATTATTAGAAATTGCCCGAACCAGGAGAACACGAATGGACAAGGCCGCGGAAGAGTTTTCAATATTAATGCGGCAGAGGCACAGGAAGACCCGGAGCTTGTTACGGGTACGTTTCTTATTGACAATAAATCTGCTTACGTTTTATTTGATTCGGGTGCGGATAGAAGCTATATGAGTAGAGATTTTTGTGCTAAATTAAGTTGTCCATTGACGCCTTTGGATAGTAAATTTTTACTCGAATTAGCAAATGGTAAATTAATTTCAGCAGATAATATATGTCGGAATCGAGAAATTAAACTGGTTAGCGAAACATTTAAGATTGATTTGATACCAGTAGAGTTAGGGAGTTTTGATGTGATAATCGGTATGGACTGGTTGAAAGAAGTGAAAGCAGAGATCGTTTGTTACAAAAATGCAATTCGCATTATACGAGAAAAAGGAAAACCATTAATGGTGTACGGAGAAAAGGGCAACACGAAGCTACATCTTATTAGTAATTTGAAGGCACAAAAACTAATAAGAAAAGGTTGCTATGCTATTCTAGCACACGTCGAGAAAGTACAAACTGAAGAAAAGAGCATCAATGATGTTCCCATTGCAAAAGAATTTCCCGATGTATTTCCGAAAGAATTACCGGGATTACCCCCACATCGATCCGTTGAATTTCAAATAGATCTTGTACCAGGAGCTGCACCAATAGCTCGTGCTCCTTACAGACTCGCACCCAGCGAGATGAAAGAACTACAAAGCCAATTACAAGAACTTTTAGAGTGTGGTTTCATTCGACCAAGCACATCACCGTGGGGAGCTCCTGTTTTGTTTGTCAAGAAGAAAGATGGTACATTCAGGTTGTGTATCGACTACCGAGAGTTGAACAAACTTACCATCAAGAACCGCTACCCACTACCGAGAATCGACGACTTATTTGATCAACTACAAGGCTCGTCTGTTTATTCAAAGATTGACTTGCGTTCCGGGTATCATCAAATGCGGGTGAAAGAAGATGATATTCCAAAGACTGCTTTCAGAACACGTTACGGTCATTACGAGTTTATGGTCATGCCGTTTGGTTTAACTAATGCACCAGCTGTGTTCATGGACCTTATGAACCGAGTGTGTGGACCATACCTTGACAAGTTTGTCATTGTTTTCATTGATGACATACTTATTTACTCAAAGAATGACCAAGAACACGGTGAACATTTGAGAAAGGTGTTAGAAGTATTGAGGAAGGAAGAATTGTACGCTAAGTTTTCAAAGTGTGCATTTTGGTTGGAAGAAGTTCAATTCCTCGGTCACATAGTGAACAAAGAAGGTATTAAGGTGGATCCGGCAAAGATAGAAACTGTTGAAAAGTGGGAAACCCCAAAAACTCCAAAACACATACGCCAGTTTTTAGGACTAGCTGGTTACTACAGAAGGTTCATCCAAGACTTTTCCAGAATAGCAAAACCCTTGACTGCATTAACGCATAAAGGGAAGAAATTTGAATGGAATGATGAACAAGAGAAAACGTTTCAGTTATTGAAGAAAAAGCTAACTACGGCACCTATATTGTCATTGCCTGAAGGGAATGATGATTTTGTGATTTATTGTGATGCATCAAAGCAAGGTCTCGGTTGTGTATTAATGCAACGAACGAAGGTGATTGCTTATGCGTCTAGACAATTGAAGATTCACGAACAAAATTATACGACGCATGATTTGGAATTAGGCGCGGTTGTTTTTGCATTAAAGACTTGGAGGCACTACTTATATGGGGTCAAAAGTATTATATATACCGACCACAAAAGTCTTCAACACATATTTAATCAGAAACAACTGAATATGAGGCAGCGTAGGTGGATTGAATTGTTGAATGATTACGACTTTGAGATTCGTTACCACCCGGGGAAGGCAAATGTGGTAGCCGATGCCTTGAGCAGGAAGGACAGAGAACCCATTCGAGTAAAATCTATGAATATAATGATTCATAATAACCTTACTACTCAAATAAAGGAGGCGTAACAAGGAGTTTTAAAAGAGGGAAATTTAAAGGATGAAATACCCAAAGGATCGGAGAAGCATCTTAATATTAGGGAAGACGGAACCCGGTATAGGGCTGAAAGGATTTGGGTACCAAAATTTGGAAATATGAGAGAAATGGTACTTAGAGAAGCTCATAAAACCAGATACTCAATACATCCTGGAACGGGGAAGATGTACAAGGATCTCAAGAAACATTTTTGGTGGTCGGGTATGAAAGCCGATGTTGCTAAATACGTAGGAGAATGTTTGACATGTTCTAAGGTCAAAGCTGAACATCAGAAACCATCAGGTCTACTTCAACAACCCGAAATTCCAGAATGGAAATGAGAAAACATTACCATGGATTTCATCACTAAATTGCCAAGGACTGCAAGTGGTTTTGATACTATTTGGGTAATAGTTGATCGTCTCACCAAATTAGCACATTTCCTGCCAATAAGAGAAGATGACAAGATGGAGAAGTTAGCACGACTGTATTTGAAGGAAGTCGTCTCCAGACATGGAATACCAATCTCTATTATCTCTGATAGGGATGGCAGATTTATTTCAAGATTCTGGCAGACATTACAGCAAGCATTAGGAACTCGTCTAGACATGAGTACTGCCTATCATCCACAAACTGATGGGCAGAGCAAAAGGACGATACAAACACTTGAAGACATGCTACGAGCATGTGTTATTGATTTCAGAAATAGTTGGGATCGACATCTACCGTTAGCAGAATTTTCCTACAACAACAGCTACCATTCAAGCATTGAGATGGCGCCGTTTGAAGCACTTTATGGTAGGAAGTGCAGGTCTCCGATTTTTTGGAGTGAAGTGGGGGATAGACAGATTACGGATCCGGAGATTATACAAGAAACTACCGAGAAGATCATCCAAATTCAACAACGGTTGAAAACCGCCCAAAGTCGACAAAAGAGCTACGCTGACATTAAAAGAAAAGATATAGAATTTGAAATTAGAGAGATGGTCATGCTTAAAGTTGCACCTTGGAAAGGCGTTGTTCGATTTGGTAAACGAGGGAAATTAAATCCAAGGTATATTGGACCATTCAAGATTATTGATCGAGTCGGACCAGTAGCTTACCGACTTGAGTTACCTCAACAACTCGCGGCTGTACATAACACTTTCCACGTCTCGAATTTGAAGAAATGTTTTGCTAAAGAAGATCTCACTATTCCATTAGATGAAATCCAAATCAACGAAAAACTTCAATTCATCGAAGAACCCGTCGAAATAATGGATCGTGAGGTTAAAAGACTTAAGCAAAACAAGATACCAATTGTTAAGGTTCGATGGAATGCTCATAGAGGACCCGAGTTCACCTGGGAGCGTGAAGATCAGATGAAGAAGAAATACCCGCATCTATTTCCAGAAGATTCGTCAACACCTTCAACAGCTTAAAATTTTGGGACGAAATTTATTTAACGGGTAGGTACTGTAGTGACCCGAATTTTTCCATGTTTATATATATTAATTGAGATTGATATTTACATGATTAAATGTTTCCAACATGTTAAGCAATCAAACTTGTTAATACTTGATTAATTGAAATATGTTTCATATAGACAATTGACCACCCAAGTTGACCGGTGATTCACGAACGTTAAAACTTGTAGAAACTATATGATGACATATATATGAATATATATATATAGTTAACATGATACTATGATAAGTAAACATATCATTAAGTATATTAACAATGAACTACATATGTAAAAACAAGACTACTAACTTAATGATTTTTAAACGAGACATATATGTAACGATTATCGTTATAAAGAGATTTAATGTATATATATCATATTAAGAGATATTCATACATGATAATATCATGATAATATAATAATTTAAAATCTCATTTGATATTATAAACATTGGGTTAACAACATTTAACAAGATCGTTAACCTAAAGGTTTCAAAACAACACTTACATGTAACGACTAACGATGACTTAACGACTCAATTAAAATGTATATACATGTAGTGTTTTAATATGTATTTATACACTTTTGAAAGACTTTAATACACTTATCAAAATACTTCTACTTAACAAAAATGGTTACAATTACATCCTCGTTCAGTTTCATCAACAATTCTACTCGTATGCACCCGTATTCGTACTCGTACAATACACAGCTTTTAGATGTATGTACTATTGGTATATACACTCCAATGATCAGCTCTTAGCAGCCCATGTGAGTCACCTAACACATGTGGGAACCATCATTTGGCAACTAGCATGAAATATCTTATAAAATTACAAAAATATGAGTAATCATTCATGACTTATTTACATGAAAACAAAATTACATATCCTTTATATCTAATCCATACACCAACGACCAAAAACACCTACAAACACTTTCATTCTTCAATTTTCTTCATCTAATTGATCTCTCTCAAGTTCTATCTTCAAGTTCTAAGTGTTCTTCATAAATTCTACAAGTTCTAGTTACATAAAATCAAGAATACTTTCAAGTTTGCTAGCTCACTTCCAATCTTGTAAGGTGATCATCCAACCTCAAGAAATCTTTGTTTCTTATAGTAGGTTATCATTCTAATACAAGGTAATAATCATATTCAAACTTTGGTTCAATTTCTATAACTATAACAATCTTATTTCAAGTGATGATCTTACTTGAACTTGTTTTCGTGTCATGATTCCGCTTCAAGAACTTCGAGCCATCCAAGGATCCGTTGAAGCTAGATCCATTTTTTTCTTTTCCAGTAGGTTTATCCAAGGAACTTAAGGTAGTAATGATGTTCATAACATCATTCGATTCATACATATAAAGCTATCTTATTCGAAGGTTTAAACTTGTAATCACTAGAACATAGTTTAGTTAATTCTAAACTTGTTCGCAAACAAAAGTTAATCCTTCTAACTTGACTTTTAAAATCAACTAAACACATGTTATATATCTATATGATATGCTAACTTAATGATTTAAAACCTGGACACACGAAAAACACCGTAAAATCGGATTTACGCCGTCGTAGTAACACCGCGGGCTGTTTTGGGTTAGTTAATTAAAAACTATGATAAAATTTGATTTAAAAGTTGTTATTCTGAGAAAATGATTTTTATTATGAACATGAAACTATATCTAAAAATTATGGTTAAACTCAAAGTGGAAGTATGTTTTCTAAAATGGTCATCTAGACGTCGTTCTTTCGACTGAAATGACTACCTTTACAAAAATGACTTGTAACTTATTTTTCCGACTATAAACCTATACTTTTTCTGTTTATATTCATAAAATAGAGTTCAATATGAAACCATAGCAATTTGATTCACTCAAAACGGATTTAAAATGAAGAAGTTATGGGTAAAACAAGATTGGATAATTTTTCTCATTTTAGCTACGTGAAAATTGGTAACAAATCTATTCCAACCATAACTTAATCAACTTGTATTGTATATTATGTAATCTTGAGATACCATAGACACGTATACAATGTTTCGACCTATCATGTCGACACATCTATATATATTTCGGAACAACTATAGACACTCTATATGTGAATGTTGGAGTTAGCTATACAGGGTTGAGGTTGATTCCAAAATATATATAGTTTGAGTTGTGATCAATACTGAGATACGTATACACTGGGTCGTGGATTGATTCAAGATAATATTTATCGATTTATTTCTGTACATCTAACTGTGGACAACTAGTTGTAGGTTACTAACGAGGACAGCTGACTTAATAAACTTAAAACATCAAAATATATTAAAAGTGTTGTAAATATATTTTGAACATACTTTGATATATATGTATATATTGTTATAGGTTCGTGAATCAACCAGTGGCCAAGTCTTACTTCCCGACGAAGTAAAAATCTGTGAAAGTGAGTTATAGTCCCACTTTTAAAATCTAATATTTTTGGGATGAGAATACATGCATGTTTTATAAATGATTTACAAAATAGACACAAGTACGTGAAACTACATTCTATGGTTGAATTATCGAAATCGAATATGCCCCTTTTTATTAAGTCTGGTAATCTAAGAATTAGGGAACAGACACCCTAATTGACGCGAATCCTAAAGATAGATCTATTGGGCCTAACAAACCCCATCCAAAGTACCGGATGCTTTAGTACTTCGAAATTTATATCATATCCGAAGGGTGTCCCGGAATGATGGGAATATTCTTATATATGCATCTTGTTAATGTCGGTTACCAGGTGTTCACCATATGAATGACTTTTATCTCTATGTATGGGATGTGTATTGAAATATGAAATCTTGTGGTCTATTATTATGATTTGATATATAGGTTAAACCTATAACTCACCAACATTTTTGTTGACGTTTTAAGCATGTTTATTCTCAGGTGATTATTGAGAGCTTCCGCTGTCGCATACTTAAATAAGGACGAGATTTGGAGTCCATGCTTGTATGATATTGTGTAAAAACTGCATTCAAGAAACTTATTTTGTTGTAACATATTTGTATTGTAAACCATTATGTAATGGTCGTGTGTAAACAGGATATTTTAGATTATCATTATTTGATAATCTACGTAAAGCTTTTTATACCTTTATTGATGAAATAAAGGTTATGGTTTGTTTTAAAAATGAATGCAGTCTTTGAAAAACGTCTCATATAGAGGTCAAAACCTCGCAACGAAATCAATTAATATGGAACGTTTTTAATCAATAAGAACGGGACATTTCATTTTTACCCTTTATGTGGTCCCCATCATTAACTTTATCAACAACTACACCTTCTTTTCTTTGACTAGCAGTAGATTCCTTCTTCATCAAACCTACACAAGAAGCCCTAACTCTTATTTTGTCATTGTATAAGATCTTTAAATTCCTTCTAGTTTCAATTGCGTGTAATTTAATATAATCTTTCACATCTTTTTTATTAGCAAACTTTTGACCCACATAGAAATGGGTTTTGGACAAATCACTTCTTGCATCTTCATGTTTCTTAAGTTCCTTAAGCTTTTTCTTCCTAACACCATCACACAAATCATCATCACTTGAAAACTCATTAGTGTCAACCACATCTTCATCATCAAAACTAGTATCGTTGTTAGCTTCACCCTTACTCAATGTATCATCTTCAAGACTGAATTTAAAAGCTTTCATGTCCACTTCAACATCAATAACTTTACCTTTCTCTTCAATAAGATGTTCATCATCATCATCACTGCACACACTCTGCTCATCATCATCATCACTGCACACACTCTGCTCATCTACAGGACCTTGTACATCATTATGATTAACCACAACACCCTCTTTTGCACTTGTGTTATGTAAGTTCACTGTACTTGGTTCTCCCTCACCAGCTACCCAGTCTAAAAGTAGTTTCTTTTGTACACATGGTTTTCTTACTTTCAACTTGACTGGTTTAAGTGGCACAACCCCATCATCAACTATCTCCTCTATTACAACTCCTCTAGGGCTTAAATTTTTGTACAAAGTTGTTTTCCCATGTTCAGCAAATACCCAAATTTCCTTATTTTCCTTAACATATTTGTACAAATTCAATACATCTTCATCACACCCTAAAGCCTCTAAACCGTAATCAAGACAAGTATTAGGTTTTAAAAAATGAAGAATAATAACACTCTTCCCAGGGTAACCTACGTCTTCCATCATATCAAGAACACAATTAACTGAAAAAGTATCACTATCAATACAATCAACATAATTAAACTTACCGTTTAGGTATTTTCTACCAGGTGGATCTATAAAATAACCCCCATGATGAAGCTTCATTGCAAAAATGGTCGAAACAGCACCGTAAACCAAACCAATGTCTTCTTCCTCAGTGTCTCGAAGCATGTACAATCTATCACGTCTAGGCGTCGACGACATTGTGCTGCAATTAGGGTTTATGGTTTGATTTAGGGTTTTAATCGAACGGATTTAGGGTAAAAAGTGGACTTCGGGATGAAATTGAATAGTCGGGAGGGAACAATTAGGAGAAGAGGGAAAAAAGTTGGTATTTATAGCAAGTTTGCTGTAAATAGATGAAAATACCCCTCACGTGCCAGGCACATGATGAAGGCTAACGTTGCAATTTGACGTCCGTAATTACCAGTGATTAAAATTGTAAACATTTGAAACCACAGTGATCAAAATTGCAAACAAAAAACCATGATGACCAAAACTGCAAGATTTTACAAACTACAGTGACCAAAAGTGTAATTTTGTCAATTATATGAGAGAAAGAAATATAATACTTGTATAAGTATATTAGAAAATGGTACACATGATTTACATTCATCGGTGCATATTTATAGCACTTAAAATACTGTACAATCACGAGATATGCATTACAAGTCAATTTCAATATTGGACTTTTGTGGAGTGTGATATAAATTATCAGCCACCCACTTTTGACTTTAGTATCACAACACTCCCCCTTGAATGATAATTTATTTTCATTAGAGATCAACTAGTACTGCCTCGTTAAAAACCTTGTTAAAGAAAAACTCAGTGGGATAAAAACTTTAGCCAAGGGAAAAAGAGTGCAGCATAGAGTTGACTCCCCCTCAAGTAGACATCGTTGAGTCGTCACATCTTTTGAACTTGCCTCATGCCAATATTGTGAACGTGTGTTCTGAAAACAGCGATTGACAGTGCTTTGGTATAAAGATCAGCAGAGTTGTTGATTGAACATATCTCATTTTAATCTGGTTGTCTTTCATGAGTTCTTGAGTATATGAGAAGAATCTGAGGTTTTCATCTGAAACTGTATCATCTAAATCTTTTATGTATAAGTTTAGCCCCTGTGATTTGTCTACAGTCTCCTTCATGGTTTGCTCAAACACTTGTTTCAATTCCTATTCCCTTTTAGTCTTTTCTGAGCCTTACCAACATACCATTCTTTTCCATCAAACTTATGACCGTTAAGACCGTCTATGGTTTTGGCGCCTCGTCAGCATTTATATTTTGTTCTGTCACTTTTGATACTCTTCTTTCATTTGTATTATGCAAGCTGCATTATCTTCATATATAGTTGTTGGTGAAGATAGTTGTTGGTCTTTTATAGCGTTCTAGTCCACAAGAATCAATAATGATTTGTGTCATTGATCTCAACCAAACACATTTTCGAGTAGTTTCATATAATGCAATCACTTCGTCATGATTTGATGATGTTGCAACAAGTGTTTGTTTTAAGAACGTCATGATTTTGTGGTGCCTCCATTTAGGAATACATATCATTTGAGATTTATCTTTATGAGGATTTGATGAATGACCTGTATATACATAATCAACCAAATCTTGTTTTGAAGCGTTAGAATAAAATAATTTTAAATCAGTAGTTCCTCGAAGGTATCGAAATATTTGTTTGATCCCATTCCAGTGTCTTTTGGTAGGAGCTGAGCTGAATCTTGCCAACAAATTAACCGCAAAAGAAATGTTAGGTCTTGTACAATTTGCAAGATACATAAGAGCTTCAATTGCATTAAGATATGGTACTTCTGGTCCCAGAATATCTTCATGATCTTCACAGGGACGAAATGGATCAGTGTCAACATTAAGTGATCTAACAACCATAAGAGTAGTTAATGGTTTTGCCTTGTCCATATTGAAAACTTTTTAAAATCTTTTCTGTATAAGCTGTTTGATGTACAAGTAAATCATTAGGCATATGCTCAATTTGTAAACCAAGGCAATACTTGGTTTTTCCGAGATCTTTCATTTCAAATTATTTCTTTAGAAGTTGAATGACTTCATGAATCTCTTTATTTGTACCTATGATGTTAAGATCATCGACATAAACAGCTATAATCATATATCCGGATGTTATTTTCTTAATGAAAACACATGGGAAAATAAGATTATTTGTATACCTTTTGCTTATCAAGTAATCACTTAATCGGGTATACCACATGCGACCCGATTGTTTCAACCCATAAAGACCTTTATGATTTAATGGAATACATTTCCTTGGTTCATTAAATGCTTTTGGATACCTTAAACCCTTTAGGTATATTCATATATATATATATATATATATATATATATATATATATATATATATATATCACTATTAAGTGATCCATATATATAAGTAGTAACAACATCCATGAGATGCATTTTTTAAGAAACTGCCATGTTGATTAAGTATCTAAAAGTAATTGCATCTATTACAGGAGGATAAGTTTTTCTCATAATACATTCCTAGTCTTTGAGAGAAATCTTGAATTACAAGTCTGGATTGACCTTGTAAGTTCATTTTTCTTATTTTCTTTTCGAATTAAAATTCATTTGTATCTCATACATTTCACATCTTTAAAAGTGATCACTATTGATCCGAAAACTTTTCTTTTATTGAGCGATTCAAATTTATTTCGTATTGCTCCTTTCCAATGATCCGATCATGTCTATTTTGACATTCCATGACAGATTTTGGTTCTGGATCATCATCATCATTCATGATGTCATATGCAACATTATATGAAAATATCTCTTCAAGATTTTTCATTTCATTTCGGTTCCATAATATTTTTGAATGTACATAATTGATTGAAAATTCTGTATTGACATTATCAATCTCCTCTGCAGAAAGTGTATTGATTTGTGGTTCTTCTTGAACATTTTCTTTTACCTCATTATCAGCTGATTTTATTTTTCAAGAATTTTTATCATTTGAACCAATTGGTCTCCCACGTTTCTGGTGTGGCGAAGACTCATGAGTGACATTATTGCCAGCTTTTGGAATTTCAATTCTAGCTTAAGCATATACTGCTGGTATATATATGATTTAGTCACTCCCTTTTTTTATCTGTAAATGCACCGGGTAATTTATTTGCAAGTTCTTGCATATGCATTATTTTTGAACTTTTATTTCGCATTCTTTTGTGCGATGATCAAGATACCTTAATTGATGTTCACATCATGAAACATCATTTTTTTTCTTCATTTCTCCCCCTAATCTAGGGAACAATTTTTCATTAAAATGACAATCAGCAAGAACGTGCTGTAAAAACATTACCAGTCATGGATTCAATATATCTTATGATTGAAGATGTTTCATATCCAACATATATTTCAATCCTTCTTTGAGGAACCATTTATTGTAGTGGTGCAATTAAAAATACACTGCACAACCAAATATTCTAAAATGGAAAATATTTGGCTCTTGACCAAAATTAAGTTGGTAATAGAGAATATTTATGACTTGCACTTGGTTTAATGCGAATTAATGTCGCATCATGTAAATTTACATGTCCCCATAAATATTGAGAGTTTTGTACTCATTACCAATTGTCTAGTTATTAGCTGCAAGCATTTATCTATTGATTCAGCTAAACCCATTTTGTGTATGCACATGAGCAACTGGATGTTCAACAACAATCCCTATTAAATGCTTGAGATGTTAACTCACCAGCATTATCAAGTCTCATCATTTTAATGGTGTAATCAGAATAATGTCTTCTCAGTTTAATAATTTGTGCAAGAAACTTTGCAAATGCCATATTACGGCTTGATAACACACAAACATGAGACCATCCGCTAGATGCGTCTATTAGAACCATGAAATATCAAAATGGTCCACATGATGGATGAATTGGTCCATATATATAACCTTGAATTCTTTCAAGAAACATTGGTGATTCTTTCTCAATATTCTTTTCATTAATCACCATATGTGCTTTTCATTAATCACCATATGCGCTTTTAATCATATGTGATGCGCTTTTAATCATATGCGATGCGCTTTTCATCATATGCACTTTTCATCATATGCGCTTTAATCATATGCGCTGCGCTTTTCATCATATACGCTTTTCATCATATGTGCTTTTTATCATATGCACTTTTAATCATATGCGCAGCGCTTTTCATCATATGCGCTTTTCATCATATGTGACGACCAGAAAATTTCTGACCAAATTTAAACTTTATCTTTAAATGATTTAATGTTTTCGACACGATAAGCAAAGTCTGTAATGTTGAGTCTCAAGTTTTGGAACTATATTCATGTAATCAATTATTCTTTGACTGTTCTCGAAGATTCACGAACAATATATATAATTTAATGTGCATATATATATATATATATATATATATATATATATATATATATATATATATATATATATATATATATGATTTCAAGTTATTTAGTAAATGATAGTAACATTCGATTATTGATTCGATTGATATTTAGATAAGTTAACTAAAACGTTTAAGATGAACCAGTAAAACACTAATTTGCTACAGTATTTTCGAATTGCTACAGTACCCGAAAAGCTACAGTGTTTTCAAAAATCACTATTTGCTACAGTAAAAAAAACTTTGCTACAGTAAAACACTATTTCAAAATGAAAATGTATATATGTATATGTATATACTATGAGATGATGATTTATAGAAGCAAATAACCAAAACACTTAATTGATTAAAGCTACACTTCGATTGACATAGTTTATCAATGATTAAGTTTAATTTTTGATAAAGGTACACGTCGCGTAACGAAAGGTACTAGTTTTCTAAGCGTACGAAAATGCGTTCGAGAAACCGGAAGCAGGACATAAGTCGAACGTAAACGTACAAGACATCGGAATAAAAATTACAAGTCACCTATACACGAGAATATAATATAATATATAATTAATTAATTTAAATTATTTATATTATATATATTATAAAATTATGTCGACGAACAAAGAAACAAAAAGATGTGAGCTGGAGATAGGTGGCCATGCGATCGCATGGCCAGAAGCCTAGTAAACCATGCGATAGCATGGCAGGTAATTTCAGGCCAACACTATAAAAGCTCGACCATTTCTACTTCTGATGCAATTCATTTTACTCCGTATTTATTTTATTAATTATTATTATTATTATTATTATTATTATTATTATTATTATTATTATTATTATTATTCAGATTATTATTATTAATCTTATTATTAATAGTATTAGTATTATTATTTTTACGATACAATATTGATACGTGAGCATTCATATCTTATCTTTTATATATTATTTGTGTATCTATGTCTAGTGCTCGAGTATATATATTTATGCATGCTTGTATGCTAAATTTCGTCATTAAACAGTTTATGATGAATCACGAATTAAATACATATATTACTGATAAAAGGTATATGATATGCATGTTTTTGGAAAGCTGGCGAAAAATCAATAACTTTTCATTTAGAAATCGCGTAATTTCGATGAACGAATCAAAAGATATGGTCAACTGAATTATGATTGACATTAATTGAATTGCTTTTGAATCTGCAATTGATATTTAAACAACTTGTTTAAAAGATTGATAAATTGAATTTTCAAATATTACTAATCAAGTAAATGAATTTCTATATAAGGAACGTCTCGTCTTGTTGAGCAATTGTCAAAATTGATTGTTTTATCATATTTTAAAGCCTTAAAAAAACTATAGTTTAATTTTACAAGAATTGGGAAACTATGTGAAATGTTAGAATGTTTCGATTGCCATGATCATTCAACTATAGTATTGAGTCAGATTGACTTTTTAAAACGACTTTTGATAACTTTTGTATGTCGGTCTCGAGCATTAGGATTGTGATACACTATGACCAGGCCTAGCTTGTTAGACATTTATTGACCAACATATGTTCTCTAGGTTGAGATCTACGGTTATTTGGTATTCCGAGTTTCGGTCACATTTCGGTGAACAACTTTATGTGCTGCTAAGGTGAGTTTCATTTGCTCCCTTTTTAATTGCTTTTGCAATCTATATTTTTGGGCTGAGAATACATGCACTTTATTTTAAACGCAATGGATACAAGTACATACTAAATTCTACACCGAGTTTGAACCGAAAATCCCTTAGCTTTGGTAACTAGTAACTGCCGGTTATAAGAACTGGTGGGCGCGAGTAGTTATATATGGATCCATAGGGCTTGATATCCCCGTCCGAGCTAGAACACTAGCCTTTTAACGGACGTATTCTATTTGAGAAGCGTACACGTTGGTTTGCGTGTATTATTAAGATGATTATACAAAGGGTATAAATTATATATACATTAAGTTTAGTTACCAGGGTGCTCAATTTCGTAGAGTATTTTGATAAACGTTTCTGGATTAAACAACTGAAATCTTGTGATCCACCTTTATGTACAGATTATGCAAAATATTAAAACTATGAACTCACCAACCTTTGTGTTGACACTTGTTAGCATGTTTATTCTCAGGTTCCCTAGAAGTTTTTCGTTGTTTGCTTATATGTTAGACAAGCTATGTGCAGGGAGTCTTACATGGTGTAACATCCTCAATCAGGCCTAGATGTAAGATTACTAGATTGCCCTTAAGTTTGTATTGTGTTACTATATGCTTTTATTTTTATTTAATATTTATTATTAAATAATGATGTGGTTAGGACCAGTTTGTGACAAGGGTCACAGAACAGGTTTGTTTATTTAATTTTCACTCCGTTTGGGTTGCCAAATGACGTACGAAAGATATCAGATAACTGATAAATACCCGTGTATCGCACAGTGTGGGAATTAAACCCAATTTAGTGACTAGTCTGTGTTCTTTCTTTCCATTTCTAGACCCTTGTTCTCTAAACACCGTACTTTCCCTTCCACCTACAATCAAACCCTAATCCTTAATCTTTACCTAGAGCTCAAATTGTTCATATCTTTGTATTCCTTGTGATTCACTGATTCGTTTAAGGTAAGGATCACAAGCTTCCATGCTCTAATCTTTGAGAAATTTAAGGTTTTATGTTAATTTTCATAAAAGTGTAAATTTGTGTCAAAATAAGTGATTTAAGTGTTGTTATGGTCAAATTGTTGTGGGTTTTGAGTCTATAACAAGTAGTGAATAAGTTGTGGTCGATTTTGGTGTTTAAAACGAGCTCTAGATCGAGATTCGAGGATTTCATCGTGAAGTCCGTAGCCTTTGTTCAGTTTCTGATGAAGATGAACACAGTCGATCGACTGTCGGTCGACAGTCGACCGACTGAGGGTTGAACCGGCCGATTGACGAAGACAACCGACCGACTGTTGAGTGAACCGACCGACTGAGATTTACCTTCGGCCGATTGATGTAATACCAAATGAATCGACCGACTGGGAAGGTCAGTCGACCAGTTGTGTCGACAGTCGACCGACTGTAAGAGTCAGTCGACCGACTGAGTGTCCAGGGCAAAATATTTTACCTAAGTGTTGATTTTTAGCCGTTATGCTGCCCGTTTGTATTTTGATGATTTGATGTAAATTTTGAAAGTGCACAAGTGTTAAGCAAAAAATTTTAGCGGACACTTTTTCTGACAAAAATTTATATATTGTGTTATTTGATGTTAACGAACAGAAACTAACTTGTGGATATGTTTTTCTCATGAGAAAAGGAGAAAGAGAAGGTTCAGTGATTAGATAGCTGAATACCTTCTCGTTTGCTGGTAATCGGTGAGTGGGACTAACTGGAGAATATAGTATATAGAAGCATGTTATATTATGATTGCCATGCTTGTTAGATATACTTATTGTTGTGGTTAGTTAGTTCTTGTGATGACTGCATGTTAGTTGATGCTTGTCTGCTGGAGCCCAGTGCGTCCCTATTGTGTGGTAGCCTCGGTATGAGAGATCAACCTGCGGGTTGGGTTCCTCTGTGGTAGCCTAGACAGCCGTGGTGTATATATATGTGAATGACGCGTCCGTCGCGTGTGGATTATGTATATACATACGGTGGTAGAGGAACTTCTGGTAAGCCCCAGTCCGATCAGCTGGTGGTTAATGGTTTGGCCGAGCCGCCAGAGTCTCTATATACGGCACTTGGGGTGATGTTTGTATGTTAGACTATGTGACATGATTAGTATAACACTTATGTATGATATGGCCTGTAGTTAGTCGTACTCACTTAGCTTCGTGCTAATTCCCCTCCATCTCCTCCCTGCAGGTTATTAGGTTTTGTAAATGTCGCCTTTTGGGGAGAAGACGGGCATGGCGATGTTATGTTTGACAGGGTTAACTCTGACGTGGTCTTTTGGAATATGAACCGTGTACTTTTGATAACAGAATGTATTTACGTCTTTTCCTATTAATATGTAATTTGTTTTAATGACACGTGACATCGGTTTGTACAATTGTTGATATCATATTTAATTATTATTATGCTTCCGCCACGTATTAAAAAAAAAATTAGCGGTGTCACACATGTAGTGACCCGGAAAATTTCGACTAATTTTAAACCAAACTCTCGATACGATTTTGTATTTTTGACACGAAAAGAAAGTCTGTTAAGTTGAGTCTCAAAAATTTTGAACTATTTCATATATTCAAATGACCTTCGACCATTCTCGACGATTCACGAACAACTATATGTAAATAAATACATATATAATTATATGTATATATAAATAATAATTTGAAATATTATATGATTTAATTGTTGGAAATAATTATGTAAATATAATATATTATGTAATGAGAAATATTGTTATATATAAAAATAAATATATATGTACATGAATATTAATTGTAAATATATAAGATTAAATATTAAATTTATTCATTTAAAAATATATATTTAATATATTTAGTTATATAATAAAATCTGATATTAAAATGTATTTATATATACATATGATATATTTAAAATAAATGATCTCGAGCTTAAATAGTAAAGGATTGTAATACTCGGTTGGCATTTCGCTAGTGTTAATATAGATCTAACACGAGTTTATGAATATCAAAAATAAAAGTTGAACTGTAAATCAATTACGAAGATGTTAGATATGTTAAAAATATTGTTTACATTTTTAAGTTTAAATATTAGTACTCCGTACATACAAATTGGAACAGAAAAGAAATAATTATCAAACCTTTTTGATCAGGTTTCAAACAGTTATTGAGTGAAATAATTAAATATATTTAATCTAAAAATTTGGGATTTTTAGGATCACTTTTATATACTAACTAATTAGCAACGGAGAACGATATACTCTTTGCGTTAAAACTGTCGGGAAGATATTTAATTAAGATGCACGTTTATTATTATAAATATTATTATATTATATATTTATATATTCGATTGATTGAATCCTTGAATGGAATAAGGTTATACTGTGCTTAATTGATTAAAATCATTGAATTTACTGTGTTTGATTATTCTCTTTAATCCCCACTGAATTACATAGTGTTCCTGCTCTTTTCCTTTATGCTTTAAATGCAAACCATAACCAAGAAACAACCATCATCCCTTTTCCCTTTCTTATTTCATGAGAGTTATATGTACATTACATACATATTAATCAACACACCCAATTGTATTTTCTTCTTCTTTTGTCTAAACCAACCCACCACACTAACACCACATGAACAACTTGTGAGCCACTGTTATTGTATGCTGCTATTCCTATCCGGAGTACCATCACCACCTTCTTTCATTACAACACTAATCACCACCTTGAATCACACCTCATCACCACTGTATCACTCCATGGACACGCCATCACCAACGTGAGTATGACCACCATCGAAAACCATTGTAACTCACCACTCAAACTCAACGGTCACCATCACCCATTACTTGCTCGTTATTGTTAAGTTCTCATGCCTGACCAGGCACCCAAAGACCTTCGGACCACCTTCGAACACCCAACGAAAACCCACTTCTATATATATATAATATATACATGTTCCATATAGATATAACATTTACATATACATATGCATCATCCTACAACCACCACCATCGACCAATCACCTATGAAACCCATGAAAACTCATCACCAACGTAGACACCATCACAGAACCATTTTGACTGCTTACTATTGTGTTTCTGTTTTAAGATCAATCAAGACCCAACCATCAACACCTTCACCTGATACCACGAAACCCACAAACCCAATACTAGTCATTGTTCAACCCATAATTAAAATCTCAAAACCACCTTGTTCACAATCAACTTCGAGCCACTTTTGTTATCAAACTGCTACTGCTGTACGAGGCTTTTGCTTCTTTATCTGTTGAGTTCAACACGATGAAAAACTGGAAATATTCACAGCTAATGTTTTATCAAAATGATGTATGGAATATTATATTGCAATGCTCTATTGATGATTCAAAAGACAAAGATTAGTGGAACAAATTGCAACCTAAATGGCAAACATCACCTAAACCATAACCCCACTTGTGCATTTTGGTAATTACAAATCTCGGCTGCTATTTTTTTTCTATACATAAAGGCAAGATCACCAACCATTAATCATGTTAATGTATCCCCACCGCTTTTTATTTTAGTCGATGGATACAATAATAATAAAAAAGATATATAAAGGAGGACGTTGATGAAATCATGATTGGAGTATGCGTTTTTTTTTGTTTTCGTTAATGACACATGCCTGCTATTATTCTGTCCTATTTCACTTCATAAATCGAAACCAAATAACCTGCTAGTCGGTTTCCTGTAAACCTCGATATCCCACTAATTGTAATTGGATTGTGATTTTGGGCCGAGTTTCCTTTTTTCTTGATTGGGCCGTAATTCAGTTTTGTTGTTGGGCTTGTAAAACGATTAATGGATCGAGGGAATTTGGGTCATAGATGTTAACGGGTTGATTAATTTGTTTGGGCTACTCTTTGGCTGTAACAAAAGCCCAACTGATTTCTGTTTCAACCGAAACCCAGCTTATGCTCCTGTTGAAAACGAATTATAAATTAGTGATGGTATTACTTGATGATGATGAGCTGTAGTTTAAAGAAGAAGAAATAAACAGATTGAGATACGGTTAATATTTTGATTATTGAGAGTAAAATCAGAATTGAATTGTTAGCGGATTGGTTAGGAGTCATATGGGTGAACGGGAGGTCATGGGTTCGAGCCTTGGCAACAACGTTTTATTTTATGGATATCATTGGGTTAGCGGGACGTCGCGGGTTCAAACCCGGACTTGGGCATTTTTTTTAAAGGGCTACTCCTTTGAGGTAGTCACTTATCTATTCATTTATGTATTAATATTATTATCTTATTATTATTATCTTATCATTATTATTATTATTATTATTATTATTATTATTATTATTATTATTATTATTATTATTATTATTATTATTATTATTATTATTATTATTATTATTATTATTATTATTATTAAACTAGCAGTAAATATTAAAATTATGATTATTATTATTACCATCATTAGTATTAATAGGATTATCATTATTATTTTTATTATTATTATTATTATCATAAGTATTAGTATTATTATCATTATAGTTATTAATAAATAATAGTATCATTATTATTATTAGTAAAATTATTATTTTTAGAATTATTATTATTAGTATACATTATTATTAAAATTATCATTTTTATTAAAAGTATTATTTTTATTAAAGTTATCATTTTATCATTAATATTAAAAGTATCATTTTTAACGCTATTATCATTATTATTATCTTATCATTTCTAATATTATTTTAGTATTAATATAATTTTAACAAACAAAAGATATATATACATATATATACAAAAATGTATTAAATACATATAACATAACAAAATTAATATTTTATCTATTTTAAATATATAAAATAAATATATGAAACATATAGGTTACTAATATAAAAATGATATAACTAATAAATTCTTATATATATAAAGTTGTTCGATTACAATTATGTGTGTTAATATATATACATGATATAGGTTCGTGAATCCGAGGCCAACCATGCATTGTTCAGTTTCGTCGTATGAATATTTTTACTACAAAATATCGTATAGTGAGTTCATTTGATTCCCTTTTACTCTTTACATTTTTGGGACTGAGAATACATGCGCTACTTTTACAACTGCTTTATTAAATGCTTTTGAAATACATTTTGAACTGCGAATACATAAAATGCTTTTATAAATGTTTGACGAGATAGACACAAGCAAAACATTCCTCGAATGAATTATGTGGACGTGATAATTGCCACCATTGAATTATGTGGACGTGATAATTGCCATAATTGATATGAATATTTTTCCCCTGATTATTATTGCTTGGTAACCTAAGAATTAGGGAACATCACTAATTTTGAGAATTAGTGCACGCCTAATTGACGCGAATCCTAAAGGTAGCTACCGGGTTTAACACCCCCACCCAGAATGTTCACTAGACGAAAGGGCTATTGGGCGTGGTGTTTAGTACTTCGAAGTTTATATGATTATTATACAGACGAGATGTTCTGTTTTGGGGATATTATTATGCGCATTATATGTTAAGGTCGGTTACCAAGCCAAGCAATGAATGAAAAGTGAATGTTATGTATCGAGAGAATGATTTTATACACCGGTTATGTGTATGTTATTTTTGTGCACGAGATATGTGTACGGTTATTAAAAAAAATCGCGAGGCAACCTACGGGGGAGAAAAGGATACGAACCTACTCTGCTAAGCATTATGAAAAATGGTTTTGTACACGAGATATGTGTACTGTATTTGAATCTTGTGGTCTATCAAAATGATGAATTTTATTGTTTTATGATAAACCAATGAACTCACCAACCTTTTGGTTGATACTTTAAAGCATGTTTATTCTCAGGTATTAAAGAAATCTTCCGCTGTGCATTTGCTCATATTACATGGAGTCGTTCATGGCATATAGAGGTCAGAACCTCGCAATGGGACCAGATGTTGGTGACTTCGTCCAGATGGATTAGGACGGGGTATGACAACACATGGCATATTTTTCAAGGAAACATTGCATTCGCCAAATCATCACCATGTATCTTATTTTGACTGCATTGTCAACAGAAGTACTATTGTAAACTATTATTTACGGTGATTCTCTATATGTAGAAATCATCAGATATCGAAAACCTTTGATTTAAATATTCATTTATGATGTGCCTTTTCAAAAGAATGCAATGTTTACAAAACGTATCATATAGAGGTCAAATACCTCGCAATGAAATCGATGAATGACGTGTTCGTCCATATGGATTTGGAGCGATCGTCACATCATATGTGCTTTTTATCATATGCACTTTTAATCATATGCGCTGCGCTTTTCATCATATGCGCTTTTCATCATATGTGCTTTTTATCATATGCACTTTTAATCATATGCTCTGTGCTTTTCATCATATGCGCTTTTCGGTGCTACATAGATATTTCTCATTTCTGGTTAACATTGACTGATAATCATATCCATTATGATATATATCAGAGAAACTTAACAAATTTCTCTTTGATTAGGAAGAAAACAAGGCATTGTTTATCAGAAAATTCGTATCGTTTGGTAATATGAATTTTTTCCTTTTCTGTTCCGTATATCAAGTTTGCAAGACCTAATATAATATTTATAATTCCTTCATTTGATTTAAATCAATGAAATATTTCTTAGATTTGATCATAGTGTGTATGTTACCACTATCTGCAATACATAGATCTTTACCATTTAATTGATGTTGTATTTCAGCAGGATTCATACTAAAACTTTAAATAAGATAAGCAAATAATGAGTTATATTTTAGCAAGATAATCAAATTATATTACCTGCAAACAAGTTACAATCTGAAGTACATAAAAGATAACACTTAATAAAACATATGCGTTATGGTCTAAAACTATTTATTTATGAGTGATACATAACAAGCTAGACATCTTAGAAAATTCAAACCATTCAAGTCTCAAGGTAGCTCAGGGTTTATTTGATCAAGATTTTTCAACAGATTCACTCTCGTTTTCTTTTCTTTTGGGACTTATTTGTAGAGCTAAACAAGATGTTCATGTATTCAAGAAATACTAGACTGATGATCCACGTTACCAGATCATTAATAAGAATCTCCGGGATTCTTATAAGAGCGTCTACTAACATCTTCAATTTTATTCTTTCATGGATCACTGTTATTTCTTGATAATTAATATCGTATCTATCTTTGAGTATTTTCCATAATATACTTGGATCTTCGATCATATAATATGTAGATTCTAAGGTGTAACTCCCTAATATTTGTGGTACAATAGTGTAAATAGAGTACATAAAGCGTGAGAATAAATGTGGATTTTAAACAGAAGTCAGAGGCTGTTCAGGCCTCAGTGCGCGCAGCGCACACTTATGGGTGCGCGTGGCGCACTCCCACTGTATCCGGATTCTGCCTTTTCTAATTAGATATTTTGGAAGGGCTTTGTGGTAATTTCACTTGTGGAACGAGTTAAGGTCACAAGATCAGTAGTTGGGGTATCATAACTCCATTTTCAACCACCTTCATCTTTCTAATTTAATTTTAGTGAGAGAAACCCATTTGAGTGAGAGAAAGCTCAAGTAAAGGAAGAAGGAGCTAGTTTTGGGCCTTAGCTTGAGTCATAAAGTTGTTCATCTCCTCACTAGCTACATTTTAGTTGTGGTGGTAAGTTCTAATCTTGATTTCCTTAATTTGATTTGTTTAAGGGTTAGGGCTTGGGTTAGTGATGAACATAAAACCCATTATTGGTGATTTTGGGGGTTTGTGGGTAAGATTGAGTCATGAGGACTCAAGAACAACCAACCTAGGGTTTTAAAGTAATAAATTGTGTTAATGAGTCTAAAATGGTTAGTTAATCACTAGCTCACTTGTGTTGCTAGTAAAAAGTGTTTCTAGGGTTCATGGTTGACTTGAAATGGGTCAAATGGGTAGGTTTGACCTAGCGGGATAAATTGTGTATGAAAACACCCTAGTTATGTGTTGATAGAGGTCTTGGAACCTTAATCACTAGCTTTTAGTGATTAGTTGGGAGTCTTGACCTTTAATGAGTGACTCTAGTGCAAATGAGTCATAAATGTACTAGTGAGACTAGTTGGTGGAAAGTCCCACTTATTATGTGAATTAATTGAGAATTAATTGTGTTAGGTGACTCGCTTTGAAGTTAAAAGTTGTTATTGGAAATCTCGCCAAGTCGACAAGGTGAGCGGAATGATTATACATGTGTGTATATAATGTATCTATTTGTAGGGCGGGAAAGGGGCCGGGTATTTGTTGTCTATACCACCAAGAGTTAGTGATATATTTCGTTGTATACTAACGATGGATATTTCGTTGTTCAAATCGCCCAAGAGTTAGTGATATATTTCGTTGTACACTAACGATTGCTTTGAACGGATATTTCGTTGTCCGTGTCGCCTAAGGGGTTAGTGATATATATTGTTGTACACTAACGGTTGTTATGAACACCGATGGGAAATTCGAAGTACCATTCCCATGTATTATTGGTTAACCATAATTACACGTTGTAGTGTAGCATATTATATTATCCGGGTTATATATATGCTATTGTTGTGCTAGCTTGCGATCTTGAAAGGTTTAGAGTTATACTTGCGATGGTATGCTATGTAAATTGCTAGCGTGTATGAGGTATTTGTGTAAGTGTATGCAAGTAGGTATATTATATATGTATGTGTATAATTATTGCATTCACTAAGTGTTAGCTTACCCTCTCGTTGTTTACCTTTTAGGATCCGGCTTGGATAAGGGCAAAGGTATTCGCACGGATTAGTGGCATTCGGGGGTTATAGCTTTTTGGAAGTTCAACCAAGAGTTGGGTAGTTTAACCCCAAACACCATGCTCTAGTGACGTTTGGAAATTAAACTTTTTGTGGTCGAAACTCGTATTTCGTACTTAATGGTATTTTGGGCATATATGGGCCCCGCGATGTAAAACTCGTTTTATCATTGATTCGTGCTAGTTTTACTTATACTAATATGATGTGAAAAGCATTTCGTCTAAAAATGATGGGAAGTGTTAGATCTTTTTACGAAAATGGAACAAGTTGGACAGCGGGCTGCCAGGCCCTGTGCGCGCCGCGCACAGGTAGGGCTGCGCGCCGCGCACCCTGCCTGGGCAGGCCTGCTTCAATTTTTTCATTATTATTTTGCAGTTTTGGTTGGTTAACGGGTTGGGTCGTTACAAGTGGTATCAGAGCATGGTCTAGAGGATTTAGGTGACTTGAGATATGCGCCTAAACTTAGACTTTTGTGTTGTTGAATTATATGCGGGACTTGTAGGACTACGGGTCGGTGCGGGTTTTGATTAGTTCTTTGATGCATAGGTGGACTAACTATGCTATATTATGATGTTACTAATCATGTGTTATTGTTTTGAACATCGAGCAAGATGGTTGTGATACGTTTGAGCATGACACGGCATGTGAGCGTAATAGTGAGTCGCGACCACTATTACGGTTGCAAGTCAAGTCAAGCAAGGACGTGCGACAAGTATCGAGCTAGATGTGGTGTGTGTGCGATCATATGCATAGGTATATATGTGTATTAAATTGTTGGTGATGTCTAATCCATTTTTAATCTTTAGAATGAAGACGAGAAACGGAACAGATACGAATGGCAATGGTGGTCCCTCTCATGTGGAGGAAGATGAGATGACTACCAAGATTGAGACCGCTTTAGAAAACTATGTTTCGGTTTTCTCACGAAGGGTTAAACAAATACTAGAAGAGTCGGTTTCGGAACAAATTATCGATATGATTCAAGAACGAATGGCCAATGCCGTCAAAGAAAAAGTTGAAAGGAGGTTTCCTAGATCTCAAAATGGGGGCGAGTTGGAGTTTAGCTATAAGAACTTCCTGGCGACTAAGCCTCCTCACTTTCACGGGGATCCCGACCCCATAAAAAGTGTGGCTTGGATCTCCGATGTTGAAGGTTGTTTTCGTACGACCGAGTGCCCACCCGAGAAGAAGACAAGGCTTGCTACTAGTTTGTTGCGGGGCCATGCTAAAGATTGGCTCGATGGTAAAATTGATATGGTGGGTGATGCGGCTTTGTGGGGTTGTCTTGGGCGGAGTTCAAGAAGGAGTTTTTCCTCGAATATCGTACGCAAGTGGATCTTTTCAAATTGCACAACGAGTTAAGAAACATGCGTCAAGGGTCTTTGGACCTAAACACTCTCAAAACCAATTTTCTTGCCAAAGCACGTTTTTGCCCCGAGTATGTGGGGAATGATCAATTGTTAATGGAAGACTTTCATGCGAACCTTAGAGATGATTTGAAGGATAAAATTAGTATTGGTCATGTTGAGACTTCTGCTAAGCTTTTGGCGGTGGCAAAGCGGTTTGAAGCGCAAGCTCCGGGTCCGGTTAGTTATGCGCCAAGTAAAAGAAAGTTTGAGGCTTCTAGTTATTCGAACAAGAAGAGTAGGGGAGCATCCGAAAGTATTGGTAGTGTGAAGAAAGGTGCTTCTAATGTCCACATGACCACGTGCTACAATTGTGGGCAAAAAGTTCACTACTCTCGTGATTGCCCAAAACCGCGTGCTAATGTGATCACATGTTTTAATTGTCAACAAGAAGGGCACCGAAAGTCGGAGTGCCCCGATCTCTGAAATGATCAAGTTAAGAGGATAGAGAAGGCGGCGGGGTCGGCAAGGGGGCGTAATTATTTGATGACCAATGATGAATCTAAGCAATCCAATGAAGTCGTCTCATTTACTTTTATGGTTAACTCTAATCCATCGAGGATTCTATTTGATAGCGGTGCAAGTTTGTCGTTTGTGTCTCCAAAATTTATGCCTAAACTTAATAAACTATTAGCTAGGTTAAGTCGTCCGGTAGAAGTCGAAATAGTGGATGGCAAGACGGTGCTAGTGGTTGATGTGTGTAAAAATTGTAATGTTGTGTTTGGTGCCGAAAACTTTAAAATTGATCTCATCCCGATGACTTTGGGTGATTTTGATATCGTGGTTGGTATGGATTGGCTCGATCATAATAGAGCCGATATTGCATGCCATGAAAAATCTATTCGGGTGAAGACCCCAAGTGGGGGAGAGTTAATTATTCATGGCGATAAGCGTAGAAGACTTGTGCCGATATGCACTTTTGCACTGGCACGTCGTTTCCTTGTTAGTGGTGGCATGGCTTTTCTTGCCCATGTTGTTGATACTCGTGATGAGCCACCACCCATTGGCGAGATTCTGGTGGTTAATGAATTCGAAGACGTTTTTTTGAATGAGTTACCGGGTATTCCGGCGGAAAGACAAGTTGAATTTCGCATTGAGTTGGTTCCGGGAGCTACTCCCATTGCTAAAACTCCTTATCGTTTAGCGCCGATAGAAATGCAAGAATTGTTAAATCAAACCCAAGAGTTACTTGAGAAGGGTTTTATTCGACCAAGTGCTTCTCCATGGGGTGCTCCGGTCTTGTTCGTGAAGAAGAAAGATGGTAGTATGCGTATGTGCATTGATTATCGGGAGTTGAATAAAGTGATGATCAAGAATCGTTATCCATTTCCTAGGATTGACGATTTGTTAGACCAACTCCAAGGTGCGACGTATTTCTCAAAAATTGACCTACGGTCCGGCTATCATCAAATGCGGGTCCGTGAGGAAGATATTGAGAAAACAGTCTTTCGAACGCGTTACGGGCATTTTGAGTTTGTAGTTATGCCTTTTGGTCTTACGAATGCACCGGCGGCATTCATGGATCTTATGAACCGAGTGTGCCAACCTATGTTGGGCAAGTCGGTAATTGTGTTCATCGACGACATACTTGTCTATTCGAGGAGTATGAAGGAACATGAACATCAATTGCGTATTGTGTTGAAAACGTTGCGGAAGGAGAAGTTGTATGCTAAGTTCTCGAAATGCGAATTTTGGCTAAGGGAAGTTCAATTCCTTGGCCATATTGTGAACAAGGATGGTATTCAAGTAGATCCGGAGAAGATAGAGACGGTGAAGAGTTGGGGACAACCGACTACGCCTACGGAAATCCGAAGTTTTCTCGGATTGGACGGTTGAAATTTTAGAGAAGAAATAGAAAATTCTATGTCCTAAAAACTAGAGCGTCGAGAAATAAGAAAGAAAAAGAGCGCGTCGAAAAAGGTCAAAAAATAAGCGTCAAAAAAAATAATAAGAAAATAAATCGTCGAAACTTAGAATTCTAAAAACTAAAATTTAAAAGTTACGTATAAAGGTATTAAAGCTTAAAAGAAATTCTATATCCAAAACGGCAATAACTTAAAAAGTACTAAAATTTATTAAATATTAAGGCGATAAGCGACGTCGTAAAATTCTAAAGCACCTAAATCTTAGTCTAAAGAAAAAGCACTTAAGGAATTTTACGACAAATCTTAAAAATCTAAAAATATAAATAACTACGGCAAAAACTATAACTTAAAACTAATTATGAGCGAAAAATATAAATATTACGAATAAACGATTAAAAAGATATAAAAGAAACTTAAATTTATAAAAATACAATTTTTATAAAAATATTATTTTTATATTATTTATTTTATAAAAGTATTAATTTTATAATTTAATAAAACTAGTTTAAAACTAAAAATACAAAATAATAAAACTACAACTAATTAATAAATAAATAAAACCCTAATTAGGTTTTAATTAATAATAATAATTAATATTAAACCCTAAACCTATTCGGCAGTCAAAGGTTTCAGGGCTGTCAACTCAAACCATGCGATCGCATGGGTTGATAGTTAAAATCTCATGCGATCGCATGAGCCTCGGATCCGATTCAAAAATTGGGCTGCTACAGTTCTCGGACCGGATTGATTTTTATATTTTTTTTTCATTTTTAATATATATAAAATATAAATATAAATTATTAGTACATAAAAAAAATTATTACTTATTAGTTTTTATAACTTTTCACAATAAATAAAAAATATAAACTTTTTAATTTAACTAAACTTTAAAATATAGATATATTTTTCTTTTTCTTGTTTTTGTATTTTTTGTATTATTTTTTTTAAAAAACATTTAAAACTTATATTTAATACAAAAACTTAATTAATACTAAATTTTTTTTATAGCGTTGCGCTTTGGGCGTTTAGGAATCCCCGGCAGCGGCGCCAAAAATACTTGATGTGCGTAGGGGTGTATACGAAATAGCTTAAATTTTACTAGAAAATACTATTAAATACGATACAATTTTACACAAGTTATTTATTTATTTATAGAGTGGATATACCTAAATCTTGCTGCAACACTTATAGGCAGTGTACCTAATAGTACAGTAGTGTAGTTTTTAGTAAGTCCGGTTCGTTCCGCAGGTAGCTAGCCAAGTTTAACGCTATATTTTTAAAACTATATTTGTAAAAATATAAAAATATATATAAGTAGTATTATTATTATAAAAGGGGGTTTTTAACTTTTAATGACCAGTTTGTCGATTTTAAAACTTTAGTCGCAGTTAAAACCTAATGTAAAATATTAAAAATAAAAATAACTTAATTTAAAGCGTAAAGTAAATGACAATAATTAAAGTGCGATAATTTAAAGTGCGATAAATAAAATGACGGTAAATAAAATTACGATAATTAAAAAGTATGATAAATTAAAGTGCGATAAATAAAATGACAGTAAATAAAAATGCGATAAAATATGAAATAAAGGAATTATGCTTATTTAAACTTCCGTAATCATGATGTTTGACGTGTTGATTTTAATTTGTTACCATGGGTTAATTGTCCTTTGTCCTGGATTATTCGATATGTCCATCTGGTTTTGTCCATAACAGTCCATCAGTCATAAATATAAAGTGCGAGTGTCCTCGTCAAATTATCCTTATATTCGAAGTCAAATATTCCAACTAATTGGGGACTTAAACTATAATTACACCAATTTTCCTTGTATGTAATTCACCCCTGTTTTAATAAGTCCATTAACTATTAATCCATTCCTGTGTCCGGTTAAATGAACGATTATTAGTACTTATAAATATCCCGCCCATCGTGTCCGATCGAGTGTATGTGGTAATTTATAGGTACGTCCAATTGTAATTTTTATATTAAATTAACGAACTATCATTCAATTAAACAAATATAAAGATCATTAATAGCCCATAGTCTAATTTCCACAAGTGTCGTTCTTTTGTCCAAACGCCAATTATGGTACAAAGCCCAATTACCCCATTTTTAATATTTTAGCCCAACATCACGATTACTTTGGCTTAAATAAGCATAATAATAACTTAGCTACAAGACATTAATTTAAAAAGGTTGAACATAACTTACAATGATTAATAATAGCGTAGCGTTACACGGACAGAATTTCGACTTACACACTTACAACATTCGCTAACATACCCTTATTATTATTAATCTTAAATTAAAATTAAAATTATATATATATATATATATATATATATATATATATATATATATATATATATATATATATATATATATATATATATATATATATATATCTGTGAGAGAGAGATTGATGAAAAAGGAGTGCATAAATCGGCAGAAAACTGCGAAATTTATAGATGTGGCCAACCTTTTTGCTCCATGCGATCGCATGGCATTTGTGTCTTCTGGCCATGCGATCGCATGGCCTGGGAATCCAGCTCACATTCGTTTGTCTCCTAGTTTGCCGACGGTTTTAATATATAATATAATATATATATATAATTTTAAGAATTAATTATATATTATATTATATTCAGGTGCATTGTTGACTTGTAATTTTAGTCCGTTGCGTCGCGCGTTGAGAGTTGACTCTGGTCCCAGTTCCGGAATTTCGAACGTCCTTTCGTACTATTTAATATCTTGTACTTTGTGTTTCGCGGCTCGTACTCTTGTAATTTCTAGACGTTTCTCATCAATAATTTGAAACATTTTGATTGTACTTTGTACTTTTTAGCTTTTTGGTCGTTTGCGTCTTCAATTCGTCAAATCTGTCTTTTGTCTTCACCTTTTAATATTTAAACGAATATCACTTGTAAATAGAACAATTGCAACTAAAAGCTTGTCTTTCTTGAAGGATAATGCTATGAAATATATGTGCGTTTTTAGCATTATCAAATATTCCCACACTTGAGCATTGCTTGTCCTCAAGCAATATAGTCTTGAAATAAAAATACTAGAATCACTTCATTATTCTTCACACTTTGTACATCAGTGATTTCGATTTGGCGGTATGAACAATGATAGTAACGTTGTAGTTTACAGTCCCACATGACTATAAAAATTTAGATCCGTTAGGAAATTGGATCTTTATGAAAACATTTGATCTTTTGAAAATTCAATCTAGTTTTTACCCTAGATAAGTATTCCGGAATAACCCTTCATCGGTGTTTGCAAAATATTTTTGTGAGTTTTGTGGGTTTCAGATTTGAAAATTTTAGCTCAAAACTTATGGTTTTGTGTCACCCACTTGCTAACCTTGTATTAGGAAAGCAACACGTCCAGTTTACTTGCTCCGTATATTACCTTTTGGTAAGCTACCGTCCGGTTGTAAAGGAAAGCGTTGAACAAGCAACTGTTAAGGCAATGTCCCGAGACATGCTTTTGATTATGGTCTATATTGTGTTAGATGCAATTACTATCCTTTGTAGGAGCAATAGTAAAGATCACCCTATAGTTTTTCCGGTCTGGCACAAGGTCCTGTCTTTGACCATGATATGCAACCACCGTTCTTACGGTTGACACTCGATTTGGTTCAGGTGACCTAATGAATTCCAGGTGAATTCCTAGGATTTTACGCTCAATGGTAATGAACGCATTAAAAATGGATTTTCAGAAAATAAATCGGTTTGTAATTTGATCAAAATATTTTCTCGTTATATATATTAAATTTACAAACTTAAATTAAAAATATTAATTTTTTTTAAAAATACTTAAAAACTTAAATATGTTGATTTTAAAAATTTACATTAATAATTTGATATTTATATATTAATTTTAAAAATAAGGTAAAAATAAAATTAAAAATCTTTTTTGTCTTTTATCTCACTTTAATTAATCAAATATTATCAAAAATATACGCCCCTCTTTTCGGTAAAGTAATTTCGGTTCCATAACCTAGTTTTACTCCTGAAAATTTTTTGAAATATTTTGGGTTGATTGATTAAAGATATTTATACCTTAAGAATAAACGGTAAATTTTGCAGTGATGTAATAAATTTTTGTATGATATCAATAATTTCGGTTACGCATACCTAATTTTATTGAATACCAATTTAATACTTTATAGCGAACGATTCAGCGTTTATTATCAAAAGGTTAAAAGCAATAAAAAAACAAAAATAAAAACTGTACATACTTACCTGTGAGATAGAATTCTCAGAGACCTGCTTTAGCCGACTCATAGGAGAGTCGTGTGATTTGGTTCTCCATAGCTACATAAGCGTAACCTCGATTCTTTAATATCTTTTCTTCTAAACATATGAACGGTCCTTCTCTGCATAGAATAACAAATTCGGTATTTGAATATGTTTGATTGTTTGAACATTTACCTTCATGTGACCATTTTCCGCATTTATGACATCTTTCAAGGTGTCGTGCTCTTCTTTTTGTTGCGGATTTTGATTTTCCTTTACCAAAATGTGTCTTATGATGATCTTTCCTGAGTTCTTTTCTTACTCCGTCCATTTTGCCTCTTATGAATGATACCAATTCACTCGGAAGGGTGTCGTTATTACGTTTAGTAATCATAGCATGTAGCATTAGACCATGGTTTAGTTCAAAGGAATTCTTCATCTCGTAAAACCTAAAAAAATAAAAATTTAGAATGGAGGGAGAAGACTAGTTCTTTAGGGTCTACTAGGGAAAGACCATTCGGATTCCATTCTCGAGAACTACACGAAAATAGAATATCTAACTCTAACAAAAATACATATTACCCTAAAAAGATTCGAATCTTCCCATACTTAGTTAGATGTGGTGTCGAAATTGTGATTAACTTCATCTTCAACTTCCATTAGATTATCTATGTAATGTTTAACTCTGTGACCATTAACCTTAAAATCAATCCCATTTGAATTTATTAATTCTACTATTCCGTACGGGAAAACTCTTTTGACTATAAATGGTCCAGACCATCTTGATTTCAATTTTCCAGAAAATAGCTTGAATCGTGAATTGAAAAGAAGAACTTTTTCTCCTTCTTTAAATTCTTTTGAACTTCTGATTCTTTTATCATGCCATTTCTTCGTTCTTTCTTTATAGATTAATGAATTTTCATATGCTTCATGTCTTAATTCTTCTAATTCGTTTAGTTGACTTAATCGTAGATGTCCAGCTTCATGCAAATCAAGATTACATGTCTTCAAAGCCCAAAATGCTTTGTGCTCAATTTCTACTAGAAGGTGACATGCTTTTCCGTAAACGAGTTTAAAAGGTGTGGTTCCAATTGGAGTTTTGTAGGCTGTTCTAAAAGCCCAAAGTGCATCCTCCAATTTATTGGACCATTCCTTCGGATTTGATCCTACGGTTTTTTCTAGAATACATTTTAAAGCTCGATTGATATTTTCAACTTGTCCACTTGTCTGTGGATGATAAGCGGTTGAGATTTTATGAGTTACTCCATATCTTTTGAGAACTTTCTCAAGTTGATTATTACAAAAATGAGTACCCCGATCACTTATTAAAGCTTTCGGTGTTCCGAACCTTGCAAAAAGACGTTTTAAGAAGTTGACTACAACTCGTGCATCATTAGTTAGGAGAGCTTGTGCTTCCGCCCATTTAGATACATAATCAATGGCAACGAGAATGTAGAGATTATTATGAGATTTTGGAAATGGACCCATAAAGTCAATACCCCAAACGTCAAATACTTCACATACTTGAATGACATTTTGTGGCATTTCATCACGTTGACTTATTTTTCCGGCCCTTTGACATGCATCACAGGATTTGCAAAGAAGGTGTGCGTCTTTGAAAATTGTAGGTCAATAGAATCCAGCGTCGTAGACTTTTCTTGCTGTAAGTTGAGGCCCATAATGCCCTCCTGTTGGTCCTGTGTGACAATAATTTAAGATTTGACTGGCTTCATCCTCGAATACACATCGGCGTATTATTTCATCAGGACAACTTTTAAACAAATGTGGATCTTCCCAGAAATAGTGTTTTATATCACTAAAGAATTTCTTTCGTTTTTGGTACGACAACCCTTTTTCAAGGAATTCACATACTAAGTAGTTTGCATAGTCTGCAAACCATAGAATATCATTATAATCTATCTTCAATAGATATTCATTAGGAAAGTTATCACGTATGGCCGATTCATTTAGAACTTCTAATTCAGGATTTTCAAGACGAGAAAGATGATCAGCTGCGAGATTTTCTGCTCCCTTTTTGTCTCGGATCTCAATATCGAACTCTTGTAAGAGTAAGATCCAACGGATTAATCGTGGTTTGGCATCTTGTTTCGAAAATAGGTATCTAAGAGCAGAATGGTCGGTATAGACCACCGTTTTTGCTAGAACGAGATATGAACGAAATTTGTCAAAAGCAAAGACAATAGCAAGGAGTTCTTTTTCAGTAGTTGTATAATTTGTTTGTGCTCCTTGTAACGTCCTACTAGCGTAATAAATAGGTTGAAATCATTTTTCAATCCATTGTCCTAAAACGGCTCCCATTGCAAAATCACTTGCATCGCACATAAGTTCAAATGGTAGATTCCAATTTGGAGTTATCATGATCGGCGCATTAGTGAGTTTTTCTTTAAGAATATTAAAAGATTTGATACATTCATCTGAAAAGATGAATGGAGCATCCTTTTCTAGGAGTTTATTCATAGGAGTGGCAATTTTAGAAAAATCTTTTATGAAACGTCGGTAAAAACCGACATGCCCTAGAAAACTCCTAACTCCTCTAACATTGGTAGGATGTGGAAGTTTAGCAATTACATCTACTTTAGTTCTATCCACTTCAATTCCTTCCTTTGAAATTTTATGACCAAGAACGATGCCTTCTTTAACCATGAAATGGCATTTCTCCCAATTAAGTACTAGATTTGATTGCTCGCATCTAATTAGCATTCGTTCAAGATTAACTAGACATGTTTCAAAAGTATCACCGAAGACTGAAAAGTCATCCATGAAAACTTCCATGCATTCTTCTATCATGTCGTGAAAAATCGCCATCATGCACCTTTAAAGGTTGCAGAGGCGTTGCAAAGTCCAAATGGCATGCGTTTATAAGCAAAAGTACCATAAGGGCACGTGAATGTGGCTTTCTCTTGATCCTCGGGTGCTATTGGAATTTGAAAGTAACCGGAAAAACCGTCAAGAAAACAATAGTAACTATTTCCGGCTAATTTTTCCAACATTTGATCAATAAAAGGTAAGGGAAAGTGATCTTTTCTGGTGGCGTCATTTAATTTTCTATAATCTATACAAACACGCCATCCTGTTACAGTCCTAGTAGGAATAAGCTCATTTTTTTCATTTGTGATGACAGTCATGCCACCCTTCTTAGGTACACATTGAACTGGGCTTACCCATGGACTATCAGAGATTGGATAAATTAAACCTGCACCTAGCAGTTTAATAATTTCTTTCTTTACAACATCTTGCATATTAGGATTTAGTCTTCTTTGGTGTTGCACATACGTTTTATGACCTTCTTCCATAAGGATTTTATGTGTGCAATACGAAGGACTTATCCTTTAATGTCATGAATTTTCCGTACAATAGCTGGTTTATGAGCTTTTAGCACAGAAATGAGTCGAGATTTTTCATTTTCCGTAAGAGAAGACGATATTATTACAGGTAATTCAGATTCACCATGTAAATAAGCATATTCCAAATGGTTTGGAAGTGGCTTTAACTCTAATGTCGGTGGTTCTTCTATCGATGATTTGTATCGATATCTGTCTTCTTCTTTTAGCATTTGAATTTCTTCTATTGTTGGTTCATATTCATTAGCCATAAGTGCGGCTAACATTTCAGCTTCATCAATTGGTTCAGTTCCTTCTCCTAATGAGACGACCCGACCCAATCCATAGGGACGAATACAATAACATATGATAACATTGCGAGGTACTTAACCTCTATATGATACATTTTACAAACGTTGCATTTATTCTTAAAAGGCAAACTATCATTACATCAATATTTGACATTTTCGTCTAACATTTCATAATATCCAAATGACCTAATCTGTCATTTACTTATTTATATTCTCTATTGAACTCCAATGACTCGAATGCAACGTCTTTGTATCATGGCTTAAAAGGTCCCAAGTAGTATCCTTAACATGAGCTAATGCACAGCGGAAGACTTAATTCATACCTGAGAATAACATGCTTTAAAACGTCAACATAAAGTTGGTGAGATATATAGGTTTGATGCTAGCAGCGTTATAACAATGGAACACAAGATTTCATATATAAACATTTTAATAAAAATATTCTAAGTGGTTGAGCACTTGGTAACCATACTTAACATTTAATCACGTCGCATATTCCCTTTATTATGAAATCTTACTACACCGTACCAAGGTGTAGTCACGAAACGAAGTACTGTGCAACCGTTGAATACTGGTCGTCCAGTCCGGTTGGGGTTGTCAGGCCCGATAGATCTATCAACAGGATTCGCGTTTACAATACCGCTGTAAATATTAGTTACCAAGCTACAGGGAAGTATGCCAGTGGTACAACTCAACGTAGAATATATTTTTCAGTTACTTGTGTCCATAGCGTAAAACATAAAATACATGTATTCTCATCCCGAAATATTTAGAGTTTAAAAGTGGGACTATATACTCACTTTTGTCTTGAAGATATGTAATTTTGACTTGGTCTCCGATTGATATCACGAACCTATCCATATATAATATATCAATACCTTTTCTTTTTAAACAATCGTCACATATATATACTTATAATACTTTTAATACTTTTAATAATTCCTTAGTCCGTAGTTAGCAGTCCGATGTTAGTAATTCAATTTTAATGGTTCATATTTAGTTGTTTAATAAACCCCCAATGAAATAAATAAAACCCCCATCGTATATGTATTGGTCGAGATTAATCTTGACCCATGGTACCGGTGTTGTCAAATGACGTGTTGCGTACATAAAGTACCGGTGTTGTCAAATGACGTGTTGCGTACAATCATGGGATCTTATGATTAATCTTCTCGTATTGTTTACGGGTGATCCTGAACCATATAAAATTAAATTATGAGTACATATGTATAAAATATCATGTTACTTTAGGAAGATGTGATTTATTTAATTTTCTCCAATTATTTTCGTGGCTAAACTAGTCTTGGATATCCGATTTTGTTTTGGTCATAATTTCTTCGTTACAACTCCGTTTTCGTTGATTCAACTTTCCACTTTCTTGGATCGAGTCCCTCTTTAAGAATATGAACTGTAAATACCTTAGTTTGTATTCGAAATCATAGGTCATAGGTCAAATTTTGGTGAAACTTATGAAGTTAATCATTTTTGTTACAAAAACATCATTTAATGACCATTTTTCTAAAAATACTTATACTATGAATTAAATCATGAAATTTTTATGTGTTAACATATTCATAAGAAATATCATTTTTCCAGAATATAAACCTCCAATTCAAAGTTCAAGATGGTTTTTAATTATCCAACCCAAAACAGCCCCCGGTTGCACTCCGACGTCATAAAAACAGTTTTTTTAAGGTATTCTTTGAAAACCCAAGTTATACCTTGTTAAATTAGCATATATTTAAGTTATATTACAGGTCTTGAAGTATTTTAAAAGTTAAGTTAGAAGGATCTATTTAGTTTGCAAACAAGTTTGAAATCATTCAAACTATGTTTTTGTTGTTAAAATTGTATACCATACAATAAGATAGCTATATATATATGAATCGAATAAGGTTATGAACAAAGTTACTACCTCAAGTTACTTGGACAAGATTTCTGTAAAAGAGGAGTAAAAACCTAGAACCAAAAGAGTGATGAAATTGGATGAAAGATTGGAAGCAACTTAAGACATAAACTTGAATTGAAAGTTGTATTTTTGTAGTGTTTTTGTTGATCTTTTTATGGTGGTGTTTAAGGTGATTCTTGAGAGGATTTTTGCTGGAGTTCTTAGAGAGACATGAGGCTAGTAAGTGTGTGTGTTTAGCTAGAGAAATGATGTTCCAAAAATTGAAAATGGATGCATGTATTTATGGTGGTGTAAAAGGTGTATAAATTTGTAATTTTGTGAAAAGATCTTTTAATCATGTGAAATTGTCATACTAAATAACAAAAGTAGTTACCTTATACATAAGGCATGAACAAGGGCTGGTTGGTGGTGATTTGATGTGTATATACCAATAGTAAATACGTATAGAAGCTAGGTATGATACGAGTACATATACTCTAGATATACGTATAGAAATCTTGTGAAAAATGGAATGAGGATTCAAATATAGCTATCTTTTGTGAATATACTTATATTGTTTTATGTATTTAAGTCTTTAAAAGTGATTATATACATTATATATACGATATATGTATAAACATTATAGGTCGTAAGTATTTATGTCAAATAACGTTACGTATAGTTATCGTTTTGAAAGCTTAAGTTAGTAGTTTCAAAATATACTTATAACTTATTGTTATTAATACAAAATGAGATATTTAAACATCCTTAAATCATGTTAAATATGTATATATACATATATATACACAAACGTATAATTAACATATATTGTATAGTTCGTGATATCATCGGTCAAAATAGACGGTTAAACGTTATGTAAAACTCTTTTCAAAATCATAAATCTCAACAATTTAGATTGCTTATCATGTTGGTAAGTTTTAATTTATGTAAATATTAATCTTATAAGTGTAAAACGATCGGAAAAATCCGGGTCGTTACAGTACCCACCCGTTAAAGAAATTTCGTCCCGAAATTTGGTAGAGGTTGTCATAAATAACAATAGGAATGTTTTCATGACGAATATGAGGTATTAATAGAGTTTTATCATTATTGGAAGATATGGATAAAACGATTCGGTCATGTGAAGCGCACGAGTGAAGCTATCACAAAAGAATGAAATGAGTGAATATAGAATTGTTTTAACCGATGTCGAGATTAGGATTGATTTCCAGAATTTAAGGGATTTAAAGAAAATCTTATGTAATAAGATTTGGTTCTTCGATGATTTAGAAAACAGGATCTCCTTTGATTTAATGCGATAATCTGTTTCGATTTCTTTGTCGGATATTTCACTATAAATCCACCTCCTTCCCTTTCTTACTTCCATACCTCACATCTCTTACTCTTCCTCCTCTAATTCATACCTTAAGGTATCCTTTAAAATGCTTCATCCCGTTCTGATTTTTGTTATACTTCTAACTTTCATATCTTTCATTCTTCTCTTTCATCTACCGCTAGAAGAATCTATTCACTTTTATGATTTTCTTGGAATTATAATGTTTCTAATTCTCCCGTGTCTTTACGTCGCCATACGTATTGATACACACGGTTTGTAGTTTCTGGGTGGTTATTGGGTTTGATATCTTTCCATATATTTTGATGCTCCTGCTTCTGTTTTCCATAATCATTGTCATCCATAGTTAATACTCTCTCCTATTTGCTGTAATCTATACCCCAATTTCTATTTTGGGACTTTGTCCCTTCGTTTCTTCTTCCCGTCCTTGAGTCAAGCGATCAATAGTTCGAAATTCGTAGGTATAAAATTCGGAATGAACATAGCTAATGCTCTAAGAAAGGAATGGTAATGGCACGATTTTGATTTGTCAAATTACCAGAATATCCAGGAAAATAGAACTATCAAGATGATTTGTTCTTAATATGTTTCGGAATTGGATAGAATGTAAAAGTCGTGTAACATGGCACATGATGACGGTACTGTGAATCATCATATTCCATTAGAAACTTAACATGACTTACTGTAATATAATGAAGTTGATCAAGTTTCATTATATTATACTAGTTCATGCATCAGTTCCCAACACTGCTTCAGAACATTCCTATTTTAAACTTGAAGGATTTAGAAACTAACACAGTTTCCTTTATATTGTAACGCAGATATTACAGAGAGATAAATGATTTCAGATAAGGATAGTGGTGAAAATATCTTCAGAAATATTGAGGATATTTATAATGAAAGATATGATAATATCTTGGAATTTCTAATGTCGAAGGATGATGATGAAGATTGACCCGTAAGGGTTTAGATTCAGAAGCAAGGTGTTTGCTACAGAATCGTCATAATTCTTTATGTACAAGTTTAGTCCTTGTAACTTGTTCAGAGTCTCCTTCATGGTTTGTTCAATCCGGTTTTCAGTACCAATTTTCTATCGAGCGTTCCTAACACTTCCTTCTTTTATCATCAACATTTGGTCATTAAGACCTTCTATAACATGCTGCTTCGTCAGTATTTTCAAAGTTATCGGATCTGGGTCATTGGTTATCAAACCAAGATGGTTTAAGGAGAATTGTATTTTTAGATGATTAAACGCTGATGGTAATATGATGGAATATAAAAGGTTCTCCGGTAACGATGGCGAAAGAACAACGTATATATATATATATCGAGATTGTAATAAGAGTAGTCTTACTGAGATATCGAAGTGGAGCTGTGACAAAATTAGTTAATTGAAAAGGAATCGCGTGATTGTTTTTGCTAATGGATGATAAGGAATTCGATGCGGATACGTTTTAACTATAACTTCGAGTTCAAAATTTTTTAGGTGCATAACTGTATGCATAAATCTTTATTCCGTAGACGAGATGCGGCTGGTTGAACTTCTCGATCGAGATGTTTTCAAGAATCATGAAAAGTTGTGAATGCGAATTGTAATCGTCAAGATACAAATGAGGTTTAAAATAGAATCAAGTGGCAAACTTGAAGGATTGTTTAGTTTCATATGTAATAATCATCATTTTAACTCATTTTTAATTGTCCAAAGTTAGCAGTCCAATAGTCCGATTGTCCAATGGTTCAATAAATTCATATATGAACTAAATATATAATATTCGAATTACTTAATACGTATCGTGACCCGTGTACTGGTCTCGGTGTCGATCACAACTCAAAGTATATATATATTTTGGAATCAACTCCGACCCTGTATAGCCAACTCCCACCTTCACATATAGAGTGTCTATGGTTGTTCCGAAATATATATATAGATGGATCAATATGATAAGTCGAAACCTTGTATACGTGTCCCGTTATTTAAAATGCGTAAAATAAATAAATATATATCATGACCCATTATACAACGTGTTGTCTCAGAATTAATCCGACGTGTTGTTGTACATGTGTCCCGACGGTATGTAAAGTACAGAAATTAAAATTGCAAGAATGTAAATTGCGATAAATTAAATATTAATCAGTTAGCTGGGAACAGTTAGCCGAAACAGTTAGCGTGTAATCCTATCACAATTTCAATTAATTAATTCATCTGTTTCTATCAATTTTTATTTTGCCAATGTTTCTTCATTATGCCACTTGTTGGATTCGGATAGGTAAAAATCCAAATATGAAATTTAAATGGAAATGGTTAATCTGGGGTGAACGGATACATATATCGGTAATTGTAAGTAGGATAATAAATGATCGTTGAATCAGATTCGAAGAATGTACAGTGTAACTTGTTAATGTGAATTCTAAATATTCCTTGGGTACTACCCACCCGTTAAAATATTTTCATCATTAACAGTTTGTACGAATGAAATTTTTAATTACAATCTTTATGAAAATATATTTGCATATATATTTTCTTCGGAGGTAACTATGAATTTAATGAGTCAATAAAATATTCAACTCATTTGATTTATCGTTATTACTAGATTACATAATCTCCAAAACATTAGAGATTACATAATTGTCATGTCGAACGAAGAACGATACGTAAAGAAGAGGTAATCGGTGTAGAATGATATGTAGAACAAAGATCATATTCGAAGTTCAGATGATGATGTTGAGGTACGTGGTGCGGATGTGATTGTTGGTGGTGGTAATGATACGGTTGGTGTTGATGCTGATGATGTCGTTGACGTCGATGATGCTACTGGTACTGAAGATTGCGAGGTTGATGTTGTTAACGGTACTGGTTATGCTGCTGGTGCTGCTGCTGGTGTTTGTAACCTTCGCACCGTGTTCTCCAAAGCCGTCACACGAGCGCGAAGTTCGTTAATTTCTGCTAGTACACCAGGATGATTGGCGGTTGGAGTGAGCGAATGAACAAGATCCAAAATATGGGATAGGATATAATCGTGACGAGATACTCGAGAAATGAGAGAGAAAATGGTTTCTCGAACAGGTTCGCCGGTAAGTGCTTCAGGTTCGTCGCCAATGGGGCAATTCGGTGGGTGAAAGGGATCACCTTCTTCTTGTCTCCAATAATTTAGTATACTACGAACCCATCCCCAATTCATCCAGAATAGATGATGAGAAATTGGTTGATCCATTCCAGTGACGCTGCCTTCGGAGCCCGAATGGAAATCCATATCAGCGTAGCTGTCGGAGTCGGAGGAATTCGAACTGGACGCGGAGTTCATCTTGTACAGTCGGGGAAATGAATTTTTGGTTTGGAATAGATTATAGGAGTTGGGTTTGGTATTCTTCAATACATAATTTACATATGTATTTATAATACTCAAAATCCCGTGAATTACGGAGAATCTTTGAAATTCGTCAGGCAATGTCTATAGCAACAGATACGCTAGGATACGAATTTTGTCTATACACTATCGATGCACCAAATGCAGTAAGACGTGTCTAGACTTAAGAATACTAAGCAGGCAATTCTTAAGGATGATAAGCAGATGATTTTCGACTAGATATGATAAGCAAAACTTTTGACATGTAGACACGGTCAAAGTCCAGACTCACTAATGCATCCTAACAACTACCAGTTAGACACACTAATGCAAGGCCTGGTTCGCTAAGACCAACGCTCTGATACCACATGAGACGACCCGACCCAATCCATAGGGACGAATACAATAACATATGATAACATTGCGAGGTACTTAACCTCTATATGATACATTTTACAAACGTTGCATTTATTCTTAAAAGGCAAACTATCATTACATCAATATTTGACATTTTCGTCTAACATTTCATAATATCCAAATGACCTAATCTGTCATTTACTTATTTATATTCTCTATTGAACTCCAATGACTCGAATGCAACGTCTTTGTATCATGGCTTAAAAGGTCCCAAGTAGTATCCTTAACATGAGCTAATGCACAGCGGAAGACTTAATTCATACCTGAGAATAACATGCTTTAAAACGTCAACATAAAGTTGGTGAGATATATAGGTTTGATGCTAGCAGCGTTATAACAATGGAACACAAGATTTCATATATAAACATTTTAATAAAAATATTCTAAGTGGTTGAGCACTTGGTAACCATACTTAACATTTAATCACGTCGCATATTCCCTTTATTATGAAATCTTACTACACCGTACCAAGGTGTAGTCACGAAACGAAGTACTGTGCAACCGTTGAATACTGGTCGTCCAGTCCGGTTGGGGTTGTCAGGCCCGATAGATCTATCAACAGGATTCGCGTTTACAATACCGCTGTAAATATTAGTTACCAAGCTACAGGGAAGTATGCCAGTGGTACAACTCAACGTAGAATATATTTTTCAGTTACTTGTGTCCATAGCGTAAAACATAAAATACATGTATTCTCATCCCGAAATATTTAGAGTTTAAAAGTGGGACTATATACTCACTTTTGTCTTGAAGATATGTAATTTTGACTTGGTCTCCGATTGATATCACGAACCTATCCATATATAATATATCAATACCTTTTCTTTTTAAACAATCGTCACATATATATACTTATAATACTTTTAATACTTTTAATAATTCCTTAGTCCGTAGTTAGCAGTCCGATGTTAGTAATTCAATTTTAATGGTTCATATTTAGTTGTTTAATAAACCCCCAATGAAATAAATAAAACCCCCATCGTATATGTATTGGTCGAGATTAATCTTGACCCATGGTACCGGTGTTGTCAAATGACGTGTTGCGTACATAAAGTACCGGTGTTGTCAAATGACGTGTTGCGTACAATCATGGGATCTTATGATTAATCTTCTCGTATTGTTTACGGGTGATCCTGAACCATATAAAATTAAATTATGAGTACATATGTATAAAATATCATGTTACTTTAGGAAGATGTGATTTATTTAATTTTCTCCAATTATTTTCGTGGCTAAACTAGTCTTGGATATCCGATTTTGTTTTGGTCATAATTTCTTCGTTACAACTCCGTTTTCGTTGATTCAACTTTCCACTTCCTTGGATCGAGTCCCTCTTTAAGAATATGAACTGTAAATACCTTAGTTTGTATTCGAAATCATAGGTCATAGGTCAAATTTTGGTGAAACTTATGAAGTTAATCATTTTTGTTACAAAAACATCATTTAATGACCATTTTTCTAAAAATACTTATACTATGAATTAAATCATGAAATTTTTATGTGTTAACATATTCATAAGAAATATCATTTTTCCAGAATATAAACCTCCAATTCAAAGTTCAAGATGGTTTTTAATTATCCAACCCAAAACAGCCCCCGGTTGCACTCCGACGTCATAAAAACAGTTTTTTTAAGGTATTCTTTGAAAACCCAAGTTATACCTTGTTAAATTAGCATATATTTAAGTTATATTACAGGTCTTGAAGTATTTTAAAAGTTAAGTTAGAAGGATCTATTTAGTTTGCAAACAAGTTTGAAATCATTCAAACTATGTTTTTGTTGTTAAAATTGTATACCATACAATAAGATAGCTATATATATATGAATCGAATAAGGTTATGAACAAAGTTACTACCTCAAGTTACTTGGACAAGATTTCTGTAAAAGAGGAGTAAAAACCTAGAACCAAAAGAGTGATGAAATTGGATGAAAGATTGGAAGCAACTTAAGACATAAACTTGAATTGAAAGTTGTATTTTTGTAGTGTTTTTGTTGATCTTTTTATGGTGGTGTTTAAGGTGATTCTTGAGAGGATTTTTGCTGGAGTTCTTAGAGAGACATGAGGCTAGTAAGTGTGTGTGTTTAGCTAGAGAAATGATGTTCCAAAAATTGAAAATGGATGCATGTATTTATGGTGGTGTAAAAGGTGTATAAATTTGTAATTTTGTGAAAAGATCTTTTAATCATGTGAAATTGTCATACTAAATAACAAAAGTAGTTACCTTATACATAAGGCATGAACAAGGGCTGGTTGGTGGTGATTTGATGTGTATATACCAATAGTAAATACGTATAGAAGCTAGGTATGATACGAGTACATATACTCTAGATATACGTATAGAAATCTTGTGAAAAATGGAATGAGGATTCAAATATAGCTATCTTTTGTGAATATACTTATATTGTTTTATGTATTTAAGTCTTTAAAAGTGATTATATACATTATATATACGATATATGTATAAACATTATAGGTCGTAAGTATTTATGTCAAATAACGTTACGTATAGTTATCGTTTTGAAAGCTTAAGTTAGTAGTTTCAAAATATACTTATAACTTATTGTTATTAATACAAAATGAGATATTTAAACATCCTTAAATCATGTTAAATATGTATATATACATATATATACACAAACGTATAATTAACATATATTGTATAGTTCGTGATATCATCGGTCAAAATAGACGGTTAAACGTTATGTAAAACTCTTTTCAAAATCATAAATCTCAACAATTTAGATTGCTTATCATGTTGGTAAGTTTTAATTTATGTAAATATTAATCTTATAAGTGTAAAACGATCGGAAAAATCCGGGTCGTTACACCTAAAGAACATTCTCCTGTTCCTTGTAATTCTGGAAATTCTTCTAACAATTCTGCATGTGAATCTATAGTTTGAATATAATAACATGTATCATCTGCAGATTGCGGTTGTTGCATGGCTCTATCAACAGAAAAGGTAACACTCTCGTCCTCTATACTTAGGGTCAGTTTCTTACCGAACACGTCTATTATTGCTTTAGCCGTGTTTAAGAATGGTCTTCCTAATATGAGAGGAACTCGAGAATCTTCTTCCATGTCCAGAATAACAAAATCTACTGAAAATACTAAAGTACCAACTTTAACTAGCATGTTCTCCATTATCCTTCTAGGATATTTTACTGATCGATCTGCTAGTTGTATACTTATTCGTGTTGGTTTCAATTCTCCAAGGTCTAGTTTAGCGTATAGTGAATACGGCATTAAATTTATACTAGCACCTAAGTCTGCCAATGCTTCTATTGAACTAAGACTACCCAGAAAACATGGAATTGTGAAACTTCCTGGATCTGATAATTTTTCTGGTATCTTATTCAACAGTACTGCAGAACAAATAGCATTCATTGTAACAGCCGAGAGTTCTTCCATTTTCTTTCTATTTGTGATTAGATCTTTCAAGAATTTAGCATATCTAGGCATTCCTGAAATCACATCAATGAAAGGAAGATTTACATTTATTTGTTTAAACATATCCAAGAATTTGGATTGCTCGGCTTCAAGTCTTGCTTTTCTCATTTTACTCGGGTAAGGAAGTGGTGGTTGGTATGGTTTAACATAAGGTTTTGCCTTAACTGTGTTATCTTTATTAACCTTTTCAACTACCGGTTCTGTTTCATTCTCTTGTTCAGGTTGTTGTTCTTGTGGAGTAGGAATAGAATCATCAGAAATTTCATGTATTTTAGGTGGTTTAAGTATAATACCACTTCTCGTGGTAATGGCTTTAGCTGTTTTATTTCGGGGGTTAGCATTTGTATCGCTAGGTAGACTCCCCGGTTTTCTTTCACCTATCAACCTTGCTAGGTTGCTTACTTCTTGTTCCAAATTTTGAATAGAAGCTTGTTGATTTCTAAATGCTTGAGCATTTTGTTCATTGGTTTGTTTCTGAGATGTGAAAAATTGAGTTTGAGATTCAACTAGCTTTAACATCATATCTTCTAAATTTGGCTTTTTATCATCTGTTTGTGGTGGTTTGTTTTGAAAAATAGGTCTTTGCTGATTGTAAGTATTGTTGGATGCTTGTTGATTGCTGGGACCTTGTTGGTTGTTATATGGAACATTTCGGTTATAATTCTGGTTTTGATTGTAGATTGGTCTTGGCGGTTGATAATTATTCTGATAATTATTTCCAGGCCTTCGGTTCATGTATGAAACATTCTCTCTTTGTTCTATTGTTTGTTCAATACTGAGACAATCTTTTGTCAAATTTTTCCTCCACACTGCTCA